>NC_142589.1:12406318-13062444 GCF_965207765.1 Zootoca vivipara
AAATAAGACAACAGCCCTCCCCCATAGTTATGCATCAGAGCATGCTTTCCTGCAATGTCCACCTATGTGCCCTAGAATCCTTGGTGAGGCAACATGAATTTCCTGCCTTGTGCTGTTTGATCTATGGCAGACCATTCATACAGTAGACCATGTGTCTACCGCCAGCCTTTACTCCTTGGAAAATCCAGGACTGGTGTCCATTGGGAACGTCCTCTGTGCAAACTCCATTGGAAACTCAGCTGCCCCACTGTCTTTTGTGACTCATGTGCGTCCCGACAGGGGCTTGCTTGCCCAATGCCATTTTCTCATATTCCCTTCAATGCAATATATAAAATTCAGCATGGTATAGACAGAGGTTTTCCTCCCTATCTCATGACACTGGAACTCGTTAGAAAATCCAAGATAGACAGAAGGGACTTCTTCATATAGTGTGTAGATGAAAGGTGGTATTTGCCCTCACAAGATGTAGTGATGGCTATCAACAAGGATGAAACCTTGATGGAGGAGAAGACTATCAATGGAACTAACCCTGATGGCAACGTTCTACCAGCCCTGCTGGAGGTAGTGTGTGTCTGGGTACCACATGGGTGGTGAGAGCACTGTTGCAGTCATGTGCTGCTTGCAGGCTTCCCATAGGCATCTGGTTGGCCACTGAGAGAGCAGTATGTTGGACTAGATGGGCCTTTGACCTTCTTACCTTCTTAGACCGGGTTTTCAGTGAGAAGATAGCAAGGACTTCCGGAGGTGAGGTTGCTCGAAAGGGAAGCCAGGACTTCCGCGGGCACCAATGAGCCGCAAAAACACTTGGACATGTCTCTGATTGAGCAGAAAGTCTAACTCTTAATGAGCAAACTGCATGCGCAGCATTACTGGCTTGAAGAAAAGCCAGAGGGGGGTTGGTTGCCTCATTTTCATGGAGGGAGGCGCTCAGCTCTCCTCTTTGGAAGATGCCCTTCACCCGTGCATAGGATTTTCTCTTGTCCCACTGAGAGTGGGCTCAGTGCCACTTTATACTTTGGAGGATCATTAGCAGAAATCATTAGCTATAATACAACCTCCCCCATAAATCTCGCCCCCTCCCCCTGCACCTGGACTGCTTGTCCATGCCTAATTTCCATCTCCCTAATTTTATGATTTGTCCCTCATTTGATGAGAGTCCCTTCCATTAATTGTGTAGTAAGTGCTTCCAGCGAAAAGGCTGCGGGGCTGACCCCATCTTGGGAAGACAACGGTTTGGTCTTTCCCCCCACTCCCCTCCCACCACTGAAGGATGGAAGTTCTGCTGAAATGTAATTGTTTCCCCTTCAAAAGGGCATTGCTCCAAATCTTAAAGGCACAGCAGCACTTGCACAGTGTTAGGGGGGCTGCAGGATAGGGATGGCGGGGAGACACTTCAATGCAGACTGTCTTAAATCACACTTTCTAAACCAACGCACAAAAAATACAGCCATTCATCAAAATTTCTCCAAATTTTGTAATTCACGTCCCCAACACACACCCCCGCAAAAAAACCACAAATGAAAATGTGTAGCTGTATATGTATGCATAAAAATGTGCCTGTTAGTGAAATACTAGAAATAACATACAAAATGTATTATATTAGATAACATTGCTTGCAAAAGAAAACATATATATTGGGCAAAATTGTTTAAGGAAATGCATATATCACAAGAAGTGCATGTGGAAATGTGTGTGCAAACGCCTCAAAAAATAATAATTACAAATTTGTGGGAAAGTAGGCTGAAAAAATGAGAAACCAAAATTGGCTGTAGGGTAGACAAAAACTTTAGGTCAAACTCTGGGTCACAGTGTCTCCTGTAGAAGACAGGGATAAGGGCAAGTGGGCATGTAAACTCCAAAGCTGTGACTTGTGTGTCCTTCAGATGTGCAGAATAAAGAGAGGAGGAAGTGAAGCCCCTTAAAATCTCCTGATTTTGAAACCCAGGGTGCTTCCAAACTGATAATTTATTGCAGGTGCACTCTGCAGCATGTTCTTGTCACAATAATAGTGTGTTAGTATAGAAGTGGTGGATTTATTCTACTTTATTAGTTGTTCTAGGATGCTTCCCCAATGCCACCAAATGATTGCAATCCAGAGAAGCTGCAGCGCAACAAAAGCAGGACAAAATTAATCAGAACATTCGTGGTATTGAAAAGTTACAGGATTTCAGTAGGAAGTTATGGGCTATGCACTGGTTGGTGTAACCACCCCAAAACCTTTGCAGGCGCAAACAGTATTGAAAGTGGGATGGTGTGTGACCAACCTGATAGGGTTGTGAGCACAACTCATCATGGACATACAAGAGGGCTCTGGTTTGCATCTTGGGGCAGAAAGGGAGCTGTTTTTGCTTGCCATGGTATTTCTTTATTTAGCATGTAAAGGTTGGGAAACCAATATTCACTTGTCCCGTACAAGTCGGAGTGAGACAAAGGCAGTAGATAAATGAAGGAAGAGAAGGAATGGTCGTGTGCTCTCTGTGAACAGCCTGAAGAAGAAACTGTGTGCACGTGGAAGGCTGCCCTTCCAAGGCAGGAGGTGCAGACAAGGGCACAGTCCAAAACAGGGAAACCAGTTAGCTGAGGAACTGGAAGAAATCACATATTGAGAAAATGACAGGAGGCTGAGTAGTCAAGCAGGAAAGCAGAGAGTAGAAAGGGTCACAGGAAAGAGTGAATTTAGAGTCCTAGGTATAGGTGGGAGAGTTCTGAGAAAGCAATTTCAGAAATCAGAAGCCACATGAGGCCAAAGTCAGGCTGGAGTCACCATGATCCAAGATGGTGGTGGCGGCAGCAGCAAGAAGGAGAATGGAGAATGGAGCAGAACCATCTCACTCAGGGCAGCTTGCTCAGAGTGAGGAGCAAGCTCTGATGCCAGGGATTTATAGGGTTTAGTGGGCTGGGATTGGCCTGTTGAGATGAGGTGATGGAATGCTCAGGCAGGCTGGTGACTGGATGACACCCTTCAGACCAGGCTGACTGGGGAACCAGAGTGGCTGTGCTGCAGGAGGTACGGTGCTGGAGCCTGGCTGTTGGATGCCCTGAGCTGAGACCATCCCTTCCAGAATCAAAGGTTGGAAGACCTGACAGTTTCACACATGGACCAGTGAGCTTGCACTTTTGCCTGAGCAGAGAATGTGCATAGTGACCGGGCCGTGTTGGATATATACCTAGTTTAACCTGTCAAGCTGGACACATTCCCCAGCATCGTTTGAAGACTAGGCATACCGACCAGAAAATATGCACAACCCCCTCTTTCCTCATTGGTGCGCATTTCCCCTGATGCCCCATCTGTGTGCACAATGGCTGGTGTTCATGTGCATTCCCTGGCAAACCCATATTAATCACAACTTTGGAACCTTGGGGGCAGCAGAGTTTTGTCAGTCCATATCTTCAGTCCTTTCCTGCTGCACAACTGGTTTTCCTCACCAGAATGTCAGGAGTAGCAGCAGCTGCAAAGAGCACAGCAGCTGAAGCTTCAGAAGACGGTGAAAGGACCCTTCGTTTTTCACCCTGCAGTTGGCAGTTGCCGACTGTCTCATTCTCACAAAGGCTGCGACTTGCTTCTCCAAAGACGGCAACAGGCGGCTTGGCCAAAGAGCTGTATGTGCCAACTTTCTCCTTCTCTCTACTCCCCCATCCTGGCCTTCTCTGTGTTAAGTATTCTCTTTAGGAACATCTTAAGATTCTTCCTCACCCCAAAATGCTCCAAAGAATCAAATACAGTGGTACCTCGGTTTATGAACACAATTGGTTCCGGAAGTCAGTTCATAAACTGAAGCGTTCATAAACTGAAGCGAACTTTCCCATTGAAAGTAATGGAAAGTGAATTAATCCGTTCCAGACGGTCCACGGAGTAAGCGTTCATAAACTGAAGCAAACTTTCCCATTGAAAGTAATGGAAAGTGGATTAATCCGTTCTAGACGGGTCCGCGGAGTACTTAAACTGAAGCGTTCATAAACTGAAGCATGGGTGTAATTGGTTCCGGAAGTCTGTTCATAAACTGAAGCGTTCATAAACTGAAGCAAACTTTCCCATTGAAAGTAATGGAAAATGAATTAATCCGTTCCAGATGGGTCCGCGGCTTTCATAAACCGAAAATTCATAAACCGAGGTGTTCATAAACCGAGGTTCCACTGTAATGACATGAGACTATTTGCATAATGGGGTGTATCCATTTAAGTCCTACTCAGAGTAAGCATGTTGAAACTAATGGACTTAAGTTAGGCTGTATAATAAATCATACACTTAAAGCACACACCCACACCCAAGAATCCTTGTCAAGGGTGCTGGGAATTATAGCTCTGTAAGGAGTAAACTAGAGTTCCCAGGATTCAGGGGGTGCTTTAAATGCATGGTGTGTACACAGCCTTAGTCATATCTGTTAAATAGATCTACTCTGAGTAGGACTAACATTGGTTACAACCCAATGTACTCAATTACTTAGTTATTACCATCATTTTTTGCCCTGTCCATTTAATTGCAAGATTAAAAATAAACAATTTTTTAAAAAGACACCCAGGTAGTTAAAAGCAGTCATTCTAAAACAAGCAACCAGCCAAACCAAAGTTAAAGTATGTTTAGAAAATATGGGAGCATAAGAAGGTATTTGCCCAGCTCTGAAATGGAATGACTGAGCTGCCAGGCAAAACTCCTTGAAAAGAGAATTCTGCAGTCAATTCCGCTGAGAAGGCCCTTGTACCAGTTCAGAAGGCCACATCTGCACCGTAGATTTAAAGCACTCCTATACCACTTCAAGAGACATAGATTTTCCCCCAAGTTTGTTAAATGTGTTGAGAGTTGAAAGGAGACCCTTAGCAAACTACAGTTCCCAGGATTCTTTGGGGAAAATTGGTAGAAGAGTGTGGATGGTGTGGAAGCGACCAGAGGAGCCCATTGGCTACGTCACACATTCCACCACAAATCAAGCAAGCTCGCCAACCTTTATCGACGTGCAACATGTCTAATGCACAGATACAACAAGCAAATTTCCCCTTTTCCCAAAAAGTGAATGCCAGGCGCCAATCCACATCTAAGAAGTGTTTATCTCATCTTGCCAAAGCTGCACTCTTTGACTCACCAGAGCTGTAGCTCAGGAGTATAGCACATGATTTGTGTGCAAAAGATCTAATCACTGGCATCTCCAGGTAGAACTGGAAAAGTAGTTTGTCTGCAACCCTGAAGAACCGCTGCTAGTCACATGACATTATTATTATTATTATTATTATTATTATTATTATTATTGTTGTTGTTGTTGTTGTTGTTGTTTAGTCGTTTAGTCGTGTCCGACTCTTCGTGACCCCATGGACCAGAGCACGCCAGGCACTCCTGTCTTCCACTGCCTCCCGCAGTTTGGTCAAACTCATGTTCGTAGCTTCGAGAACACTGTCCAACCATCTTGTCCTCTGTCGTCCCCTTCTCCTAGTGCCCTCAATCTTTCCCAACATCAGGGTCTTTTCCAAGGATTCTTCTCTTCTCATGATGTGGCCAAAGTATTGGAGCCTCAGCTTCACGATCTGTCCTTCCAGGGAGCACTCAGGGCTGATTTCCTTAAGAATGGATAGGTTTGATCTTCTTGCAGTCCATGGGACTCTCAAGAGTCTCCTCCAGCACCATAATTCAAAAGCATCAATTCTTCGGCGATCAGCCTTCTTTATGGTCCAACTCTCACTTCCATACATCACTACTGGGAAAACCATAGCTTTAACTATACGGACCTTTGTTGGCAAGGTGATGTCTCTGCTTTTTAAGATGCTGTCTAGGTTTGTCATTGCTTTTCTCCCAAGAAGCAGGCGTCTTTTAATTTCGTGACTGCTGTCACCATCTGCAGTGATCAAGGAGCCCAAGAAAGTAAAATCTCTCACTGCCTCCATTTCTTCCCCTTCTATTTGCCAGGAGGTGATGGGACCAGTGGCCATGATCTTGGTTTTTTTGATGTTGAGCTTCAGACCATATTTTGCACTCTCCTCTTTCACCCTCATTAAAAGGTTCTTTAATTCCTCCTCACTTTCTGCCATCAAGGTTGTGTCATTATTATTATTATTATGTTATTATTATTATTATTACCATACCACCCTTCATCCGAAAATCACAGGGCAATGTACACTAGTCGCAGTAGACAATGTTGACCTAAATGAAGTGACAGTCTGACAGCTTCCTATGAGACCATTGAGTGTTTTGCCAAATTTTTATAACAGCCAGAAAAATGCACTATGATCATCATCAGCTGAACTCACCATTTTTGTAGAAGAGCTGTGGACGATTTTATACCTGGGTTGTACTCTGGGCTGAAAATAATATATAAATCAAAACTGCACACCAAGCAAAGTGGCATTCGGCCACCTTTATGAATTACGAAGGTATGCTTACAGCACATCATGTGTTGGTCATGGAGACCAGCAAAGAGTGATTTGCAATGTAATGAAGCCATATCCTCTGACCACAGAAGACCTTTTCCAGCTCCTCTTGTCAGGGCTGGCTCTACCATTAGGCAGAATGAGGCAGCCGCCTCAGGCGACTAATTTTCAGTGTCATGAAAGGGCAGCAAAATGTTAGGTTATTTAATTGATTGTTGTTGAATTTTTACTGGCAGGGATGGGGAGAGAGGTGCTTTTCTGCCTCAGGTGTCAACATTACTTGACTGGCCTTGGGTATTATGGACTACATGCCTTGACAATGACTGTGTTATACCTCCCCTGTCGGAGGCAATATGTTTCTGAATTCCCTTTGCTGCAAACTGCATGAAGGGAAACTTACTGTTGCAATCAGATCCTGCATGTGGCTTCCCATTGGGGCATCTGGCTGGCCATTGTGAGAACAGGATGCTGTACTAGATGGACATTTGGCCTGATCCAGTAGCAGGGCTCTTCCTGTGTTCTTAGGAGGGCATTTTCTGCTCTGCCCCAAGCAGCAAAATGTCATGGGCTAGCCCTGATTCTTAGGGCTCGTCCACACATCTGCTTGTCCTGGAACAAACATCAATTGGTTTTTCTGTGGATTGCCATGGGTTCCGATTCAGTGGTAAACGGTGAGTTTTCCAGGGAAAGTTGTGGGACAAATGATTAAATGCTTGGACCCATGCCTAGAAAGCACATGACAAGTGGAAAACCTCTCTGATCTGTGCTTTCTATTCACAGAACAAGCAGGAGTGTGGGTGAGCCCTTATAGTTGCTGAAATTCCTCAAATCTGCCTTGACCCCAGTGGTACAGCCATTTGTTTTCATGCAGAAGGTCCTGGGATTCATCCCTGCCATCTCCAATTAAAGGATCGTTTAGCAGGTGGCGGGAAAGACCTTACCATAAGCTTCACCAACAGCGCCAAGGTTGTACTGTAGATGCAGCAGAGTCCAAACACGATCCAGAGACAAAGTCAGGCAAGGTCTATATCACAGGTAGTTTAGGCAAACACGGCAAGGCAACGAGACAACGAACCAGAGATCTGTGTCATCATTCTTCATCTTGGACCCAGACTTTTTGACATCAGTGCTCTTGGGGGCTGGAGCAGCAGCAGCTCCTCCTCCTCCTCTGACAGTTCCAGGAGTTTTCCATCAGGTGTCAACCTGGAGGGATCATCAGCATTGGATTGGGGGGGGGGGCTGCCTGTTCCTTGAGGGCCTGTGGGCTGTCTGGAGCATCCTCTGAGGAGTCTATGCCTGGTACCGGGAAAGGGCTTTGCATGGCAGTGGGGGGAGGGGGTGGAGCCAGCTAGACAGAGGAGAAGAGACTATCCAGCAGTACATGCCAAACCAAAAGGAAAACTGACAGGGACAGAATTAGAAGAACTCTACTATGTGGGATACATCTATGCACCAGACCAAGCCAGAGCAAGTGTCTCTTTCATTTGTTGTTTGTGTGAATATTTACAATAATGCAGTTTATATTGTCAACGTGTGATCATATATGTAGCTAATTTATAAGGACACATACCTCTGAGTACGTATGGGTTTATTTCACATTGTTAATATTTCTCTGTGTACAGTTGGAAAAAGGAGAGAGAGGGGAGTTGGGGGGAAATGTTATTTGGACCTGTTTGAAGGTCAGGTCTCCCCAAGGTTATCTCCCTCCCCCCCCCTCTCTTGAATCTGTAAAGTAATGGTATTCACACTCAGTACTTGAGAAGTGCTTCTTTTTATAGCCCTTCCAGATGACAAATAATCCCTCTTTTTGAAGTCCTTTTTAAGGCATTGTTTCCCTGGGTGCAGAGAGCACTTTGCAACTGGCTTTTCTTGGAAAGGAGGAAATTCCAGCCCCTTTGTGCTCAGAGGGGGGGGGGGAGTGAGAAATCCTCCTGACCTCCCAGATCCCAGCACACACACTCTTTCACCAGCAGGACCAGCAAGTGGGCAAGTGTAACAGGAGACTCTTCCCCTGCTCCCTACAAGGGATCTGAGGCAGGGACAGGCAGGTCACAGCCACATCATATACAGTACTGAAACCACAAGGCTCCCCCTTCCCAAGGAATCTTGGGAACTGTATTTTGTTAAGGGTGCTGGGATGGCAGCTCTGTGATCTCGTCTCCATACATATTCTGTGGCCCTAGTGGAACCCCCCCCCTTACATGTGCACACACAGAGAGAGAGAGAGAAATAAAAGAATTCCTACAGTAGCACCTTAAAGAGCAACTAAGTTTTTATTTTGGTATGAGCTTTTGTGTGCATGCACACTTCGTCAGATGCACACGAAAGCTCATACCAAAATAAAAACTTAGTTGGTCTTTAAGGTGCTACTGAAGGATTTTTTTTTATTTTGCTTCGACTCAGACCAACACGGTCAGAGAGAGAGAGAGAGAGAGAGAGAGAGAGAGAGAGAGAGAGAGAGATCCCTTGATGTAGATACAAGCCAAACAATTAGGCCCTGACTCTGGGGTTTGAGGCAACTATTTTCCAGCCCTGTCTGGAGAGTCCAGAGATTGAATTTCTTTCTGCATGCCAAGCAGGTTTTCTACCTTTGTGCTCTGGTTGCCACGTCAGCCTCCATGACAGTTCTGTTCCTTTTGCCATACCTTGGTTTGTTTTCCATCAGCACAGGACGTGGCACCTGGTACAAGCCAGGCCTTTACCGCCCTGAGGCTCTGGAGCAACTGTCATCCCTCAAGTGCAATGCTCTACCTCTTTGCTTCCTTTTGGAAACAGCTGCAAAGTGCATCTTTTTCTGCTGGTGTTTGGTTTAACACGCGAAGAACCTGGTGCTCTGACAGGTTATCAGCGCACACCTTTTACGTTTTCAGTAATTGCTTTTATGGCATGCTTGCAGTTTCACCATCAGCCTGTTTCATCTGAGCTTCAGGAACCTGAGTTTTTCAGGAATCTCTGAAAAGCACCTTCCCTGAAGCTTTGCAGATCTATTGAAAAAGGATTGATTAACTGATCAGGTGCTTAAAAGCCTTACCATCCATTGGTCAGAACTTCTTTGGTCCATCTCAGTGTATCCAAGTGGCACTGAGGGTGCTTCGGAAGCATGCTGAGGTGTGTGTAGGCACATTACTTGGTGCAATGGATGCACCAAGGAGACCTAGTGAAGCTCACTGGGTGGCCTCAGGCATGCTATGATCTCTCTATTCAACCTACCTCACAGGGCTGTTATGCAGAAAGCAATGGATAGTCTCAAGTATGCATAAGACAAAATTGTAATTTATTTATTAATTTATTTATTTAAAAAACCGATTTATTGCAACACATGACAGAATCTGATTTCCTTGCATTATGTTAGTCAGATGGCCCTGGTTTAGGCAGGGAGACGTAATGAGAAGAGAAAAATGGAGGAAGAACACCCTTTTTTGGTGCCCCTGCTTTGCTGTTACCCTAAGCAAGTACTATTGGCACTGGCAGAACACTTTTCTGAGAGGCGGTCAAATGCTTTTTGAGACACAGGTCTTACAATGTGTACCTTACCATGAGGAACATCCAATGTTTAAAGCAAACTTCTGTGAAAAGGGAAGGGATTGGGCTTGCTTTGTTAGTGGGGGCCAAGCAATAGACAAACTGTAAAGGACTCTGTATATCCTTAGAAAAGGAGCTGTGTGTAATGATCAATAATAAACAAGGAGGTGGCGGACAGAGAGGGGAGGGAATCTTAAAGGAAGGAGGGCTTGCCACGAGCTGATTGGGTGAATAAATGGATTTCTCAGGTCTCATGATAGCAAACGATATCTCAAATGTATTAAGTCACAAAGAAAAATTAGATAGTGTAAGCTGAGCCATCCTGCATGGGGTGCTGAACTTTTTCGATGACTTTAGAAGGCCGTGTTTACAGTAACTCCAGCTCACAGCTCAAGGAAGACGCAAGCTCTTTGGGAGAGGAGAGGAACCAAATCTCTCTCTCCCCACAGCCCTTTTTATGTACCCCAAATGCACATGCACCTGTTCTCTTAGGCAACTTGGTTTAGATACTGTTGCCTTTTTCTGCTTTCATTTATTGTACTTTGCTTTTTTATCATGAAAAAAGCACATAATATATGTACTGTATGTATTTTGCTTATCGGGGGTGATAACATTGAAATGGAACACAAGGCCATTTTAAATAGCAGTCAATTGCCTTCCCCACCCTGATAGGGCCATTAGCTGTTGCCTCTCCAGATTTTTCCACATCTATATTCCCAGTAGTTGTTTTTATTTTCCGTTTTTGGCAGCGGGAAATGGTTTAAGGAATACTTTAAAAGCCCTTTAATCCTTTAGGAGTGGAAAATAGACCTTTCAGGGAAGTATTTTTGTAAAATACTGTAATCATTCCTAGCTTAAACAGCCCCCCCCCTCAACATCACACATTGAAAGCACCTATGGCTTCCTCTCCCAAAGAAATATGGTGTGGTGCCATTAGGCTTGCTGGGAATTATAGTTCTGTGAGAGGTAAACTACAATTCCCAGGATTCTTTGGGGGGAAGACATGGCTGTTAAAGGGGTATACTGTAAATGTGCTTTAAACATATGACATGTATGTCACCATGTCACATCCACACCACACATTTAAAGCATATTGATGATGTATTGCAACCTCTAGGTTAGATTGCTGCAACATGTTATACATGGGGCTGCCTCTGAAGACTGTTCTGAAACTTCAGCTAGCCGAAAATTCAATGTCCAAGCTGCACACCAGGGCAAGATGGTTTGAGCATATAATGCCAATCCTGGCCTGAACAAACTGGCTGCCAATTAGTTTCCGGGCCCAATTCAAAGTGATAGTTTTGACCTATAAAGCCTTAAATGGCTCAGGACTGCAATACCTCAAGCACTGCCTCTCCCCATATGAACTGGCCCAGACTCTGCAATCAACAACTGAGGGCCTTCTTCGTGTTCCTCCTCCACAAGAGGTCCAGAGGGTGGCAACATGAGAACAAGCCTTTTTTGTGGTGGCTTCCCATTTGTGGAATGTTCTCCCTAGGGAGGCTTGCCTGGCGCCATCATTATACACCTTTAGGTGCCAAGTGAAAGCATTCCTATCCTCTCAGGCCTTTGTCTAATTTAACAATCTATGGCCTTTTAAACTGGGAGGGGATATTGTTTTTGTTTGTTATTGTGATATGTATTTTTGTGTTTTTATATTGTAAACCTCCCTGTGATCTTCAGATGAAGGGTGGTATAGAAATTTAATAAGTAATAGTAATAGTAATACCCATAAGAGCATAGAGGGACGCAGGTGGCACTGTGGGTTAAACCACAGAACCTAGGGCTTGCTGCTCAGAAGGTTGGCGGTTCAAATCCCTGCGACGGGGTGAGCTCCAATTGTTTGGTCCCAGCTCCTGCCAACCTAGTAGTTTGAAAGCACGTCAAAGTGCAAGTAGATAAATAAGTACCGCTCCAAGCGGGAAGGTAAACGACATTTCCGTGCGCTGCTCTGGTTCGCCAGAAGCGGCTTTGTCATGCTGGCCACATGACCCGGAAGCTCCCTTGGCCAATAACGCGAGATGAGCACCGCAATCCCAGAGTCGGTCACGAATGGACCTAATGGTCAGGGGTCCCTTTACCTTTTAAGAGCATAGTAATTACTTTTCTAGACCTGTATAGTCAAGCACCATTCCTTCTGTTTCTGATGATCAGACTGTAAGTGCCATTGATTATGTGGCCAAAATGGCCCCACCACAGAGAAGAGGGAGGTTTTTGGGTGGTGGCCTCCCTTCCCGCTGAGATACGACTGTCATGGACTCCATTGCCTCTTGAGACAAGGCAGGGAAGATTGACCAGGTAACTTGTGTGCCTCCTTTGGCTGATGCACCCCCTCATGTCTCTTTATCTTTAAACCAACCTTGGGGACACCTTCAAATAGAGGACTGTCCTCTATTAAGTAGGGCACCCTACACAGTTTATATTACCAACCTCCATTCTGCCCCCTTGTTTGCTTGTACATTTGTTTGATCATGTCATCCCAGAATGTAAACATACCACGCCCTACAAAATTTCCAGGGTGGCTTATGAAAACAAGATAACAGTGTTGGGAGGCCAAGTAGGCCTCCCTGGGAAGGGAATTATATGGGCTGTCACCACACAGAATGTGACCCTCTGGCTACTACCAACCCTATCTCGGGATAAGCAGTGTCAAGGACAAGGAGTTGGATTCCTCTTCATCAGGTGGTGGAGACAAGGACTCCAAACCTGTAGGGGAAAGGCATGCAGGGCCAGCCTCTCCAAAGGTGACCTCAATACATATATGTAGGCCAGCCAGGTGACTGCTGCCTTTTGTTGTAGTGAATTTCATCCATTAATTACATGTTTCACAAAGAAATACTGTCTTACATCATTCTGTCCACCTTGTGCACCTCTTGTGATATGCTGGGCAGATCCAATCGTAGGTTGGCATGAGTTTCCCAGGCTGGGTTGAAGCAGCAATGGCATGTCCCATAAAGGCAAGGTAATATCCAGAAGATTAGGGTTGTAGCTGATGGAGTACGGGTTGAGTCCAGTAGAGCAGAAGCCAAAGCTAGGTTGTGCATGATTCCAATCGGCAATGCAAAGCACAGTCTGTCAGGACCCTGGACAGGTCACTGTGACTGGCTAGAACTTGCCCAAGCACAGCTGTTGTCTCAGCGGCATGCAGAGGTCTTCTGAAGGTTGGTTGATCTGGGTTTGCTGCTAAACCCACCTCCTCTAAGGAGCTGTCTGTTTCTTATGCCATTGCTCGATTCTGTTGATGTAGGGAGAAAGGCCATAGCTCAATGGTGGTAGACAGTACTGAGCTAAATGGACAGTATAAGGCAGCTTCCCGTGCTTGTAATGTAATCTATTGTACAAAGATCACCACCACATCTATTCTCCCACCCACTTTTTGTGTCTGGTCCTGGCCAGCACTGGCATCTCCCCCACCTGCAAGGGAATGGAGTCCTCAGGCTGAAAAATGTTCTATTATTATTATTATTAGTAGTAGTAGTAGTAGTACCGTGTTTCCCCTTTTTTAAGACACCGTCTTATAACTTTTTTTCCTTAAAAAAACACAGGGTGGCTTATTTTCGGTGGGATGTCTTATTTTTATTGCGTCAGTATGGTACAGTACAGCAATTTGCGCGCTGAACAGGCGGTGGAGAAGTCAGCTGAGAGGCGTGTTTTTTCCCTGCGTCTGTTGCCGGTTTGTTGGCTCCCTGAGCACGCAGGAGGGGCTGAGGAGGTGACAGGAACAGGGCCGTCTTAAGTCTACCCAACACTGTGGGAGGCAACTGAGCAGGAGAGAGGGTGGCGCTGTAAGAAGGACTCAAGAACATGGCCTCATACCAGATAATAACTCTGATCCATCTTGCTGAGGATTGACTGCACTTGGTGATGGAGGCTCGCTAGGGTTTCATGCAGGACCTTCGCAGAGCTACCTGAAGATGTGGGATCTTCTGATACTTCAAGGAGATGGTTGTGTGTTGCGCTCTGGATGACAGATGCATAGATCTGGAACTGGGCTGAGTTTGACTCACTGGAGCTGCTCTCCTGGTTCCAGGGTTTAAGGGCCAGAAGTATAAAGCAGCATCCTATGTTTCTGAGGAGAAAGGGAGGGAGGGAAGGAAGGAAGGAAGGAAGGAAGGAAGGAAGGAAGGAAGGAAGGAAGGAAGGAAGGAAAGAGGGAGTGGGAGGGAGAGAGGAAGGAAAGAGGGGAGAGAAAGAAGAGTAGGAAAGAAGGAAGGGAATAAAGAAGGAAAGAAAAAGAAAGAGGGAGAGAAGACAGAAAGGGAGAAAGAAGGAAGGAGAGGGAAAGAAAGAATAAGAACGAGGGAGAGGAAGAAAGATGGGAAGGAAGGAAGGAAGGAAGGAAGGAAGGAAGGAAGGAAGGAAGGAAGGAAGGAAGGAAAGGAAAGGAAAGGAAAGGAAAGGAAAGGAAAGGAAAGGAAAGGAAAGGAAAGGAAAGGAAAGGAAAGGAAAGGAAAGGAAAGGAAAGGAAAGGAAAGGAAAGGAAAGGAAAGGAAGGATGTGGAAAAGAGAGGAGAGGAAAATAGAATTTGGTAGGCGGGGAAAGTGGGGAACAAACTAACGAAGGCTGAAAAAGATGTGTCCGAAGGGGAAAGGGGGATGAGGAAAACAAGTGAACCGTAAAGAGGAGGAGAGGCAAAGAGGGGAAAGTGAAAAGGAACAAAAGGAGAAATCTGGAGAGTTGGGCAGGAGGGCAGGGGAGAGGTGGGCAGGGTCCTGCCTGCTCCCACGCAGGGCTTCCACGCCTCGTCAGTGCACGAGGCTTGAGACAAATTACAAAGGCAAACAGGGGCTTTCGGGGACGGTGGCAGTGGAGCTGGCAGCTTTCGCGCACTCGAGGCGAGCCGCGCTGACGGGAGAAAGGTGTCTCTCTTCCCCCACCTCCGGCACAGCGGCGAAGTTTGCTTTGTCTCCCTACTTCACGCCCTGAGGCGCCGACTTCCCCAGGAGCAATCACCCGCCCCAGGATCGGTGCCTGGAGGATCGCTGCCTCTGCAGGACTCTCGCGCGGAGGTTTCCTTCCGCAAGCTCCAGGCACCGATCTGCTAACGGCGCCTGCAAAAGGGGCCTGCCCACATCAGGACAGAAGAAAGGGAAAGGCATCCTAGAAAGAGAAAGCCACGCCATGTCCCTTTCGACCGGTTAACGTACCTCTCTCCCTTCGTGGAGGCTGTCAGAGTAAGCGCGGCTTCTCTCTCCCCACCTGGGCTGCATCTCATTCGCAACAGTGTGCAGAGAGAAAGGCACCTCTCTGCTCTGTTCCGCCCCATTGTGAACCCAGCGGGCAGCGGCACGATCCCGGCTACATCCCCACGGCAGCTCTCCCTGCCTTCAAGACTGCTTTGCCAGAGGCACGGCGATCTGCACCCCAGGAGAGCACGGCATCGGGCCGCTGGCCTGGCTATGTGGGGGGGGGCGCCGCTCGACGGAGGCAGCTCCGCCGACACGTGGGCGGCTCAGTGTGCATGCCTCCTCGATGCGCCTCTGCTGGGCGGGCGCCGGGCTGCACCGTGCCATTCAGCCCAATGGGAAGGACGCCCCTGGGCAGGAGCAATGGCGGCTTCCTTTCGGGGTACGTCTTACTTCTATTACTTATAGGAAAACCCTGCCATGGCTTACTTTTTGACTACGAATTAAAAAAGGGGAAACACGGTAGTAGTACCCCACTCATCTGACTGGGTTGCCCCATGCATTGAAATATATGTTGGGGGGCACACTGCAGTGAAAAGCCTTTTCAGAAGAGGAAAACCAGACAAAATCACCCCCTCCCTAACTAGCAACACACCTGCACAATTCCTTGCCCTTAGGCATCCTTGGAGGGCAGGGAGACTTGAGACAAAGACTTTGAGGCTCCTCCGAGCCCTCAGATCACATGAAGGTCTTTGAGGTCCCGCCAGGTCTGATTTGATTAGTATTCCGTATTTATAATATCTCCATAATGGTAAAACAAAGGAAAACAAGCCCAGAGAATGCATTTTTAATCATCAATCATTGCTCTTTGTTTGTTGTGAATGAGTGGCAAAGTGGGATATCGAGCCTCCTGTAATCTTCTGTTTTTTCACCTCAGCTGCTGCAGCAACTGAGTGTGCAAGAAGGCAAATGGGAAGGGGGGAGTGAGCAATGTAAGGCTGCCAGATATAAAATTCAGAACAGGATCACTTTCGAACAAGTCTCGTGCAAAACCTAAGTAGGAGAGATAAGAAGACATGTGAGGGAGGCCATATTTAGGGCCTCTGTGAACTGGAGTTTTTTGTGGGTGTCTTTTGGAACATGTCATTGATGCAATACTACTACTTGAGTGTGGGTTTATACTGAACTGTCCCAACATCATTCTGCTGTATCAGTTGCTCTGTGATGCTTCCCCAGTGTTACCACATGCAGTCACGTGGAGGGGCACACTTACACTATAGAAGTGGGAGAAAAACCAAACGTGGAACATTTGTGGTAGGAAAAATGGGGTTTGCACTGACTAGAAGCTGTGGGGTTTGCACTAACTGAAAACAAAGTGGCATGTCCACTGCCAAATGTTTTGCAGGTGCGAACAGTATTGAAAGTGGGATCTCATAACACCACCCAGATACCACCATGAGCACAAATCAGGAATGCACAATATAAAGGATGTTTGGAAGGACTCTTAGTGTGAGCAGAAAGTTGCTCACACCAAGGATCAAGGAAGGAACCTTGAGGTTTTTTGCCATTATCTGACCACCAGTGAACTAGGAACTACAATACAACCCTCCAACCAGCAGGTTCAGTAGCATGTAACCAAACCCACATGGCACACAGGAAGTCAGACCAGTGGTTCATCTACACTGACTGGCAGGGGCCCTTCAATGTTTCCATCAGGAGACATTCCCAGTCTTGCCTGGAAATGCAAGGAACTGAGTGCAAGACCTTCTACATGCAAAGCAGATGCTCTGCTGTTGACCTACAGTCTGTCAAAAGCAGTCAGCCGCTCCTTCTTCTGCCATGCTGCTGTAGTGGCACAGGAAACAAGGGTGCAGTTTGGGAGTAAGACACATTAAAAACTGGAAGATTTCTGAGTAAATATGCAAAAGGACAAGCCATACAGTGTATGGGTCTAAGAAGAGAATTAGAAGAGGCTGCTGGGTCAGCGCCCAACGGCCAGTTAAGTACAGCATCTAGTTATTGCAGTAGCCAATGCTGCGGGAAACCCTCAAGGAGGACCCAAGCACAAGAGGACTCCCCTCTCCTGTGGGTCTGGTTGTCCAGTCCCTGGTTGTTACCCCACCCCTCTATGGTTCACCTTAATGCTAATTTGCACAAAGCCACTCCCTTCTAGTAAGATTATACCTGAGCTAGAATTTGAACAAAATGACCTGTATTGAATATTAGTCCTATACAGGCCTATTGGAACCAATGGGCATGACTAACATAGGCCTATTAATTACAACCCCAAATCTCAAGCCCTGGATCTGAAACCTGAGGAATGCCATAGGCAGGATTTCCAGGTGTGTCTCTGTCCACCAGACTCTGAAGGGAATGATTGAGAAACCAGGCAGGTCAACCACCACCAGAGGTCAAAGCAGGTCCTGTGATTCAGCCTGACTCCTATAAATGCATCCCCGTCTGATCAGCTTCCTACTGTTGCATTCTTAGTCTTCCTGACCAGGATCAAGGCACCATGAACCATTCAGAATCATCTCTTGGCAAGGCCACCTTAAAAGAGGAGGGACGGGCTCCAAATTCTTCCCTCACCTTACCTACTTTCTCGGAACAGAAGCTGAAAAGTGGCTAAGGGCTTACTAAATGGAATTGAACTGCTCAAGCGAACCGTGGAACCTGCTCCCCCCTCCTGACATTCACCAGCTCTTCACAAGAACAATTAACTGAGCAGAAGCGGCCATTTTACATGTGGAGGGCCTAGCAGCCTCCTCTTTATCTGCTTTAAGCGTCAGTTTGACATCAGCAGCATCCATCCATCGGAGGAGAGCTGGGAGCAAGCCTCGGAAGAAAAATGGAAGAGGCATCCAACATATGTACCCTATTGAAAAATAATAAAAGGAAAATGACTTTGTCATTACCCAACATTGGTTGGTCTGGATATGGGCTTCTCTCTCTCTCTCTCCCTATTGCCCTCACCACTTTATTGTTCACACCATAAATAATGCTTCCAATTTAGCCTTCCAGGTGACCATCCTGCCACTTTTACGACGGTCTAACACTTAATCAGGAATCAAAGCTATGTATCCTATACCTGGGGGGGGGATGTTGGGTGGCCATGTGCACTACTTTACACAGAACAGTCCTCTGTGAATCAGGGTTTCCCAAACCTCTGAGTTCATTGCCTCCTAGAGGAGCCTATAAAGTTGTCATTGACCCCAATCCAAACGCTTGGAGAAAGGAAACAAATATCCCTGTGTCGTCAACAACCACTTTGAAAAGTGAAGCTCTGAATACTTTCGTTAAGCTATAAAACAGTAAGGCCTGAAGATGCTGTTGTATTGTGGCATCCTCTTTTAAATACAAAGGTTCCTCCTTGGCAAAAGGGGTGCACTCTGTACGTGCCCTTGCTCTTTATTCCCATGGCTCAAAGTTCCTTATTAAACATTTGCTTCCTAGGCCCTTTTTGATCACTTTTCAACCCCTGAGTATTTATTCACCAGGGGTGGAGGTGGTCATTATCGGCCACTGTTAGGAGCCCTGCTCTGTTTGAAGTTGTCCTCTGTTTAAAGGACTCTCCAATTCAAGCCTGGTTTAAAGATAAGACACCCTAAGGAGGGAGAGCAGGTGGGATCCCTGAAGTTGCCCACAAACAGTTTGCATCTGGACAGCAGACCAAACAGGCACACTTGTCACCTGGTGTCTTCTTATCTGTGCAGTTCTGTTTAAATCATAGTAATTACTAGGGACGTGGGTGGCGCTGTGGTCTAAACCACAGAGCCTAAGGCTTGCCAATCAGAAGGTCAGTGGTTCGAATCCCCGCGACGCCGTGAGCTCCTGTTGCTCAGTCCCTGCTCCTGCCAACCTAGCAGTTCGAAAGCACCCCCCCAAAAAAAGTGCAAGTAGATAAATAGGTACCGCTTCGGCAGGAAGGTAAACACATTTCTGTGCACTGCTCTGGCTTGCCAGAAGCAGCTTAGTCATGCTGGCTACATGACCCAGAAGCTGTACGCCAGCTCCCTCGGCCAGTAAAGCAAGATGAGTGCCACAACCCCAGAGTCGTCCGCAACTGGACCTAACAGTCAGGGGCCCCTTTACCTCTACCTTTAAGCTGCACTGAGTATGTAAGGCTTACTTCTTATTCAATGTGAATAAATTGCACTCCAATACCATTTAATATGATGAGAAGGGAAGGAAAATGTCCCTGGACTTTATCAAACTAAGTCCTACTCAGAGCAGACTCACTGGTATTAACAGATCTAAGTTAGTTATGCCCTTTCATTGCAATGGGTCTACTCTGAGTAGGGCCAAGATTTGCTACAGGCACCGTCACTACATTGTTCACTTTATAACAAACCCCGTTGTGGAGTCCAGTCCTGTTCTCTCTCTTTGTGTGCCCCCCCCCACTGTCTCTCTCTGTCTCCCTCTTCTTTGTATGGAAAAGCCAAATAAATGAACTGCTCAAAGAGCAGCAGCCGCTCTTCAGCATTAAATGTTGTCATATCTGCTTTCATTTCCAGCACCGCGCCCCCCCCCACCTTATTGTCAGTTTACCAAAAGCAATTAGAGCATATCAGGGAACCACTGTTTGCCAAGTGCCATTTTCTCACATGAAACTTTTGCTCTTGGGTTACACATTATTTAAAAAAGAAGAAAGAAAGGAAGAAAGAAAGAAGAAGAAAAAGTCTTAATCAGGCAAATATTTACATGAAGGGCTAACCTCTCCCCCCTCCCCCCGCCCACATCTCCACCCTGTTGCCTTAGCTGGTGAAAATGAGTAGAAAGAAGCATCGAGATCATGGATGGAAGCAAGCCAACTTGAACCAGATCATAGCTGCCAAGTTTTCCCTTTTCTCGCGAGGAAGCCTATTCAGCATAAGGGAAAATCCCTTTAAAAAAGGGATAACTTGGCAGCTATGAACCAGATATAAAATTGGTCCTGTGAACTTCTTGAGTGGTGAGGTTATGTTGTTGCTGGTATGTCTCCAAAGATGGTTCGAAATAATAAATTAGAATGCCCCCTCCCCCCAACTGCAAAATCTGGATGCCGCACTTTAGGAAGGACAGACTGGAAGGAGTTCTGGGAAGGGCAACAAAGGTATGGAAAACAAGTCCAATGATGAAAGGTTGAAGGAATGGGGCATGTTGTATATATACCAGGCATTTAAAGTACATGACTTTCCCTCAAAACGATCCTGGGAACTGTGGTTTGTTAAGGGTTCTAGCAATCGTAGTTCTTTAAGGGGTAAACTACACTTCCCAGGATTCTTTGGGGGAAGCCATGTGCTTTAAATGTAAGGCATGGGTCCATCCAGAGAAGGGAAGCAGGAGTGTGGGAGAAGGTGGACACGCATGAAAACACTTTTCAAATACCTGAAGGGCTGTTACATTGAAGAGGGCAAGACTTGTCTTCTGCCCGAGAAGGCAGGGCTAGGTTTTAATTTGCAGGACAGAAGATTTCAATTGAACGTTAGTATACATTTCTTGATTGCAAGTATGGTTCAGGAGTGGACCCAGTTATAAGGTGGGAGGGGAGGAGATTCTCCATCAATGGACATAGAAGATCTGCACACTCAACAGACTGATTGCAAACATACTCTTACTGGGTAAGGTTCTGGAGTGGGTTATCACTGAGCAAGTCTAGGCACTCTTGAATTAGACTAATTTTCTGGATTTACTTCAATTTGTGCCCAGTTATAGCACTGAGACCACCTTGATGGCCCTATGAGGACCTTTATCCTCCTCCTTCATCATTATTGTCACTGGAAGCATAAGTGGCCCAAATAGTCCATGTGATGAGTGCCATCGATCAGGGCTTTTCAGTGGTGCCCTCCCAATCGGTCTTATGCTCTTCCCAGCGAAGCATGCCTGGCACCAGCAATGAGAACTTTTTCAGTGCCAGGCAAGGACAGTTCTCATACATAATAATAGTGTGAATTGCATTTGGGGCTTTATTTGTTTTTGTGAACTGCCCAGAGAACTCGGCTGGATGGGTGGAATATAAGTGTAATAAATAAAAATAAATAACTGATGGGGTTCCTACTTCATGCTGCTAGCATCCTGCAAACATTTCTTTGCAAGATTGGTTCTGTTTCTAATTAAAAGCTGAAGGTTAAATTTCAGCTGGCTGAAGAACTGTTGTTAAAGCTGAAGGTGAACCCACATTGAGCCTATGCAGTCAGAAGCAAGCACCACTGAGTTCAATAGCACTTACGCCTAAGTAAACCATGCATAGGATTGCAGCCACGCTTATCCAAATGAATAGGGTATGGTGTTACTTACTGCTGCTCTTTGTAGGTTGGGGTGTAGACAAATACATGGAGCAATCCAGCTGCATTACTTTTTTGTCTCCCCTTTGGAGTATGGCTATGGACATTCCATGGGGCTGTAGCTACAGGGGCCATCAGAAAGAGATCATACCACCAACATTCAGTCTTAAATGCATGGATGTTCAGACTCCAGAAACCTGTGGCTTTACACATTTCTGAATGTATCACTGGTGCATACCCTCCAAGTGTCCCGATTTTCCAGGGACAGTTCTGGATTTACGAAAGCCATCCTGGGACAGTTCTGGATTTACGAAAGCCATCCTGGCTACTGATTCGATCCTGGAATGTCTCTATTTCCCCTGCCACTGCCAAGCTCGGGGAGGAGGATTAGCCAGTGCTTGCCCTGGGTGACAACGGTGGCTGTGAGGGAGCATCCCATGGCCTCTCCATGGCCGCCACTGCCAGTGTCCTCCCTCGCGTAGCTCATAGGAGGAGGAGAGGCTGAGGCTGCCAAAACCCAGCCCTGTGTGATGCCCTGGCTCTGAGGGGCAGGCAGAAGGCAGGGCTGCCCTGGGCAGGAAGAAAGGGGGAACGAAGTGGAGCGAAAGGAGCCTTGGTTGTTTTTTTTAAATGCTTTGTGCGTCCATTTCTAAATCTTGCCCCTTCCTGAAATTATTATATTGGGGTGTGTTTTTCTTTTTGTAAATCTACCAAAGAATAAATAAAATAAAATGATGTTTAAGGGGTTTTCTCAGGATGATGAAGGCTGTGTGTTCTGTGTGTTGTTGGTGTAGTGATGATGGCACCTGCCCTTCTTCTGATAGGAAATGCTCTGGAGGTGGGGACAAAGATGACCCCAAAATGGGGGGTTGAGGAAGGTCAGCTGCAGGGGTGTGAGAAATGTGCCTATTTTCATCTGAGGAATATTGGAGGATATGCTGCTGCTCAAGATTAGAGCCTTCCTTGGATAGGAAACCGGTCCCTAGGCTCTAGAGTGACTCCACCCAATAGACCAGGCATCCCCAAACTTCGGCCCTCCAGATGTTTTGGACTACAATTCCCATCATCCCTGACCACTGGCCCTGTTAGCTAGGGATCATGGGAGTTGTAGGACAAACATCTGGAGGGCCGCCGTTTGGGGGTGCCTGCAATAGACTGTTCCTTCTCTCCCCTTGACATAGAAGGGCTATCAAAATGTCCATGTCAGGCTGAGAGTTTGCCTGGGCAGCAGCTGTATCCACTGTATCCGGAATGGTGGCACATGGCTTCTGGTTCCTGGATCTCACTCCACATCCGGCTGCAGCCTGATGCTGCCACTCTCCTTTTCCTTTTGCTCTTTAATTTTATGCTTACAAAACACAGACATCTGATGACGACTCCAGTTGCACTAGATATAATTCCACAGACATGGCAAAATATCTGTGATCCTGAACGTTAACTTTGTTAGGCTCTCCGGTTGCATAGTTGAAATGTTCATCCGCTGACGAAGTCCTTTGCACCTTTGAGACAGGATGTTCTTTTTAATCGCTTGTTAATTAGGCCTCTCACCGCCCTGCTGAGGCAGGTGTCCTTTTATTGTTTGTTCCCATTTTACAGGTTCAGAAACCAACACATGCTATTGCTCAAGGCCGCACCTTGAGTCAGGTGCAGAGCTGGGAAAGGAACTGACAGGAGAGAGAGAGACAGAGAGACAAAGAAGTGCCTGGACTGCCACTCCTTGTCTACAAGGCATTGGATCAAACTCTGCCTTTCTTCCAAGAGGAAAATCTGAAGGCTCTTTCATCCAACAGTTCTAGGGTCTACGGAAAAAGGCCAAGGAGGGAATAGAGCTAGATCAAATTGGCCTCCAGAAATGATCCAGAGTGTTCTGCTCTGGGATTTAGATTAAGGATATGAGGGGGCCTTTGATTGACAGGAGGCAAGAGCCTAAGCAGTATTATATTCTTGCAAGCAGTTAATAAAGTCAGCAAACATATGATCTTAAATTAAACAAATGTATTTCAATCAAAGGAGAAAATAAGCATGAATATTCACTACACTCATTTCTTTTTCTTTCTTTCTTTCTTTCTTTTAAAAAACTTTTTCTATTGGGATTGGCAAAGTCATTAATTATGGCAAAGGGCTCAAAATGGCATACATACAGGAATTGTCCTTTCCCCTCGGCCTCACAACAACAACCCTATAAATGTCACCAGGTTCATGGCTGACCTGGGAAACTGAGAACCTAAAAGGTAGGAGGACCTAAGGTTATATAGCCTATTACTCCTAATGGTTAATGTGGCCCTACCTGCAGGATGCTGGGCTAGATGGGCCTTTTAACCCTGTTCCAAAGGGGCTCCTCTTCTGTCCCAGTTCTGATGTTGATTAAGGCACATGGAATACCTCTTGAATATATGACACCCTATGACTGCAGGGTGGCCAGTTATGCAGGCCCCAAAAAAAGAGATGATGAGAGGGGGGACCTATTTCCATGAAAATTTGCATATGGCAGTTTACACGTGCAAATGTAAAAGTAAGGTAAAGGGACCCCTGACTGTTAGGTCCAGTCGCGGACAACTCTGGGGTTGCGGCACTCATCAAATCTTGGCCCTACTCAGAGTAGACCCATTGCAATGAAAGGGCATGGCTAACTTA
This sequence comes from Zootoca vivipara, assembly GCF_965207765.1. NCBI lineage: Eukaryota > Metazoa > Chordata > Lepidosauria > Squamata > Lacertidae > Zootoca > Zootoca vivipara. The sequence continues at coordinate 12,430,219 of NC_142589.1, forward strand.
GATCTGTTAATATCAGTGAGTCTGCTCTGAGTAGGACTTAGTTTGATAAAGTCCAGGGTTATACCTTTTTGCTTGTATTCCAGAAAAAAACCTTACTTCCTTCCTTCCCCCCTCCATCTGGAAATTCCGCTTCTGGACTTCTTCCTAACATAACTTCCCTGCCTGCCTGGTACAGTTTCTAAAAGAAGGGTCCTAACTTGGTGGCAGAACATGAACTTTGCACATAAAATGTGCCAGCATGTCAACTCAGGTTTTGTTCCAAGCATCTTCCGGTGGGGCTGTGAAGGTTGGATAAGCCCTAAGTTGTGGACCACTTGCTCATGGCTGCAAGTGGGACAGCTGTGGCTTGGGGTTGCATATTTTGTTGTGTGGCAATATCAGGATACATTGCATTCTTGCCCATACCCCAGAACCTTGCATGGATCAAAATCCCTGCCTTGCCTAGCCAGGATACCAGTAACAAACTTACCATAGTTGGTCTCTAAGGTGCAACTGGAAGGATTTTTTATTATTATTTTGTTTCAGCATGAGCAGAGGCTGCCTGCCCAAAAGGGATTGAAGCATCCTATCTGTTGTCCACTCACAGGCTCTATAAACCCTTTCTCTACAGCTCTAGGCAGCATGGAGGAACATTCTGGTAGCCATAAGAAGGTGTTTCCAGGGTTGATAGTCACCCTGAAATGATACGCTGTTCCTATCAGGCACTATTGGTCTTCCTCCCACAATTATTACCATAGAACTGTAAATTTTCAGCAAGAAAGGCCTATTCACTTGTGGTACGGGAGGTCAGCCTTTATGTCAGCAAAGACCCACAGGTAATAAATTGGAACCACTTACCGAGAAAAGAAAGGTACGGTACTGAGATATACCAAGATGGTTTCCCACCCCGTTTCATTGTTTACATATAATAGTATGCCGCTCCTGTGGTTTTATGAGATGGCGCTGTTTAAATACTTTTATAAACATTTTAAATGCTTTTATTAAATAAATGAATGTGTTCAAATCCAAAACTACAAAAAAAGACAGGACAGTTGTTACTAAACTCTTACTCAGAATAAAGATTCAAGATGTGTGTGCACTTAAGTCCAACAGAGCATCAATATACATATACATCATAACTAATAACATGGAATTATAATTCTAAATGTTATACAGCAAGGTGGCCAGCAATGGGTTTTCATACATCACAGGAAACCCAGACATAGATCCCACCTGGTGTTATTTTTATTTTACTCTTCATTTTTATGAAATCCGTCAAAAGTCTATGGGAGGAACACAAGGTTGATAATGGTCACCTTGGTTTTGTGCTGAAAACGGTCACAGGCAGAGTGAGGAGGGGAGATGGATTGGAAAGGAGAGCAACTGCTCTTAGGCAGAAGGAGAAGGACGACGACAACAACAACAACAACAACAACAACAACAACAACAACTCTTGCCAGTGTATTGTTATCCAGTCCGGGTTTTGCAGGCGCCCTCCTCAGCTGGAGTTCCTTGCGAGTCCGTTCCATGCCCTTTTCCTCCTCTCTATTTTTTATTCCCCTTTTTTTTCTTCCGAAGTCCCCCTTTCTCCCTCGCTTTCAACCCGCGGAGAGCTCGCGGGGGGCGGGCGGTGTCAGATTGTGTCCTTACTCCAGTCCGGGTTTTGCGCGCCGCCTGCACCCCCGGTAGAAATAGGAAAATTCAATAATCAAAGCAAAAGGGAAGCGAGCGAGAGGAGGGGAAAAAAATCCCGGATCAGGGCAACTTTGATGGCGCATGCGCGCTGTAAGCCTCCATCCCAAACACACACATTTCCCTGTACTTGGAAAGTCACCCAAAGCAGCCCCAAGTGCAGGTAAGACCTTCTGCTCTCCCCTCCTTGCCCCCCCCGCGCCCGGCCCCAGACCCTTCCTCCCTGGGGGGCTCCCCCGACTCCTCGCCCGTGCACTTTTCCGCGCCTCGTCCCGGCTGGCGGCGGCCGCTTTCGCCCCAGCAACTCTCTCTGCGCCTCGCTCTCCCCAGTGCGCGCTGGGCTGGGGCAGAGAGGGCGAGCGGCGGCGGCATTGCTTGGAGGGCGACGCAGGCGGCTGCAGTCACTGGGGAAGGTGGCTGTCGCTGCCCTGGCCAGGGAGGGGGCGTGAGAAGAAGGGGCTTTGCACCGGCCGAGAGAGGGGGCACTTGTAAAAAGTGTGTGTGTCGGCGAGGGGGGTCGCGTTACATTGCACTGCACAGAACTGTGTAGGTCATTGCGCGCGGAAACGGCGCGGGGGTTTGCAGTGCGCCTGGAACGGGATGGAGGGGCCAGGACTTTGCGCGCTGGTTTTTCTCCTTCGGGTGGGGGCAGCTGGAGAGAGGCTGGAGAGAGAGAGAGGCTGGAGAGAGAGAGAGAGAGAGAGAGAGAGAGAGAGAGAGAGAGATTGCTGCTGCGACCCCCTTTCTCACACTCCTCTTTCTGCCTTTCTTCGTGGGGCACTTTGAAAGGAATGGATGCAGGTGGTTCGCTTTCTTTTTCCTTGTCCAGAGTTAGGGGCGGGAGGAGAGGGGCGGACAGGCAGGCAAGATTATCGCAATTCCCAGGACTGTCTCAAACAAGGTGGGTGGGAGACGTCCGCGCGTTTGGCGACTCGTCTTTCCTCCCCCTCCCCAATCTCCCAAGAAGCTGGAGATGCCCCCTTCCCTTACACAGGGGAGGGGGCATAGAATAATATCCCCTTGGATCTCCCAGTTGCCTACAGTTGCAGATGGTGCCTAACCATTTTTCGAAGACTTTAAAAATAGTTCCTGGGGAGGGGGTGGAGGAAAGGGAAAGAAAGGGCAGGAGGGGAAAGGGAGGCAGAGGACGAGGGGAGGGGGCGGGATCTCCCCCAACCCCCCCTCCCCAAATTTTGCTCTCAGGTGTCCGCGTTTTCAAGACAGTTTCGGCAAAACATTTCTCCCCCTTCCCACTTTTTTTTTAAGGTGAGTGCAGGTTGTCCCGGGGAGTGGGGAGGAGGAAAGGGTTAGGGTCCCTAAAAGACTGAGAATATAGAGACGTTTTTTGTCTGGGCTGGTTCTTGGGATTGGAGTCGGGGCTGCTTCTGCTTCTGTCGGCGCGCAAAGTTTTCCCAAAGTGGTGCTTTGGAGAGGAGACCCCGGGTGCGCGCTGACTTTTGGAGATATGGGCGGAGGGTCCGGAGCGCACGGTGGCCGCACAAGGGGGCGAGAGGAGAGAGAGAGAGAAGCGATGCTCAGTATTTGCTTCGCCCTGCGCTTCCGGGGTGGGGGGTTCTCTCCCTCTTCTTCCTAGCTTCCCTTTCCCCAACCCAAGTTATTTGAGAGTCCCTAAGAGTGCGCTTTTGGGGCGATCCGGGGTACTTTGTGTCTGCCCCCTCGTTTGCAGCAGCAGGTTATTTTTACCCCGTGGTATTTGCATAACGAGCAGCTGATTTGCCCCCCGCCCCGTCCTTTTCACGAACACTCTCTCATTCGTATTTTTATCTCCTGCGCTTTGGAGAAGTTGGGTCTGCTGGGGGCGCGCAAGGGGTAAGGGACGTTTCATGTACAGAGGCTGTTTTTTGGAGGGGGGAGGCCGGCAGGCGAGCGGTTGTTTGGCGTATTGTTTGTGTTGGCGGTGGGGGGCGGGGGTTTGGCTCGGCCTAGGGGTGGAGTTGCGAAGGGCGGGGCGCCCTGGAAGGAGTGGGGTTTTGGTGAACGCTCCTCTCCATGTTTGGGCGCTCCCGGGACGAGGGAACAGGTGTCGAGCTGTCAGTCAAAGTTCGGCCCTGCCGGGAACGGGGGCGGATGGGGTGGGGACAACAGCAAGATAGCGGTTAAAAATAAGGGAAAGTAGAGGGATTGGGGCGTTCGCAGAAATTAAGAGAAGGGGGTGAAAGCGTTGGACGCAGAGCGGGGCACATAGGCGTGAGTTCTGGAGAGGGAATGAAATGATTGCATACTTCCCCCTCTCTCAAATCTGCCTCTCCAGATGTATGGTCGGATCCTAAGCTTCTGGGGTAGGGGAAAGAGTCATTTTATGCAATAAAGAGAATCTTAATTTATTCCTATTTGTTTTCTTGGGGAAGGGAATAACATGTTACCCCCACCACTACTCCCATTAGATTTTGTCGCATACAAAAATGTATTGGAACTGGGCAGGTAGTGGGGAGAGGTTGGCATAGGGTTGGGGGTGGTTGTGTGCCCTGGGGAGAATTTAGCCATGGTTGAAAAATCTGTATTCTGTTGGCGTGTGGGTGGGTGTATGTGTATGGAACTAGAAGCTTCTGTGTGCTGTCCACAGTTTTAGGTTATATGTGTGCATTTGTCTTGTGTCAGTTGTCCAAATAAATATTTTCTCCGTGTTTTATTTCTTTTGATGGGAGAGAAAGGTGGCTCAGTGGCTGGCAAGGATGGAAAGGCAAAGCTGGGGTAAGGGCCTGTGGGTGGGTGGGGGTGTCATCTGGGAGGGTGGGTGCCACCTCCTGGGTGTCTTTCTGGGATATGCTACTTGAGAAAACTTTGGGGAAACAGGGTGTGCCGTGGAGGTTTGATGTGAATAGATGTGGTTTAAATCTATCTGGCTTTTGTGGGAGGGGAGGGAAACTTTGAGAACTTGATTAATAAACTCCATGTGTTCTTTCCTTTCAACATGCTTCCCTTCTTCTGCCTCCCCCCCCCCCAACAGCTCCTTCCTCAAGGCCGTATGTAACTACATTAGGGATCACCTTAATCCTTCCCGTTGGAATACATTCACTCTGGCCTTCCTATTTCTCTCCCTAAGTCTTTCCTATAAGCCATCTTTGTGTGCGTAGGGGAAATATCTTCTTAGTTTTACTTGATTGTCACCTTTTAAAAATCCATTTTTCCACCGGCTAGGAAGACTGGTGAAGAAGCAGAATATTAGTGAACTTAGTAATCAAGTTTCCAGATCTTCTGCCTCCTGTTTAATTTATTAGACTACTTATTTATTCTGTTGATAATAATCTGTTGCAGGTTTCTATGGAGATGTTAAACTGATCTCTTCAAGAAATCAAACTCCATATGTGCTAAAGTGTTTAAAGAAGTAGCGTGGGCTCTTTTTCTTCTGCTATGCTGTTTGTTTGTTTGTTTGTTTGTTTGTTTTCTTCTCGAACTGCATTATTTGGTTGTTCAACTTATGTTTTCCATATTGATGTGTTCAGAAAGGGGCAGAACTGGGGTGGGAGTGAGCAGAAAAGTTAAAGGGTATTGATCATCAAGAGTCTGCCGTTTGTGTGAATGGGACTCTGATCTTGAAAGATTCTGTCTAAAAACTGTAATAGAAAGAGCAGATTAAATGATAAGGCCCCTTCTTTTAAATATGCTTGCCTGTGGTCAGACAGACTAGTAATTGATGCAAATAAAATCTTGCTTGCTGCTGCTGCAGTTGTAAGGTGGTCCTTCCACTTCTTCACTTTATAATAAGTCCAAAATCAAATATAAAGATTTTTTGGGGTAAAGTGGATGTTCAGGGTATTATTGTTTTATCATTTATTTTTTAAGTGCAGGAGGTCAGAATCGGTAAGAGTTAATGCATTAGAGGTTTTTTTTAGTCTTTTGTTTCAGCTTAATGGGAGTGGGGGGGGAGAAATAATACATAAAAAGCTTTTCTCTTTAGAGCAGTTCTCAAGGAGATCCTGCAGACTTCTAAGTTCCAAATTGCCCAACGAAACTTTTTTCTTTTATGTTAAAGTGTCATTTTGTGATGGGTGTCATATCTTTTGGAAGCTGTCTTATTCAAGACCCGTTTAAAGATGGTGGAGACATATTTTGGGGTTCCCGGGTACCTAGCAGGTGCCAGCCTGGTGGCACTGCCTTCTGACAGACGGGCAAAGTGGTAGGTTTAAAAATATGCCTGCCGTGCATCTTCTTCCGTCCAAGCTTCGTTTCGCCCTGTTATCCAGTGCTATTCTCTTTTCAATCTTTTTTGTTTCTTAAAACAGTGTCTTCTCTTCCCCCCCTCTCCAGTTCACTTTCCCCCTTTTTCTTTTAAAACACAGATACACGTGCATTCAACTTGCTCCAGCCAAAACAGCACTAAACAGACTTAAAAACAAGACTAATGTAAGCCTAACTTGTCTGATGAAATCCACATCCTTGATTGCTTTTCATCTTATTAATTCTCTTGTGTGTTTATGTTTTTGTCCCTGCTGTTTCAGTAGAATTTGATCACCATCCTTTTCCTTCCATGCCTGCCTAGTCTGTCTCTCTCTCTCTCTCTGGTACATCTTTTGGGTAGCTGCTTCTCCCACCCCTTTTTCTTTATTCTTTTTAAAAAATTTGAATTGCAAACTGGACGGACAGAAGTGAAAAAACAACCCCACACACACACACACACACACACACACACACACAGCACTCAGAAAAAAGAAACACTGTGGCTTTAAACCTGGGAGTTTGCATATTCCCCTTGTATCTTTCCCCTTTGCTAATTATTGTGTTGTTTTCAGAGCAAATATGTCATATCCATGGCGACCGGGCAGGTTTATTGTCTTTCAGAAGCAATAGCTCACATAAGTAATTAATGACTTTTTTTTTCCTCTGGCTTAGGTTAAACAGATCATTCAAGGAAAGTCATCTCTCCCCCCTTTCTCTCTCTCTCCCCCCCACCCGCCTCTCTCTCTCTCTCTCTCTGTCTTTTTTAGCTCAGTGACATAAGAACATGAGTTAGAACAAGAAAATACTTTAACCAAGAAGTCAGTGGCTGACTTCTCTCTCTCCCCCCACACCAACATTTCTTTTAAAAGCTGGTCGTGTCAGTTTTCCTACAGCTGACATTGTCATTTTTTACAGGAGAAAATCCTGATTCTGAGGGGACGAGGGACAGAGGATTTAAGATGAATAGTGGCTTTTTGCTCCTGCAATAAGGAAAGAGGTGGTGGATATTCCACTATGATTGTTGCCTCTAATCTAGTGGGTGAACCCCCACCCCACCGCAAATTTATTAAAATGATTAGGACAGGAAAAAATACCCGGTGTTTTTAAACTTAAGGGAGGCAGGCACCTATGAATTCAAAACACACACATATGCTTGAAAAATAGACGTGTCTTTCAACAAGCATATTTTTTAATCAAATGATTACTCTGTATTAGTGTTTCCCCCCCTCCTTGAGCAAACAGAAAAAGCAAGATTTAGTTCAAAGGGTGAGGGTGGAGTTTTAACTTTCAGAAACTTGTAACGTTCTGTTCTAAGCCACCCCTTCTCTGCCAGTGGTCATCTGCTTATGTCCTTTTGCCCACTTCTTTTTAAATACTTTATTATACCAAAATGTGTTATTTGCTTAGATCAGGGACTGGCTACCCCCCACCCTTGATTTACTGACAATGTCTTCTTCTTTTTTGTCCTCAACACAAGTCACACACCCCACATACATACCCTTACTTAATTTCATTTTGAGAATATTTTACACCCAACCCATCTATCTAAATATGAGGGGAGGGGGCTCTACTGCCATAAACAGAATGTTCTGGGCAACCTATTCAATCTTTTTTTAAAAAAAACAAACCAATCCCAAACAGCCTTGCCTGTTTGACTCAAAGCAGGTCCATCTCTGTATCCCACAATCTTTCTACCTGAACTACTTTTCTTTTGAAAATGTTTTCTTTGCAACAGCAACTTCAAAAATTTGAATCCCAGCTTCTTAGCTCTTTTTTTCTTTTAAATAGCAGGTGTGGCTTAGTTTAACCCATATCTTGTTGATTTCGTGGGTGGGTGGGAACACAAATATTGCTGTGAGTGAAATGGTAAGCTTCATACCTAGATGTAGTTGGGCTCTGTTTGTCTGTACGGTATTTGACACATGTTCAAGTGACAAAACGGGAAGGTTTTTGGGATGGCAACTCCAAAATCATGTCGTAAGCGGGCAGAAACTGAGTCCGATTGTTGCTTTTCCTTTTAAAACAAACCACGAGTGTGCGAGGTGGACCTGTGTATGAAGTAGCTTAGTAATTGAGTCTTCATGCGTTTCTGATGTCTATATCAGAGTGGCAGAAGAAACGGGCAAGTGGAGAAGGTAAATAGCAGGTGAGAAGCCAGCGCTCACCAGACAGATGAAACATTAACGTACAGCTAAGGGAATGTTTAAGAGCTGCGTATCTTTCTCATTTTATTTAGATGGTTTATTTCTTCCCTTGCCATTTACCTCCCCTGCCCCCCCCCCCAATTATAAGCAACGAAGCTGCCTTCAGACATGGCTTTTGAGAGAGCATCCTACGATTCTGAATGCAGCCCAAAGTCAGGAGGACATGTTTATAAGATGGAGAATGGTTGAAAGGCTTCCTTTTAAAATAATAATAATAATAACCCACCCCCATCTGAAATCAGCTTGTCACTTGAACCAATTTTCATTTTATCATTTTTAAAAAATTAGAATTGTCAGAAGTTGGCCGCCTGTTCTTTTCCTGCTCTTCTCGGTCCTGTGAAAGGGAATAAAACTGCTTTTATCCATAAGGCGGGGATGTTCCTGGACAGCATTTATGATCTTTCCAGGCGTGTTGATGTGTACAAACAAGTGCTGGGACATGGGAGGAAGCCTGCAAAGTACCGGTGATGGAGGGGTTGGGGGGTTGGGTGGGGTGGGGTGGGGTGGCGGCAGAAGAAAGAAGGACCTCAAGTTAACTCGCTCTAGTGTCATGCTGCAAGGCGAAGAAGGGGAAAGCAGGAGTAGTGTCGTAAATTTTGCTAAAATTAATCAACCGTTTAAGAGCCCCATGTTAACGAGCCTTTTCAGGCAGGCAGGCAGCCTTCCTTTTTCCGTCTTATTCCCCCCCCACCTCATTTCCAGGAAGGAGGGGGGGAAATCTTCTGAAGGTGGGGAAGGGAATTTTAAAAAGGGGGGCAAAAGGAAGCGAAAAATGTGGGGTGGGGAGGGGAGAAATTAGTGCAGAAATAATAATAAAAAACTTCCCTCCCCAAAAAGTGGGGGTTTGATTTATAGAATATAAATCCTCAAGTGTCCTTGATCCATATTGTCAGGCCTTTTTCTTCTTCTTCTTTTTTTGGTCAGATTTGTCCTGTGTGCCTTTGACGGAAAAGGCACGTAGGGAAAGAGAGAGAGAGGAAGAGCGACAGAGGGGAGAGAGAGAGAGAGAGAGAGGAACGTGTTCTCAGCTTTGTAGCTCATTATCATTCTTAATAAGTCTTAAGGAATAAAGAGAAGCACTGAGTGTAAATGCTGGGTAATCCTAACACTCCTCAAGGTGAGAGGAGTCTTGAGGACACGGGAGAAAGGGGGGGCAGAGGAACTGGTTGTGGAAAGGGGGGCAGGGACAAAAGGGGTCCTTTTCAACTCAGCCTGTTGGCCTAGCAGCCTCAGACATACCATCGCTCACTGGATAAACTTCTACCCAAGCACAAGTTTGGAAGATGGGCTTTCCTGTAAGATGTGCAGTCAGCAAGACGAGGCTCTGTATGATGCTTATTAAAAGTTTGGTGTTTGGGAAGGAAGCGGTCACTTTTTCTTCTCTCTCCATCATCCCCCCAACCTTAAAACCACCTGAAGCCATTTCCTGGAGAGTCTGTGCCTCTGCTGTTGAACAGAGCACTTGATGCAACCTGCATAACCGTCACCCACACGGTGGCTGCTGTCCACGCCAGCTCCCGCCGCGAGTGCTGCACCCCAAGGCATCTTGCATGATGGGCAGAGCACCACTTTCTGTAGAAATTCTGCACGCGGTGGGATTGACCTTCATGCTGCCGCAGCCAGCCACAAGCACCCCAAGTGCCATCCGCTGGAGGAGGCAGTTGTGAGCGCAGCGTTCCTCCCCCGCCCCCCGCCAGATTGAATGTGACATAATGTGCATTTCTTCACAGGAGTGCACGGGAATAATTCCTGTGGGAGATGTTAATGTCAGAATGGAATATCCACCTGGATTTCACATGAAAGACTTCCAAGGAGAATACTCGCTTCCTTCCCTGTCCTGGCCAAAGGCCTTCCCTGCATAAATGTTTGTGGGCTATCCTTTCTAACACACACTCACACCTCTTTTTGGGTAAGGTTTCACAGCAGTTTCACAGCAGAACAAGCCTGTTATTCCCCCCCCCCCCTCTTCTAGCTTTGAAAAAAATACTCTCCTGACACATATCAGGTTTTAACCTTCTCCCCCTGTCCGCTGTCTGAAAGCATATCGCTGCCTCTTGTGCTTTTATTTCCTGAAGAATTTATCTCCAGATACTGTTGCTTCTTCTTATTGTTCTTTTTAATCGTAGGAAGAGGATGCACCTTGTAAATGTGCAACTTTGAGCACTGGGTGGCTTGAGGTTCTAGGAACCAATTCTGCAGGTGCCGGGCGATCCTTTCTACGAGGAGGGCTGCTTTTTAAAATAGACATAAATCTAAACCATGCTGTAGGGGAACACGGCAACTCCTTTAATTCTGTCACTGGGGAAGTTGGGGCTGAGAAGGCTGGAATTCTCTTGTGGGTAACCTTGAACCTCCCTGACCAGAGCATTTTAAATGGGGTGCACAAGGGAGGGGGCAGCCAATAACACTTTGGCTGAATATGTACCAGGCAAAAACCTGCCTTTTTCGGAAGGTGCTTTTCCTAGGCACTTGTGCATAGACTTTTCTTCAGCACAGGGGGCTCCAAGGCCTCCTATTCCTCTCCCTTTTTTAAGAACATAGGAAACTGCTTTATACTGAGTTACACCCACTGCTCCATCTAGCTCAGTATAGTCTGCCTTGATTGGCAGCGGCTCTCCAAGATTTCGGGCAGGGAGTCTCTCCCAGTTCTACTTGCATATGCTGGGGATTGAACCAGGGACCTTCTGCATGCAAAGCAGGTGCTCTGCCACTGACCATACTTTGAGTATGCCCCCTTCAACTCCCTGAAACTCCTCGGGGGCAATACTAAGACTTTTGAGGAGCCTTAAATACTTTGTAGAGAGATTGAAGCCCTTGGGGTGCCAGCATCAAATGTTTAGGTCTCTGGGGTTTCTGCAGCTTTGGCAAGGAGTGGGTGAGTCAGCTTTGGTGAGGTAACTTGTCCTTCTGAGTCTCTAGCGATGAACATGGGCCTCCCTGGGGGAGGTGAGCAGTTGCTACCACAGGCATAGCCCGCTCCCTGCCCCTTTCCGGGTTGATGCTTCCAAGTGTGGTCCACCAGTAGAGGAGGCAGTGCCAGCATTTGATTTTGGAGGGTCCTCGGGGAAGGTGCCTCACGGTCCCTGCCATGGGCCTTCCTCCTCTTCCAAGGGACTGTTACCTGCCCACTTTCTCTCATTGCACCCCTGGACTGAACCATCTGGGATGGGAGAAAGTGTGAGAGTGGGGCAAGTTCTACTCTATCTCCTCGCTCTTGTCTTTGCTTGTGTTATTGGTGAGGGCTGGTTAATGGGGCAGGGTGGCTGCGAGGAGGAAGAGCAGGCCTCAGCAAGTGCCCCATGGTGCCTATCTCTGACACTGGCCTGGCCTCGTGAGGAGCCCAGGGCCTACCTTTCCATGTGTGACAGTTGGGGCAGGTGTTTAAGAATAAGGACCATTTCACCTTTGCCTGTAAGGAGGAAGGAGTATTTTAGCTTTTCCTGTAAGCCCACACAAGCTACTTCGACAAACAATGTACACCAAATGAAATACTGGCTTTGTTCTCCAGGTCTAATGCCTGTGTAGCTGGGGAGGAGGCTATCACCAAGGCAGTTGACACCAGCTTTATAACTGTTGGCTGGCTGGGGCTGATGGGAGTGGAACCCAACATCTGAGGGACAACACATGTTCCCTATCCCTGGCCTTGGGAGAGGCAGTTTTGAGCACTGGTGTTATTATTATTATTTGGGAGAAGAAAAGGCCAAGGTTTAAACCCTGCACAGATCTGAAGTGGAGTCCCTAAGATGGTTTTACGTCTCCTTCCAGCAACTCCTCCTGGTGCCCAACATATTGCTCTGCTTTCATTTGGACCACATCAGTGCAGCCAAGCGGGTGTGTGTCTGTGTCTGTGTCTTGTTGTCTGTGCAGCCCAAGGCCTCCATACACACTGCCCAGGCTTGCACCCCAGAAAGGTCACTTTGGTTCTGCTAATGTGACAAAAACAATGTGGGAGTTGTAAGTTACCAGTCCCTGCAGCTACAGTAGGTGCTGTGATTCTCGCATGGTTTGACTTGACCTCTGGAGGCACACTCCATTGTCTCTCAAGACAGATGCCAGCAATTACCATTATTTATTAAATTTGTATACTGCCTTTCATCCAAATATCACAGAGCACAACATAAAAATACTAGATGAGAACACAAAATACATAATAAAACTAGAGCAAGAACAAAAACCAAACCAATATCCCGCCTCCCACAAAGGCATTTAAAAGGCGTCATGTGGAAAAGGGCTGACCAAAACAGAGACTGAGGCTGAAGATGAAGAAGGAAGGAAAGTTAACAGGTTAGAGATGAATTGGGTGAGCCTACATCGAACCATTGCCGAGGAACAGAAGAAGAGATCTGCTGGATCAGTCCAGAGCCCATTTAGTCCAGCATCCCGTTTTCTCAGTGGACAACCAGTTGCATCTGGGAAGCCCACAAGCAGGACCTGAGCACAGCAGTGTAGCTCCATCCCCAGAGTCCAGCACTCCCATTGGCCCACAGCACTGCATCTTAAAGGGAATCTGTGAGCCCTAACGATTCCTATGAGCCTTTTCCTTGAACAATTTGCTCTGCGGACTTATTTCTTTGGCAGTCTGTTTGGGGACTATTTCATGACTTTCCTCCCTTTTCCAACAAATGTGACTGCTAGATTCCTTGAGGGTAAGCGTGGGGCAGGAGGGATCTCATAATTAAAACATGATAATTTCAAATGCCGCAATGAGCATTGGTGTAGAAACGTGAATAAAAATACCCAAATGCGTATTGGTGTAGAATAAAGAAGGGTGGCTTTTTTTGTTTTTAATCACCTAAAATTCCATGCCCAATTTATAGAAACTTGCATCATAAGAACAAACAAATGCCCCGAGTCCAGCATCCCTTTCTCACAGTGCCAACCAAAATGCCTGTGGGAAGCCTGCAAGCCAGACCTGAGCACAGTACCATCTCTCTTTCTCTCTGCCGGTGAGTCCCAGCAGCTGGTATTCAGAGGCGTACTGCTTCCGATCACAAAGGGCAGGCAAAACCACCGGGGTTAGTAGGCACAGACTGCGACCCAAGCTGTCAAAATCTATCCCAAAGAGAGAGCATCCTTTTGCTGCTGACCTGATGGGTCTCTGAAATGAGATTTCTAGGATGAGAAAAGAGCTCAGGTGCTGCTTTCCAGACAAGGCTGCGTTTCTCTGAAAGGCTTCTGTGGATGGTAAATGATTTCTGCCGGATCCCCCCCCCCCCCGTCCGCTCTCTCTCTCTCTGGGATAGGCCTTGAGAAAACATGTGGGTATCTTATGTCTTCCAGGAGATTCTCCAACTTGGACCCTGCCCATTCCATCAAGGGGAGCTTTCTGGCAAATTGCCCCCAGCCGCCACCCAGGTGATATCCTTCCATCAGGGTTATAATCGTTCCCTCTCCAAAAAGACTTCCTCACTGTCACACCGGCACCGTTTGCTAGTGTTGTTTGGCAACAAAAGCTCCCTGGCTTCCGCCCACAGGGAGAGAAAGGGGGGGGCAAGTGGGGCTTGCAAGAAAGCACATTTATTGAAAGAAAGAATGAAGCGTCCAGTACTCAGCCGGTGTATGTGTGTGTGCCCCCTGTTTCGTCCGCTTTCTGCCAAAACACACATTCTTATTTCGGTAACTTTGATCTTTTGAAGAGGTTAATTTCCATGACGAACTGCAGGCCACGTGCCTGGCGGATTTATCTAATTAGACTGACACTTTTCTCTTTTAAAAAAGGAAAATTAAGCTCCCCCTTTGGAGGGACTTAAGTCTTTTTAAAACTATGGGAGCAGAGGGTGGCAGCTGGCCTGCTACGTGCCAGTAGCAAATACGTGAGGTAGGGCTTTCCCCCATAAATGCAGTCTGTGCTGCTTGACTTGGCTAATTTGGTGACTGAGTTTTAAACTCTCGCCTTCCAGCCAGTTTCTAAGAAAACCCTTCTTAGCCCAAGCAGATTTTTTTAAAAAAACAACAACAACGCTCTCTCTTGTTGTTATACATTTGTTGTTGTTTTTAAGACTCAATTACATTTTTTCTAAAGAAGATAAAACTGCTCTGCTCTTCTTAAAGGCTTGCTTGGATTTCTTACTCATTTACTTCCTTAAAACTTTTGAAAGGCAAGATGGGATGTAAACAACCGTAGCTGGCTTATAGCTGTTAAGAATACAACACCAGTAGCATCACTATTATTACGTTTAAAAACACTAATTATAAAATAAACAGTGAGAGAAACAGCCTTCCACAAGGTATTCCAATCACTTTCTCTCAGCCTAACCTACCTCGCAGGGTTGGTCTGAAGATAAAAGGGGGAGTGAGAAGACCAGTGGAGCCCCTCGCATTAAATGCACTAAATAAAGAATAAAATCCAAAATGGAATCCATCATCTGGTGTGGAGTCTTGCTATGTGATGATCCATTGGTTCCACAAGCAGGCCTCCGAGTTACTGCTGCCTCTGTGTGGGAGGTTTCGCATGGAGGAATTTGCCGGGATGGCTGTGCCTATGAAACTGAAGACAGATTGCATAGTCTTGCATGTTGAAGGTCTCCATTTTGATCAACTTGTGTCTTTCCTTAGAAGAGGTGGGGAGAATGACAAAGCCGCAGGCTCTTGTGAATTCGTAGCATTTCTGGACATTTAGGAACTGTTATTCTGGGCCAAGTCAAGCCAAGGGTCTGCCATTTAGAAGGTTGCTTCTGGAAGATTATTATATTTGCTAGTCACTTTTCTCACACAGGTTTGCATCCTCCAGTTTCATCCGCATGGAAGTGAGTCACAGATGCTCTTCTGTGGCCTACTCTGACTAGATGATGCGGAACTGGTACAAGGTTCCTCTCCATTTTTTAGCCTTGTACCACAGGCTGTAGAATTAAAAACAGTGGGGTGTAGTAGACCCTTGTACAAAATCTGGTGTTATAAGTGTGGGTAAATGCCAGGATCTGTCCAGGTCTTCTTAGGCCCCTATGCCTGGGCAGGACGTCTGGAACACCTTCAGCATACACCCGGGAATCATGGACTCATAACTGGGCTTTATGAGCACCAAATCAGCAGTAAACAGCAGAAGCATTTGTAGAGGTTTCAAAACATTCCTCATTTATTTCTATTAACTACTGCATATTTACAGATCTGGCTTTGTGAGTGTTACAGCCTCTCACTTAGCCATCTTGTCTACAGAAGATATTAAACTGCACACAGCACACGGCAGAGAGCAGAGTCAGGAATGAAATACAACAAAGTAACAATTCCTAACTGTTCCCTCCCAACAGCAGATATCACCAGATTTTCAGAATGGGAGGGGTGAAAATGCTCACAACCTCCCCCTTTTCATTCTGACCATTATGAAAATCTAGCACAAAAGCAATTTCTTTACATATATACCAAGTTGTTCCTTATTAACAGCTTTAGTCAAAGCATCAGCAGGTATTTCTTTCCCTGGCATATATGAGACTTTTACAACTCCTTTCTGAATGCATTCTCTGGCACGGTGCAATTTGATTAGCAAATGTTTTGTTCTTTGCTTGCACCCTTCTGAATGGATTAGTTCTATGCAGGCTTTGTTGTCCTGATAAACTTGAATTGGACAACAAATTTTAACTCTCATATCCTCACATAGTTGCAATAACCACTCTACATTCATGAGGGAAAAATTTAAAGCGTTGAGTTCTGCTTCACATGAACTCATGCTTATTGTTGCCTGTTTCTTACAAGACCAATCAAATAGGCACTGATTGTACAAATAACACACACCTGAGGTGCTCTTGCCATCAGTTGTATCACTACCAAAACTGGCATCGGCATAGATCTCAAGACCTCCAGATTTTTGGCTAGTAAGCTTCAACCTGTAATGCATAGTGCCTTTTAAATACCTAACTATGCGTTTCAGTGCCTTCCAGTCTTGCACTGTAGGTTGATTTACATATCTGCTGAGCAAATTTACGCTAACAGCAATGTCTGGTCTTGTGCACCTTGCTATAAAACTAAGTTTACCCAAAACACTTCTGAACAATGTAGTGTCAGGAAAAACATTAGCATTAGTATCATGTTGGTACCCTGTGACCATGGGGGTGTCTACAGAATTGGCATCTGTCAGATTTAATTTTTCAATCACATCATTGATCTTACGTGATTGATGCAGCAAAACATCACCTTGCTTATTTCTCTCTACTTCCAGTGAGAGATAATTGCTGACTTCCCCTAGGTCTTTCATATCAAAATGCTTTTGCAGTTTTGCAAGAGTGGTTTTGTAAATATTTGCATCCTTCCAGAAAAACAAAATATCATCCACAAAACAAATGCAGTACAATTTGTGCTGGTTAGATTCTTTAACAAAAACACAAGAATCAGCCTTTCCTTGCTGGAAACCTAAGGAAAACAGCACTTCTGTCAGCTTAGTGTGCCAGCATCGAGCACTTTGTTTTAGACCATACAGGGATTTTTTTAATTTACACACCATTCCCTTTTTTATCTGCACTCCGTCTGGCGGTGACATGTAAATACTCTCATTGAGAATTCCGTACAAAAACGCAGTATTTACGTCGTGATGAGATATGGTCATGCCCTCTTCTGCAGCAATTTTCATCAACAGCCTAACTGTCTCAAATTTGACTGTCGGTGAATATGTCTCATGATAGTCCTGATCAGGAACTTGAGAAAAACCACGTGCAACTAATCTGGCTTTATATCTGACCACTTTACCAGTCTGATCAGTCTTGGTTTTGTAAATCCACCTGCTGTCTACAAGTTTCATGCCTGGTTCTACTGGAACCAATTCCCACGTGTCATTTTGCTTTAGGGAATTCAATTCAGCTTTCATGGCATTAAGCCAAGGTTCGGCATCTTTTTCAGGTAAATTTTGAACCTCTTTGTAGTTAGTTGGTTCAAAAACTGAGTTTGGATTGCTAGTGGCAGCCATATCTGAAATAGCAGCTTTAGCAAATTCTTTAGAAAATCGTTTAGGTGCTTGTCCCTTGGTAGTTCTCTCAGATCTACGCAATACTCTGGGATCCTCTGGGTCTGGTTCCTCCTCCTTGGGAGAATGGTGACCTGTATCTGGCAAAGATTCTACCTCTAGATCAGTGTCAGACCCATCTGATTTCTTAAAAGAGGTCTTTTCATTCTGATCATCTGTATCAGTGTCAGAATCTGTGCTACCATCAGCATCAATTACAGGTTTTGCCTCTTTGTTAATTGGTTTCACCACCTCATCATCTGAAATGGGATGACATTGAAAAATGCCAACTTTGTCCCATTTTGGATTACAATCCATGCTTCTGGTCAGCCTAATTGTGTTTGTGTCTGTCATCAGCACACGATAGGAACCTTTTTCATAACCTAGAAAAATGCCATGTTGACCAGATTTGCTCAGTTTGTCACCTTGCAGAGTGTGCACCCAAACTTCAGAACCGAAAATTTTTAAATGTTTTACAAACGGTTTCCTTTTGAACAGCATTTCGTATGGGGTGCAATCAATGGCTGATTGATACCTGCGGTTGTAAATATAGGTGAAACACGATAGAGCTTCAGCCCAGAAGGGGTTGGGTAGGCCTGAATCATGCAACAGAGTTTTAATTCCTTGTTGCAAGGTCTGGTTTACTCTTTCACATAAACCATTCTGCCATGGAGATCTGGGCGTGGCAGTCATGTGCTCTATGCCCTGTTCTGCAGTAAAGTTTTCAAACTGTTCTGAACAAAATTCTCCACCCCTGTCAGTGAAAAGACAACGTACATGCTCATCGTGAACATTCCTGAGCCATGCACAAAATTTTTGAAACTTAGAGAAGGCTTCAGACTTCTTTTGTAACATATAGACCCAAACATATCTAGAATAGGCATCTATCAGAACCAAAAAATAACATGAGTTTCCTCTAGAGAGCGCTAGAGGTCCAACCAAGTCTGCATGCACAATCTCATAAGGTTTCTTAACCTCCCTCCCAGATTTTGTACCTTTGGGAGCTTGCTTAATTTTGTTCTCTGCACATGAGACACATTTCATATGATAAGGACACTTTTGAACTTTCATGCCCTCAACCATATTTTGCATTTTACCTACTGCCTGGAAATGCAAATGACCAAACAAACGATGATAATCATGAATACAATGGTTATGCAATTTCTCATTCTTATCTACTGATATATTACAGCACGCCTTTTCAGTTTCTTTAGTTGCTCCAGCAGCTGTACCTGTAACAAAAGGCAATACATATAAACCATCAACACACTTAGCATAAAGAATGAGTTTGTTGTCTCGAAGAATTTCACACCGAGAGTTTGCAAACACCACTTTAAATCCTTGAGCGTCTAGCTGAGAAACACTCAAGAGATTATCCTGCAAATGAGGAGCATACATAACATTTTTAACTGTTGCATTAAGGCTCTGCAAAGAAACCGTTCCCTGAGCCAAACTTTTAATAGTCGTTCCATCCGCTTGATGAATTGCTCCTCCCTGTTTCTCAAGATGAAGAAAGAGATTTTTATCATTGGCCACGTGCCTTGTGGCTCCTGAGTCGACAACAAAAACAGAACGTGTGAGTTGATTAGAACTGCGTGAAATCAAAGCCTTTGATGCAGCTGGCCCTTGGGGTTTTCGGCCTCCTCCCCCTTTGCCTTTGAAGTTGCCCTTCTTCTTTGAAGAGTTTTTACACTGATTTTTAAAATGGCCGACCTCTCCGCAAGAAAAACAGCGGCGCATTTTAAGAGCTTTTGCAACACTTTCACTTTCCCCTGTTGAAGGCTTGTAGGCATTTCCAACAGCCTTGTCCCTGCTTTCTCTAGCAGTCTGTCTGCGATCCCACTCATTCAAGAGCACGCTAGACACATAATCTTCTGTTAGACGGTCATTGGGCAAAGACGACAATTGAGCAGCTACAGCATCATAAGATTCATCCAAACTGTTTATGATAAGCATTGCAAAAACAGCTTCTGAAATATTTAAGTCTCGCTGGACAAGATCCTGTCTGAGACGTTTTAATTGGGCTAGATGGCTGGGCAAATCACCATCTTTCTGTAATTCCAGCCTACACAGCTTTTTAAAGAAAAGCACACTGGATCCTGCATTTTGTCTTAGATGCATATCTCGAAGTTTATTCCAAACAGCCCGTGCAGTCTGCTGGTTCTCCAAATTGACCAACAACTGGTCCTGGACACTCAGAATAATTGTCCCCCTGGCTCTCATGTCTGCCTCATGCCACGCTGGCCATCCATCATCATCCTCATTGGGGGGGTCATCTTCTATAATATGGTAAAGCTTTTCCCTTTGTAAAAGTGCTTTCATTTTGACCTGCCACGTAGGATAGGTCTCTGGTGTAAGGAGAGGAAAAGATAGAGACATCTGGCCAGAATGTGCAGAAGCCATGCCTGTGTTTAGTTAACAGCAAGACACTTCCCTTCATGCACCCCAAATACTCTTGACTCTTTCAGCAACTTCTCTCCCCACTCAGCACAATTAACAGGCAAACTGGAAAAGCGTCTCTGCTGTCTTCCTGGCAGCCAGCAACATACCTTTCTGTAAATCAAACAGCAGCTTGAAAAACAGCTTCAGCTCACAGCTCAACTCCGATGTGCAGCATCAGATGGAAATGGATCAGAAACATCCAATTATCCAACCATCAATAGCCATCTGCAACCACCAGTCTGCTACCAGCAACCATCCGCCTGCTACCATATGTGGGTAAATGCCAGGATCTGTCCAGGTCTTCTTAGGCCCCTATGCCTGGGCAGGACGTCTGGAACACCTTCAGCATACACCCGGGAATCATGGACTCATAACTGGGCTTTATGAGCACCAAATCAGCAGTAAACAGCAGAAGCATTTGTAGAGGTTTCAAAACATTCCTCATTTATTTCTATTAACTACTGCATATTTACAGATCTGGCTTTGTGAGTGTTACAGCCTCTCACTTAGCCATCTTGTCTACAGAAGATATTAAACTGCACACAGCACACGGCAGAGAGCAGAGTCAGGAATGAAATACAACAAAGTAACAATTCCTAACTGTTCCCTCCCAACAGCAGATATCACCAGATTTTCAGAATGGGAGGGGTGAAAATGCTCACAATAAGGCCTGTGGTCCAACACCAGAAGTACATACCTGGAGAGGTGTACTCTCCATTTTGCAGTTTCCCTTGTTTTAGAAAGAGCAGACACATGGTTTTTGTTTACCCCCCAAAAGTCATGTGAACTTGGAAGCAATTGGCACTTCCTTTTTCCAGGAGAAGCTGACTGTGCAAAGTGCTGATCAGCTTGCCTCTGAATATCAGTGCCCAGGAATTATGTATTCATGGCACAGACCTGCATATGCTACTACTTTTTCTTTTTTTAATAAAATTTGTATGCTCCCCTTTATCCATAGATTTCAGGGCGGTTCGCAGCATAAAATCACAATATATTTTTAAAAAACAGAAAATACATGATAAAAACAAAAACAACCCAGCAATCCCTCCTTCCGGAGCACGTTTTAAAAGGGCATCAGATGTCAATCAGCCAAAGGCCTGATTAAAGAAGAAAGTTTTCACCTGGTGCCTAAAGGTGTGTAATGAAGGCATCAGGCAAGCCTCCCTGGAGAGAGCATTTCACAAACGGGGAGCCTCTGTGGAAATGGCCTGTTCTTGTACAGTGGTACCCCTAGTTACGAACTTAATTCGTTCCGGAGGTCCGTTCTTAACCTGAAACTGTTCTTAACTAGAGGCGTGCTTTCGCTAATGGAGCCTCTTGCTGCCGCTGCGCCACCGGCACACTATTTCCGTTCTCATCCTGGGGCAAAGTTCTCAACTCGAGGTAACTCTTCCAGGTTAGCGGAGTTTGTAACTTGAAGCATTTGTAACCTGAGGTGTTTGTAACTCGAGGTACCACTGTATTGCCATCCTCCAGACCTCTTGTGGAGGAGGCACATGAAGAAGGGCCTCAGAAGATGATCTCAGGGTCTGGGTAGGTGTATATCGAGAGAGGCGGTCCTTGGGGTATAGCGGTTCTGAGCTGTTTAAGGCTACATAGGTCAAAACCACCCCTTTGAATTGGGCATGGAAACTAATTGGTAGCCAATGCAGTCAGACAGATTGCACACTGACTGAGACCAGAGGGTCAAGAAGTTAAGGGTGGCATGCCTAGAGTTTGTCCCACTTTTATTTTCACAGCAACCTTGTGAGGTAGCTTAGGTTGAGCATGGGGGAGCAGCCCAAGACCAGTTCTGTGCTTTTCATGGCTGACTGGGAGTTTGGAACCCAGCCCTTCCTGGGCAAGCTCCACTATATAATTAAAATAAACCAGCAGCAGGATTTAGGCATGGTGTTAAAAAGGAAGGTGTTTCTGTGCATCACGTAATAAAGTTAACTGAAATTATTTGCCACAAGATAAGGCGGAGGGTAACTATCTTAGATGGCTTTAAAAGAGTATGAAACAAATTCGGGGGTGGGGGTGGGGATCTGTCTCTAGCTCTAAGCCAGGGATGGGGAATTTGTAGCATTCCAGATTGGGGCTCCCAACTCGCATCAGCCAGAAGGACTAATGGTCAGTGACTAGTGTATCTGTAGTCCAGCAGTCCTTCGAGAGCTGAAGTTTCCCCATGCCTGTTTGAAGCTATTGTGCCCAAGGGGCGCCTCTATGATCAAACACAGTCTACCTCTGACTTCGAGACGTCGAGAGAGGCAGTAACAGGAGACCATCGCACATCTTGCCTTGCTCTGCTTTTTTAGTTTGTAGGTGAATGTGACTAGCCACTCTTGGGAAATAGCAAGGTATGATCCAGCATTGCACATGGTTAAAAAAAAAAGCCCCAGCAGCCTCAGGGTTTTGTTTTTAAAGATATTTATACTGTATGCTGCTTTTCAAAACTAATGTACAAAAGGTTTGCAAAAATTAGGGATGCTGAAGTCTAGATCTGTGTACTTCTTCCCTGCAATTCTGTGGATGTAGTTATCTAAGTCCTACTCAGAGTAGACCCAAATGGACCTAAATTAGTTGTATTCTATTAACTGTCATGGGTCTGCTCTGAGTAGGAACTTGAACTGAATACAGCACACAAAGTACCCAGCTTTCATAAAGCATTTGTTGTCTGCCATCCGAGAGGCCAAAACACTTGTGAGTTTGATTTTTTATTTTTAAGTTTTCCTCCTGTTTGTCCCTTGGCTTGTGCAGAGGGGAGGAAAGACTCAGAAGTTGCATTCACTGCTAACGTCTGTTCTATGCCCAAAGCCTCAGAACAGGTAAAAATAAAAGATAAAATTCTGCTGTGTTTGCCTTACTCCCTGCTCCCCCTCCTTTGCCCTGTTCAGGTGGTGCTGGCTGGTTTATCTTCCTTTTTATTTATAAAGGGTGGAGTAGCAAAAGAAGACAAAACTGAGACCAAGAATGGAGAAAGGAAGCAAAACCAGGGAAATCTAGGTGGGACGAGGACAGGTCCTAAGAAACGTTCCAGTTTGAGGACAGACTTCCTTTGGATCGGCCAGTGAAGAGAACGGGAGCGAGAGAATAACAATGGAATGCTTCAAACCTTTCCTCCTCCTTTCCTTAAGGACTCTTCATCTGCCCTCTTGGCTTCTACCGTTATTCTCACAAATTCTCAAACGCACAAGTGATAAAACAATCAAAACATCTAAAAACAATTCCAATGCAGATGCGGACTGTAAAAGAACTCATTTAAAAGGCTTCTTGGAAGAGGAAAGTATTCAGCAAGCTTTGAAATGGTGGTCGTCTTGTAATTTAACAAGCGGTAATTCTGATGGGGAGGTGCCACCACACTACCTAAAGGCCTGGTTTCTATATTGTGGATGTCCTGATAATATGGTATCTGCAGGAGACCCTAGATTGGATATTTAGAAAGGGATGAGATATATTTCAGGTATGCTGGTCCCAAACCAGCACTTTAAACTTAGACTGGTAGCTAATTTGCAGCCAGTGCAATTCGTGGCAGCAGAATAAAAATTAAAGCAACTGGAAGTTGAAGGATTTCCTGAAGAGCAGAGTTCTCCCGGCCTGTCGAAAGCAAAGCAATGACTTGGCTTGGCAGCAGAGATAGGATTCCTTAAGTGTGGGCTGGGGGGCATGACTTATACACTGTCATCTCCTGTGCTCATCCAAGACTTTGGATATTGTGTGGGACGACTGGGAAGGCAAACTTAAGATGAGATTTTTCTTCACATATACTGAACCCATGATCCTTTTTCTTGGGGCTGGGGCAGGATGAGTGTGCACACATGTAACACTCAGGGTACATGTGCTCCATCACCCTGGTGCAGCTGCAGAATACTGCAGCCAGAGGAAATACCTGCTGCTGTTTTTAAGGAAGCTGTTTCCTAGCTCTTAGGAATGCGAAGGTAAGCATGCAAGCAGTGCCTGGTGAAATTTGGGGAGATAAAGATGGAGGGAGAATAGGGTAAAAGCAGAGTGCAAGTCTTTCCTGGACTTCTGCTTTAGCCTCAGTTTACCCCCTTCATGGCCACGGGAGGACTGGAGTGCATGAGGCAGGCAAAAGACCCAAGTTTCCTGTACGGGTGTGTGCCATAAAAAAAGACGACCAGAACCCCCTTCTCTCCCCCCCCCCCGTGCCTTTTATCTTAACACAGTTTAAAGCTCAGTCCTGCTATTTGTGCAAATGTCCTCTCCTCTCCTTCAACCTTGTATTGCCTGTCTGTATAATGCAAATGGAACATGCTTGGGATGAGGACTGCATTATGTCTCCATTTTGTGCATTTTCTGGCGCTAAGCATTCTGTTCAGCACATAGTTGTTGTTCCGTAATAATAAACGGCAACGATGATTATCTAACAGCGGGCAGGGGGGGGGGGGATGCAGACTTACTTCGTTTCCACTTTGCAAAGCAATGTGTGGATTGAAACAGAAGCATCTTTTGAAATGTGAACATCTCCAGTTTTTGCAGTGCAGTTCTTTAGCCAAGTAATGTGTGCACAAATGCATATATCAGGGGGAAAGTATACATTGAAATGCATATGTCAGCAAAAATAACACCAATATGTGTTCTATTGGGGGGGAATGGCTTTGCAAAAATCAGTACATTAGGCAAAATTGCATACAAGCACAAGGAGGAATTTGCACTTAAACCCAGATGAATTTTCATGAGAAATTTTGAAATAATAACTCATAAACTCATGTGGAAATGTGGAGAACTGAGCATTTAAGACTGGATAAACAAGAAACTGAAATTGACTTTTGCACCCCTAAACCTCACTAACCGTGGCTGCTGCTGTTAAACCAACTTTGGACTGATTTTGATTTGGTCAGTTCTGTTGGACCAGAGTTTGTTCTGTTTTGGAGCAGATGTCTGTAGCCGGTGGCAAAACCAGAGCATCATCTTAGCTCTTGGAGGGAAAAGCGCAGCTGTGCTTGGAGAGAGGCTATCTTTCATAATAGCCAGTCTCTCGAATGTTAGGCCTGACTTGGGGAGAGTGATTCCGAAGCCACCAATGTGGAGATTAAGGGGGATGAGAATGTAAATCTTAAGTAAAAAGGTAATTGAATGTAATAGCAAACACTGTGCGGGCTATGTTAATTTTAGCTCTTCCCTTGGATACAAGACGCTGTATTAGTGTTTTATTACCATTTTGTTTGCTCTAATAAAATAGTAAAATTTATTTCGCGGAAGTTGAACGATGGTTTTACAATGCAAATTTAAAGAAATTGGACTTTTCATTTACGGTGCTGCTATTTCCCCCCTTTAAAAGAAAAAAGAAGCAACCTTGAGAAGGTGTAAATTAGACACCTCAGGTAAAATGTGTGCTGTGTGTAAGAGAGAGAGAGAGAGGAAGAGGATAGAGGAAGAGCAGGAGAGTTTGGAGGTGAGAAAAGTTAGATGTGATTTTGGAAGGGGGGGCGTAGAAATGGCTTCTCAGTCCCCTAAGTATTTTGGAGAGGTGGGGGAAGGGCAGGTGAGCAAGAGGGCACTGCTTTAAAATCAGATGGATGAGAAATGTCACCCTTTCCTCCAGCAGAGCCAGAAGAGGATAGCTGGTTGTAGTTGCACGATCCGAGCTCTTTTTGCTAAGGCACTTGCAGCTGTGAGCAGTGTGCTCGGTGCATTTGTTTGGCGATAGCAAAATTAGAGGAGGTGGAACCGAAGTGGACGTTTTGAGCAAAGCTGGAGAATGAAAGTCTGATGATTCTGCTCATCTTATTCCAGGGGCATAAGGTTTGGGAAGGAAGAGACAGGGCCCTTTTCCTGCAGCTGCAAATCTGGCTCTCCGGGATGAGATTTGAGAGGCGCAAGTGCAGGCAGGGGGAAGCCGGCTTGTGGCTCCCCACTCTTTTGATGGCTTTCTGTTTTGCAGGAGTTGTTGCTGCCTACTGATGGGTTTTTTAGACAGTCCGTTAAGGGTAAATGGGGGAGGGGAGAAGAAGAAAAAGGTGACACTCCAGGTGGATTTCAATCAAAAACTATAATTACATCAAATAGTAAACGGAAATGCGGGTGGGAGGGAAGGAGCGGGTTATGGGAGAGGATTATGCATTCCCCCTGAACTCTTTCTGG
Source organism: Zootoca vivipara (assembly GCF_965207765.1). Taxonomy (NCBI): domain Eukaryota; kingdom Metazoa; phylum Chordata; class Lepidosauria; order Squamata; family Lacertidae; genus Zootoca; species Zootoca vivipara. The sequence continues at coordinate 12,455,725 of NC_142589.1, forward strand.
CTGCTGAACTGACTTTGTGCCTCTGCATGGGGCTGTGTGTGCAGACAATAATTGGCTGCCTCCTTAAATTTTCTTTATCTCCCAGTACCCCCCCCCCACCCTTCTTGCTTTGATGCCCTTGATATGGGTGAAGGGAAAGGAGGGTAGAATCTGTCTGCTCAGGGCTGTTGATGGCCTTTGGCTCGCCATAGGATGTGCCATAGGGCCAAGTGCTTGGGATGCACTGTGTGTCTCCTACAGCGTGGCTGGTTCCAGCTGACAGCATGCAGACCGGTTACAGCCCCAAACCAACATTATCCAGCACCCTGCCCCAGAACCCCAAGTTTCTGAGTCCCTAGGGCCCTCTGTGATTGCCTGATGTGGCTGACTTCTGGCAGCAGGCCTAAATGTCTGGGGGGTTACAGGTTCTCCACCCCTGTTAGAGTCTGTCACCCCAGTGATTGCAACAGTCGGGCCATTTGGAGGATGGAGGATTTCTGGAGGATAAAGAGGTTCATACCTATGCCAGACTGCCATTAGCAACCCATATACCTCTTCGAACAGTGCTGCAGAATGCGACTTTGCCTTTCCAATCCTTTCCCCCCAGTTTCTTCCTCCACCTCTCATTCCATTCTTTCCCTCCCTGCTGCTTCCCTTTCTTCCTGTCATCTCGGTGTGTCTCTACCTGTACACCTGCACACCTGAGGTTCAGATTTGCTTTGGGGCAACTGAGTGTGGCTTCTCCCCCACCACTCAAAAAGAGAGAACCAGACAGTGGGGATAAGGTTTTAAATCCCCCTCCACTGCCTTCCCAGGCTTGCATCTTCTGATGGCTTTCCAAATGTGTAATCCTGGAGCCCACAGTCTCGCTCGGCCCTTGTTTGATCCCTGTTTGATGCAATCTTTTTATTTTCAATTGAAGTTTGGCACCGTGCAGGGGCTGGAAGTTACTTTCCAGCTCCCTTTGTTGTCCCTCTCCAAGCATAGCCATTATAACTGAGGACGTTTTTTGCGAGTGTGCTCACAAATGGCTTGCAGCATATCGCGGTACCTTTTCAGTCCTGTTGGGCCAGAACGACTTGTGACATATTAGGACTCAATTTAAATTAGTTTGCCTGTGCACATCGTTCCACTTTCCACTTCAGGATGGCCAGGTGCAAAGGAAGGATTGAAAAGCTGTTAGCAGCTCCGTAGATCAGAACACACACAAAGCAGCTTTAAAATGGTCCAGACTGTTGGTTCGTCTAGCTCAGAATTTCCTACACAGCTCTCCAGGGCTTCAGGCAGGAGACATTCCCAGCCCTGTATGTAAAGCAGATGCTCTACCTCTGTGTTCAGTCTGCTGCCAATAAGGGTGGGCAGGAAATAGAATGATAGGAGATAAGTGGGTGATTTGAAGTAGGGATTCTGACTCCCATTTGTGTTTAACAATAGTGGCGTAGATCAGTTCTGTAAATAAGCCAACTAAATTCACTTAAGAGGTTTCCTGCATATCCGTGCTAGACGCAAAGGAAGGGAGAAAAAAAACCTTCTCTCAGTTGTTGTTGTTGTTGTTGTTGCTCAGTTGGTAGAGCAGGAGACTCTTAATCTCAGGGTTGTGAGTTCGAGCCCCAGTTGGGCAAAAGATCCCTGCATTGCAGAGGGTTGTAGATGACCCTCGAAGACCCTTCCAGTTCTATGATTTTCTATCCTGCCCTTCCTCTGAAAAGGAGCCCAGGGTAGCAAATGATAAAGTAATAAAACAATACAAATAAAACAAAATAAAAGCATATTTAATTTTGTAAGAAAAATAAATTTAAGAACACCTAAAAGCATTTAAAATCAGTCACGGCTAATAATATCAAGGTTCCAGGGAACACAGACTTTTAGCTCTGAAATATCTGGGTGAAGACCCTGGCTTGGGTCAATTGGCAGCACCTGGCTGGGGCTCTTAGTATGCTAATGTTATTTTTAAAGAGCCATTCTGCCATGCTTGCTACAGGTAGGTAGCCGTGTTGGTCTGGGTCGAAGTAAAATAAAAAAAATTCCTTCAGTAGCACCTTAAAGACCAACTAAGTTTTTATTTTGGTATAAAATAAAAACTTAGTTGGTCTTTAAGGTGCTACTGAAGGAATTTTTTTATTTTGCCATGCTTGCTGATAGAGAAGGGATGGCAACAAGGGATCCAAGTAGACTGCTGGGTGAGGAATGGCTTCCCGTGACAGCCCACTCACCTGCAAGGTATTTTCAGTCACCTGTGGCTACCAGGCTAGGTATTCATTTTGAGGCTGGTGTAAAAGCCCACATAAAATTGGATGCAGGGCTTAGCTGGAAGGCAGACTTTCATTCATGATTAAAGCCTGATGTTCCATTGGGGCAGCTTTTCTATGCATTCTGCTCTGTACAGCTTGCAGCTTAGTGTGTGTATGATGCAGGTTTCCCCAAACTAAGGCCCGGGGGCCGGATGCGGCCCGCGAGACTCTTTTATGCGGCCCCCGGCTACTCCTGCCGCCGCCCGCTCTTAACAGCGCGGCTGCCCACTTCCACTTGTGTGCATGCGCGTCATTTCCAACGCACTTCTGGGCTGGAGGAGGCGCATGCGCACGAGCTATTTCCGGTGTTCTGGCGATCCGGAAGTGTGCCGGAAATCACGTGTGCGCATGCTTATGGGCGCGCTGCTGCGCGCTCTGGCCCGCAGCACAGTCAGCGCTGGCATCACCGGCCCTCAGTGACGTAGGTTTGGGGACCCCTGGATGCTTTTATTCAACAGCTTTAAAAGTAATAGAGGCTCCCTTTGATCTTTGAGGGTTCATTCACATGTGCACACAAACATGTAGGCCTGCAAGTCATCCCCTGATGCTGCAACTTGCCAAGTGATGGGTGTGAATGGGGAAGGATGTGCATAGCCCAGTAGTAGGGCAGAAGGGCCTAGCAGCATCTCCAGGTAGGGCTGAGAGACTGCCAGTGTTCGAAATTAGCCAGGTACGAGGTGTATTTTGCACCTGACTTTTGACCACTTGCAACCAAGTGGACTCCAGGATGGTGCCTGACATCTCCACCATCAGGAGCTGCATGCCTGGGGATCATTGGCTCCCCCCACACTAGTACTGCATCCAGTTATGTTTTATCGGCACACTTAGAATGAATTTCAGGAACCAAAATGCTTTTCCTGTGCAGCCTGAGCAGGAACAGTCACCATTAAGAAAACGAGGTCAGAATAGGCCAAAATATATGTGGACTGTCCCTGGATCAAGTGACTTTTCTTCTTTAAGTTTTCAAAGCTCTTAACCTAGCTCAAGGTTGTCATCTGAACTAGCCAGTTGTTTAACTGAGAATTAATCAGTGTCAGTCCATCATTTGAAAAATAAGGCTTGCCTAAAAATTTGGCAACTGTAACCTTTGTTGAAGGAGCCATTTGGCACCTAGCTTATATATCTGAGTTTCTAACACTGGTTTATACCACTGCTTCAATGTGGATGAAGCTATTGTTGTTCTTTGCTGCCACTTTCCTTTGCTGATGGATAGGAGATGCAGTCTACCCAGCGGTTTCTGCTCAAGAAGTCAGATGGAGTTAAGAAGGGCGTTAGGAATCAGAGAGGTTGTGTGGTGCTATGGGCTAGCAAGTGGGTAACAGACAGCCAAGTGAGGAGGTGACCAGATCTTCCCACCAAATTTAGGGCCCTTCATACCTAATCATAAATGAAGAATTGGTGGTTTTAAGAGTTTGTATAATCTGGATAAATTAAAAAGAAGCCTGGCCAGCTTAGTGGTGTTGCAAGATGGACGAAACTATTAAGAAGACAAGTTGAGGGTGTCTTTAAGAGACTTATTTTGTTGTTGTTCTGTAGATATTGAGCACCCACACTTCTGATTGGGGATTACAGGATTGCATGGGGTTGAGCCACTTCAGAAATTGTCTGCTTCCTATTGTTCACACTGACTCATTTGCACCCAGTGTTTGCCAACTCTCGCCAGTTTCATCACACAACTCATGACTGATTTATTTTCTTTAGGGTGGCTCCTTTTTATAGCTTAAACTGGTGGAGCTGGAAATGATAACAATCTCTGCGTTCATTTCAAAGTGCTAAATTGCTAGTCCTCAATATATTAAGAGAGGAAGGATTAAAAATGTGACTTGCAGATGAAACACCAAACTCTCGTGTATAAACCACACCTGATCTGGCGTAGGGGCTTGTGTCTAAATTGCAAACCAGTGATTTATGACATTTGGGGAGAAACAACACATTTTATTTTGAATAGTATGTTTAATTATGAGACTAGAACTCAGAGCTGAGGCTATAGATTCTGATCAGGAGCCAGAGGGAAGCCGTTAAAATCTAGCTGCAATTCTGCCTTAAAAAATGTGTCTAGGGGCAATGTTACAAACCAGCAAGTTTTTTTTAAGGGGACAAAACTACCTATCAGTGCATACCTTAGTAAGCACTTATCTATAATCACATCTTACTTGCCTTTGGTTATATCTCTCACACGCACGCACATTGCACTCCTGCTGATTCCATGCACTGGATATTGTTAAATACTGGTTTGTTTTGTAGGGGTGTTTTAAATCTCTTGGATTTCTGTAGGGCTTCTTCGATCAGCGCCTGTTTTTATCTTTCCGCTTTCTGAACTTAGCACCTTGGCCTTTATTTACTTATTTATTTGCCGGAATTGAAAACTGCCTTCCTGGATCAGGCCAAAGTCTAATGTGGTTCAGCATCTTGTCCTCACCAGATGCCTCCAGGATGATTGCCAACAGGACATGATGGAGATGAAGGCTTTCAACAGTTTCAAGGCACGGTGATCGTGCTCAACCTCCACCATCAGGGGCAGTATTCCTCTGTATAACCTGTTGCTGGGAATTGCAGGTGGGGAGAGTGGCTATCACAGTCAGGTTCCACTCCATCCTTAATTGTGATGGGTGATAGCTGCTGATAAGCCACCTAAGGACAGGAGCTGTTGCGACATCTCGTAGCCAGCAGTTTGTCATACATCAAGGAACATGGGGAATTCCCCCCCCCCAAAATTATTTGTTCCCTAACAAAGCAGGTGCTTTACCACTGAGCTACTACCTGTCCCTCCATTGTATGGGGAAGGACATCCATTGGCTTATCTGGTGTAGGCAGCCATCTCATTGTTATGGGTTTGGCAGCAGTGCAGTGGCTGGTCTGTGGTGTTGGATCAGCAACATCTCTTCCCTGAAGCTGTGCTGGCTGTTTCTGCATTGCCCGAACCCAACAGGTGAGCTTTTCCCAGCTTGGTAATGCCAAAAGCCGTGCCTGTTCAGTTCCTGCCTGTCACACAGTCACAGGGCCTCTGTCAGCTTCATTCATATGGGTGGCTGGAGGATCAACAGTCAAAGAGCGCTGTGAATCGAGTTAATGATTAATATTTATATTCGGCATGGTATATTAATTATAGGTGTTTGGTGCAGTCAGGCCCAAGCTGCCCACTCCTTCCTCCAGAATCTTTCTATTATAGCCTGCCCTATCACATGGGTGCGGGGTGGGTTAACCACCATTTAATCAGAATGGGGGTTTAGGAAGCAGCCTTCTACAGTCTTAAGAGAGAGAGCGTAAGGAATTTAAAAAAAAACCCTTCTTTTCTGTGCAGGGGTGTGTGTGTAGTGTACTTTACTTTTTTCCCCTCTGGTTCCCATAAAACTCCTTCATTGCTTCTCCCCGGCTTGTATTTATTAGATTTTAAGAGTTCAGTGAAGGATTTTGCCTGCCTGCCATTTCTGGGAAAGGTCATAGCTCAGTGGCAGAGCATCTGCTTTGCATGCGGAAGGTCCCAGGTGTTCAATCTCTGGCACCTCCAGGTAGGGCTGGGAATGGCCCCTGCCTGAAACCCTGGAGAGCTGCTGCCAGTCAGTGTAGGCAGTACTGAGCTAGATGGACCAGTGGTCTGACTGTGTATAAGAAAGATTCTTTCCTTCCATTTGGCCATGAAGAACAGTGAGAGAGGATGGAGATGGAAGAGCCAGTTACTCATAACACATTTTGAGGCGCAAAGCTGGTTTCATACGCTCAGAGCATACCCTCCAACATTTATCCGATGAAAATAGGGACATCCTAATCAGTAATAATAATAATAATAATAATAATAATAATAACAATAATTTATTTATACCCACCGCACACCACTCTGGGCGACTTCCAACATATATTATAAAAACATAATAAAACAATAAACATAAAAAACTTCCCTATACATAATAAAACATTAGACATAAAAAACTTCCCTGTTCAGGACTGCCTTCATTTGTGTTCTAGAGGTTGTATAATTGCTTATCTCCTTGTCTAGGGGGTTGCATAACTCCATACCCTTCAACATTTCTCTGATGAAATTAGGAATGTCTTAAGGAAAAATGGGACATTCTGGGATCAAATTAGAAACTGGGGTGGTTTCCATAGCTGCCAAGTTTTCCCTTTTCTCGCGAGGAAGCCTATTCAGCATAAGGGAATTTCCCTTAAAAAAAGGGAGAACTTGGCAGCTATGGGTGGTTTCTGTAAATCTAGTACTGTCGCTGGAAAATAGGAACACTTAGAGGGTCTGTCAGAGGTCAGTGCTTTGCATGCAGAAGGTCTTAGCTTGAATTCCCAACATCTCCAGTTTATTTTTTGTTTATTGTTAAGAAAGAGGATCAGGTAGCAGGTATTGGGAAAGACCTTTCTCCGCCCCCAGACAAGTGTAAGGTCAGAACAGATGATGACGGACTAGATGTTCAAAGAGTGGAGCTTCCAATGCTCCCATTTGTCTAGGTCAGCTTTTGAGACCTCATACATACCATGAATTTAAAGCACATTTAAAGCTCATGACTCCACTCCCTGCAAAAAAAATAAATAAATCCGGGAACTGTAGTTTACCCCTCACAACACCCTTAGCAAGCTACAGTTCCAGGGATTTTTTGGGGGAAGCCATGTACTGTATTCTTAATACATGGTGTGTACACAGCCTTGGGGCTATATAGTACAGTATATGGTTGTGCAGGGGACACTCTAGATTTGGCACACTGTGCCTTGGGTTGTCGAACCCCTACCATAGCAATTTGTAAATTGTTTGACTTCAATCGTTTTATGCCTTCACACACAAACACACACATATATAAAAACATAGTTCTCAGAAGTCGAATGAAGGGTGAGGTTGGGATGTACGTCAGACAGAAACTCAAGAGAAGAACCTGCCTGTTGAATATTGGTGGTTTCCTGATCCCTTTAGTGGCCTGTCCTTTTTGAAATTCCACCTGGCCCTGCTGGTTTTGGAGGAATAAAGAGGTGGAATTCATTAGGAAAACTTGTTTACAGCATACCTTTAGTCATTGAGGTGCTCCCATTTTCAAACTCTACAATAAGCTGCTCATTAAAATAAAAAATTAAGCAACAGGTTCTCTTCTGCCTCTGTTCTTTTCTTTCTTTCCCTCTTCTCCCTCCCTTACAGTTTTAATTGCGTGATTTTTAAAAAACATGGTGTAACTCCTGGAAACGCCCGGCGTGTCTCACATACAAGGTGTTTTTGTTTTTTTTACAAAACAGTTTTTGCTTTACTGCATTTGAATTTGTGATTCAAGAGAATTGATGACTCAATAAAAAAATCTTGCCAGTATATACATATATATTAAAACAAAATGCGCCATCTGGGAAAGATCTCTGATAAGTACTAAAGAGAGCATCATGGGCCAAAAGACTTGTTGCTTTCATCAAAGGACATTTTAAGCCAATGTGTTCTCACTTCAAGGCTGTTTTGCAATACTGTACTCTTTTAAGAGGGAAGAAAGGGCAACCAAAACTGTAAGTAACACTAAAGTTCTGTGCACACCATACACTTAAAGCACATGACTTCCCCCAGAGAATCATGGGAACTGTAGTTCACTCTCAGAGTTACATTTCCCAGCACCTTTAGCAAACTGTATAGTTCCTATAAAGGGCCTTCTTGGTGGTGGCCAGTCCCAGACTTTGGAAGTCCCTCCTTGCTGTGATGTTTTTATTATAATGATCTGTATATTTTAATAGATCTCTCTCTCACACACACAAACAAACATTCTATTAATGTTTAATTGTTTTTTTATTATTGCTTCCGCCCATATTTTTAATCGTTTCTGTGTGAGCTGTAAGCCATCTTGAGTCAGGGAGAAAAGTGGGATATAAGTAATAATAATAGTAATAATAACACCATCACCATTATTATTATTATTATTATTATTATTATTATTATTATTGGTTATTTTTTTTTTGGTGTTCAAATTGCACCAAGCTCATACGCCTGCCAAACAAAATTCCACTCCTGCTTACCTTCTTCAAACTTCCTTTATTTCATCCGTATATTGTTTTGGAGAGGGAGTAATTTTGTTGCCATTGTAAAACTGCTTTAAGAAATCATTGGAAATGGATGTCAGATCACCCAGGCCAGTATCTTCAAGTGGATTCCAGTCTGCTCCCCCTCATCCCATTTGACTTACCTTTTAAGTATTTCAGCTCTTCCCACAGGCCTTTCGGAATTGCATCTTTTAAGGGATGGGAGTAGACTTTGCAAAATCATCTTACATCCAATATACCTTGACTGCGACATGTCTGTCCTTGCAAACTCTATGTGCAAAAAGTTTGGGTCTCTCCTATAACTGCCTCTTCAGATACTCAATGGCACTTTTGATTTGGAGCTATTCTGTACTAACCCTGGCCAGATCTGTGGCGAGGTTAAGTGATCTATTCAGCATTCCCTTGAAAGCCTGACTACAAGTCCCGCATCAGAAGCTAACACGGGCAGTATTTCTCAAACTTAGGTCTCCATTAATTGTTGGACTACAACTCCCATCATCCCTAGCTAGCAGGACCAGTGGTCAGGGATGATGGGTGTTGTAGTCCAGCAACAGTTGGGGACCCAATTTTGAGAAACACTCACTAGCTGGAGGACAGTGTAGAGCAGGCCAAGAGGAACCTTCCATGCTTCTCGGGGGTACCAGGCCGTCTCAAATAGTGAGGACTGCAGGTGTTGCACAAGATTGTCCCTGTTTGTGATTCTACGGCATCAGTGGTTTTGCATGCTTCTGCACGGAATTGTTTTTACGGCACAGTTTAGCATTCTGTAACATGGAAAGCTGAACCCTGCAAATCCAGCACAGTCAACTTTGCATAATTTATTCTGCTTGTGCAAATCAGAGGGAGGGGCAAGATGCTACTCTGGGTGCTACAACCCCACCCTATCACCCCTGGCAATCTGAGTCAGCAGCAGGTCCTTTGGCCACAGAGACTTCCACCAGGATTTGCCCATGACCTCTCAAGCATATTTTTGCCATCTTAAGGACTGGAAACGTGCCTTTTCTTTTTACCAAAAAGAAGGAGGAGGGGGGGGAGTTGAATTCTGTGCTCGATACCATATTGTGCACACCAGGGTTGGGTGATATCGGGTTTTCAACATTGTGATATATCACCAGCTAAACCAATATATTGTGATGTCTGAAATAAGGATGGAGGTATGTACAGGCACTGGCTGGCTTCACGGTTTTTCCCACATTGTGATTTTTGCACAGCACACACACAAACACACACACATCATGATTCGCAATATATTGCCAGGTCAAAAATTATGAAACTGATATCACGATATGGACTTCAAACTGGTTTTGGACGATATATTGATATATCACCCAGCCCTAGTTGCCTTGGGCATGCTTTTGTAACCAAGTAAAGGCCTTGGTACGGTATATTGGACCTGGCATTAACATCTATTTTCCATGGTGTATCTAGCCAACCCTCCTTTAGAGGAATCTGTAACTTCACTGCTTCCCCCTTTCCACTCACCCACCCCAAACTCTGCATGAAAAAATTTGTTCCAAAGTGTGTATGCTCAACAGGAGTGCTCCAGTAAAGCACATTACTTTTGCTCTTCTCGTCTCCTCTGGAATAAACATTCTGACATCTATAGCAAATATATAGACACGCATATGCCAACACCGCTGCAAATGTTGTCCCCTGCTTGCTCCACTTCTCCAGCAAGCACCTGCCTGGCAGGATCATGGACTTGAAACGGCCACCTGCCCTGTGACAGCCCTTCTCTGCCCCCACTCTCCACCATCCCCTCAAGCAGTTAGTAAGGTAAAGGGGCCCCTGACCATCAGGTCCAGTCGTGTCCGACTCTGGGGTTGCGACGCTCATCTCGCTCTATAGGCTGAGGAAGCCGGCGTTTGTCCGCAGACACCTTCCGGGTCATGTGGCCAGCATGACAAAGCTGCTTCTGGCGAACCAGAGCAGTGCACGGAAACGCCGTTTACCTTCCCGCCGGAGCGGTCCCTATTTATCTACTTGCACTTTGATGTGCTTTCGAACTGCTAGGTGGGCAGGAGCTGGGACCGAGCAACGGGAGCTCACCCCGTTGCAGGGATTCGAACTGCCGACCTTCTGATCAGCAAGCCCTAGACTCTGTGGTTTATCCCACAGCGCCACCTGGGTCCCTTCAAGCAGTTAGTAGCTACTGGTAGATCTCTGGGTGACTTGCAGTGGTTTAGAAAGGTTTGCAACAACAGCAACAACAGCCAATTTACTTAGTGATGTAGTTTTTCTGGGAAAGTTTAAATGGGGATTCCCCCCCCCCTGGAAACAACAACCAATTAGGCTAATTTCACAGGATGACTTTCCTCAGGAACTTTTCAGTTTGCACCAGGAAGCTTCCTGATGTGCTGATCTGATTTCTGCTTGAATGTCATAAGCAAAGGTAAAAACCTCTGAAAGAGTTCGCCTTGCCTGATTTTGCACTTGCAGCTGGCACCTGTTTGTTGTAATGAACGTGCAACATGAAAGAATTTCTGTGGAAAAATAAAGCTTGAGGGCCAAGATAGAGAAAGCATATTAGTCTTAATGAGAGCTAGTATACATCTCAGACTTGGAGTGGGGAGACCTGTTTTCAATTCCTCACTCAGCCAATGAAGCTCAGTGGGTGACCTTGTGATGGTCACTCTTAGCCTACCTTACCTTACAGGGAAGCCGTGAGGATAACGTGAGGTGGCAAGGTCAGAACCCTGTGTGCTCTTCTGGACTCAAGAGAAGTGCAACTTGCCTTCCTTCACCCAATGGGACTCGGGTAGCAAAGGGGATTAATATTACTGATCTACCTTTCAGGGTGGCTTGTAAGAATAAGAATGAATTGAGTTCCAGGAGTCTGCTTTGCAACCATGATTTCTATGAGATTGAAACGTGTGCCCTTTCTGCAAAGTGTTATGCAGAAAGGGCACTTAAAAAAACAAAACAAAAACAGGCACCATTGAGAGAGCCATAAATTTAGCAATACTGGGACTGTAGGAAACTGCCTCTCAGAGTTCCCAAACTCTCGAATGAGTGATTGTATCTCTTCAGTAGTTGAGTGCATGTTGTTACGGTTCCTCCTAGGCTAGTGATGGTGGAGTCAGATATCACAGGAACTTGTTAAAAAGGTGGTGGTGGGGATCCACCTTGACAAACAGGCATCCCACCCACCCCCCCACCTGCCCACCAAAAAGGCGCTTTTTTATAGGTACAGATCACACAAACATCCTTCTCTTGAACTTAAGGAGATCAAGATGAGAAATCTCTATCCAAAGGTGTGTCTTTCTGCCAGATTTTTATCTCGGCTTATCTCTCTCCAGCCTGAATAAAAAAACATGAGGGCTAATCCAGGCAGAATGCCTCCTGCACAAGGCCCGTTTGAAGTGACTTCAGCTTGCTCAAGAGCGCAGCATGGAATGGATCTGAACTTGCAAGTTCTCAGCAGTGTTTGTTGCCGATTATCAAGGTTTTTTAAAACTGAAATATATAAATACACAAAGTGAGATACACAAGATACATGGGCAGCTTTTCATGTAGCAAGTAGGAAACACCTTTTTTAAAAGAAAGTGTTTATGACGCTATATGAAATATGTCCAGTGCAACAGGTTCAGCCCTAGCGTTAGACAAAGTTGGGTCTCAGGTGAGAGATGCAGAGGTACAGGCAGCGAGGCCTCAGAGAACAGAGCCATGTGTGCCATTTGCCTTGCCCCCTGAGCTGGCGTGCTGCCCACTAGGGGCTGTGGAGGATGCTGTCGTGTTGCCTGTCCTGTTGAGGTTAGGCTCGGGTGCCAGTGTGGTTGGTTTCTGTAGGTGGAATGGAAGGGGCACCGTCTCTTGTCTTTTGTCTCAGGCAGTAGAATGTCTCAGGCCAGCCTTGGCAGAAAAACAACATGACCTTTAAAATGAATGAATGAATGAATGAATGAATGAATGAATGAAGCAGTGCTGTTTTATTGCTGGTGTGGGAGACCTTTGGCCCTCCAGATGTTGCTGAGCTACAACTCCTATCATCCCTAGCCATTGACCATGCTTTCCGTGACTGATGGGGGTTGTAGTTCAGCACCATCTGTAGGGCCAAAGCTCCCCCACACCTGCTTTATTGGACCAACTAGTTGTTTGGGAGTTCTTATATTTCCCCCGTCAACAGCCCTAGTTTTTCCAAGGGATGTGCTTGTGTTTGTGTATGTTTGTGATACACGCGCACGTGCACACACTTATTCTTTTAATTAGCACTGAAAAACCTAAATTCAAAAACTTAAAAAACTTTTTTTAAAAAACACATAGAAATACAGTATGTTTACTCGTCCTTTCTCTTTTAAATGAAAAGCTTCAGCAAAAGCATAAAGGCTCACCATCCTACAGCAGCTCATCTGCTTTTGTTTCTGAAAGCAAAATGGAAAAAAACACATCTGTAGTGGAGAAACACTTTTGTGGATGGATTAAAAGTATTAAAATTAATAATATTGGAAAAGCCTGCCCGGTAATGCGTTCCCTGAAAACTGTTCCCTGTGAAATGCCGTTTTAACAAGCATCGGTGAGACAAGCCCTGAGATTTGCCCAGCATGGATTAAGGCGTGAAGGAGGTCAAATGGGTGCCTCCCAACAGGTGGAGGGAGAGGAGCTGGCTCTTTCCTATGAATTTCCTGCCTCTTTGTTGTTTGTATTTCTGCCAGCACAATTTGGGATCTGCTGGGTGTGCCCCAAAATTCCCACACATGTACCTCTCTCACCTGTTTGCCCAAAATATTCCTCTCTCTCTCTCTCTCTCTCTCTCTCTCTCTCTCTCTCTCTCTCTCTCTTGATTCCTCTCCAGTGAACTAGGGCAGATCCATAGCATACAGTGAAGGCACACCCCAAAGAATCCTGGGAAGTGTAGTTTGTTAAGGGTAGTTTCCCCAGGATTCTTTGGGTAAAGTCATTTGCTTTAAGTGAAGGTGTTCTAAATATATGGTGTGGATCTGCTCTTACTTGTATTGCTTGGAAAAGTTAAAGGTTGGGTGCAATCCAATCCTAGTCCTCCTCAGAGTAGGCCCATTAAAATTAATAAACTTTAATTTAGACCCACTAATTTCAGTGGGGTTACTCTGGGCAGGACTTGCCTGTATATAAACCAGTATCCTTGATGGGGCAGATGGAAGTCCAAAACATCTGAAGGACACCAGGTTGGGAAAGTCTGGCCTAGGATCACACTCTGCAGTCCTGACGTCCCTCTCCCTGTCAACCGACCCCCACCCAACAGCCACACACAGTAGAGGTTTGAGTTGCTGGGTGGCTGTTTTGAAGTCAAGACTTGAGGGCTTGATGTCGAAGGATTAGCAGGATTAGCACCATCAGCTTGAATTTTGTGCTGTCTTCAGTTCTAAGATTAGCACTGAGCCAGTGTAGAAAATTCGGTACTCTTGAGACTCCATGCGTGTGTGCGCTTTCTTCTCAAAACATGCTTCTAGTCCCTATTGAATTTAAGTAAACCTGGAAGCATATGAGCAATTAATAGTGTTGATGTGTTTTCTGTGTTTTCCAGAAGCTTTAATGGTTTGCTTTGGTTCTATCATCTATTTCTTTGAGTGTTGTTATATTGGGGGACTTTGGCCAATTTTCATACAAATTTCAACATTTAGAATTCAGCTTTTGGGAGGGGAGTATTTGGAATTGTTATAACCCCCACAGTGACCTCCTGTTGAAGGGCAGGTAAATAAATAAATAAATAAATAAATAAATAAATAAATTGTTTCTTTAAAAACAAACAAACGGTTGTATGTATACAGCCCTAACAGTAAGGAAGTGACATCCAAATACTGATCTGTGCCTCCTGTCCATAAAGGTGATAAGCGCAGGAGGTGTACATTGTCCAAACATTCTTGAGCTGGAGGTGCAAATCTCAGTAAGGTTCAGGCCTAGTATCTTCCTTGAATAACTCCTAGAGAGGACCCAAATGTGCAGTGGTGGCTCATTCTCCAGATGCTTATGGTCTCCAGCTCCCAACACCCCACATCCAGCTAGTATTCTATTGTGGGATGATGGGATTTTTGGAGTCCAGAAACATCTGGGCGGAGGCAGGCCACAGATTCCCTACCCCTGCCTTATTGGAATCCAGGAAGCATTTCCATTGAGCATGTGTAGAGACTGGTTCAGCCAAAAGTCACACCTGGAGCTGAGGAGCCTACCTGAAAGAGATAAGAATTAGGTGTGAAGGAAGAGCTATATTGACAAGGCTAATGTATGGCTATTGACCAGGCCCTGATTAGGGAGATACTTAGATCATAGAATTGTAAAGGAACCACAAGGGCAATCTGGTCCCAGCCCTTGCAATGTAGGAATCTTTTGCCCAGTGTCCCAAACCCTGAGATTCTTTTGCCCAATGTGGGACTCGAATCCACAACCCTGAGCTATATAGATATATATATCTGGGAAAGGAGCAGGAGGGCCCACAGGGTTCTTGGAAGCAAGGTCATGTGAGATCCTGGAGTGCTTCCTTCCCTTCCTGCTTTATACCAAGTCAGACCAATGGTCCACCTAGCACAGCGCTGTCTGGCAGCAGCCCTCCAGGGTTTCAGGCAAGAAGCTTCTCCCAACCCTACCTGGGGAATGAACCTGGGACCCTCTGCTTACAAAAACAGGTGCTCTGCTGCTAGGCCATGGCCATCTCCCCATGTAGACTGCTTTTCCAAGGGATGCCCTTGTGCATTTCTGGTGTGCCTTGGACATCATGTGCCAGAGCCACGATCACAATCTCTTTGCTCTTGGGTACCAACTCACTTCCTCGGTGAAGCATCTTCTGGCTTCTGAGACAAGCAGAAGCAATTAGCTCACTCTGGGGACCAAGTGCAGGCCAACATGTCACTTCGAACAATGGATCTTGTTCCTGGGGATCTCGAAGGATTTCTGTTTCGAGTCTTGTGCCTAATGACGATCTGCATCCTGGGCACACCAGGGCAAGGGAGTGAGAGCTGTTGTCTTGAGTTATAGATCTCTTGACGTCTTTGTTTCGAACAGTGCTGCAAATAGTGTCTGTGCTATATCTCTTGTGTAGTGATTCATACCACTGTTAGGCAGTGTGGCTTGTGTGAAAAGAACAACCAGCCATGAAAGAACATGTAGAGACCTTGGTGGCTGACACTGTAACAGTGATGCAGGAGGGGTTATGTAGATTTCGGTTTCCCACCTTCCATATTGCGCATGGGCCAAGCTACCAGATCCAAGGAGTGGAAAGAACATCCCATGCACCTTCCCTCCTTTGAGTCTGTTTTTGTTCCGATTATCAGAGCCAGGAATGGAGAAAAGTAGCTGGAGCTTCCCCTTCATTCTTTTTCCACTGTTGGGGGCTGTTAGGGGGGTTCTCATGTGCCCTGAGAATCGGTGCCACGTGGCTGTCCTGTGCACCATGCGGCTGGATTGTATATCTTCGCCATGCTGTGATTCTCTGCCATAGCTTCTGCTGCCTTTGCTCTTAACGGCTATAAATCCCCCCAACTCCCTGACTGCTGTGCTTTGGTCATTCTGCTTCAGCAAAATGAAAATCCTGTTGTGTTACCTCTGGCTCCCTCCGGACGTTGGCAGCTTCAGATGGTGAAATATGCTGTGGCCTTTGGAAGGGACCACCTGCTTCTGGGAATCCCAAGGTGGAGGGACATTCCAGGAACAAGGTTGCCTTTCTTTCTGTCATTAGTCTTCAGGGCATCTTGAGATCTGGGGTAACAAGACTGATTAGTGGAGGATAAGGCTGCCAATATTGCTACTCATTATAGCTATGTTCTCTGAACATCATTTTCTGGGAATTGCTAGCGGGATGAGTGCTCTTGAATCCAGGCCCTGATTTCAGGCTTTCCTCTGGGGCTTCTGGGAAGCCACTTTGAGAACAGGATGCTGGGCTAGATGGATATGATCTCTGATCTCTCCTGATCTTGTCATGGGGTGCAGAGGAACAGAAACAGGAGCATCAAGATTCAAGAGGCTCATTTTTTGTCTGAAATGATGCATGAAATGATGGCCATTTAAGGAGATTGGATGGAGACAGAGACAGTCTCAAAACAGCCCGAGCCTGGGGCCCAAAGTGGCTGCTTCACGCCATCTACCAGGGACACACACACACCCCACTCCTGAATTCAAAACAAGCTGCAAGTCCCAGTTTCCCTGCCCAGTGGTGGCGAGGGGATTTCAGCTGGTTTTGGGTTCTGTTTTCTTGAGGACTAGCAGCCATGGGGAACCTAGTTTAGCTGGGCCAGGTTTGATAGTGTCTTTGTGCTCCTCCCACATTCTTAGAGTTGTTAATGGGAGTTAGGTGTCTCTGTGCATCTATATCAGGCATGTCCAACTCCCAAGAGACTGTGATCTACTCCCAGTATAAAAAAACTGGCAGTGATCTACCCATTGTCTTTGGAGGGAGGAGAAGCATGTGTGGGGTGGGTGGATTGCCCAGAGTTGTTTGAGCTTTTGGGGGGGGGAAGGATTGCACAAAGTTTTTTTTTTTACTTCCCCCCAATAACTTTTTGTACGCGATAAGGATCCCACGATCTACCAGGATCAGCCAGTTGGACATCCCTGATCTATATCAATGAAACCAGCTCCCGTCAGCACAGCCAACAAAGCACAGGAGTTTGGAATGATGGGAGTCGCAACCCAAGAACTTCTGGAGACACCCAAGGAGAGCCGCAGGTTCCCCACTCCTGCTCCAGATTGCTGAGGTGGGGGTCCATTTGCACATTTGGACTCCTTTTATCCATACCACAAACCTGTGAAGTAGGTCAGGTTGAGGGAGAGAGAGGTCCATGGCTGAGCAAGGATTTGGATCCAGGTGTTCGTGGACAATTCCAACACTCTGTCTGCTCCGCATTCCTGGCTCTAGTCAACATGAGAATGGAAACCAAAGGGCTGTATTTTCCCTCAGGGCTGCCTTCCCTAGCCTTGGATCTTCAGACACTGCTGGGCTCCAACTGCCACCATCTATTGGCTATATTGTCTGAGTCTGATGGGAGCTTGGAGTCCCAGTGGTGAGATCTAAGGAGCACCACGTTGGTTGTTTCCTGGTATGGACAAAACTGAGTTTGATCAAGCAATGGTTCAACGCAATATGAAAGCAGCCTCCTTCGTCTGAAGGGAAGGGCGCTCTCCCAGCAATCCAGGATGAACACACCACAATGAGTATAGAGCATAACTGCAGGATGGCTGTGTTCCACCTCCACTGTCAGAGTCATTATGCCTCTGAATACCGGTTGGTGGGAATTGCAGGCAGACAGGGTGATGTTGCGCTCGTGTCCAGCTTGCAGGCGCCCCAGAGGCATCTGGTTTGTCACTGTGAGAATGAGATGCTGGACTAGATGGGCCATTGGTCTGATCCTGCTAGCTCATCTTACATGTTATTATGTGGTGGTTACAGTGCCTAGTGATACACAAATAAAAAATTTCTTCAGTAGCACCTTAAAGACCAACTAAGTTTTTATTTTGGTATGAGCTTTCGTGTGCATGCACACTTCTTCAGAAGAATCTGAAGTATCTGACGAAGTATCTGAAGTATCTGACGAAGTGTGCATGCACATGAAAGCTCATACCAAAATAAAAACTTAGTTGGTCTTTAAGGTGCTACTGAAGAAATTTTTTTATTTTTGCTTCGACTCAGACCAACACGGCTACCTACCTGTAGTGATACACAGTATCTGTAGGTAGGACTGAGAACACCCCCTTCCTGAAACCCTAAAGAGCCACTGCCATTCTAGTGTGGGCAATACTGGGTTAAAAGGACAGATAATGGTCTGACTGATTCAGGCAGCTCCCTGACCAGCACTGGCTGCTGGTGCCTTTGTTCTGCATGGCCTATTGTGTGATAGTAAGTCCCCAAGTCATCATCTCATGCACTTTTGAAGCAGTGGTGCTGTGTCTCTCAGGATAAACAGGGTGATGGGAGGAGGACACCCCCCCCCCCAATGTAAGGCAGGCCAAGAAGCTTCTGTGAAGGCGGGGAGCCGTGGGTGGGAGAGAGGGAAACAGCCCTCAGATTGGTTTGGAGGTAGCGCTGCTGGAAGCCAAGGCCAGTCCTGCTGATGAGGTCCTTTCTTCTGCAAGTGAATTGTAAAATATGGCTCAAATTTTCATTACGGGCTCTATTGATTATCTTTGGGGACAGATGAATTATGGGGGACATTAAATTAAAAAAAGAAAAGGAAATATTTGAATGAGTTTGGGAGGTCGATGCCAGAACAGCTGACTCGCTCCCAGCCTTTCTGGCACTTGAAGCCTCTGGGGCCTTGAGCCCCTCTGAACTGAGCTAGCTCTCTGCATTTTCTGGTTGCCCAGGGCCACACATGCCCAGAGTGGGAAGGAGCTCCCAGTGGCTTGACTTGAGCTTGCTCTCTGTTCTGCCCGTATAATCCAGATTTGCATATTGGTCCTAGCACATGTGTTTCTGGCCACATCCGTTCTATAAATTTAAAGCACTATGATGCCACTTTAAGCAGTCATGGGCTCTTCTAAAGAATCCTGGGAACTGTTGTCTAGTAAGAATGAGGTTGAGGGACTCCTCTTCCCCTTACAGAGTTGCAATTCCCAGAGTTGCCTGGGAAGAGTGAATGGTTATTAAACCACCCTGGGAACTATAGCTCTCTGTGGGGAATGGCCATAGCTCAGCAGCAGAGCATCTGCTTTGCGTGCAGAAAATCCCAGGTTCAATCCCTGACCTCTGCAGGAAGGGCAGGGAATGTCTGCTGCCTGAAACCCTGGAAAGTCACTGTCAGTCAGTGAAGACAATACTGAGCTAGATGGATTCAGTATAAGGTTGCTTCCTACATTAAAACGCCTGGTCAGATGGTTTTGGAGAATTAGAACTGCAGGTACTTTAGCCCTCTGAGGCAGAAATAGTTGGATAGAGTGTATTGTTTTCTGTCAAAGGCAACAACCACCTCCTCTTGAACTCCATGCAAGGGAATATGGAACAAGATGCCAACCATGAAGTGTCCAAACTCAAAGGAAGTGAAATAGAATATTTGCGCCTCTGATAGGGCTCATCCACACTTCCCTTTGTGCTGCATTTCTAGGCATAGCTGCCAAGTTATCCCTTTTTTTAAGGGATTTTCCCTTATGCTGAATAGGCTTCCTCGCGAGAAAAGGGAAAACTTGGCAGCTATGATTTCTAGGCCCAGCTCCGGGATTTCCAGGTCTGTGTCCGAGCATGTTTTTTTTCTTTTTTGTCCTGGTGCTTTCCCCAGAAAAACCTGCATTTTACCACTGAATTGAAGCAAACAGCAATTTTGTGCAGGTTGCTGTTTGCTGCAGTTCAGCGATAAAATGTGGGTTTTCCCTGCAGAAAGCACCAGGACAAAAACAAAAACAAAAAAAACCCTGCTTGTAGACAACCTGGAAATCCCACACCTGAGCCTAGAAACTCAGCACAAATGGAAGTGTGGATGAGCCCATGGTTGGATAGAAGAGGGCATTTCAGCAAAGGTTGAACCTCTTTCTGTGCAGTTCTTGGAGGCTCACCTGCCCTGTCCTGCTTGTGGGCACCCTAGATCTCAGAAGGTAAAATGAAGGCACATGTTGGCGCTAGGTCTTCTGTTGAGGGCCCTAGTTGCAGACCTGGTGTGGCTTACAGTCTGCTTAACAACCAGTTCTCTCTGTCTCACGAATGCCATGCAACCATAGAGTCATTGAATCCAACCCATGGTTCAAACAGTTGGGAATGCTCTGGCTTAAGGGTTGCAGTGACTCCACTGAGTAGCATTTGCCTTCTGAAGTTCTGAGAGAGTTTTGAGCGAGGTATTGGCCTCTGGTGTCTCCTCCCATGCATCTGGGTCCTCCTTAGGATTTTGCAGTCAATCATGCGTGTTCTGTGCGCACATACAAATATCTGTCTCTCCTCTCTAAGAAACTTTAGATTTGTATCCCTCTGTCCGCACCTGTTTCCGCCTCCCCCTTCTTGTTCCTCCCCCAGGGGGCTGGAGAGCCCAGTATCTGGTCACACGGCACACCTTTTTTCTCCACTTCTGTGTTGTTTTTAGCTTCTCGGTTCGGTTGAGCTGGCAGCTGCTGCCTCTCAGGAATTTTCTGTTGTTTTTGGTAAAACCGTCAAGGAATGCTGCCCGCGTCTCTCATCTCCCTCCTGAGTCAAAAGTTGCCCCCAAAAAACAACTCTGTCCTGCCACCCCTGCATCTGAGCACTGGGAACCCATTCCATTTCAGGATCTTGCTCTCAATTAGCTGTTCTCGCACATCTTTCCTCGCTGCCACAACCACCTTTGCTTCTGAAGCCACTTGCTCATATCTTCTGTGCTGGTTCAACTCCTTACATCCTTTTCTCTTTCCTTATTCCGCTCTCGGAGGATGCACACCGCTAAATACCACTTGCCAGGAGCCACAAGTGGATAGAATGCTGTCATACTCAGGTCTTGCTTGTGGGCATCTGGTTAGCCGCTTTGAGAACAGGATGCTGGACTAGATGGGCCTTTGGCCTGACCCCGGAATCAGGCTCCTGTCCATTGGTCTCTTTCTGTATGGCTTTGAAATGGGAGTAGGCAGATTCACAGATGAGAAGGTTGGCAAGGGACACTAGTTAAACTGGGTTAGGTATTCCCTCCGCTCTTGGAGGCCTGTGCCTCTGGATACAAGAAGCAAATGGGGAGGAAACTGCTGTTACCCCCAGGTCCTGCTTGTGAGCTTCACACAAGCATCTGATTGTCCACTCTGAGAACAGGATACTGACCTGGGTGGGCCTTTGGTCTGATCCAGCTTCAGGGCTCTTCTTATGTACAACACTCAACACTCTAAGCCTGCCAGAAGGGTAAATTTTGTTATTGCACAGTGCCTAGTAATCGTATACAAAGAGGAAGTTCTACTGAATTATTGTGATCAGGTCCTGCTTGTGAAATAAAACCTGCTGACTGTTGTGTTATATCTGTCTCCATTAGTTGTTTCACACTTTTACATGGTAACCCGGGAACACACCAGTGTGCCACAGAAAATGCATGAAGTGTGAAGGGGAAGAGATGCGTCCCTAAACCCACTGTATGAGAGCCATTGACTTGCCTCTCTCATAGGCACTTGACTTGTTTTACAGTGGTGAAACACTAGTGTGCTCCAGTTGCACACATGTCTGTAGCTGTGAGTGCATGGGAAGGGTCTTGTGAGCCTTGCATCATCAGCGTACAATGCAATTCTGTCTGCTTTAACTGGGCATGCCCTGTTTAAGTTTGTATAGTTACATGCTTGAGCAGTAATGTATGGACCTGGCAGAGCGTATGCACTTTGGCTGATCTCTTGTGTAGTGGATTGCAAAGTGCCTCACGGTGGTTTCCGGGTTTTTCCCTTGCAAGGATCAGTGGTGTTCATAGAAATAAGGTGGCCCAATGAGTCTGCAGAAAAGGTGGGACTTGATTCCTGGGTCTTCCAGACTGAGCCCCAGCTTGAAACACTCAACCCAATCACTTTGAGGTTCAGGTGAGGAGAGGAAGCACAAGTCATTCACGCTTCATCTCCTGTTGTCTCCTTGGATCATCTGAGGATAAACAGATGATCATCATCAAGGCAGCTCCAAGCTTCTTTGCTTCCATGTTAGTTGCTCACTGTCTGATGGCTTAAGAGCAACAGAAGTTCAATCCCTAGCTCAGAATTTGCCTGTTGGATTCCTACAACTGTGCTAGCTGTGGCAGATGGAAGCCCAAAAATTTATGGAGGGCACAAGATTGGCGAGGGCTGGATTGTGTTAATCGTCCATTGTAAAAGTGTAAATCTGAGAGTACACTGGTGCCCCTCCCAGCTTGCAGAACTCAAGCTGGCCTTCACTATACCCGCCTTTCCAAACAAAATGTCTTTAAACTGGAAGCTGGGAATCGATGGCTCAGTTGGTTACAGCATAGTGCTGATACCACCAAGGTTGCAGGTTTGATCCCCGTATGGGATAGCTGCATATTCCTGCATTGCAGGGGGTGGGACTAGATGATCCTCAGGATCCCTTCCAACTCTACATTTCGATGATTCTATGATCTTTCTTTCTTTCTTTTTCTTCTTTTTTTCCCCAAAACCAAAAAAATGCAAAAAAATACAGAGGAAAGTAAAAGTCAAATACACACACACACACACACACCAAACCAAACTTCCCCCCCTTTCCCACCCACCACCTTGCCTTATACTTACCGGTATAACAGATTTTAAACTAAAATATGACTTCCTTCCATCAATGCTTGACCTTATTTTACATTCTTTATTGTTGTGTTGTTATGTTTTGATTCTATGATCTTTCTATGAGTTGGACCATTGACCATATTCCTAGCTATGCAGAGCACTTGAACACTCACAGAGAGAAAGAGAGACAGAGAGACTTTGACACCTACTTCCTGGGTTTCATGTATGTGTGAGTAGCTGATGTTTGTATTTGCACCGCTCTGTCTCTTTTTGTTTTTTATTTATTCCCTTGGTGACTCCATTAAAATAATAATGATAAAGGTGGTTCCACAAAAGCTCGTGTTTTCACACGGGCTTCACTCAAAGGGCTGGCGGTTTCCATGGCTGCCCCGTCTCCCTGTGGCAACACGCCCTTTATTGTGTTGGTGGTGGTTTTATTTTATTTTTTATTCTTTGGCTTCATAAACTTCTCCAAGTGTTTAAGCAGAAAAAGGGATTCGTGAGGAAGAGGAAAAGAGGTCAGCGTTGGCAGCGCGGGTAAAAAGG
Source organism: Zootoca vivipara (assembly GCF_965207765.1). Lineage (NCBI taxonomy): Eukaryota > Metazoa > Chordata > Lepidosauria > Squamata > Lacertidae > Zootoca > Zootoca vivipara. Next base: position 12,478,629 of record NC_142589.1, read on the forward strand.
TAAAGAAAAGTATTGGTCCTCTGCTGATCAGGTTCTGAGACAGGGCGGTATCTACTTAAGTTATAATCACAGTAAACCCACTGAAATTAATGAAGCTACCTAAGTTAGGTGTACTCTGAGTAGAACTAGAATGGGCTGCAACCCAAAATGATTTTTCTTTTAATGATCTTTATTGTGTAGGTTGAAATGACGGACCCACTCTTTCCCCCTTGCTGCGGAGTCTGAATGCCGTCAGAGCTTGCACCCACAGCAGGATTCCCACCTCTGCTCTACCACCCAACTCTGATCAGAGAAGGGAACTGCACCAGTTAAGGAAGCCACCTGAATACAAGCAGGCCAGAAAGAATCTAGTAATGCTCCCTGGCCAATATAAAAGCTTTCAGGGAGCTCTTTCTTGCTGCTTAGAAGATAGATGGCATTGTCCAGTGCCCAAAGAGTCACGGTTGCAGGCTGAGATTGCTTGTTTAGATCCAAGCCTGCCATTTGGGTGGCAAGGTATGGCTGGCTTGCTAACTGAACCCTTCTGGAACAGAGAAAACCTGTTCACTCTCTGGAAACCTCCTGATCTTGACTACTGCAGTTCATTGTGCGTTGGGCTGTGCTTGAAGACTACTTAGAAACTTCAGTTAGTTCAGAAATCTGCTTTGAGAAGGTGGACCCAGGGCAAGGCAAAAGGGCACTTACGATGCCAGTTGTTTATTAACAACTTCACTAGTTTCCAGTCTGTTTCTGAGCACAGCTCAATAGTCCTATTATTATTATTATTATTATTATTATTATTATTATTATTATTATTATTACTATACCACCCTATACCCAGAGGTCTTAGGGCGGTTCACAGAATAACCTTCTTTTAACCTTCTGACAAGGGACCCAGGTGGCGCTGTGGGTTAAACCACTGAGCCTAGGGATTGCTGATCAGAAGGTCAGCGGTTCGAATCCCTGTGACGGGGTGAGCTCCCGTTGCTCGGTCCCAGCTCCTGCCAACCCAGCAGTTTGAAAGCATGTCAAAATGCAAGTAGATAAATAGGAACCGCTACAGTGGGAAGATAAACAGCATTTCTGTGTGCTGCTCTGGTTCGCCAGAAGTGGCTTTGTCATGCTGGCTACATGATCTGGAAGCTATACGCCGGCTCCCTCGGCCAATAATGCGAGATGAGCGTGCAACCCCAGAGTCGGTCACGACTGGACCTAATGGTCAGGGATCCCTTTACCTTTAACCTTCTGACACCACTGGAGTTTGGCTACCATCAGCCCTGACCATTGGACATGCTTGCTAGGGTGGATGGGCACCATATTAGCTACGCCTGCCCTTGACAGATATTCTGGCAAAGGCTTAAAAAAAAATCTACCCAGGACTCTAAATCACTTTTTTGCTTGTACTGGGGAAAACATTTTGCTGCCTTCTTTCATCTTCAGCCTCCTGTTGCTGGTTTGTTTGTTTTTAGTGACTTTGATATTTTTATTGTTTCGCAAATTTATATGCCGCTGAGCATAAAAATGCCAAAAGGTGGTGCACGGCATAAAAGAATATAGTATGACATAAAAACAGTTTAAAAATCAGTGTAAAATTAAGCCATACTGTTGTATGTTTACTGTGAGATGCAATTAAATTCCATGTGCATAAATAAACTAGGAGGCCTGGGGTTTTATACAGTGCAGACTTGTTGAAAGTAATGGCCATTACTAATGCAGGGCTGTTACTTTCAATGGGACTGTGCTGAGTAGAACTCAGTTGGCTACAACCCCTGACCTTGCTTTGCCCTGCTCTCATCAGTATCTGGCTTGGATGCAGATCATCACGTTTCTGGCATAGCCTTTCCCAGCCTGGTGCCTTCCAGGTGTTGCTGGACCAGATGTTGCTGGATCAGGTGGCAAATGTGCAGCTGATGGGACTGGGCATCCAGCAACATCTTGCAGGCTCCATGTTGGGGGCGGCAAGTGTGGCTGGTTCCAACCACAGGCCAGTCCAAGACACTTGGGTTGATGTGTTCTTACTTGTTTATACTGTATATCTTGATTTAAGAGTTTACATTCTTAAATGCATTCATCTGTTTAACCATCATACTTTAGAGGGACTTTCTTTAAGCAGCATTGGGGGGGAATTATCCCCATGTCAGGCAAGCTAGAGACTTTGGAACGATCTCCCTTTCTTCACTGCAATGCATGGCTTGACTCGCTTGCTTTGAGACATCTGTGTTTTGTTTTGCTGCGCCTGTTGTTGGATTTTTTCAAATACCTCTGGCGTGCAGAGAAGGAACATTTTCAGTTTACTCCTGTTCTCTCCATTTGTGGCAAATGGCAATCTGGGTGATGTGGACTGCTGCCATTCTGAATTCATTCTTTTTTAAAATAAAATAAAATAAAACACCCCAAGTTTCTAGACCTTATGGATGCAAAGAGCTTTGAAACAGCATGGCCAGCATCTGCTATCCCAGTGTTTCCCAACCTTGTGCCTCCAGCTGTTTTCGGACTACAATTCCCATCATTCCTGACAAATGGTCTTGCTAGCTAGGGATGATGGGAGTTGTAGTCCCAAAACATCTGGAGGCACAAGGTTGGGAAACACTGTGCTATCCCACAGTGAGCTGCGTGACTTACCCAAGCTCCTTGCCTTTTCTCACGAAATTAGTAGCAGAATAATATATTTGCTTTACATCATTCATGCAAGTTTAGTTAATTTGTATAATTTATGCAGGGCACAGAATGCACACAGTCCTGGTTATCTTTTGCTTAATAAGTGAAAAAACTTGGCTTTGGACTTTCCTCCTTCAGCTTCACACTACTATGATGATGAACATTATATGCCCACATACACAGAGATATTAAAAAACAACACCTGTCTTTTGTTGCCATTGGCTCCTAAAAATCTGTGCATCTTGTGGTCATTGGCATCTGTGTTGCTGCAGAGGTCAAGGATCTGGTTTCTCCTCCCTAACTGGCTCCTATAAATTTTTGCTGGCTCCTAACTTTTTGCATGCATATATATATATAAAATCTCTCCCAGGGAGTGGAGCTGGCACAGCTGCCAGTTGATTTGAATATTTACCAATACTACTTACTCCCTGTCTCTCACTGTGTCTCTCCCCCCCCTTTCTCTTAATTGTGTATATATTTGCTCTGCATGTATCCCATAAAATACCTGCTGTTTTGGGCGTACCCCATTTTGCAGGGTACATGAGATCATGCTGTAAAAATGCAATGAAAAACACTTTCGTGCCACAACACATCAAATGGGATTTTGTTGTAGGATGAAGATAGATAGATATATTTTTCTCACCCCATTTGCTGAGCACAACAGTTTTCTCTCTCTGCGTGTGCTTGGAAAATCATTAAACATTTATTTTATTTTTGTTTTGAAGTTGGGGGCGGGACCCTGTCCTTTTGCAATAGGGCTGTTTAATTTTTGTCGTTATCCTGCTACGGTATGTCATTATCCTGCTATGGAGTTGGGCAGCACAACAGCCTTATAAATAGGATGGTGATTCTGAAAGAACCAAATCCCGTGAAGCCTTCTCTTTCTGCTGTCTGAGTGAGGCTGCAGTCCTGTGCCCACTTACCTAGGAGAAAGTCCCATTGAACTCAATGGCTCAGTAACACTTATAGAACTGCACTGTGAGCAAGTGGTTATTGAAACTCCTGGAATGTAAGAGGAAAGGAAGAGCCCTACTGAATCCAACTAAAGATCCATTTAGCTCATTCTTCCGCTTCCTAATGTGGTTGACCGAATTCTTATGGAAAGCCTTTAAAGAAGCACAGGAACACCTGAGCTGCCCTTTTCGGAATCTGTCCATTGATCCACTCAGTGTTGTCTGCACTGACTGGCAGCAGCTCCCCAAGGTTTCAGATGGAGAGACCAAACTCAACTATGGCCCTTCCTCCAAAGTAAAATAAGACTGGGGCCCTCATGGTGCTATAAATAGGTGATTTCATAGAATCATGGAGTTGGAAGGGATCCTGAGGATCATCTAGTCCAACCCCCTGCAATGCAGAAATATGCAGCTGTCCCATATGTGGATTGAACCTGTGACCTTGGCACCATGCTCTAACCAACTGAGCTATATACCGTAAGAATAACTCCCATATGCTGATCTGAGCCATCAGCAGCTGCCCTCTAGGGTTTCAGGCATGGCCCTCTACCAGCCTTATCTGGAGATGCTGGGGATTGAACCAGGACCCTTTTTTCTGATAATCAGGTGCTCTACTACTGAGTATGGCTCTTCCACAAGCAGGGATTTGACCCAGTAGCCCTTCTGTTCTGTTTATTCTCCAGTGACTATTGGTGTTCAGCGGTGAAGTTGTGCCTTCAAATATGCAGGTTCTCTTTATCTGCCATAACCAATATCAGCCAACTTCTTTGTCTTCTTTGTAATTGGCTAGGGATGCAGGTGGTGCTGTGGTCTAAACGACTGAGCCTCTTGGGCTTACTGATTGGAAGGTTGGTGGTTTGAATCTGTGCAACGGGGTGAGCTCCCGTTGCTACATCCCAGCTTCTGCCAACCTAGCAGTTCGAAAGCACACCAGTGCAAGTAGATAAATAGGTAGCGCTGTGGCAGGAAGGTAAAAGGCACTCATCACTGTGTCCTGTTGTGCCAGAAATGGTTTAGTCATGCTGGCTACATGACCCGGAAAGCAGTCTGTGGACAAACGCCGGCTCCCTTGGCCTGAAAAGCGAGATGAGCCCCTCACCCCATAATCACCTTTGACTGGACTAAACTGTCCAGGGATCATTTACCTTTTTTTTTTACCTTACTTGCCTAATCACCTTTTAAAACTGTCTAAGCCAGTGGCCATCACTGCACCTTGTGACAGTGAGTTCCATAGGTTAACTATGCATCCCACAAAGAAGCCCTTTTCTTTTGCCTCCGCTCCCCACTGGTTTCACTAAAAGACCCTGAGTTCTACGACAAGAGGATAGCTCTCTACATACTTCCCCTTCACCACATCCTTGATCCTGTCCACTGCTGCTCTTAATCTTCTTCCGTCCCTACGTGAAAAAATGGACCTATTTTCCTGGCTTGGTGTTTGGCAGCTTGCTATGCCAGCCCTTTACCCAGAACCACAAAGGGCAGAATCTTTATTTGCTTTTAGAGGAAGGGTTGGCCACCCACTTTGCATACAGAAGGTCCCAGGTTCAATCTCTAGCTTCCCCAGGTTGGGCTGGTGAGTAGACTCATAATTGAAAACCTGGAAAGCAGCTGTCAGTTTATCAAAGTAGACAAAACTGATCTGGGAAGACCCAACGGCCTGATTCAGTTCAAGGTAGGTTTCTACATTCCTAAGGAGAACCAGGAGCATTGCTTGTTTCCAGATGTGTAGGAAGGATTTCGGCAGAGTTGCCCAACGGGCTCCAGCTTCACCACCCTCCCCTTTGATCACTTATTACTTTTCTATTTCTCCCTTTTTTGTTGCTGTAATCATTGCAAAATCTCCTGGCTTTTTGGGAAAGCTCCAGGACTCCAGGGCCCATATTGCATCGTACCCAGCTTTGGAAAAATGGGTCACAAAGCTTGGTTTGAGAAAGGAGGGAAGAGATAGGCATCTTGCTGCAACTTGATCTTTATTGGGAGATAAACGGAAGGATTGCAAGCCTGCTGTGGCGCAGAATATTCCTTTTGGGGTGCGGGTGGTGGAATCAAGAAAGCAAAGTTCTTCCACATCTCTTAGTCTGGCTCTTCCTCTCTTAGCCTAGTTGGTGTGGATTGCTTGCTCCAGTGTGATAGCATACCAACAACAATCTCTCTTAAATGCATGCTTTCTTCTTCCAGAGATAAGAGTTATGATGACAGTAGGAGATAGGTCTTAGGGCAGGAAATAGCGTTAAAGACTTCTCTGGAGCTGCCAGCTACCTCCCAGGGGAACAAGAGGAGCAGCAAGCTCATCAGGTAGGATTGCTTTGGGGGGGGGGCTGTTCCTCCCACCTATGTCGGAACTGCTTCTCCGGGTCTTCATTTTCACTGGGGCTTGCCAAGGGCAGAGCTGCAGATCCTGGTTTCTCTGCCAGACAGTAGCTGTTGGTTAAGATTTAAGAAGAAAAGGAAAGCAACTTCATTTTCCTAGTCTGCTTTGGGCCTCAACACATCTGGGTTTCTGGGGAACGGATGAGGAAAGGACCATAGCTCAGTGATAATCATAGGAGTCAACTTCTAGCCCCCCAATGAAATATTTGAGGGGGCCGGGGACCCCTGAGGTCGATGAGCATTGCCATTCAAATGGTGTGCATGCACAGCATCATGTGATCAGTTATGCAGGGTACTCCCCCCCCCATTTTATTCAAGTTGGCTCCCCTGGTGACAAGAGAACAGAGCCACAGTAAGTCAGAAAGGACAATACCAGGCTTAGATCAGTCTTGTATTTAAGTGCTAGCTTGGTAGACACTGATGACAAGGAAAGTCTTAGTATCTCCTCCATCTGCCCTAGCCAGGGTGGTAAACATTTCTGCAGACAATTAAGTTTTCTTTTGGTTGCCTTTCCAAGACTGAGCTGGATGGGTGACTGATCTGATCTGGTGTTAGGCAGCTCCTTTTCTATCTATTTGCCCCAGCACCACTCACTTTGGGAGGTAAGCACCATTCTCCTCTGGGATTAAGAGTTTCCCTTTGAATTCCACCATGGTCTTATTTGAAGGATTCTTGCTGTTTTTTTCTAGGTGGGGTTAGAGAGCAAAACAGCCAACAGGGAATTTAAGCTGTGGAATGATTGTGGTGAGATCACATTAGCCTGCCTGCCTTTCTTAAGTCCCATTCATCTTTTTGGAGAGCCTTTCTGACCTATGTTGTTTTGTGAGAGATCGTAGAATTGTACACATCAATCAATGAGGACACTAAATAGTTTCTCTGTCAAACAGCCATCACTGTAGTGGCTACAGGGCTGATCTTAGGCCAGGAAGACCAGAGTTCAAATTCCTTTTGAGCCACAGCACTTACTGAGGCACAGTCTCTCAGCATAACCCACTTTGCAGGGTTCTTGTGAGGATAAAGAGAGAACAGTATGTGCACTGCTTTGAATAAATAAAAATATAATAACAGTAACACGTGTGATGGCCAGTGTTTTTCATTCCATGAAAGCTGCTAGCCACCAAAGGTAATTTGCCCACAAAGAACTGTGGTAATCATTTGTGAGATGTGGATGGCATAGAATCCTAGCACTGGAAGCGGCCTCAAAGATCTGATAGCCCACCCTTTCCAGTGCCAATAAGTCTGCTTCTCTAACATGCTATTTATTTATTAATCATTTTAAGGCATTTACAAATTTATATACCACTCATTCATTAGCATGTCTAAGCGGTGTATATGAAAATGTTCTATACAGTAGGGCTGCCATACGTCTAGATTTTCCCAGACATTACCAGGATTTCAAAGGCGGAATTGATGTCCAGGGGGAATTTCCAAAAGGTGATGCAAGTCAATTGAAAAATCTCATTTCGTAGAAAGCTCAGCAGCTTTGGGAGTCTTCGTAAAAAGCTCAGCAACCAATATGGCAACCCTACCATACAGATAATTAGAACAATGAAATGTCATCATGGAATCTGAACGCTGCCTTAAAATGCCTGCTGAAATGAGATAATATTTTGCCATGCACTTGAAGTTCAGCAAGTAAGGTGCCTGTTTAATCTCAGTTAGGAGGGAGTTCCACAGGTTTTGGCCCAGTACACTGAATGAAAGTCTTCTGATGGTTACGAGCCATGCATCTGAGCCATAGGGGACCACCAATAAAGACTCATCTGAATATCTCAGTGATAGAGCTGGGATACGAGGGATAAGGTGATCTTTAAGACATCTTGGACTCAAGTTGTTAAAAACCTTGTAAATAACTACAAGAACCTTGAAACTGACCTGGTAACGTGGTTGCCATGTAGCCTCTACTTAACAATCTCTTAACAGAGAGAGCCTATCACCTTCTGAGGCAACCCGTATTACTGCCAAACCAGCTGGACATTCTTCCAAACCTGCTGTCTTGTAAACTGAACACATTGTTCTGGGTTCTACTCTTTGGAGCAACAACTTTGCTCCATCGTCTATGTGACAACATTCAAAGATTTGAAGGTGGCACTCTTGTTGCCTCTCAGTTATCTTCTCTAGGCTAAACGCACTCACCTCCATCAATCTTTCCTTACCATCCCCAGCAGTGCCTTTTTCCTTAAAAAATGTTTAGGGGTACTCTCGTTTTCCTACTCATATTGAAATACTGCCCCTCAATGAGGCCAAACTTAGATTCACAAAATGTTTAGGGGTATGTGTACCTCTGCCTCCCTCCAGAAAAAAAAAAGCACTGGTCTCCAGGCACCTCTTACCCCATCCATGTTGCCCTCCTGTGCATGAATCCTAGGTCGTCAATATCGTTTTTAAACTGTGGTATGTAGCCCTGCTAGATCAGGTCAAAACATAGCTGCCAAGTTATCCCTTTTTTTAAGGGAAATTCCATTATGCTGAATAGGCTTCCTCGCGAGAAAAGGGAAAATTTGGCAGCTATGGGTCAAAAGCCCCCCCCCCCCAAGCCAGCATCCCATTATCACAGTGTTTGTTTATGTGAGTGTACGTGTCTGCTTTTAAAATGGTAGAAAGAAAATGATCTGTGCTGTAGGAAGAATTTTGTCTGGAAGACTTGATGCAGGGGTGCTCCTTGTTGTTGGCACCGCCTTTTGTCTCGAGTGACAGTGGAGTGTGCCTCTGGGGATGAAGTCAGAGACTGCTGCATTAGCAGCACCAAAGTGACCTTCCCAGGGTGCAAGCCTGGGCAGTGTGTATGGAGGTCCTGGGCTGCCCAGATGACAAGATATTACTGATCTGGTCCAAAGGAAAGCAGAGCAATATGTTTGGCACCAGCTAGGCTGCGGGAGTTCCTGTAAGGAAGCATACAAGGTGTCATCCAATTGTCTTAGGGACTCCACTCCAGATTTGTGTAAGGCAGGCATCCCCAAACTTCGGCCCTCTAGATGTTTTGGACTACAATTCCCATCATCCCTGACCACTGGTCCTCTTAGCTAGGGATCATGGGAGTTGTAGGCCAAAACATCTGGAGGGCCGCAGTTTGGGGATGCCTGGTGTAAGGTTTACTCCTTAGCCTTTTCTTCTCCTGGAGGTATCCCACAAGGATCAGAGTTTCCCTTTTCTGTCTGAAAGCTATGTTGCCTAAAAATGCTTATCTAAATCACCCTTTCCCAACCTGTTGCCCTCTGGATATTTTAGACTACAACTCTCATCTTCCTTAACCATTTGCCATGTTGACTGAAGCTGACAGGAATTCTAGTACCCCAAACATCCATGATTGGGAATGTTCATACATACAAACAAATAAACAAGACAGTACTTTGTTTTGGAGTAGTATGGAGGCATTGGTTCCCATGAACTTTGCCTTTTTATCGTCTTATCTGTGAGGTATTTCCATCGTTTGGTATTTCGTCAGAGCCAAACTGGTGTGCCAGCATTTACACCTTCAAAACATGAAGCTATTTGGAAAGTTTCTGGACACATGTTTCATCATTTTTTGAAGTTGTGTTTTTTTTTAATTAATTGTTGCAAACAGTTTTTGCAAATGCTCTGCTCTGTGTAGATGGACATGGGCTGCCATGCTGGAACCGAAATGACTCTTTTTTAAAAAAAGTTTAGAAGAGCGTGGTGAACAGCAAATGTTGACAGATGTGGGGGACCTTTGGGTCTCCAGATGCTGCTGAACTACAACTCTCATCATTCCTTTGTCATCTCAAGAGGATGACAAGCCACCCCCACCCCCAAATAAACCATACAATGGCTCTCTCCATCTCATTTTGCCTGTAAGCGTCTCAGAGCCATTTAAGAGGTTGTCTTTGAAGACCGTATGCCCTGCTGGATCAGATAAGGACCTGTCTCAAGTTTTCTCCCATTGTGGTTCCCTTCACATGTTCTTAGGCTCTCAACTCCACAGCCAGCAAGGCCGTCCATCAGGGTTGATGGGAGCTGGAGTCCCAACATCTAGAGGACATCAGGTTGGGGAAGGCTGGTCTATCAATTCCAAGCCTCCAAAAAGCTTACCACCAAGGTGGAGAAACAGCTGGACCTGGGAATGTTGGGGGGAAAGGGTTGTAGCCTGGAAGGGCAGAGGCCAAGTTTAGGAGGCTAAACCAGGATTCACTGCCATTGAACAAACCATAGCATCCCAGAGCCTTCAAGGCTGTTTTGCTTTTTTTGCCCACACAGTGCCCTAGCCCACTCCTCTTGCAGTCCCAGGAGAAGCCAATGGCCACCCTAGAGGGTTATTCCAGAGCCTAAGAACACTTTAATGCCTTGAAATATGGCCCCTAAACCACAGTTTCAGTTGCTCGCCACTTGGGGCAGTCTCGTAGAGTTGAGACTTCCTGTTCTTCTCCTGGCGCTTCCTGACACTTTACAAGTAGAGTGCGACGGTAATAGACCTTTTCCTTTGCCGAGGTAGCTTTCATTTGCTAAAAGCCATTAAGGAACCTCTCCTCACACTTTATTTATTTATTTATTTATTTGCAAAAAGCCATAATTGTCCGTGCACGTATTGGTAGCCAGGCCCACCAAGCAACCACATTCTTAAATCTTTTTATTTTATTTTTTAAAAGAGAGTTGAGTGAGTTCTGTATCAAGGGTGTTACTAGGAGCATAAAAGTTTCGGGCACAGGTCCCATAGCACAAATTAGCATATGCTAAGGCAGGCATCCCCAAACTTCAGCCCTCCAGATGTTTTGGACTACAATTCCCATCATCCCTGACCACTGGTCCTGTTAGCTAGGGATCATGGGAGTTGTAGGCCAAAACATCTGGAGGGCCACAGTTTGGGGATGTCTGTGCTAAGGCATAGGCAAAGATTCAGGCTTTCAAGGGAGGAAATACCAGCGTTGGTTCTTGTTCTCAGGGCTTAATTCTCCTCTGAGCAGAAAAGGGGGGGAAAGGTGGTGCTTTGCAATAAAAAATATGTACGGGTTGAATCTGAGTAGGCCCATTTAAATTAATGGACCTCAGTTGGTCATGGCCATTAACGTCAGCTGGTCTACTCTGAGTAGGACTGGTGATGGGGGGGGGGGTAATGTAGGGGCCTTGCACAAAAGACCCAGGATTGAGGCCTCTTGGGCCACCCCTAACAACACCCTGAGGTGAATACTGTATTGGCCTTTTCAAAACAAACAAACATTTCCACAGTTTGGGGTCAGATTATCAAATTGATAATGTAATAATGATAATAATAATAATAATAATAATAATTTAAAAATCACACACAAACCCTTCTGAAAAGCGCCTCCCCACCCCCCCACCCCAGCAGTGAAGAAAATTCCATAGACAACAGCAGGCATTGTCCTTGTTTGATGTCTTGTTTAGATTCGGGGGTTGTGTGAGTTATTACAAGTTCTCCTGCCGATCTCCCTTCTGAATATTGCCAAGGTGATTTCATGCCAACCTAACAAATAACTGAACAACAGCTCTGGCTCTGCTCAGCCAACAGGATTGGCTTTCTTTTCATTATCCCCACCCCAAGTTTATTTCTTTAATTCTGCTTTGGGTAGGTCCCGTTTATCTTCCTAGAAGAGAGTCAGTTTCACCCAGGACAGCACAGGGGGTGTAGTAAATCCTACTCCTTCACCAAGTTTCCTTCTCTCCATTGTCTTGAGAAAGACAGAGCCAACCCAAAGTAAACCCATTCTTAAGAGTTTGTGACATTATTTCCCCTTCCCTATTGCTTGACTAATCTAACAAAGGTGATCAGACAGCCCTTTGTCCTCTCTTTTAAATACTGCATCTATTGCAAATGATTTGCAGGATTTGCCCATTATAAGGTTCCAGTCACATATGTAAATCAGGCGGCATACTAGCAGCAAGGGGTGGGCAGTTTTATTTGTGTGAGCAGCTCCCTGCAGGTATTCTGTCCCATCTGCCTGAAACTGCAAATCAGATGTTGGAGAGAGAGAGAAAAGGAGGAAATAGCATTGTAAAGATGGTAAGGATTATGTGGTCATACTTCCTGCATGTGTGGATTTGGCCCAAACGTTCCATGAAAGCGATTCTGCGCCTTGTCTTACATTGAACATTGTCGATGCAATTTAGTTGGACTTGATAGAATAGTGTTTGATAGAATAGTGTTTGCAAAAAAATACTGCTCCCCCCCCCCGATTAATAAATTTGGGGTAAAAGCGTGTGATCTCTGTGTGTCTCCCTCTCTGTGTGTTTAATACACACACATTTGCATTCCTGGAAAGCGAAGTCCGTTGACTGCCCTTGGTTCATTCTGAGCTCTCAAATACTGTGTCTCCTGGACAAACAGTCCCGTTGGATGATATGACATTTCCAGAGAATGTTAAAATCCCAAAGGAAACTGACTTCCCCCAAGTTAACACATTAGGCTAATGTTTGGAGCCTGGCGCCAGCCCATTACAGCCAGGAAATTCAGTTTACTTTTTTTTTTTTTAACTACTGCCTTGCTGCTGGTAGAAGCCTAGGGTTAGTTGTGTAGGACCTCAACATCTCATAGGAACCTGGGAAGGTGCCTTTTCTGAATCAGATCTCTTGGTCCATGTAGTGCAATGATGATTCTTGATTTGTCTGTATAAGGCAGCTTCCTGTAGGAAGGTCTCAGATTCCATTCTTGGCATCTGCAGTATAAAACCAAAAAAGATCCAAGAATTGGATGATATCAAATACCTTGATTGATTTCCTGGAGAGCCAATGAACATCAGAATAGGCCAGCCTTCTACATCCGGGTGCCTTTATACATTAGATCAGCTGATAGGAATAGATGGAGAATTTTTACACTTTCCTAATATTGAGGGTTAGGTATCATTTACCGATGAGTGCCGAACGGCAGTATTTTCCATTTCAAAACCTGTCTGTGTCTATTTATGGTCTCTCTGCTTTAAATGTTTCAGCACCCCCAAAATATCCAGAAGTAATATTTGGACCTTTACAGAAAACCAAACCCACGACTATCATTTACAAATGTTTATTGGATGCTTGTAAAGCAAAAGTTCAACAGTTTAGGGGGAAATGGAATGAGGAGTTAGAATACTGTATACCATACAGCCTAAATAATGGAAAGTTACTTTAGTATCTTTGTGGAATGTTTCTTTCAATCTATAATTGAAATTGATTCAGCATAAATTTAATATTTTGGATATACTGAATTCCATGTCTACAAGAAGGAACTAACTCAGATGCTGCTGGTGTAATCCTGGGAATGCCTCATCGAGCCATATGATTTGGGCTTGTCCAGTAATATTTCCTTTTTTGGTCTGAAGTTGTCCATATAAGTCTTGTTTTGATGAAATCCTTGGTGTTTGCGTACGTTTATGTACTTTTAAATTACACTCCTGTAGTATGGGGATTATTGTTACTAAGAGACTTATACTTCAAGCCCAGAAGAACAAATACTGGCCATGTATTCTGCAATGGCCTGATGACCTTAATGCCCTTAATGCCCTTGGTACGTTTGAATGTACTGTATTTTCTATAAATGCCAAAGTCGTTTGGATACCTATTTGTACATTTGGATGGCATCTTTATGTGTAAATTAAGAAATATGTTTATTGTATTGTTATTGTGAGCTGATGGGTTTATTTTTTCCTTCTTAATTAGGATTAGGGTTAGCTGTATGTTATGGGCTGATGCATGGAAGCATTTCCAGTTCTGACCTCCTCAATGAAATGGTTAGGACTCTGGTGTTAGGTGGGCCAAAGAACCCAAACACGTTGTAGTTTTGTTCCTTGAGAAGGTCCCAAACAGGGTACCTCTGAGTTCTACACACTAGTGGGAGGCAGAAAACGACTCCTTTCTTCTTCAAAAAAGATCGCTAGAGAGATACGTGCGGTAAGGCAGAAAATATTTACAAGTTTTATAGCTGCAGCACAAACAGGAAAAGCCCTTTTTGTAAAAAGAAAAAAAGAAAAAGAAAAAGTGTGTGTTGTAGATATTCAAAACAGGGATTGCCATGGAAACGTCACAATATTTGCTTAAATTGACACAAAGGAGGTTGCCGGTTGCAGAGGTTAGGCTTCTTCGGGCAGCGTTTTCTTTGGCCTGACACCTATTGCAAATTAATCTTGACAACCCGGATTGCATGTGTCTTTTTTCTTCTTCCTCTACCTCAGTGTTTCTCAACCTTTTTTGGGCCACAGCACACTTGTTCCGTGAAAAAAATCACGAGGCACACCACCATTAAAAAAGTTTAAAAAATTAACTCTGTGCCGCCCTATATTGACTATACAGTGGTACCTCGGTTTATGAACACAATTGGTTCTGGAAGTCTGTTCATAAACTGAAGTGTTCATAAACTGAAGCGAACTTTCCCATTGAAAGTAATGGAAAGTGGATTAATCCGTTCCAGACAGTCCGCGGAGTAACCGTTCATAAACTGAAGCGAACTTTCCCATTGAAAGTAATGGAAAGTGGATTAATCCGTTCCAGACGGGTCCGCAGAGTACTTAAACTGAAGCGTTCATAAACTGAAACAGGGGGGGAATTGGTTCCGGAAGTCTGTTCATAAACTGAAGCGTTCATAAACTGAAGCGAACTTTCCCACTAAAAGTAATGGAAAGTGAATTAATCCGTTCCAGATGGGTCCGCAGCGTTCATAAACCGAAAATTCATAAACCGAGGTGTTCATAAACCGAGGTTCCACTGTAATTATGACTGTAAGAAACACTTGCCAATTGCTGTGTTGGTTGCAATCTCCTGTAATAAGGCTTCACAAGCCGTCCGGCGGGTCAGTGTTGTGTATTGGCAGCCGCCAGGCTCGTTTGCACTGAGCTTTGGGAAAGAGGAGGAGAAATATTGCTTTCCGGCGGGTTAGTGCTGTTTATTGGCGGCCGGCAGGCACGTGACAATGCAAATCGCCCTTCTCGTCGCGGCACGTCGCGGCACACCAGCCAGCATCTCGCGGCACACTAGTGTGCCGCGGAACAGCAGTTGAGAAATGCTGCTCTACCTCCTCCTCCTCTTTCCCTTTCTTTTCTCCTCCCGGAAGAAAAAAGAAAACCACGTGTTGGTGTTCGGGAAACACTTGTGTTTTCTCTTGAACATTCCCCCCTCTCCCTGTCTTTGGCTTTTGACATTGCTTTCCAACTGCAATAATAATTGATTGTTAATAATATTCCCTCCCCACCCTCCAAAAATAATAATCACCGAGGTAGGTCATTGGGTTTGGGAGATTATGAATATGAAGACTGGGTGGAAATTAAGGAGAAATTCATTGGAAGCAGTGAGTTTGCACCAGGGTTTGAGTGCAATGAGGGTGTCCCCAGCAGCACCAGGAAAAGCTATTACTGTATTTTTCTCCCTGCTGTTGGATGCTCACCTGAAAAAGTACAGTCCATGAACCTACAGCCTCCTGGGCATTGGCTGACTACAACTCCCATCATTTCAAAGCACTGAACATGCTGGCTGATGCTGGTGGGATCTGGAGTCCAACAAGAGTTATTTGTGTTTGTTGATGCAACGTTACTGATGAGTTTATGTTGCCCACCACCCTGATATATATGAGAATGTTTGGAAATATAGAATTACTTGCAAACTAATAATCAGAAAACCAAACAGCACATGCTTCCCTTACAATATTTTTAAAAAAATGCAAAGACCTTTGCATATATTTTGTTACCTGAAAAGTTTATTACAACATTGAAACTGTCCCGTGGGAGCAGCAGAACTACTTAGTCCTGGCCACTGAAATTAATGGGCCTTAGTCATGTCCATCGGTGCAGTGGATTTACTCTGAGTAGGGCTAGCATTGGATACAACCCTATAACCACGGAATTCTGCACTTTCAGAAATAAATAATAAATACTGTATAGTACATGGGAAATGTCCTGCTGCACATCTCTCTTACATGTTATATTTGCACCAAAAGCCACCATTTGCACCAAAATACAGCTCTAATCTACCTATCTGTCTATCAAAGTATCAAAAGGCCACAGTGGAGATATGGGTCTTCAGCATATTATACAAGCTTGGCATTTTCACAGATTTTTTAAGCTGTGTATACAAGTAAAATAAAACCTGATAAATTCAGACAGCTCTCTACAGCATCAGAAAAGTTTATATATTGGAACTGTTTACAGGTAGGTAGCCGTGTTGGTCTGGATCGAAGTAAAATAAAAAAATTCCTTCAGTAGCACCTTAAAGACCAACTAAGTTTTTATTTTGGTATGAGCTTTCGTGTGCATGCACACTTCTTCAGATACAGTGAAATGGAAGTTTCCAGGCACTTATGTAGAGAAGGGGTGGGGAGGGGTGGGGATGGGGAGGGGGGATCACTCAGAAGGGTGGTGGAAATGGGTGATTGACTGACTGATAGCTGTTGATGACCGCAAACGACTGCAAATGGTTTTGCATGAAAAAGCAAGGGTTGAGATGGCTGGAGATCGCTTATCATGTATAATGAGATAAGAACCCGATATCTCTGTTCAAACCAGGTCCCTCCATGGTTTTGAGCTTGGTGATAAGTTGCAATTCAGCAACTTCTCTTTCCAGTCTATTTCTGAAATTCTTTTGTAGTAAGACAGCTACTTTGAGATCTTGTATAGAATGTCCTGGGAGATTGAAGTGTTCTCCTACTGGTTTTTCTGTCTTCTGGTTCCTGATGTCAGATTTATGTCCATTTATCCTTTGGCGTAGGGTTTGGCCTGTTTGTCCAATATAGAGAGCTGAAGGGCACTGTTGGCATTTGATGGCATACACAATGTTAGAGGATGAGCAATTAAATAGTCCTGAGATGGTATGTTGGATGTTGTTGGGGCCAGTAATGGTGTTGTCTGGGTGTATGTGGCAGCAAAGTTGGCATCTGGGTTTATTGCAGGCTCTGGTACCAGTGTCCATGTTAAGTCTGGTGGTTGTATTATTGTGGGTGAGGAGTTGTTTAAGATTGGGTGGCTGTCTGTAGGCAATGAAAGGTCTTCCTCCCAGAGCTTGAGAAAGGGAGCGGTCATTGTCCAGGAGAGGCTGTAGATCTCTGATGATGCGTTGTACTGTTTTAGCTTGGGAGCTGTATGTGATGACTAGTGGTGTTCTGTTATTTTCTTTTTTGGGTCTGTCTTGCAGCAGGTTCTCTCTAGGTATCTGTCTGGCTCTGTTGATCTGTTGTTTAACTTCATCAGGTGGATATTTTAGTTCTAAAAAGGTTTGCTGTAGATCTCTTAGGTGAGATTCTCTGTCTGTAGAGTTGGAACAGATGCGGTTGTAACGTAAGGCCTGGCTGTATACGATGGATTGTTTGGTATGTTTGGGATGGTAGCTAGAAGCATGTAGATATGTTTGTCGGTCAGTTGGTTTTCTGTATAAGGTGGTGTCTATACGTCCATCCTGTATTTTTATAGTAGTGTCCAAAAAATGTATTTCTTGCATAGATTGGTTCATTGTGAGGTTGATGGTGGGGTGAAAGTCATTGAATGTCTGGTGGAAGGTTTCCAGGGTCTGTTGTCCATGTGTCCAGATAATAAAAATATCGTCAATGTATCGCAGGTACAGGAGAGGTTTGAGTGGGTAGGAGTTAAGGAAACGTTGTTCTAAATCTGCCATGAAGATGTTGGCATACTGTGGGGCCATGCGGGTGCCCATGGCTGTGCCGCTGATCTGGAGGAACAGGTCATCACCAAATTTGAAGTGGTTGTGGGTAAGGACAAAGTGGCAGAGTTTGGTAGCAAAGTCCGCTGTGGTTTTATCTGAAATGGTGTTCCTTATGGCTTGTAAACCATCATTGTGTGGGATGTTGGTATATAGAGATTCCACATCCATAGTGGCTAGTATAGTATTGTTAGGAAGATTGTTCAAATATTGTATTTTCCTCAGAAAATCTGTGGTGTCACGTACGTAGCTGGGAGCACTGATAGCATATGGTTTCAGAACAGAGTCCATATAGCCGGAAACACCCACTGTAATGGTGCCAATACCTGAGATGATGGGGCGTCCTGGGTTTCCTGGTTTGTGTATTTTGGGTAGAAGATAGAAAGTTCCTGGCCGAGGTTCCGCTGGTGTGTTTGTGAGGATCTGTTCTTGGATGTGTAGGGGTAGCTCCTTAATAATCTTGTTCAGTTCTTTTTTGTATGCTTGTGTGGGGTCTGAGTCCAATTTCATGTAAAAGGCAGTATTGGAAAGTTGTCTGTGGGCCTCTTGGATGTAATCAGTTTTGTTCATGATGACGACAGCTCCACCCTTGTCTGCCTCTTTAATTATAATGTCTGGGTTGTTCCTGAGATTTTCTATGGCTCTCCTTTCAGCATGGTTTAGATTTTGTTGTAAGCGATGGTGTTTTCTGGTCACATCCGTTTGGATTCTGTGGCGGAAGCATTCGATGTACAGATCTAGTGTGGTATTGCGTCCATCAGGAGGGGTCCATGTGGAGTCCCTTTTTGTGTAACTTCTTTTCGGTGGTAGTTGGTGGTCAATGTTCTGTTCATTGATGCGTTTGGAGGGTGATGGTTGTTCCCCAGTAAGTTGAGAGGTGTTGTGTTGTGGGGATGTAGTTTGTTCTACTTTGTCTTGTTCTTGTGTGTGATGAAAATACTCCTTCAGGCGTAAACGGCGGAAAAATGCTTCCAGGTCCCCGCAGAACTGAATCATGTGTTGGGATTTGGCAGGGCAGAATTGGAACTGTGATTTTTAAAAACACTTGTAAGCAGTTGTGTGGAGGTTGCTCTCAAAAAGGGGGCTGTAAATTCTTTACTACTTTAAAATAATTTTTCTTCTCTTTCCTTAGGGCAAAGAGACACCACCAAGTATAGGGAACCTATCAGACTCTGTTTCCTGAAGCACCCTGGGAGGGGTTACTGATCCTGACACCCCTCCTCAACGTGTGATTTGGAATGGATTTCAAGCCCAGGGAACACAGGATACAAGGTACTAACTTGTTCTTTTCTTACAATCAGATCTTGTGGCTCCAGCTACTTGCAAGGGTGCTCTTAAGCCTCTGCTGAGGTAGGTCTGCATCCAGAGCTTGGGATGTTCATTTTTAAAAGGAGCTATTTCTACTTCAATATGTGCCAAAGGAAATAGTTTGGTTCATGTGCAGTTCACAGTTCAATCCATGTTCTTCCAAGTAATATTCAGCAATTTTTTCCAACATTCAGAAAGCTATAAGCTGCCGTGCTGAAATATAAAACAGAGGATGAATAAAATGTCCAAAAATGTCCTCGTCGCGGGACCACATTCAACCAGTGCTTTTCCAGCTGCACTGCCTCCCGGTGGAGTACAGGGTCAGGTTTAAGGTGCTGGTTTTGACCTTTAAAGCCCTTTGCAGCCTAGCACCCTCGTACCTACGGGACCACCTCTCCTGGTATGTCCCACGGAGGACCTTAAGGTCCATAAATAGTAACACTCTAGAGGTCCTGGGCCCTAAGGAAGTCAGATAATCCTCAAACAGGGCCAGGGCCTTTTCAACACTGGCTCTGGCCTGGTGGAACACTCTGTCTCATGAGACCAGGGTCCTGCGGGATGTGATTTCTTTCCGCAGGGCCTGTAAGACAGAATTGTTCTGCCTGGCCTTTGGCTTGGAATCAGCCTGATCCCCCCCTTTCCTTTTCCTTCTGTGATGGAACCCCTATTTGGGGACTTCCCTGGTACTTTTCTGGCCCACGTAGGACCAGTCTGCTTAGTTGGTCTTGGTGAAGATTTGACGTTTTCTTCCCACAAACAGTTTTTGATCTGGGCCTCAACCCACATACAGTGGATGTGAATTGTTTAATTATTTTCCCACCAAAACTGTCATCTTTACACTTAAAGGCCCAAGGAGTCGGAGGCGTAAAAAATACCAGTAAGAGAATGAACTCGCAGATGAACTAGAAATCGTTCAAAGCCGCCCCCCTCCCAAAAAACCCACTCCTGACTTAATTCGTGTTCTATCTACCTAGCAATTATAGAAACTACTTTCAGTGTAGTTGAGGAGATTTTTGAACTAACTCGGTGAACTTCATTAATTCAAACTAGTTCATCCTTAGCACTGCCTGCTTCCTTTCTTCCGTTAGAGCCCCATGTATAAACAAAACTTGCTCAAGGGAAGTTCTGATGTTGCCTAAGGCTGATACATCTTGCAATGCTCAAAATGTTCTACACTGTGTACATTGCTGTTTAATTCCCTCTTGGAAGCTGTGGAATTCCCTCCCCGCAGAGGTGCATCTGACGCCTTCATAGTGTAGCTCTTTGCCCCCTGGCCTTTTGCGGCTGAGATGTATTTCTAAGACCCACCCTATTCTTCTGATGCAAATTGTTTAAGCTCATTTTAATATTGCATTGTTATGTTGCCGTAACCCACCCCGGAATCTTATGGTGAAGGGCAGGTAAGAAATCGTACAAGTTGATAGTGCCCTGCCACCCATCTCGAAAAGTGAAATGCTTGCCTTGCTCCAGATGATGTGCAAAGCCTGTGACTGAAGCTGCGCTAATCAGGGCCAGCCCATGACAATCTGCTGCCTGAGGCAAAGGACAAGATGATTCCCCTTCCCATCACAGTACAGAAGCTGTCTGGACTGGCAGCTGAATTTATTTTGTCTTTGTGGTGGGACGGGCCTTCCCTGGCACCTGAGGTCAGCAGGCTGGCTTAGCACGGCAGAGTGCAGACCATGTGGCACACGCTGCCCTATCTTCTCAACAACCTGTTGCTGCTTTTTGTCGCTCCCACCCAGCTGACACACGCTGCCCAATGACAGGGCCAGCCCTGGTGCTAACCAAGGGCCCTGGACTTGTCAAACATGTTGTTGCTGAGATCAGCATCCTCGCAACTAGCTTCCCCACCCAGCATGCTGGAGAATTTGCATGTGTCCTTGACATCACAGCATTCTCGTCTCCTCCCCATCACCACCACCACCACCACCACCAGAATTGTTTTTCATGGCACAGGAAAAAAATATATGAGGTCATCACACCAGGATCTGGTTTAAGTTATTTTAACAACATGGAGAAGGAGGGCGGGAGGCAAGTGTTTGCTTTGGGGGGGGGTGCTTTTAGACAAGCTGTGGATTTTTTGACTGCTGATTTTATGAGCTACATTCATATAATTTGTTTTGTGAATTGTTCTTTGGGAGTCTTGGGAGGGAGCTATTTTATTCTGTTACACTAGATGCTCTCTTGTTACCATTCTCTTATTATTCGGAAAGGTAGCCTATAACTGTTCCAAGATAAATTAACAAATGCGCTGTAGACATTTTCAGTGGATGCCACACAATTAGCATTATATCTACTTCGCCTGTTGGTTTTTTAAGCCAATAAACTCTCATGGATCTGGGGACTGTAGTTTTGCAGGAGCGCAGAAGAATCTTCTGCTTGTTTTCTTGCAGAACTACAGTACCATACTTCTTTTTGAAGGGTTTGTAGGAGCCAACACAATGGAGCTGGTTCCTGACATGGATGAATCCTCCAGCTAAGAGTTCGTTTTAAAAATGCTTACCACAGAGTAGTAAAACTTTCAGTTGCACCTTTGGCAGGACATTTCAACAACCTTCCTCCCCGAATCTTGCAACGAGTTCAGGAACAAGGGGGTGTGATCCATTGCTTCTGTTTTAAACCACAGATCTTCCATGATTTGTTTGGAACAAAGGGAGTGTCTTACTTGGAACAGCGTTATAGGACAGGATCATGCGACTTTCCCTGACACATAAGATCAGATTATGTTTTACAAGTTTGAATCCCCTGAATTCCTGCTTTTATCATTTTAGGTTGCATTTTTCTTTTAATGATATTGTTTGCTTTTCCATTTAAAATATTGAGCAGTTTATAAACTCTTTAAAATCAATGAAACAAAATAATAACTATGATTGACAAAAAGAAAAGGTCTTCTTTATCCACTGCAGCTCCCAACCAGCATAGACCAGGTGTCACCAATTTATTTGGGTTCATGGACTCATTTGAAAATCCAAGAAACCATCATGGGTGCCACATGAGGCAGTGGACAAGGAGTAGCAGCCAACTACCAACTGCATATATGTGTCAGGCGACATTGCAGAATGTACCGCTGCTCATCCTGCAGCAATTGAGATTTTGTAGGGAAAGGGCCATGAAGTGAGAGAGGCTGTGTTGGGGCCCATAATTGTTTTGCATGGAATTTGTTTGGAGAGCACAGCGGGTTCCCTCAAGCTCATAAAGTGAATTTGTAGCTGAGGTGAGGTGGCAGGTTATGCTACGGCATCCTGATAGCTGAGTGTGCAAACTGGAAACAATGAAAACTTGAGTTCACATTTCACCAGTCCTCACACTCACTCTGTGGTCTTTGCAGTTGAGGGAATTGCATCTTTGCGGTGATCATCCTGGTCTACTGCAGGTACAGAGGAAGCTGCCTTATGCCCAGTCAGGCCATTGGCCTGTCTACCACAGCAACATCTACCAACAGATTCTCCAGGAATCTCTGGCAGGGAGTCTTCATCCCAGTATTACCTGGAGATGCCAGGGATTGAACCTGGGACCCTCCACATGCAAAACAAGTGTTCTGCCCCTGAGCTATATCCCCCTTTTCCTTTTCCTCTGTACTGGGGTACAGTATTATAAGGATTACTGGTCTGACATATACACTGCTCTTTGAACACTCAACATGCACTGTTTGAAGCCAAATACTGTAGTTAATTCAAATAAATTGTAGGCCCATTGAAATGGAAGGACGTTATTAACTCTGGGTCCATTCAATTCTGTGGCTCTGCTTTGAACAGGGCTTAGTTGGATGCAAATCAGTGTTGTTGATGTTAAGGGCTGTTTCTGCTCTGCCCACTCAGTTGCCTCGAATCCTCCGTGAATAGTTTTGAGCAGGAGCCTTATGACGGGGGCTTCTCACTTTGAACCTAACCCTGGCCTTCCCAGAAAGGACCTGCGCCATTAACCTAGGTGGGCACTTTTCCTGGCGGAGTTGCTCCCTCTCTTTTGGTGTGGCTCTGACAGGGGAGGACGAGGAGAAAGCGAAAGGCCTCTCTGGGCAGGAAGCCGGGTTGCCGCCTCCATCTGCTCCAGCGTTTGGCCAATCCATATTGTCAACATATTGCCTGCCATATGGATCAGCTCAGCTCTCCAGGAACGCTTGGGAGACCTGACCTCTAGTGTGACAAGATGTGAGCATGAAGGACAGGAGTAAAAACAGCCCTTGGGTCTCAGAGTGTGAAACTGCGTTCCAGACACTTCCTTGCTCTTCGAGGCATCCTCTCTCTTTGAGCTGGCTCCCCCCCTCTCTATCCCCCCTCCCCTGTTTTTTCACATCCTTCGTCTGTATTGGATCATTGACCTTCAATCCTAACCAGACCGGACAGTTCTAAACTCCCTCCCCTAGGCTTTCAATCAGATATTTGGTTGACGGCTGCACAGAGCTGAGCAGAGGGGAGGGGAGGGACATCAAGGGAAGGGGAGAGAAGGCAACATGTTCCTTAAGGCCCTGAGATTATTCAGTCCTTGTCACAGGAACATAGGAAGCTGCCTTATTCTGAGCTAATCCATTGGTTCATCTAGCTCCATATTGTCTGCACTGGCTGACAGTTGCTTTTGATCAGTGGTTCTCAAACTTTTTTCCTCTGGACTGCACTTTCAGAATAAAAATTTGCTTACGCCACATCCATTTTTTTAATGGATAAGAAATATATTGGAAAAGGAAAGGAAAAAACTTTTAGCAGTGCTTGAATTAGAACGCAGAACACAACTACTTTATAATATGATCATGGGACATCCAGAAAGTATAAAACAATGCAGATAGAGAAGAACAGCAATCATTCCCAAAATACAGTATCGAACAAGCTTCGTACATACTGTAAATACCTTAAGTATTAGTTGAGGGATGACAAACTTAGTTGGTCTCTAAGGTGCTACTGGAAGGATTTTTTATTTTTATACCTTAAGTATGTGTACAAACTCAATGAGGGGTGTGAGCTTCCTTTTGCCAGGTAATCTCATTTATATTAGGTCTAATATGAGACAAACGGACTCTCATCTCCTCATCAACACAAAGAAGCCTTTCTCTTTTCTGATCTTTCATATTATTCAGAGTTGAAGATTCCTGTTCACAGCCATATGTCATGGAGAACTGTAGAAGAATAGCCAGTGCTCTTGCTCTCATTTTGAAAAGATATCTATCCATATTCTGCGATAGATAGATAGATAGATAGATAGATAGATAGATAGATAGATAGATAGATAGATAGATAGATAGATACCACACTGAAATGTTTAAAAGTTTCTTTGATTGTCCTTGAATCTTCCCGCCACACTTGCCATCCTCTTCTGCCACACCAGTGTGGCATGCCACATTCTTTCGAGGACTACTGGTTTAAATGGAAGTCATTTCCAGACCTAGCCAGAGATGCCAGAGATTGAACCTGGGTCCTTTTGCAAGCAAATCAGCTGCTCTGATCGCTGAGCTTCAGCCCTTCAATTGCCCTTGTGCTCTGTCAGTTCCTGATCATCTAAGAACGGCCTTTTGCTACACCCCTTTGAGAAGACCAGATTCCTCTCAGGATTGACAGTATGAGCAGGTCTAGACAGTGCTGCTGCTGAATGTGTGCTTTGAACTCTTGGTGAAGGGTCTTCGCTCTGCAGTTGTAAAGCTCGTACTTGGCATCAGTTAAATCTCCAACAACTGGGAAGGACCCCTGCCTTGAAACTGTGGAGAGCCACAGTCAGTCAGTGCAGGCAATACTGAGCTAGATCAGGGATGGGGAGCCTGTGGCCCTCCAGTTATGGTTGGATTTCAGCTCCCATCAGCTCCAGATGCTGGCTTTGTTGGCTGAGGCCGATGAGTCCAGCGGCATCTGAAAGGTCTACCCCTGCAAAAGGGTTTCTATTACTGTCTCAGTATATGTGCCCATCCAGGTCTACATTTAGCTTTAGAGTAAAATTAAATCTCTGTTCTTGTTTTTTCCCTGCCCTAGATTTTGTGCTATGTAAATTGCACAGGTGTGTTGCAGGAACCTTATCTATAGATCCTCTCCTTCCCACAGACATTAATAACTGGTATTTGATTGTGTATTGAATAGTTGCCTGAGTTATTGCAAAATGAAAAGGCGAGGATGAGCCTTAAATTGCCGTGATGCAAGAGGCCTGCTTTCGTGCTAATAATGAGTTTCCTGGCTGAAAGCAGAGTTACTCAGAAAGGGAACTGACCTTGGCTACTGCAGTCTGCTTTGAGCGTTGGGTCATCAAATGGAAATGCAGACTGGCTGATTTCCACAGTGAGGGTCTAGATCAGGCACTCCCAAACTGCGGCCCTCCAGATGTTTTTGCCTACAACTCCCATGATCCCTAGCTAAGAGGACCAGTGGTCAGGGATGATGGGAATTGTAGTCCAAAACATCTGGAGGGCCGAAGTTTGGGGATGCCTGGTCTAGATCATCATGTAGGGCACTGACATTGGGGAGAACAGTGGGTAGCCAATGTTGTTGGGCTACAACTCCCAGCAGCATGGGCAATGGTCAGGGATGATGATGATGATGGTGCAAGTTTTAGTCTCCAGCTGTGATTCCTTTATTTCAGGGAGTGGGGCTGATGACCCTCAGGGTCTCTTCCAACCCTGCAATTCTCTGATGTTTTGATTCATTGGAGGTTTTTAAGCAGAGGATGGGTAGTCATCTGTCAGGGATGCTTTTGCTGTGATTCCTGCCTTGCATGGGGTAAGACTGGATGACCCTGGGGGTCCCTCCCAAACTTACAATTCTATGATTCTCATAATTCCTAGATAACCTAGTTCTCCACCCTGGTTTAAAAGAGCATGCACCCTGTTCATACATATGCCTTGAGTTTGTAATGTAAATAACACTTATCATGGGTGCCACCCAGACATGAAAATTAATTCATACACTGTGGTTGTGTCATGGGAAGTCTCTTTATACTGAGCCAGACCCTTGGTCCATTTAGCTTAGTAATGTATATACTGACTGGCAGCAGCTCTACAGGATTTCAGGCATGGTGCATTCCCAGCCCTACTTGGAGATGCCATCGGGGATTGAACTTGGGTCCTTCTGCTTACAAGAAAGATGCTCTACCACTGAGCTACACTGTTCCTGGAATAGAGCAAGGGATCCATCTATTTCCAGTTGGTGTCACTTTTGCATGTTAATGACATCTTCACACGACAGTTACTTGGAGTGTGAGATTCACTGCCACTGTTATCTGCCGGAAACACCGAAAAGCCACAGCCAGCCATTGTAGCCAACATTGGGCTAGAGAGACTCAATGGTCTGACTCGGTATAGGCAGCTTTCTATGGTTTCCACGAATGTCCTAGAGTGTGTGCAATTGAGGTCCTTTTCCCAGCTCCTAAAATGTCCCAGTTCTGTCCATAAGAACTCGAAATGGAAGCCTCTGAATACCAGTGGATCATGGCCCTGTGGGTTTCTCAAATGTATCTGGTTGGCCACTGTGAGAACAGGATGCTGGACTGGAAGGAGCCTTGGCCTGATCCAGCGTCTTCTGATGATTTTATGATTAACAATGAATGAGGGTTGTTGTCATCATGCCTTGCCCATGGACTTCCTGGAGCAATCTGAATGGGAAACGGGGCAGGACTAGATATGCCCCTGGTCTGATCCAACAGCTGGGCTCTTCTTGTTTTGCCCATAATACCACTGCATACCATTTCATTGCATTTCCACTTTAAACTGCAGATTAAAAACCTGTATTTAAATAGCATTTTAATACATTTGTTAATGTTTTATCTCTTGGAATCAGATGCAAAATGTGTGTTTCCCTCAAACTACAGATTTAGAGATGAGTACTGTATCTTTTGAAGCTTCCAAGAACTGTGCTATAGCTTTCAGAGAAGTGTGAAATCTGTTTTGGATAGCGAAGTTCCAATCTGCACATTAGCCTTAGAAGTGCAGATCAGGTCATTCCGTACAGGGATTTGCAAAGTAAATGCAGACTTCTCAAGTGTGCCTAACTAGAACAAATTACAATTTCTAGGGGGGCAGTTGTGCTAGGTTGCCACAGTCTTTACTTTACCCATTCAGAATGCTGTTTGCAAATGACCTGAACCATGGGAGCTGCCCTCTTGATGAACACCTAAAACTTCTTTAAACAGAATCAGACCATTGTTTGTCTTTCCTGGGACTATCCCATCACTTCCCAACAAGAACACAATGTTTGTTTTGCTAATTGAACACAAATATTTTTGGATCCAAATTCAAAAAAGTAAAGTGAACATTCCTTTAGCATTCCTTTAGTATTGCTGGTTTAGAAAACCACCTTTACATATTTGAGCAATTCCTCATTTGGACCAATGTAAGTGTGCAAGACACATTTCTCAGATACAGAATCCTATTAAAAATGCAATTCTAAGGAATCTGTTGATGAAAGCAGAAAGCAAAAATAAACCTCATCTTTGCGCTCTCTCTCTCTCTCTCTCTCTCTCTCTCTCTCTCTCTCTCTGTGTGTGTGTGTGTGTGTGTCTGTCTGTCTGTCTGTCTGTCTGTCTGTTCATTCCCTTCTCTGCTGCATTCCTGCATGAGTTAATTTAAGGCGGAGTATGCATCTTAAATATCTGTCCCCAAACCTTACTTTTTAGCAGATCAGTCTGTTAGCTGCTTTGGAAGAGTATTCTTAAGCTAGTTTAACATTTTAATTTTGTTGTTTAGATTTTTCAGTGGCGGTTCATTTGCTTTTATAAAAAGAAAAAGTTGAAGCTGCAACCCCCCCCCCAAAAAAAACCCTGAAACCTTGTAAAAACTTGGATAAATCAGCCCAGCTGTCCTGAAGATAGCGACAGGCTGATTTCAAACCCCCCCCCCCCAAATCAGCTTTGAGGATCTGATTCAGAGAAGGATTTCCTTTATGGCTGTTTGCTGAACTTGTTCTTCATCTCCGTCATGTTCCCAAGAAATACAGAGTAATGACAAGCAGGATTTTCTTTTTTCTTTTAATGTGGAATCTGCACAATGTCCTTTGCAGATGCCTGGAACCATAGTATTGTTCAGGCTGGTAGGAGCTCTCTGTGGTTCCTGGAAGGGGCACTCCCAGCCCTACCTAGAAATGCCAGAGATTGTCCTTGAATCCTTTTGCATGCAAAGCTAGGACCCTCCCCTGAGCATGACTTATCTAAGGCACTGGTTTTCAAACTGGGATCTTTGGGGATCCTCAAAAACCTCTCAGGGGCTTTGACACATTCTGGTCTGATGCCAGGAGCTGCAGCAAGGCTGGGAGCAAGGCATAGCTTGATGGACTGCAGATGGCTCCAAGCGAACAACTTTCTCCAGCAACTATTGGAAACAGACTCTGAAGCCTTTTATGCCTTTGTCTTCAGGCTATCTCCTCCAGGCTTCACCACCACCTCTCCGAGAATTTGAGCCTTAAAGGGCCAATTCTCTTCCCTGAAAATGGGCACCTTCTTCCTTAGCCTCCTTCCTGATGCATTCCTAGCACCACTGGACTGGTGATGTGCAGTGGGAGGCATCCCCAAGCGCCAGGCGCATTTTCCTGCTGACACGGATTCAGTTGAGAATACGTGGAGATTTCTGGGCACCAGTTTGGCAACTGACATCTCCATCGAGCCAGCTGACTCACATGCAGTCCTCCATCATCACATCAAGGAAAATAGGTGCAGGGCTGTGAACAGAGATATTTGACGGTGCTGCAGCCTTTCCACAAGCCACCCAAATGGAACTCACAGGCAACAGTTTAAAAACCTCTGCCCTAGCCCATAGTTAACACCATTTCCACTGTGTGTGTTTCTCCTTCTTGCATACTGGGACAAGTGAATTGTTGTAAGAGCAAGCTACAGTCAAGCAACGTAGCTGAGATAATAGAATCTTAGAATTGTAGCGTTTGAAGGGACACCTGAGGGCCATCTAGGCCAACCCCATGGGGAACAGGCATTCTGTTGTGGTGACTGTAACCAAGATGCTGTTTGGTGCCTAGCTCACATATCGTGAGTTTCTAACCCTACATTCCCTGGTGGTCTTTGGGTGGGGGTCTTCTGGGGGCTCCTGTCTTACTGCATCAGGTGCTGTGATATTATCTCCAGCACCTGGCAAAGGGCCATATAGGCTGCCACCATATTCAACTAAGCAGGGCATTGGGGTTCGAGGAGAGAGTATGACAATGGGTAGTGGCCACAGAACGCCTCTTCAAACTAATCGGTGTGTTGTCCTCCGTAAATGCTAATGGTGAAAAAAGCAATTAAAGTGCCCCTCTTTCCCCTCCCCCTTTCCTGGTAATGAAGGTTTAGTGCCAGTATAACTCAGTATTTGAGCTCCACCAGTGTGAATCAAAACAAATCTGAAACCGGGACTCTGAGGCCAGGGCTGGGGCGGGGGGAAGAGAAAATGCTGATCCCCATGCGCTAATGGGGAAGCGACTTCTCCCGTCTGGGTGATTGCATGTGTGAACGCAGCACACGTGGCTGGCTTACCATCTTCCTCCTGCCTTATTTTCCATCGGCACATTTTTTTCTGTGTGGCTCCACATTTTAAAGTTGCATTTTAAAGTTGTCAAACAGAGCCTAGGTGAGCCAATCCAGCAAGAAGGAGGAATGGGGAAATGCCCAATGGATGCAAAACAACAGTCCTGGTCCACACAGCCGCCTTGCCCGTGGGCAAGAATCCCAGATTCTCAAGGATTTCCCACAGCTGTTGTGCACGCTGTGGCCTGTTGGTGGCCTGGCACTTTGTAACAGGGAGAAAAGGATTCCCTGAGATGGCTTCATTTCCCGATTTCCTAGATTGTGTATGGGGAACCTGCGGTCCTCCAGATGTCCAGCTGTGGTCAACCTCAACCAGCATGGGTATAAGGATGGGAGTTATAGTTCTTCTGGAGGGGCCTGGGTTGTCCGTCCCTGACCCATCTCCTGCTCTCTCCCTTGATGTCCCTTATGCTGGAGCTGCTTCTCATAACACCTGTGTGATACTAGTTCTCTCTGGCTTCCTTCTGAACCCACCTTTTCTGTGCGTTCCCCTACACACATTGTAACTGGGGCCATTCAGCAGGAAGTGTAGTTTAAGGGTGCTGGGAGTTCCCAGAGAAGAAGGATTGATTGTTTCAACCCCTCTGGGAATTATATCCATGATTTGTAAGGGGCAGGCTGTATGCTGTGGTGAGGAAAAGGTGCTCTGAACATGCTTGGGGCATTGAGAAACAGGATCCAGGATTGTACTGTATGTTGCAGGTTCAGGAGTTAGAATCATAAAATTATAGAGTTAGAGGGGATCCCGAGGGTCATCTAGTCCAACCCCTGCAATGCAGGAATCTCAACTAAAGGACCCCTGAGAGATGGCCATCCAACCTCTGCTTAAAAACCTCCAAGGAAGGAGTGTACACCCCTTTTTGTGGGAGCCTGCTCCACTGTTGAGCAGCTCTTACTGTCAGAAAGTTCTTCCTGGTGTTTAGTCAGAATCTTCTTTCTTGAAGCCATGGGTTTGGGTTCTACTTTCCAGAGCAAGCAAGAGAAAACAAACTTGTTTCATCTTTCATGTGAGATTCCTTTAGATATTTGAAAATGGCTATCATATCTCCTCAGTCTCCTCTTTTCCCTACTAAATATACCCAGCTCCTTCAACCATTCCTCATAAGGCTTGGTTTCCAGACCCTTGATCATCTTGGCTGCCATCCTCTGCACACTTTCCAGCTTGTCAGTATCCTCCTTAAATTGTGGCACCCAGAACTGGACACAGTATTCCAGGTGTGGTCTGACCAGGTTTGGTCTAAACCTTGACTTTATATTCCGAAAAGTACTATAGAAAAATGTGGAGATGTGAGGAGCGATAAGGAAATACTAAGCAGGTCCACTAACATCAAGCAGGCGCCTTCCGTTTTATATCCGACCCGGATATATATATATATAATGTTGATGTATATTTAATCCGCTTTTAGTTTATTGCTGATTTTAATTATTTTGGGAACAGTTGCTTTTAACCTTTCATTGTTGTATCCTTTTTCCTCTTTCCCCCTTTTTTGGTGAAGTTTCATTACAACCAAGCAGTGTATAGATATTAAAGGTAAAGTAAAGGGACCCCTGACCATTAGGTCCAGTCGTGACCGACTCTGGGGTTGCGCGCTCATCTCGCATTATTGGCCGAGGGAGCCGGCGTATAGCTTCCAGGTCATGTGGCCAGCATGACAAAGCCGCTTCTGGCAAACCAGAGCAGCACATGGAAACGCCGTTTACCTTCCCGCTGTAGCGGTTCCTATTTATCTACTTGCATTTTGACGTGCTTTCGAACTGCTAGGTTGGCAGGAGCTGGGACCAAGCAACGGGAGCTCACCCCGTAACAGGGATTCGAACCGCTGACCTTCTGATCAGCAAGCCCTAGGCTCAGTGGTTTAACCACAGCGCCACCTAGATATTAGGAAATAAATAAGTAACAGGAGCACAGTGACAGGCAGAGAGGGGCATAACGTGCCTGTCTTCGGACATGCATTAAGTCTGATGCAAACCCACAAGCACTCTGCTTTTGTTTGTAGCCCTGCTTGTGCATTATTGGACCGAAAGGTGCCTGCAGAGGCCTGCTGTACCTAGTGAAGGTGATAGCCTGTCCCACGAATGGAGGCGGCTGGGAGAAACAATAGTCCTGTCTCTTTAAGCAGGCCACATGCCACCCCTCCTGCTAGCCTGCTTTATCTGAGGTCCCGCTACATGTTATTCCAGGGCCGATCCGCTTTAGCTAATTAATAATCTGACAGGAGACACCCGAGGGATTAGCCACCGAGACTAGTCAGGCCAAACCCCCAGCAAATGAGTCTCGTGCTCCCCAGAGGCTCTGGGGGTGACATTGGGGAAAGCTGGGGAGGGGGGAGAGAGGGTCACAGCAGGGAGGGGACTCTGAAGGGGATTTGCGGCACCTGAAAAGAGGGTGCATGGGTGGGGGGAGCTGTGTCTTAGGAGAAGCATTGAGAGGAGGTCGTGCCAAACTAAAAAGTGCTTTCTTTGGTCTACATTTGCACCCTACTGCTCCTCACACCCGCATCCTGCCCATCCTTCGAGGAATTGGTGGGTGCTGGGTGTGAAATTGTTTCTCCCATTTTTGCTTTGCAACAAGCCTGCAAGGTAGATTTAGGCCAGGGCAGGGGCGGGGGTAGAGAGAGAGGCTTGCCTCAGGTGGCACCAGTGGCTGAGCAGCGTTGTGAACATGCATCTGTACTGCCTGCTTCTCCATTGTCCTTTGCTTGTGAGCTTCCTCTCTGGGCATCTGGCTGTCCACTGTTGGTAACTTTGTTCTGTGTAAGGTGGGTGCATGTACGCAGTCCTTTTGGGCCCTTGCCACAGCCATGAAAAGGGAATAGTGCACTCTTTTGGGAACATAGAAAGCTTCCTTCTGCTCCCTGATGTATGAAACTCCCTGCCAATAGCAACCTAGCCTATCAGGGATACAAGGTGGGGTAGTGGTGCTCTAGTTCTGTCTGTCGCCTGCTTCAAATGCTGGTTTTCTGCCTGCAGGGAGTTTTTAACATAGGGAAACATTAAATTTGCCCATAACCCATGCACTCCGCTACTTTCTGAAGGAGTGCAGCCCATCCTGCAACCTCATCCTACTTGCATGGGTGGCCCAAAGATAAGGCAGCGGCTGCCTGCGGCGCTGGATGTTTCTTGACCTGGAACAGGCAACATCAGCCGTGTCTTTGCATCCTCTTACTTACAGGCACGCACGGCAAAGTGGTTTGGGCTGCCTCCTGCAATCCTGCCAATTGCCCGTACTGCCTTCTGACCAACATCATTAGCGCAGGGTATTTATATTTCATTAACGACATTAAGCCAAAACGGTATTAAAAGCTGGCGCTGGTGATAAATAGCATATTAATAAAGAGGGAAGCGGGCTGCAGTGTAAGCAAGTGCTTTCTCTGGAGCAGTTGAGGCAGTTGGCTGTTCTTAACCCCTTTGACTTGCCCCAGGAGAGATTGAATAGCTGGCATGGCGGGGGTGGGGCGACATGCATGGGTCGACCGGGGACGGGATTGGCAGAAAGAGGCAAACCATCAGCTCTTCCTCTGTGGATGGGTCTCTTGCTATTAGGAAAAGGGGGCAGGAGATTGTAAGACAGAGAGCTGTGTATTAGGTGCCAGGATGGGGTACAGGGAACGGGCCTTCCCATTCACTTTTGTGTACTGATCAAGGGAAGTCATTGTGCTGCTCTATTCTGCCTTGGTCAGGCCATACCTGGAGTCCTGTGTCCAGTTCTTGGTGCCACAATTTAAGCAGGATATTGGCAAGGTAGCTGGAAGAGTGGCACTTTCCTCCACTCTTTCTTCTAACTCTATGTTCTTTTCAGGGCTCTTGCACTCATTTTCAGGTACTTGAAATGTGTTAGAGTAGAGTTAGGCATATGAAGCGTTTTTCTATAATAGTCATTTTCATATATGGGCCTTTGAACACCCACAGAGTTACTTTCTTAGGCAGAACAAAGTTTTTCTTTACTATAGAAAGAGGAGCTAGAATGCAGCATCTGAACTTGTGCAGAGTGCCCCAGGCAGAAGATGACTTATAGAAAGCGGGAAAATAACAGCAGAAGTGCTAACCACTTACACTTTTAAAATTATTATTCTCCTGGTTTGGCATCCTCTTCTCCTGACAGCTGGACTGGAAGACCGAATCCTGGCTGGGAGGGTTGCGTATGCGAGTGCCTCCTTGCAGCACCTCCTCTTCTGGGGCTTTCATGGTGCTTGCTCCCTGACAGGAGGCCCCGCAAGAAGACAACTCCTTTTTTGAAAGGAATTTTAATCAAACTTGACTGAGGAGTGCTGAAAAACACGAGGAAGTAATTAGAAATCCAAATTTATGACCCACTAAAATATTTCCCTGTCCCTTTCTCTTTGCGTAAAATGTCTGTGTTTACCCACTGTCCCACTCCTCTCTCCCACGGGTTTGTCTCCCATTATGGGCCTCGCTCTTTTCATTAACGGTGCTTCTCTTTAAGCTGGTAATCGGTCCTCTGGCCTTTCCCTCTCCACCTGGGAGGGTTTGGAATAAGCAGGCTTGGCTTTGAGGGAAGCCAGGGCAGGTGTCAAAACCCTCTTTTTAGAAACTCCTTATCTCTCTCAGGAGTTAATGTACAAACTGAAGGGCTGAAATTCCTCTGGAGGGCCCTCCCTTGTCAGAGATTTTCCTTTTGGGAACAATAGGTTTGGAGAAACATTCCGAGGGGCTTCATTTCAGCTTATCCAAGGGGACTTCATCATAGAAATGTAGAGTTGGATTGGACTTCCGTTTCCTCTGCCTACAAAGATGGAGCGCGGGACTCTCTCTCGGGAGAGGTCCTGAGCCTTTCGGAGGTTTCTCTTGCGAGGTAGCCAGGGCTCGGCAACCTCGACACTCAAGGAGAGGATTCCTTGAGGCAAGGAACCCGTTTGCGTCCGTTTTGCCTCTCCAGCCCGGACACTGGACCGATTAGAAGGTTCAGAGGGGGCTGGATTGAGACAGCGACGCGGAGGTTCACCTCGCCCTGGAAGGCGCAGCCACTAGCTCCACTGGTGCACCCGCACCCACACCCACAGCATTGTCCACTAAACCCCATTAGCCTCACATGCTATTGTTGCTTGGGAATTCCAAGAAGCCCAAACAATGGTGCAGTTTTGAAACCAGTGGTTAAATTAAGTGCAGCATTGAAAGGTTCAGTCTGCCATCTTGATTCAAAATGGCACCCCAGTGTATCCAACAGAGACAGAGACCTGTTACCTGTTCTCAGGCACCAACATGCAAAATTTGGTTATTGTATCTTAAGACATGTCCAAATGCATACATAGCAAGCAGACAAACAACTTCGTATCCCCAACCACAGGCCTTCAAAGTGGCTTACGGCTTTTAATAAACTATTATAATACGTTATAATAGCACAGCACAAGCAAAATAAAGCCAGGTCCTCCCCTGCCAGCAACCCTCCCCAAACTCAACAACCATAATGTTGCAGTAGAGAGCCAGAGCAAAGACAAGTTTACTATTTTTTCTGTTCATTTATAAAGCGCTCCAAATTTTCTAAGCACCTTATATATTTTAAAAGATAAGACCGCTCCCACTCACAGGCCCACAATCTAATGGGTACAATACAAAAGGAGAAAGGAATGAGAAGGGAAGAGGAAAGCAAGCTTTGGAGCAGCTTGGGATCGCTCGAGGCCAAAAGTCTGATGTGGTAAAATGCATGTAATGGTCTATTGGAAAGCCTGAAGTGCAAGGGCTAAATGAGCCTCTTGGTGGTGAAGGAGGGGCATTCCTCAACTTCCCTGCCATCTTTCAAAAGGTCCTTCCCCTACTCAAGCATGGAGATTTGCATGTGTGAATCGGCTCCCTGTCGACTGTGGCTGCATGAACAAAAATGAAAGCAGAATGGTGTGCCGAAATCATCTTCTGTTTTCTCATGCACTCCCCTTATGTACACAGTTCCGCTCTTTTTACAAAACCAACGAAGAGGAAATGAAATGTCAAAAAGAGAGGTTTCCAGAATTCGCTTCTGCTTCGCTTACCGAAGGAGACATAATTACACACACACACACACACTCCTGCAGTTTCAACAGGTGATTATGCTCAAGCCTCTCTTTTCAACTTTAAGGGCGAGAAAGTTTTCTCTTCCCTGGTAAAGCAAGGGTAGGCAACCTAAGACCCGGAGGCCAGATGCAGCCCAATCGCCTTCTAAATCCGGCCCGCGGATGGTCCGGGAATCAGCATGTTTTGACATAAGTAGAATGTGTCATTTTATTTAAAATGCATCTCTGGGTGATTTGTGGGGCATAGAAATTTGCTCATTTTTTATTTATTTTTTCAAAATATAGTCCGGCCCACCACATGGTCTGAGGGACGGTGGGCCAGCCCACGGCTGAATAAGGTTGCTGACCCCTGCTGTAAAGTGAATGCTGAGACTCTTGAGCAGCCGGCTACATGACGTGCCCAGTACCACATTTCATGCTCACAAGGAATAGCAGCCTGGAGCACAGGATCCTTCCTAAATAAAACACATATGGAAGAGATACCTAACGGACAGCAGAGCTGATGCCTGTTCCACAAGGAGTTTAAAGAGGACCATGTGAGTGTCTGCTTGTGCACCAGGTTGCAAGTGAGGGCATCGCAAAGTGGCAAAGTGGTTGCCACGGCAGGCAGGCATACGTTCTTTAGTTTCTCCCAAACTCCTGTTTGTTGGAAGGTGCAGAAACTTTTATTCTTAGTGTCTCACAGTTGTAGATTTCACGGAACCCCTTTAAAATCCTTGCTGGAGTTGAAGTTCATGATTGATTTCAAAACTACTCCAGTTAAACGGGGGGACGACGACGGGGGACGGGGACGTAATCAGATTTTATTGGTATTGTGTGTCAAAAATGTCACCTGAAATGAAAAATGTTGGGGTGACCTGGACCCCATCACGTTAATGGAAGAGGATGCAAAAAAGGGGGAAGGGGCCTATGGAAGGGGCCCGATGTAACTCAGTCAATTGACACACACCCCCAAATACCATTACAAATAGTGTCATACGGTAGGACTAAGAACTCCTGTTAAATTTCATATGAAGCAAATATAACCACCACCACCACCACCTTTTGGGATTATTAATATTACTTTATACACACAGAATGTGCAGGAAAATGTTTGCAAAAACACAAACTGCTTCATTGGTCTTGAAGAGATATGACCACAATTATATATTGTATATAAAAAATGAAATTTAAGGGTATTGGAAGGTGCTAAGTTTTTTTCGAACATTTTATGCATTTGTTTGTTTTGAGAGGTTGTTGTAGGTAGAACAGACTCACATAGCTTAGGCATTTCATAGTTTTATTTTCTCATTCAGTGGCAGGAGAGTTAGGATAGGCAAAGGGCACAGGATTGGCATAGAGAGGAAATGGGTCAGGGTGGCACAGAGAGTGGGGGGGGGATGCCTGCCCTATCCACTGCCATCTCAGTCTCCACCCGCAATGGCATCCTACCCAGCCCCACATACTGCCTTTGGGGAAATATGGACTCAACAGATAACCCCTCAGAGCTTATGGTTACCAGATTTTTTTTCAATGAATCCGGGGACCCTTTTTTAAAAATAATAATAATAAAAATTACATGCTTTATTATCCCTAATTACATCTGTACATCAGCTGTTTTGCTGTCTTGAGAAGTCTGGAGGAGGAAGGAAACCTGGGGGGTGGAGTTGGAAGCAGAGTTTGAGAATACGACTGTGGAATGATCACAGAATCAGAGATTTGGAAATGACCTCTGAGGGGCATCTAGGCCAACTCCCTGTAATGGAGGTACTTCAATTCAAGCAGCCTCAACTTGAAAGATCATAAGGCTTCCCTGCTCCAATTTGACTTCTGCAGTTCCTGGCCATCAAGGAAATGCTCTTCTCGTTCGTGCTCTCTCATCACGCTCAGCTGCTCGGGAGTCTCAGAGTCTCGGGAGTCATGGGCACGCGGCGCGCAATTGCCCAGCAGGGGCGCAAGGCATGCGGTTCCTGCCCCCTTCCTGCCCCCTTCCCCCTTCATTTTGAGAGTTTTACAGTGTGCGAAAGAAGAGCTTTGCACCTTACCCAGCAGAGAAACCACGCACCTTGTGTCCCTCCTGGGCAATGGCCGCCCACCCGCGATTTCTCAAAACAAAGGGGGAAGGGGGCAGGAGATTGTGGGAGGCTCGGGAGTCACAGGGCCGGTGGCGCGACGTTGCCCAGGAGAGGCGCAAGGTGTACGGTTTCTCTGCTGGGCAAGGTGCAAAGCCCTTTTTTCGCACTGTTCAATCCCCCCACCCACCTCTGCCTGCGCAAAAACTATCTTCCCACCCCTCTAGCTGCATCTTACTCCAGGAGATCAGGGTGTCACGTTTCCCAGGGACATTTAATGAAATCCGGGGACATTCTGGGGACGGAATTTGTCCGGGGACAGTTTTGCAAATCCAGGGACTGTCCCCGGGAAACGGGGACGTCTGGTAACCCTATTGTAGCTTAGCAAGGTGAATGGGTAGGGTTGTCACCACTGCTAGTCCTACTCAGAGTAGGACCATTGAAGTGCTACAAATGACTAAGAAAGGGTCCATTAATTTCAGTGGGTCTGCTCTGAGGAGGACTTAGTTGGCTTGTGGACCCCTTGAAGTTAATGGAACTTAAGTTAGTCGTGTGCATTAATTTCAGTCAGTCGACTCTGATGAGGAGCAGCATTGGAGAGAACACTTTTCCTTTTGGAAAGGTGCAGCAGGGTGGGGTGGAGAAAAGCCGTACAACACAGATCTTACAAGACAGAGAGTGTCAAAGAGTACGTGGATTATGAGTAGTTCATGTTTGGGGGGGACACCAAAAAAAGGGTTTATAGTACAAGTATTTCTGATGGGGTCCTCAGCAACTTATTCAATGCCAAGTTAGCATCCTTCAGGAAGTTCACTGTTGCTCTTTGACACTCTCCTCCCTCCGCCCTGCCAAAACCGTGTGTGTGTGTGTGTGTGTGTGTGTGTGTGTGTGTGTGTGTCCTGAAGATAATTAAAGACTTGGAGTGGTTTGCACCTATAGGGTTTTCCCCTTTTATTGGATTCCTCTGCAATTAACTTCTGCATGTAGTTTCGGTGGAACTGGGAAGGATCTAGGAATGACTTTTCACAGAACTCTTGATCCTTGGGCTGTGGGTGTATGTTTGACCCTTTATTCCTTTTCTTTTTAGCAGTCCAGCAGATAAACCCCCATCTTATATTGTCTGTTCCCTTCCTTCTGTCTAGGAAAGGAAGTGTGGTTTATTAAAAAAACAAAAACGGAGAGAAATATTCTCTAAAATGCATGGTATCCCCATTTTGGATTAATTTATCCCTCCCCGCAATTGTGGTCTGAATAGCCTCCATGAGAACAGGAGCCGAAGTGGTAGTTTAAGAGCAGAGGCTTTGTGGATTTTGTACTTATAAAATAAATAGTATTTTAACAAAATAAATAAGTAAGCCTAGGTACTCTATAAATTCCAGGCCTATTCAGTGACGCAGATAAAAGGGCGTTTGCATAGTTTGCATAATTTCGGCTGCTTCTCCTACTCATAAGGAAATGAAGGCTCAAAACATGGGAAACCTTATTTACCCTACCCCCACCTGAGATTTATGTGGTACTGCCACATTCCTTCCTCATAAGGGCTAGAAACTTATCTTTTCATGGTAGCTAAGAGCCTTAGGATGTAGAATTGTGAGCCCAGAAAGGAGTTATTTGGTTTATATAGCACCATCACTATACAAAGCTCTTTATAGAGATACTAAAAAATCTAAATACTGTATGTCCACAATAGTGGTGTTTTTATTTTTATAAACTTGTTATAATTTCAACTATATCAAAAATCTGGAATGTATTGCTGGCCCCCTTACTGTCTCTGCTTCAATATTTCATAACCTGTTTTCTTTGATGATTTTATTCTACGGTTGGTTTTGCATTTTAATAAAAACCGTTTTTAAAATACGGAGAGAGAGAGAAAGAGAGCACACTCTGCCCAGGAATCTAACAATTTAAATTAACCCTAAAACTCTGGAGAGCCACTACTAGTCAATGAAGACAACAATTAGCTGGATGAACCAAAG
This sequence comes from Zootoca vivipara, assembly GCF_965207765.1. Classification (NCBI taxonomy): domain Eukaryota; kingdom Metazoa; phylum Chordata; class Lepidosauria; order Squamata; family Lacertidae; genus Zootoca; species Zootoca vivipara. Next base: position 12,517,988 of record NC_142589.1, read on the forward strand.
GCAGCTTTCCATGTTCCTGTGTCATAGAATTGTAGAGTTGGAAGGGACCACAAGGGTCATCTAGTCCAACCCCTGCCAATGCAGGAATACTTTTGCACAATGTGGGGCTCGAACCCACAACCCTGAGATTAAGAGGCTGTTGCTCTACCGGACCTCAGTGGCAGAGCAGGTGCTTAGCATGCAGAAGGCTCCAGGTTCAATCCCTGACTGCCTCTCCAGGTACAGCTGGGAAAATACTCCCTGCCTGAAGCCCCAGAGAGCTGCTGCCAGTCAGTGTAGGCAGTGCTGAGCTAGCTGGAAAAGGGGTCTGGTGCAGGATAAGGCTCCTAACTGAAGTTGCCATTTGTAAACGCTCTCCTCCTCAGTCTTCGAGCCGAGCAGCTGAGCTCTGGTGACACACCGCAAACAAGGCAACAACTGTTGGGTGTGTATGCTCTCTGGGGAGCAGTTTCCTTTCATGCCGTGTGGTAGCTAAGGCAGCTGTCCGATTCAATAAGGAGTGTCAGCACAGAAGCACCTCCTTCCCCCCCTCAGCTCAGATGGGTTTCCCTTCTGTCTCCTCTCTCCACCCCTCCCCAATGCATGCACTCTCACTAGATGTTTGTTTTTTGGGGGAGGGGAGGGGGGAGACAGGGTTCTAAGACAGGAAGAATAGCAGCCACAAGTCACAAGCAGAGTTAACCATTTAGAAGCAGCACGTCTTAGACCCGCGTGTTTGCAAGTGTGTAACGCAGCTAAGGATTTTTGACGTCTTGAAAAAGACCGCAGAAGGCATTTTCCTTCTCTTGCCATCTTTTTGCATGTAAGGCGCAGGAGAGGATTTATGTTGAATGGAGCAAACTAGTGACGCACACACAAGAAAGCAACTATGGCCTTTGGGGTTTCTGCTGATTGAACTTTGAGTTGCACCCCATTCTAGTTGTACTCAGGGTGCACTCATTGAAGTTGATGCATCCCTCATGTTTTTGAAAAATGACTCCCTTAGGTTCATTAAGTTCAGTGGGTCTGCTCTGAGTAGGACTTAGATGGAGTTTGTTGAGGGCAGAAAATGCCAATACACACACAAACGTACGTGTGTGTGTGTGTGTGTGTGTGTGTGTGTGTGTGTGAGAGAGAGAGAGAGAGAGAGAGAGAGAGAGAGAGAGAGAGAGAGAGAGAGAGAGAGATTTGTTGTTTTTTTCATGCCTGTTTCTCGGAGAGGCATTTCTAGAGCCTTGAAGCAAGCCTGTGACCCAGGTTGGTTGTGGCGTACCTGGGCCTCTCTTAGGTGAGCTGGGGATTTGAACCCTGTGTCCAGCCACTTGCCCAGCTTTTGCCAACCTTGTGCCCTCCAGACACCTTTCACTTCAACTCACATCAGCCCTAGATGGATAAATGTGCAAAGTGTAAATGCAGAAATAATGCCTGCTCCTCAAAAACCGATTCAGGTGTCGTTGTTCAGTGGACATAGGAAGCTGCCTTATGCTAATTCTGACCATTGGTCCATCTAGTTCAGTATTGCCTTCACTGACTGGCAGCAGCTCTCTAGGATTTCAGGCAGGAATGCCGTTGCGGATTGAACCTGGCACCACCTTCCTGCAAAGCAGCCCACCAGAGATAACACAGATTGCCCATTTGTTAAGGTTGTCAGAGGAGGGCCATTTTCTGTGTTCCATCTTTTAAGAGATGTACCAGTATACCAAATAGGTCCTGAGCCCTGACTCTGGAAAATCCTGTCATGGGAGGCATATCTGGCCTTGTAAGCCAAGAGGAAATCTTGGCTACTGCTCCTACTTTGTTTGGAGCAGAGGACAGGTTCAGGTCAACACTGACCATAGGCCTGTTTTACAACAGATGAGGCCAATGTCTTGTTTTCTGTGCCTGGCTTTCTTTGCCCAAGTACTTTAGATTATGGTGGTAATACATATATATGCAGCATTAAGGTCCATCTGAAAGCAGCAATGACACAAAGTAACCTTAGGGGGCTGCCAGAATAAAAATATTTTTATCAACCAGTGAAAAACAACCAGAAAGTGGTTGTTATTTTTAGTTGGTTGAGTGGTTTTGTTCCTCTTGCTGAGTGTGATGTTTATACGATAGTGTAGATTTTAGAATTTATTTGTACATTCCTTTACATTACTTTTTTTGGATGATGAACGGTTTATACCAGGCACCCCCAAACTGCGGCCCTCCAGATATTTTAGCCTACAACTCCCATGATCCCTAGCTAACAGGACCAGTGGTCAGAGATGATGGGAATTGTAGTCCAAAACATCTGGAGGGCCGAGGTTTGGGGATGCGTGGTTTATACATAAGCTTAAAAATAATCATAATAATTAACTAACCTAGAGCTGGTCCTGCTATTAACCATGATAGATAAGAATAACACCTCTGTGCTGTCAAGCAGTCTATTGCCAGTGACTTGAGCTCAAGGAGCAGTGGGATGTCTTTCCTCTTCCGTTCATGAGCACCCAGCTTCTGGCAAGCAGATATACTGCCTCTGAACAAAGATTTGTTCTTCACTATGTACAGTGCTTAATACTACCAGCGCCTGGATAGCCAGTGTTGGAAAGGAGACTCTAATTCAAGTGGTTCCTATATTCTTAGTGCCCCGATTTTTCATTTTGTTGTTGTTCATGTGCACCCCATGATCTTGCACACTTGGCTTTTTACTCCATTCACTTAGATGGCAACTTGATGGAATGGGAACGTATCTTTAAACTTTTTTTTCAAAGGCAAGGAACAGCGCGCTCTCTCTCTCTGTCTCTCTCTCTGTCTCTCTCTCTGTCTCTCTCAAATAAATAAAATAAAAATTAAATAACCCACATGAACTAAGTCCGTCATTTACAGCAGGGGGGCGGGGAGCCCCAAAGCTGGAGGTCTGAGGCAGTCAGAAAGCAGGAGGGAGAAGCGGAGGGGGGGGAAACCCCTCTGGTTTCCAAGGACTGATTAGATGGCATGCCAAGTGTATTAAATTTTGCAGACATTTTAACAGCAATATGCTAGATAGTTGGGTGTCCCCTGAGGCTGCTGGATTTTTTTATATCCTTCACAGAAGGTCAAAGCCCTCTTCTCTTTACCCCCCCCCCCTTCCTCCCTTCTCTCTCTCTCTCTCTCTCTCTCCATCCTTCCCTCTCTCTTCCCATTCACTGAGTGCAGGAAATAATCAACGAGCTACAGTGATGTTCACCAGTGGAATTTGCAAATATCTTGACGGCTTCCCTCATGGGCCAAACTTGGGGGGGTTGCTCTGGGTATTCCCCCCCTTTCTTACAGGTCTTCTTCACCCCAGAAGAGTTCTCTCTCTCTCTCTCTCTCTCTCTCTCTCTCTCTCTCTCTCTCTCTCACACACACACACACACACACACACACACACAATTTTAAAAGCGAGGGGAAAGGGCCGAAAAGTATCCCATCTGGCATCTGAATAATTAAAATGGCTCAACTCTGTTCCTGTTGCTGCTTCCTCTCAGTTATTCAGCTCACCCCATCCTTTCCAACAATCCTCACGGGGTGGGGGGCAGGATTCGAAGGAAAGGAGGTACCAATTCTTTGGGGCTACATTTGACAGAGAGGGCTGAGACCAGCTTCGGACTTCGCAGGGTGTGTGCCTGGCCAGTCATGCAAGTGAACCTGGCTTTCCAACCACCTATCTGATATCTGACAGGCAACCTGAGGAGGTTGATTTGGCCAGGGAAACAGAACAATGACCCTCCAGCTTGATGAAAAAAACCTGTGAAACCAGAAAGTATAAAAGCTCAGTATAAAAGAAGCTGCCTCAGTTGGTAAAACGTGAGACTCTTAATCCCAGGGTCATGGGTTCAAGCCCCATGTTGGGCGAAAGATTCCTGCTTTGCAGTGGGTTGGACTAGATGGCCCCCGTGACCCCTTCCAACTCTATGATCCTATGATACTAAGTGTCTATTTTGACACAATTGCACTTGTCTGGGAGCTGCAGCCAACAGTGCACTGAACAGTAACCCAGACTAGGTGAAACTAACTCAAACTGGGGAAACATACCGTTGAAGGCCTTGTGCTTCTGAATACTATTTGCTGGAAATACCTTGTGCTTCTGAATACTAGTTGCTGGAAACCACAAGAAGCAATAGTTGCTGTTGTGTTAAGGTCCTCCTTGCAGACTTCCCAGAAGTATCTGAATTACCCCTGAGAACAGGATGCTGGTCCTTGGCCTGATCCAGCAGGCTCTTCTTATGTTCTTACGCTAATTAAGAACTAAGATGCTTGGCCCAGTCATTTGTTTTCCATATCAGAATTGTGCCCAAGGTGCTTTGATACAAAAATCCACTCGTTTTCCCCCATCCAAGCAATGCAGGAATATTTGAGAAGGCTTAGTCTACTTCTTCTTGTTGTTGTTGTTTGTTAAACTATTGGGAGTCAGAAACCTTGGCAAATCTGTTGTTCGTCACCGAGAGATCTACCAGGAGATCCTCATCTACCTTCTAGGCAGAACACAAAATCAACAGTCTGTGTCCGAACCATCTCGTAGACTATATTAGATTTGTTTAATAAATTGTGGTAAATAATGGATAGACAAGATGGGAACAGGGTTAGGGGCTAGAGAAGTAGGAAGAGTTGGGTCCAGATCAAGATACCTTGATATGGTTCCCCAAAAGGTTTGTGGAAGAAGTAGTTTTTGTGAGGAGAGTGGCTTGCTGGGCCAGAGAAGGGCAAGTTATAGGGAGTGGTGAACATTTCAGCATCGGAGCACGGGGCAGGGACAGCAAATACATTCTTGTTGTCTGGTCAATCTGCCTTTTTATCTGATCTGCCAATCTAGTTTTAAGTATTATTGGCAAGCTGCTGAAACCTTAGTAGAGGAGAGATTGAAGGACTGTGTGAATACCCACAACTTAATCAGCATAAACTAAGAAAGAAAGAAAGAAAGAAAGAAAGAAAGAAAGAAAGAAAGGAAGGAAGGAAGGAAGGAAGGAAGGAAGGAAGGAAGGAAGGAAGGAAGGAAGGAAGGAAGGAAGGAAGGAAGGCTGTCTTGAATGTTTTATAGTTTCAGTAACACACCAGACACAAAGTAGCCTAAAAAGAAAGAAGTGTGCTTTTCATTCTCAGCGCCACCCATTAATCTGCTAAATCTTCATTTGATTGATCTCCTGAGCTAAAGCTTGCAGCTCTAGGGTGGAGAAACCACAGAAATAGGAACAACATGGACTTGGCAGAAGTGTTATGGAGTAGGAGAGCAAGGGAGAAGCAGATGGCCGGTATGAGATAGTTAGAATGGGTAGGATAAACTAGCAAGCTTTGGCATTGCACAGAGCTCTTCTTCAGGGCAAGTTCAGTAAAGCCAGTTTTATTGAGGCCAAATATTTTCAGAGCTCTGGTCTTGTAACGAGGCTTGCAAAAGGCTTTTGCCGCACTTGAAAGTTGCACCTCTTTTTCAGCATGTTCTGCCTTGGACCCCTTCCCTCCTCCACCCCCCCACCCCCCATGCCCTGCCTGCAGAAGGAAACTGCAAACTGCAGATCCGGGAGCTCATCCAGCATGTTCAAAAGTAGCACTAAATGATAAGCACACCTCTGCCCCCTCTGCTAATCATTCCCGGCTCCCTCTCAGCTCTCTTGTCTTCTTTTTCTCTCCACACACACCACCCCCTGGACCAGCTCTTTGTTGCGATCTCAGCTCCCGCCTCCTCCAATGTGCTGCTTTTTCATTTTCAAAACGCTTGAGCCAGCTGAAGTTGCTGAACCAACGCCGCACGGAGCGTCCGGCGCGGAGCCCTGGCTGTCTCTTTAAAACCATTTAGAGGGAAAACAAAGAACTTTAGTGCATTAATTCTGGATGAAGATGGGTCTCCAGATGACAGGCTGATCCATATTCTCCCCCGTAAGACACCTTCCATTCCCCTCCTCCTGCTCTCCCTTCCCTCCATCCGTCTGTCATCTTCCCTGCTTTTCCTCAGAATTGAAAAGTTGCTGCTCTGAAGGTTTTCAGTCTTTAAGTGCACAGCAGTGGAATTTCTTTTCTCTCTTCCTTCTCTTGCTCCCACAGTTTGCAGGAGATATTTGCTGCTGAAAGGAAATTGGTGGCAAACATAGAACTGTCCAGTAACATCTTTATTAGGACCACCTGAAAAACCACGGAGCTTTCTGCTTTCACATAACTCTTCCCAAGGCTTGATTATATTTTTAAAAAGAATGTTGTGGAGGAGAGAAAGATGTTGTCGTAGAGGCATGGTAGAAACCCACTTTGCAATTCTTAATATGCAACATCTTGCAGATGGTACTTCTGCCGGTACCTTTTTCTCCATAGTCTAATGTTTAATAACATTGAGCCCAATGAAGAGTTCTGTGAAACCATCAAGCTTGTACACTGCTCTGTGACTGACAATAAGAGCTGTTTGACAGTGGAACAGACTTCAATGAAGGGTGGTAGACTCTCCTTCCTTGGAGGTTTTTAAGCAAAGGATAGATGACCATCTGTCATGGATGCTTTAGTTGAGATTCCTGCATTTCAGGGGGTTGGACTAGATGACCCTTTGGATCCCTTCCAACTCTGCAGTTCTATGATTCTATGATGCTTTCTTTTAAACACTACATTTATAAAGCTTTCCAGCTTCCACTCACCCTCCAGTGGACCTAGCATGCCATGCCTGTGAGCCAAAAGGTGATGTCAGACAGATCATGGCTGTGTGCTGGGTAGAGATGGGAGGGGAATTTGATTCCGTTTTCTCATTTGAAAGTGGGCTTAGCCAAAGCCTCACTTTCCAAAACAAAATGCCCAGCCATCCTTTGAAATTTGCACTTCTGCAAATTTGCAACGTGGTTCTCCAGGCAAGTGATGTGTGCAAATTGCATATATTTTGATAAAGTGTGTGTACAAATGCATGTATTAGCGAAAATACAAAAGTGCATTAAATTGGGGTAAATCACTTTGCAAAAATGTGTATATTAGACAAAACTGCACAGAAATATGTGTATATCAAGAGAAAGTTGCACTACAGTGCTGCTGAATTTGCATGGAAAAAGAACACAAACTGTTGTGGAAATTTGGGTGGCTGAACTTAAGGGTGGGAAAATGAGAAACTGGGTGAAACTGAAGTTGCCATATTTGCTCATCCCTCATGCCTGGTGGGGGTTAGAGAATAAAGCAAAGGAAATGCATGTTGGGCCTAAATGTTGTGGGTCAGTTGTGGAACAACTCTTGGGCAGTGTCATTTCATTGGGGTGGGTACCCTGCACATATACTTCCTAAATCTGGGACTGGGAATCTTCTTTTTCCATGTCAAGAGCCTCGTTCCCTCAGGAATACCTTATCAGGGACCAGAGCCAAAAGTGGGGAGAGGAACGCTTTCTCTCTGTGTGTGTCACCTCCTTTCTCCCTCCCAAACTATTGCTAGCCTTAACCTCTACAGTCTGGGACCCAGGTGGCACTGTGGGTTAAACCACTGAGCCTAGGGCTTGCTGATCAGAAGGTTGGCGGTTCGAATCCCTGTGACGGGGTGAGCTCCCGTTGCTTGGTCCCAGCTCCTGCCAACCTAGCAGTTCGAAAGCACGTCAAAAATGCAAGTAGATAAATAGGAACCGCTACAGCGGGAAGGTAAACGGCGTTTCCATGTGCTGCTCTGGTTTGCCAGAAGCGGCTTTGTCATGCTTGCCACATGACCTGGAAGCTATACGCCGGCTCCCTCGGCCAATAATGCGAGATGAGCACGCAACCCCAGAGTCGGTCACGACTGGACCTAATGGTCAGGGGTCCCTTTACCTTTACCTAGCCTCTACAGTATAAATTGGTCTCATCTCCTTTTAAGCCCCTGCAAGCTGATGGCCATCACCGCCTCTTGTGGGATAGAATAGGTATGGTAATCCGCTCCTTGAATATATCAGGCTGAGGTGCTTCCTGGCAATGAGACTTGCTCATGAGTAGATGCTCCAGCCTGCACTTACAAAGATATGAGCCTCATTCTCTTGTCTTGAGCAGCAAACTTGCTGGGGTCAGCGCTTCTTGTGGCAACTTGGTACCCTCCAGATGTTGTTGGACTCCATCTCTCATCAGCCTCAGCCTGCACCACCAGTGAAAATGATAGGTCCCACAAAACCTGGAGGGCCACAGCTTCTCCACACCTGGCTTAGGTTAGAGACCTCTGTGTGAATGCAGTGTATCCAGCATGCAAACCCGAGTCACTTCCAGCCTGGAGGATGTTCTCTCAAGTTCAGTTTTGTCACAGAACTTTGAGTTCCATAAAAGGGAAACAAGAAGGCATAGAGGAATCTTTCAAAACAAATTCAAATCAGGTTTGGGATTAGAAGAGTGTGGGGGGAGGTCTTATGTAAAGACTCCCACACATGTTGCAAGAGCAGGATGTAAAACTTCTGGCAACCTCTGGCTTGGTACAAATAGGGAGGTACTTCTACCCAATAAAACATGTTTGGCGGGGAAATCTCTCCACCTGAAGAAGATGAGTTTGGATGACTGTGTGTGGCTGTGTGGTGTGTTTTCTCAGTTTCCAACCATAAAATTGTGGGGCTTGGCGCTGGCAAAATTTCTTACTTCATAATAATATATCAGTATCTGCTCTGTACTGTTTTATGTTCAATGTTCTGCCCAGTCGTGTTGGTGCAGCTCATTTTCTACACTTTCATCTTAGGGGGGGGGGGGGGGGAATAGCTGGAAATACTCTGAGCTGCTGAAAAGGAACATGTGTTTAATTTGTTCTGCCACTACTAGTCAAGGGTAGAAAGGGTCCTAGCTTTGTGGGAGAGCATTTGTTTTGCATGCAAGAGGTTCCAGTCTCAATCTCCAGAAACTCCAGGAAAGGCTGGGAAAGACTCCTCATCCAAAACCCTAAAGAGCTGCTGCTAATCTGTGTGGGCAATACTGAGCTAGGTGGGCCCATAGTTTGACTCCATGTAAGGAAATTTGGTCTTTGGGAGTATCCATAGCTCAGGGCCAAGGTGCCCAAGGCAGACTTCCATCAGCAATTTGTTGCCTGAGTTGAGGGCGCTCAGCAGCTTTGCGAGCCTTTATATCTCACCTGATGGGCCCTCCTGGCACCACCTGACTTCACAGGCTAGCTAGGGGGATCATGGGCTGGTAGGTCAAGCTTTGGGCTGGGGTGGCCTGTAGTTCCATCCTCCAACTAGCAGCCCTGGTGACATATGGAGACCTGAGACACCTGTCACATAATGGGCTCACAATAACCCTGTGAGTTTATGCAGAGCAGTGGCCCCATTTTATTTTGACTTTTGAATTGTAAAAAACAAACAAACCCCCTGTTTCATCACTTTCCAAGATGAGTTCCTTTGCCAGGAAGTTGAGTGCCCACTGAGCTTGCCACCCAACATTGCCCTTAGCCTGATTGTAAGGAAAAACAGAGCACCAAGAATTTTATTAGCACAAGTTTCGAAAACAGAGAAAACGCCAACAAAGGAAGAATGGCAAGCTAAACTTACGGACTACGTGGAACTGGCTAAGCTGACAGAGAGGATACATGAGAGAGACAACATCGATTTCAAAAAAGGAGTGGGAACCATTTATAAACTATATAAAAAGACAGTGTAAAGATTTGGACCCATTGGCAGGTTTTGACTAAACTTTCACAACTATGTAAGAGGTAAAACCAGCAGGGTATAGAATTTGTTTAAGAAATCAATACGGAAACATGGGGGGAGCCTAAGAGGGGGGAGGGAAGAAATATGGATATATTGTTCAATTAAGATTTGTGGAAAATTTGTTGTTATATTTTGAAAATTCAATAAAAATTATTATTATTTTTTTTCAAAAGGAAATTAAGGGAAAACGGCGTTAATGTTGCATTAATTAAAGCAGAGTAGTTTTGAAAAATAAGAGGGCAAATGCTCTTCCCTTTCAGAGAGAACAGCCCAGTTGAATGCCCAGGAAGGAATGGCAGCACTAACAACAACCCTGTGAGGTAGGTTAGGTTGAGATCTAGTGATCTGTTTAAGGGCATCCAGCAGGGAGCCATGGGGGGGGGAATTAAAGGATGCTCCTCTTCCCCGCTCCCATGATAAACTCTTGAGTCCATATAGCTGCCTGCACTCCAAGAAAGGGTGCTTGTCTTTCTCATCCTGAAAGTGACTGGGATAATTTGTGTTTTTTTATTTAAACCAAAGTGAGTCTCTCTTATCACCCCATCATTCTGCATGTTCTCTTTGGCGATAATAATAATTACTATAATTTATATTGCACCACCAGCATGCACTGTACTTTATGGAGTGCCAGGAATTTGTAATCTAAAATTCCGTATGGACAGAGCATGTAAGTGGCCAACCCAAATTAAACTGAGATGTTTGCAAAGCTTATTTCTTACTGGTGCTGGCGTTGTTTACTAGCCTGGTGTATGTGACTCATTCAGGCGTCTTAGTGGTGGAGGGACATGGACCTGATACTACAATTTGTCCTATCAGTGCTGTGAGGTAGGTTAGGCTGAGGGATGGTGATTGGCCCAAGATACTCTACTGAGCTTCATGGCTGAGTGGAGGACATTTGGAACTGGATCACTCAGTCCTGAGTTTTGACATTACCAGCCCTGTATTTCAGCATTTGCTTAGTCACCCAGGGTGAAAAGACATTCTATGTAGGTGAGTACATGGAATTCTATGCAGGCAAGCGAGTGAGCTGGTGGAAGATTGCTCCCACCAGCCTGCTTGGTTTCCATATTGGAAGAGAAGCTCCTTCTTTCTTGGCCAGCATGGTTAAATGGTGGACTGGCAGAACGCAGAGGGAACATAGCTGCCAAGTTATCCCTTTTTTACAGGGATTTTCCCTTATGCTGAATAGGCTTCCTTGCGAGAAAAGCGAAAACTTGGCAGCTATGAGAGGGAAGGACCACTCCATTTCCTCTCTGGCATGCTAGCACAAGCCCCTTCCACTTCAACCAGCCTTAAACCCAAAATGAGCTGGCAGCAGAAGGACATTGTCATCCATCTTTTCTCTCTGGTAAAATTTTTGGTTGTTTTTGATAGCCTTCCAAGAGAGCTGGCCTTGTGTAGAAGGCTGCTTTAACCACTTATACCTGGCCAGAAAGGCATGCAGGTAGTTTTTTAACTTTCCACAGGCTATTTAGAGCTAATGAGCTCCTCAGTCAAGGTCAGTGGGTGGAGACAAGGGTGGAGTCTCTGAGGTTGTGGGAGGAGCCCTGACACACGCACCATTGTTATTTTTGACACTCTGGAATTGCTCATTGTGAACAGGCTTATAAAAAGGTTGTAGATCTCGTTTCTGTTCTCTTTGTGTATCTACTGGAGGGAGGTGGGATTAGAAGAAAAAGAAAACGTGCCCCAATCCTTTCCAGTGTTGTTAAAAGTAAAGAAAGAAAGAAAGAAAGAAAGAAAGAAAGAAAGAAAGAAAGAAAGAAGGAAAGAAAGAAAGAAATGCTATTCCTCGAGGGGAAAATGTAAAGAAGAAGTAACACCTGGAAAAAAGATAGTTGGATTTGCAAAACTGTGTTGTGCTGCTGGAATATGACAATGACAACGACAAAACACACACAGAGAGAAAACTAGGAAGGACAGTGGGGGTGGGGAGCCCTTGCTTCATGCATATGGAGGTTTTTTCCTGGAAAAAATGGTATTTTAATGCTTTCTATTAAATTGGGACTAAAAGTGGTGTCTTAATTTGCATGCATTAGCATATTTGCATATAGATCACTGAAATGGTGGATGAGCAAAGAGCCTATAAATGAAAAATCTTTTAAAGGCACAGGCTGCTCATTTTTTAAATATATTTTGTTAAGGTATCAAAAAACCTAGCATTGCCCTATTTTCCTGCCAACCTTCTATTCCTTTTTCTTGAGCGGGTGGGGAAAACTCATCTCGCTCCCTTGCTTGGTTGGTTTTGTGTATGATTTTTCTTTAAAAAAAGAAGTAAAAGACTGTTTGGATGTGTGTTTCATGGAAAAGACAGATCTTTTTCAAAAGCTCATTTGATGGAAGAATTTCAGTCACTTTGTATAAGCCAGAAAGAATTGCCTCCCACAGCCAAACTACCCGTTTGCATAGTTCCACCTGGGTGTCAAAGAGAGGACCTTGTCTGACAAGGTGGCCTGAAACTCTTTTTAAATAAATAAAAATCGCAAGAGTTTCTCAAACTTAGCTGAATACTATCTATCTATCTATCTATCTATCTATCTATCTATCTATCTATCTATCTATCTATCTAATCTATATCTGTAATATATAGTGAGACACTGGGGATTAAAGTATATTGCACTTCTTTCATGACCTTAAGGTCTAGAAACTTTATACTTCAGATAAATCCCTGATTCGTTTGCCTAATTCTGGCAGTGGGATATGCACAGCAATGCATTTGGCTAAGTAGGTATACTGTGGGGTGATTGTAAAAAGGGCAGAGGTAAAGGATATAGCCTCGTTTCTCGTCACAGGACCAATTTATGGCAATCTAGCTGCAGACCAGCCATCTGCACCCAAGGTTTCAGTCATATGCATGCTAAACCTCCAAGTGAGTTTCATTTAGCTCAACACGGCTCTGAATTTGGGAGGGGCTCATGGGTTGAGCACCTGCTTTGCATGCAGAAGGTTCCAGGTTCAATCCCCAGCACCTCCTGTCTGTTAAAAAGATCTCAGGTGCCAGGTGATGGGGAAGACCCTGTACCCAAAGAGCTGCTTCAGGTCAACGGTAGTGCTGACCTAGATAGACTCCATGACTGGTTTCAGAGTATAGCAGCCCGCTGTGTACATCTGAGCAGGCATGGGAAGGATTATGCTGTAAGCCGGTGAGTGAAAATAAATAAATCTTGGGGCTTAACTGCCCTGTCCCTCTTGAAACAATTGCCCTTGACTCTAGTGAGGGGGAAGAACTCTGCACACAGCCAGAGGCCCTCTCCCTTTTTATTGCTTCATGCTGAATTCCTGAGAGCTGCTTCCCAGGCTGCTGAGTCCTGTCCCAGATTCAGTCCCCAGGAACCAAGGCTAGCCCTCTCCGAAGCATCACCTTGGCAATATCTACCCAGTATATTGACCTGGAAGGTTGGCTGCAGCAGGAGGGGGGCAGGGGCACACTTCTCTTCTTGCCGGGTGCTTTGAAACTCAGTGGGTGCGGTTAATGGCCTCATGTTTTGGGATGAATGAAAAAGTTGAGTGCTGGGCAAGGGGAGGAGTCCGTGCATCACCGCTAATGAAGATCGGAAGCCGATTGAATGGCGCAAGGTGCTCAGCCATCAGGTTGTGGAAACAAAGGGGGGGTTGGGGGGCAGGGAATGGGGCGGGGAGGGGGCTAATGGAAGCCGTTTTCAGTTGAAGCGGATGTCGTATTGATTGCCGCGTGTCTATATTTATATATATGATCGAGTGTATAAACTTCAGCAGATGTACGGCGCATAGATAAATAAAATGCATACTGAAAAATTAATGAAATGGGCACGCAAATCCACCACCATCGATCATGATGGCTGCCTGAACCGCGGGGGCATTTCTTCTCCTTTTTCCACTTTCACGTAAGCTTTTTATGATGTTGTTTTTTCTTAAGCATGAAGAAAGTTGCAATGGAGGAAACAAGGAACGGAAAGTAGAACCCACTGCGTCTTGAGAAATTTCTCAGGATGGGACTGCCTGAACTTTGCAATTTAAAGATCATCTCCAGTGCTGTTAAAAATGAAATATTGGTGGGATGTTTGTCAGTTGGGGGCCTTCCGGAGTCCTTTAAGCAGAAGATCTTTCCCTACCCTCGATCTCCTCGAGGGTGGATTTTAAGCAAGCAAAGCACAGCTCACTTTGACCAGGAATCAGTGCAGTTTGAACATGCTGCAAACACTGTCTGGCTTCTTCTGACCACTCTCTCTGGATTGTGAGGCTGCAGGAGTGAGCCAAAGTACCCAGAGAAAGTTTTAAAGGGTGGGTCAGACTAAAGACCCATTTATTCCAGCAACCTGTTTTCCCACGGTGACCGGTCAGGTGGCTCAGGGATGTCCACAGGCAGGGCATGAAGACAAGAGTTCTCCCTCACTTTTGCTTAGAAGAAGCTGGATTCAGCTAAAGGCCCATCTAGGAAGGCATACCATTTTAGGGGGTGAAACATAATTTTTGCAAATTTCATAAGTAAGGGGTCTTAAAAATAAGTCTAGGATGTGAGGATTTCAAAGCAGCTATTATTTTTGTGATTGGACACACATTTGGACAGTCTTGGATAGTCTACATTTGATGTAGAAACACATAAACTGCGTTTGGAAAACCAACAAATATTAATTTTACCTTCTGAAAATGTCAGGTAATGCTAAATAATAATAATGATAATGCTCATAAATAAAAATAATATTAACACATTACTGCAACTACTTGCCAATCATTTTTAATGATTTCTATGCAATTTTGTGCACATCATACCTACCAAGGAAAACTAAATCATGTAAATTTAAACAAAATATCTTTTGAATTCCCAAGCCTTGTTACAACTTTTTAGCACCCCTCATTTTTTGAGTTTGAAAGTTGGGAAATTCAACACACCTTACCCATCCAGTCCAGCATCCTTTTCTCACAGCAGCCCACCAGATGCCGATCAGATGTCCCAGGTGGGATAGCTCAGTCAGTAGAGCATGAGTCTCAGGGTCGTGGGTTTGAGCCCCATGCTGGGCAAAAGATTCCTGCATTCCAGGGGATTGGACTAGAATAGATGACCCTTGTGGTCCCTTCCAACTCTACAATTCCGTAATTATAGTCATGTGGCAAAGTTCTTCCTTTTGACTGTCCTGCATTTCCCACCATTCAACGTCATTGGATGGTCCTGGGTTCTAATATTATGAGGAGAGAAGGAAACCTCTCCCTTTTCACTCTCTCCACAGTATGCATTGTATTATGCACCTCTGCCATGCCGTCTCCATACAATTAAAAAAACAAACCTAAAAAGCCTGAGGCATTGTAACCTTTCCTTTTGGAGAGTTGTTCCAGACCCCTGTCTCTATCCTTTAGCGCAGGCAGGAAGTGGAAAGGGGTGCCTGGCAGAAAATGTTACAGCACCATCACAAATGCTACTGCTCCCAGTTTTCTGTTTGGGGAATCAGCGTGTTAAACCTTACACAAGAATTGATGGTAGCTTACCGACTAAGAGATTGAGTCCGTAGGCTCCCAGTTCAAATATGGCCCCGACAATGAAATCCCATTATTGTTGTTGTTGTTGCTAATTTATATATCGCCCATCTGACTAGGTTGCCCCAGATAGGAGGGAAATAAGTGATCTACCTTACAGGATAGTTTTAAGGGTTACTTGCAAGTTAATGTATGTGTCACACTTGGAAAGCATAGTGTAGTTGCTGATTATTACTTCCTGGTAACATCTTGGTTTTTATTATCTAAGTTTGTTCTTTAAATCAAAGTTTTTGATTCTTGATTGTGTTATACTGTTGGTTAAAATGAAATGGTTATTGATACTGCATATTGTGAACTGCTTTGAGTGCAAATGTCTCTGGAGAAAGTGGCACATAAATATTAAATTCCCTCTCCACAGAGGTCCATCAGGCACCTTCATTGTACAGCATTCATCCTATGCTAAAAATGCACCTCTTTACCCTGTTTGAATATCTATCTATCTATCTATCTATCTATCTATCTATCTATCTATCATCTATCTATCTATCTATCTATCTATCTATCTATCTATCTATCTATCGGAAAGAGAGAGAGAGAGACTCACTCTAGCTACTGTAATTTGTTTTTAATGCTGTATTTTAAATTGCTGTAATCTTCTGGTGAAGAGCTGTGATAATAATAACGATAATAAGAAGAATAATAATAATCATCTAAGAAAGAGTTTGCAAAAGAATAAATTCAGGAGTGGTATTAGAAAAGAGTAAGTAAACATAGCAGTAATACTGTATCAGACTATCACAAAGTCAACGGATCTGTTCCCCTTTTAGAATTTGTAACTTTTGAGAAGGCAAGGGCATGTTAGCCCATAATGGCCAGTGCTATCAAATCTGAAGGAGGCGCGAGACAGAAGGAATGGCATGTCCCGTGAACAACATGCTGAAATGGTCTGTCTTGTGTCTGGTGGCTGGGGCCCGAGATTCAGAGGCAGTCCTAGGGAAAGGGACCTGCCTGCCCTTTGCAAATCCCAGCTCCCGTGGGAGAGGGAGGGACGGTGGTGTCGCATAATACACACCACAACAGCTTTATTTTTAGTTCTCTCCCCCCCCCTTTGTTGTTAATTGTGCCTCCATTGTGAAGGAGCAGTGCTCCTGTGTTCCATAAGGGTCACAGAGAGTTTAATAGAGCAGCCAGTGGCTCCTTGTTAGGGGCAGCCGCTGACCTCCTCCCCGGGTCCTGTGGAATCTCTGAAACGCACAGGGCCTTTTGCTATGCTGTGTGTTTGCCTTGTTCCTGACGGCTGTGTCAGAAACTGGCACCTGTGCAATTCCCCCCCCCCCCCCCTGAGCAGATCATGTGAGCACATAGGGTGCTTGCTTGTGGATACGTTCTGCAAGAATCCGGCTGCTTTCCAGTTCTGACGTGCTGGTTTCCCACACACATGCCCTAACTGTGTGTGTCACCAGCAGAGGTAGTGGGGTCCATTAAAAAATAAATGGTTCTGTCATATAATGGCACCATTTCAAAATGGGCTTTTGTTCTTACTTTTCTAGAGGCAAACCTTTCCCTCACTTTCATTTGCTGCCTTATTTTATCCCGTTTTTGTCATGCCACTCCAACGAGGTCATCCGAATCATGCCGTATAATTTTCTGATCCTCATATGCATTGACAATTCCTTCCATTTTTGTGTCGTCAGCAGATTTTGGCAGCTTCCTGTTTACACTCCTCCTCCCTTCTCCAAGGTCACTAATGAAAGTATGGGGAGAAAAACTGTTCTCTTGGTGTAATCCTTGAAGAACTCCACTGTTTTAACCTCTGAGCAAGTCAAATATTTGTCCTTGTGCAGAGCTTCTTTATCTTCATTTCTAACTACAATAGTTATTTGCTACTTCTTTTTACTGTTTGTATTAATTACTTTAATAAGTAACCTCCCTCCCATTCTTGCTTTATATTGAGTTTTCCAGGTGTATGTGTTGTATGCTTTTTTTTTAATGTACATTTTGCAGCCTCTCAGCGCAGGCCCACGCTTCTAAAGCTGTGTTTGCCAAAGCCAGTAGTACAATTTTTGCAAAAGCCATTTTCTGTTAACAGTATCCACTGAGCAATCTGCATATTGGAGTGTCTGAAGTTTCATTGCAAAGGGTGGCATTCCTTAGCAGGCTTTCCTGGAGAGAAGTTCTGTGGAACTCAATGGGGCTTGCTTGTGGAAGAGTCATACCTGCCAAGTCCTTGTCGTAAATATCCGGGATCGGCAGCACGCGCATGACCGGAAGTTGCGTGACGCAACTTCTGGTGGCGCTTCGCCCTTCTATGGGCACCAGAAAATGGCGGCGCCAGCGCCGGAAGTCGCTTCCGCGCATGGCCGGAAACACGTAAAAGCGACTTCCGGCGCCAGCGCCGCCATTTTCTGATGCCCATAGAAGGGCAAAGCGCCACCAGAAGTCGCGTCACGCAACTTCCGATCATGCGCGGAAGCGACTTCCGGCGCCAGCGCCGCCATTTTCTGGTGCCCATAGAAGGGCAAGCGGCACCAGAAAAATGGCCGGGTAATTAGGGTTGCTAACAATTGCATTCGCCTCCACTCATAGCTGCCAAGTATCCCGATTTAAGGGACAATACCGGGATTTTTCGCTAAACGGGAGACCGCCGGGAAACGCTAAGAAAAAAGGGGTTTTCCCGGCGGATACGGGATACTTGGCAGCTATGGGAAGAGTTCACCGTCAAAAGCTGATCAGAGTGTAAAACACAGAACCCCCCAAACAAGACAGCAGGGAGGACTTTGCCCCAGTGTTCCAAAGATGCCTAGAGAAGAAAAAAAGCAAAGAAGTCTTTAGGCTTGTGTTTTCCTTCATTTGGGCACCACCCCAGAAAAAGCTCTCTCTTCAGGAGCCAGTTCCCAGACCTCAGAAAATGAAAGTGCTCAGAGAAGGCCTTTTAGGCGGATCTCAACAGACAGGGAGGAACATAGAAAGCTGCTATTGGTCCACCTAGTTAAGTATTGCCAACACTGACTGGCAGCAGCTCTACCGGGTTTCAGCCCTACCTGGAGATGCCATTGGAAATTGAACCTGTGGCCTTTTGCATGCAAAGGGCTCATGCACCATGGCTAGGTTCATGCAGGAGAAGGCACTTGTTTTCGGTAATTGCAATAAAGCATGGCTTAAAGCTTTGACATGGCAAATTCCTCAAGAAAAGCTTAGAGACTATTCTAAAGGCTAAGAGGGCTGTGGTTAGCAGGTCCTCTCTGCGCACTGAGAAGGCCTTAGATCTCAGTGCTACCTGTTGGGCTTTCCAAAGCAGTTGTTTGAAACATTTAAACGTACTGAATTTTTGCAGTAATCTCAAAATCCTGATTTAGGCATTTATGAGACTGCAGGACCTTAAGACTTTGGGGGGGGGGTCTTACAGCACAGGGAGGGGTTAATGGGGGGTGACCCTTTATGCAGGCAGGATCCAGCTTTCCAGGTTTAAACCACCACTTTGAACTGTGCCCAGACCCCAACTGCTAGCAACCAGTGCTGCTTTTTAAGCATGAATGTAATGTAGTGCCGGTGAGGAATTTGATGCAAATGCACAATGACCTACAGTCTGGTGCATGTTCTCTCAGAAGGGAGTCCTACTGTGTTCAGTGGTGCTTACTCCCAGGTAAGCAAGTGCAGAGTTGCCACTTCAGCACCATCTCTTATCAAGGACAAATGGTGTTGCCACCAAAATGTGGCTATTTGGCAGGGAAGCTTGGCCTGCTCTGTCCTAATTTCCAGCGCCGCAAAGGCCACTTCAGGGTCTGGTATATTGGAGGAATGTGGGCTGAAGGTCTCTGTTGGCCCTGCAGATGTTGCTGAACTACACTTCCTGCCAGCCTGAGAAAACATGCTCAGGAGTGCTGGGAGTTGCAGTTCAGCACTACCTGGAAAGCCAAAGGTTCCCCACACCTGCTGTAAGGGACTGTTCCTGTGACGGACGCTTCCACGCCAAGACCGAGGGTGATGGCCTTGCTTTGGAGAAGAGCTAGGCCTCTGAACTCCTACACCGGACCAAACAGTGCCTATTTTTCGGCGCTGCCATTAAATTCTCTGGAAGTAGAAACTTCAGGAGCCCCAAGGTGGCGAGGTCAAGAAAATACGCAAAACGAGCGCCGAGGAGACGGCACTGTGCGCTGTGCTGTCTTTGATACTTTCTCCTTCTCCTGCTTCTCCTGCGCCCCCCCCCTCCCTATCTTTCTCCCGGTGTTTCCAAGAGACTCTTGTCGGCTTGAAAAGCTGTGTAGGCCCACGGCGGCTCAACCTTTTCCTCTCCCCGAGCCCCGGTCTAATCAACCCCTATAATTTATGCAGAAAATATGATTTATATTTAATTTCACCACACTTGCATTGTTAATTTGAGATGTAATTAACCCGTCGCTATGACAACTAATTTCGTGATGCCGTAAATTACCACCGTCTTTTCATCAAAATTCAGTTAGTTTGGCTCCTGTGTGCAATGTACTGATGCAATTAGGTTGCTCAGGGCAACCCAAAAGTCTTCCAATTTCTTTTGTGTAGCTGCAGTGGGGCAGAAGGCTTTTTCTGGTGCCGTTATCCCAAAGTCCTGTTTTCTTTTCTTTGGGAAAGGGAGCCGGAGCGCGCTGCAAGAGTCTCCATCTCGGAGGGAAGTGTGCGGCGACACAGAGAGAGAGGGCCCTCTCCCTGGATCCCCCGCTTGCTCTCTCCTCTCCTCCCTCCTAGCTTGCTGGCTTCTGTAATTGTTTTTAAATGCTTTCTTCCCCATTGAATGTGTATGTGACCCACCATTTGTCCCAGCCACACTTGCTCCTTCTCATTGAAATGTTTGACTTTAAGACTTTTGCTCCGCAACCTCAAGAAATAACCTGTCCTGACCCGTCCAGCGACTGCATCCCTCCGAATCTTTTATATAATACATTTTAACACCCCTCCCCTCAAACTCCCGTTTTCTTTCTTCCGCTCACAGATCTAGAACTTGTTTATATAGATTTTTTTTCCTCTTTCCTGCCCCCCTTCTTTATTTAAAACAAAAACCCTCTGTGTTGCTTTTGTCACGTTAATTCCCATTTTGCCAACACCAGGGGCCCAGGCAGACGAGTTACTAAGGAACACAAAATTTTAATTAGTGTATTTTAATCATTCAGGCTTTCCGAGCTAATCCACAGACCCTGGAGAATTCCCGAGATGCAGCTCTGCTCTGCTTTACCATTTATTGTTGAGTCTATTATAATTACTGTTAGCAGGTGGGGACTGGGAGATGTTTATTATGAGTTTTTCATCTTTAGTATAATTACCGAAAAAAACAAAATAAAACGATGTCAGTGCGTTATGTTTTCCTAGAGATATATTTTTTTTCTAAAAAAAGAAAGGGGAAAAACATATATATATTTAAAAGTGTGTGTGCCTGCGTCTGTGTGTGTGTGATAGGTATGTATTTTTCCCGCGCTTTCCTGGAAAGCATTGCTCAATTAGTGGTGCTGCTTAAATAATTTATTTGTCTTGTCAAAACAGTGAAAACTGGCACCAGCTCCCATTTCTGCAGATTTAAAATAATAATAATAATGATGATGATGATTTCCAAAACTTTTGTTACATGTTTATAAACGAGAAGGCCAAGCGTCTTCAATGGATGAGTACTGGGGTGAAGATCAGAGGCTTAAAAGGTATCAAAAGTATCAAAACAAAGCCTGTTTGGGGCTGCAGACGCCCATAGCAGGATGTTCAACCTCCGCTTTCAAAGCGAATGTGCTTCTGAATGCTAGCTGCTGGAAACTGCAGGGTGGGAGAGCTCTGCTGCGCTCAGGTCCAACAGGCAGGGAGGAGTGGACTTTGGTAATCTTTGGCAATATGGCGCCCTGAGCGAGGCCAAAATTTGCCGCCTCCAAGTGGATCTTCTCAATTATGGGCCTTCTCAATTTTGCGCCTCCTCAGCTCAATGCCCTGTGCAGAGGAACAGTCCGCACCGCCATAAATCTGGCACTGATGTGGGCTTCTCCTTGGGTGTCTGGATGCCACCGTGAGATCAGGACACTGGAGCAGATGGGGCACTGGCTGGCCTGATCCAGCAGGGCTCTGATGTTCTTCCCGTACTCTTCCAGTAGAGCTGGAAGGGGGTTATCTAATCCAACCCCTTGCAATGCAGCAGTCTTAACTAAAACATCCATGATAGATGGCCACCCAGCCCCTGTTTTAAAACCAGTGAAGAAGAGCCCACCACCAGCCGAGGGAGTACACTATCAAATGGCTCTTACCATCAGAAAGTCCTTTCTTATGTTTAATTGGAATCTCCTTTCTTGTAACTTAAAGCCATTGGTTCGGGTCCTACCCTCTGGAGCAGGAGAAAACAAGCTTGTTCCATCTTCCATGTGATGGTCCTTTAGATATTTGAAGATGGCTATCATATCTCCTCAGTTTCCTCTTTTCCCTACTAAATATACTCAGCTCCTTCAACCATTCCTCATAAGGCTTGGTTTCCAGATCCTTGATCATCTTGGGTGCCCTCCTCTGCACACATTCCAGCTTGTCAATATCCTCTTTAAATTGTGAAACCCAGAATTGGACACAGTACCCCCGGTGTGGTCTGACTAAGCAGAATAGAACGGAACTATTACTTCCTTTGATCTGGCAACTGCGGTGGTTCCTCGGGTTACAGACGCGTCAGGTTACAGACGCTTCAGGTCACAGACTTCGCTAACCCAGTAATAGTACCTTGGGTTAAGAAATTTACTTCAGGATGAGAACAGAAATTGTGTGGCGGCAGCGCGGTGGCAGTGGGAGGCCCCATTAGCTAAAGTGATACCTCAGGTTAAGAACAGTTTCAGGTTAAGAGTGGATATTCCTGCGTATAAGACTACTTTTTAACCCAGGAAAATCTTCTCAAAAGTCGGGGGTTGTCTTATACGCCGAGTTGTATTTCTTATATGGCAAGTATATCCCAAACTCTATATTTTAACTGGAAAAGTTGGGAGTCGTCTTATGCGCCCAGTCGTCTTATATGCCGGAATAGGTAAGTTCTTAACCCGAGGTACCACTGTATACTTATATGGATGTAACCTAGAATAGCACCAGCTTTTTTTGCTGCTGCATCACACTGTTGACTCATGTTAATTTGACTCTTTATCTCCCCCTTGATCTCCTGCTTCTCCTACATCTCCCCAATTTATTTGTTTATACCATTAACACCTTTTACTTTCTTGTTTTTGTTTCTAAAAAGCCAGCTTCCCGTGTTCTTAAGTCATTTTAATTGGAAACATTATACTCTGTACAACACCAGAATGTATGCACTCATATAATGGCACAGTAATACCATTTGTTAAATGTATCATGCATGCAATATTATAACAACTTTCTTAATATATTCTGGGTTGCATACAACTTAGTCTTACTCAGGGTAGACCCATCAAAAATGATGAACCTAAGTTAGCCATGATCGTTAACTCCAGTGGGTCTCTGAGCAGGTCTAGCACTGGGTACCGCCATGAATGAATGAATGAATGAATGAGGTATAGCTATCTATGTCTGTGTATATAGAGACATCAGCATTCCGCGGCTTATATATATTATGCTAACTAAGCCCATTCTGGCCCATTTTTCTTTTAGGTATTAATTTTATGTATTTATTTATTAAATTTCTATCCCACCCTTTTCCCCAGAGGCTCCCGTAATGTATTCTTTGCACAATTTCTTTTGCTCAAGGTAGAAAGGGCCAAAATGCATTGGAGCCCCACCTATAGGTGCTTCCACTCCACTCCTCCTCCCCATTCACAATTATTGAACAGACTGTGATGGTGGGTCATCTCTGCCTTGGCCTCTTCAACACCTGATACTTAGAACATCTCAAAACCTGACTTGCAGCCCTTGCAGCCTGCACCTCACTTCTGGCTGTCACAGGCATTAAGCCGGCAGTTGCCCTTATCCCATCGCCTCAGAAGTTGTACATGCCATGTGTTGGGGTGGCAAGGCCTTGCCTGAGGTGAAATAAGCTAGCCTCCATGGATCGAGTGCAAGGGAAACCTAGCATAGAGCACCTTGCACTACAGCCTCTCCAGACTCCACTAGCCTCTCTCCCTGTTCTACCCCTCCTTCCTCCAGCAACAGGTAGTTAAAAATAGGGGGCGTGCCCTCTCACCCATCCCCGCCACCGCCCATTTGTGTGTTTTTCCTCACATTGAGGCTGAGCCGAAATATTTCTTCCCTCCCTGGTGACGATTTTAAAGTTTTCTTGGGAAATTCCACATCTCTCGCATGAGTGCCAAGGCTCAGAGGTGGGGGAAGAGTTGGATGCATGGTGGTATAATAAGATCTGCAAGATTAAAGATTACTGTGCAAGCAACTCAGCACTTCAGAAGGCTATTCAGGATTCAGGACAGACAAAAGGAAGGACTTCTTCCCCCGCTGTGATAGCCACTAGCTTGGATGGCTTTAAAAGAGGATTAGAGAAATTCATTGATGATAAGGCTATCAGTGGCTACTAAACCTGTGGTTCTTCTACCACAATCAGAGGCAGTTTGCTCCTGAATATCAGTTGCTGGGGAGGGTGCTCTGGTGCCTGAATCTGGTTTGTGGGCTCCCCGTAATGGGCATCTGGTTGGCCACTGTGAGAACAGGATGCTGGACTAGATGGGCTTTTGGCCTGATCCAGCATGCTCGTATTGGGTTCTTATGAGCTGTAGTGTTGTATAGCAGGAAGCTTTGACCAGTTGAATGTCTGCTTCAGCTGCCCACTGCTAAAAGCACAGGAATCCTGCGGGGCAAGGGCATCTCTAGAAACAGTTCAGGAGACGTGTTCAGATCCCTTTAGCTTTCTCACTTCATGCTTTCCTGTGAGGGAGAAAGCTGTTAAAGCTCATCAGACATTTGCAAAATCTGATGGCATCGTGGATCGGGAAGGGTGCCTGTTTTGCTTGCAGAAGGTCCCAGGTTCAATCCCAAAGGGCATCTCCATGTCGGCCTGGCATTTTCCTCCCGTCTGAAACTCCAGAGAGTTGCTGCAAGTCAGTGTAGACAATATTGAGGAATTTCCTTTGTTCCTATCTGTGTTGCCCCAGCCCTGCTCCCTTAGGTTGCCAATGTCCTTCCTGGCCCAGCTTCTCAGGCTTTTTAATAGCAGCCTGTTTTTGCAGACAGTTATCCAGCAAGTCATGCTTTCCCCTCACCGCCTCCACCAAGCTTGGGCTGCTTTGTCACTCGTGTGCCTTGTTGGTGCTAAGATTGGGAGCAGCACAGGCAGAAAAGCTTTCATATCATCTTTGCCCTGTGGGCTTCACTTCTGCCGGCCTCCTCAGCCGATGGAGCCAGCCGTTCTCAATGGCAGGCCGTCAAGCAGAGCGGGACGTGGGGCGCGTGGAGGCCTGGAGCTTTCCTTTTGACCGCTTCCAAACTTTCCCAGCCTGGACGGGCCTGCGGCACTTCAAAGGGGACCCCCCTCCAGCCCCGCACACAGAGCCTTCCGCTGCTCCTTATTGAGTCTTCAAGCCCTGGCAGGGCACTCCATTAAAAAGCCATTTGGCTTTTGTGCCGGCTGCGCTTTCTCTCTCTCTCTTTCCCTCTCCCCCTGCCGCCACCACTGCCATTGCTGTGGCCTCCAGCCGCCTCCTGCTCATGCAGCCCTACCCACTGTTGGAAGGACTACGGACATAGTTTGCATCCTGGCAAAAAACCCGGTGGTCCCCATGGCAACTTAGTCAATCACTTATTCGGAGCAAAATAGGAGGGGGGGGCAGCACGTGTATTTATGAATTGCAGCCACCCATATCACCCGCTTGGGTTCAGGATTTCCCAGGAGTCTCCTTTTAAATACATAAAAAATCTAAACCACTACTCAATTTGCTTCTTTTTGTTCCTTGTTTCTCTTTGAGCCAGATCAGGGACGGGTGCAGGGAGAAAAACGCCTCTTTTTCACCTGTACTCCCCAAGTTGGCAACCAAAACTGCAGGTCACCAGCACTGACAACCCTTTAACTCTTGGCAGAAGTCCAGGGAGTGCCACCCTGGGCCTTCTTAACCTTTGCCCCTTCAAAGCAGCTGGCATGTTCCCCCTGAATTCCACCGTGTGCCACCTTGGCCCTCTGCCCATGGGGCACACATTGTATTCTCTCGGTGCTTGGCTTGGCGCTTTTACTTTTCAGTTTGTGGTGGGTTGGATTCGCCAAGCAAACTGGAACCGTGCCCGTGGGGGCGGGTGGGGAGGTGTGTATCTCAATTCCATGTCAGTGCCTGGCATGGGCGTCCAGAGGCCTCCTGAGCCTCCAACCCCTCCCTCTTGCTGGGCAGGGTGCCCAGGGGGGGTTCAACTTCCTTCATGCTGCTTGGCTCAGTGCCTGTGGGTTATCTGAAGCCAGTGGTGCAGGGTGCAATGTACAGCCTCTCTCTCTCTCTGCCGTGGCAGCAACACCTAGTTGTTGTCCCTGGCAACCTTGTTCAATACCTGGTTGGCAGCCACCCTGGGGAGATGAGGCCATGATTTGTGCTAGGTTTAGGAAACGAGATGGGACGTGGGTGGTGCTGTGTGTTAAACCACTGAGCCTCTTGGGCTTGCCGAACGGAAGGTCAGCAGTTCAAATCCCTGCGACGGGGTGAGCTCCCGTTGCT
This sequence comes from Zootoca vivipara, assembly GCF_965207765.1. Classification (NCBI taxonomy): domain Eukaryota; kingdom Metazoa; phylum Chordata; class Lepidosauria; order Squamata; family Lacertidae; genus Zootoca; species Zootoca vivipara. The sequence goes on from NC_142589.1 coordinate 12,543,585, forward strand.
CGGTTCCTGCTCCTGCCAACCTAGCAGTTCAAAAGCACATCAAAGTGCAAGTAGATAACTAGGTACCGCTCCAGCGGGAAGGTAAACGCCTTTTCCGTGCCCTGCTCTGGTTCGCCAGAAGTGGCTTAGTCATGCTGGCCACGTGACCCAGAAGTTGTACGCTGGCTCCCTCGGCCAATAAAGCGAGATGCACGCCGCAAACCCAGAATCGTCCATGACTGGACCTAACGGTCAGGGGTCCCTTTACCTTTACCTTAGGAAACGAGAAAGCTGCCCTGCACAAAGCCAGGTCAATGTTCCACGTTCCTCAGTATTGTCTACACTGATTGGCAGCGACTCTCCAGGGTTTCAGGCAGGGAACGTTCCCATCCCAAACTGAAGATGGAAAGGAGGGAACCTGGGACCTTCTGCATGCAGAGCAGGTGCTCTTCTGCTGATCTACAGTCTTCCTTTCATTCTGCTTGGCAAGGTGTATCCTCCCCTTTTGAAACTGCGAGAGGCAGGCCTTGCTTTCCGGGGAAAAAAAACTTCCTGCATGCTTCAAGGCTGTGTGGGGAGCTGCTTCGGGCTCTCTCCCCTACCATCTCCCAGGTCGGCTACAGTTTTCTGCATCTTGGTGAAAGGGTTAAACATGCATTGGTGGTTATCATTCACCTTTCCGTTGTGGTTATAGTTCTGGCATATCCAGTGGTCTTCCTCATTCTTACCTCTGTTTCACAATGCCCTACTGGGCTATGTGATTGGTACACTCATTTTATGACTGGGAACTGAGGCTGAGAGGTGGTGGTTTGCTTTGGGTTTCAAATACTGATCCATAGCCACCTCATGCATGACTTTCCCCTATGCTGGCAAAGCTGTAGGACAATAATTCCATGTACATCATCCTAATTGTCTGTGAAACAAAGCCCATGTACTTCACCCTCTTCACTGCATGCGTGTTCTTTCCCAAGAGGAACAGAGCAAGCTGCCTTATATTGAGGCAGACCATTTCCCCATCTAGATCAATATTGTCAACACTGCCTAGCAGCAGCTCTCTGGGTTGTCAGTGAGGGAATATTCCCAGCCCTACCTGAAGATGCCAAGGATTGAGCATTAGGCCTTCCACATATACATAATGTGCTCTGCTACTGAACCACGTTCCTCCCCCTGATCAGCGGTTGGCAGAGAGTTTCTTGTGTTTGCATACATGGTAGTAATTTAGGTAGGTATATGGTAAAGCATTTAAAGAAAGTATCCAACACTGTGGTAAACAGTTAGCAAATTAAACATAAAAAGCTTTATGCTGGTTGGAAGTTTTAACATTCTGAAAGACGAACAACATTTGTATGCCCTCAAATGCTACCATTGAAGGCCAGTTGTTACTAAGGGGGGTGGTAATGAACCTCTTTCAAAGGAGATTGTATTTTGTTTGCATTCTTCCTTTGTTGCCAAGCATATTTGTTCAGTAGCAAACCCTGCTATGTTTTTAAAAAATCGCTTCCAGTAGCACCTTAGAGACCAACTAAGTTTGTCATAGGTATGAGCTTTTGTGTGCATGCACACGTCTTCAGATATCTGAAGACGTGTGCATGCACACGAAAGCTCATACCTATGACAAACTTAGTTGGTCTCTAAGGTGCAGGTTTCTTTGTTTTGTTCCGACTACGTCAGACCAACACAGCTACCTACCTGCTATGTTTAGTGGAGCTTACTCCTTAGTAAAAGTGTCTCAAGACTCCAAATGGAATCCAAATATCTTTGAACAGAATAATGTTGTGATGGGTTTAGTATTCTGTGGATGATCTTCTCTCTCTCTCTCGACCATTTGCATCCAACTAAGTTATACTAAGTTATACTCTTTGAAAATAATTAACCTAAAACAGTCATGGCCGTTAATTTCAAGGGGTCTGCTCTGAGAAGGATTAACATTGGATACAATACTATATTTTTAAATGGTCCCACCAGATACCCATGGTTCCCCGCAACATAAGAGCCTTCTGGATCAGGCCAATGGCCCTTCTAGCCCAGCATCCTGTTCTCATAGTGGCCAGCCAGATGCCTTAATAGGAAGCCTGCAGGCAGGACCTGAGCACAAGAGTAGTTTTCCCCAGTTGTGATTTCCAGCTACTGGTATTCAGAGAGATTTCCATAGTTTATGCAGTGTGTGAAGAAGTCCTCCCTTTTGCCTGGCCCGAATCCTCCAGCATTCACTTTCATTGGATCCCATCAGTGAGTTACACACACTCTCTTTAAATGTGTGCAGCAAAATATTGCATATGACATATGCTTCATCATTTGGGGGGGGGGGTTCTTGACTCCACTCCCAATACTCTATATACCCGGTTTATGCTGCTGTTCCACTTCTGTACTTGGAAGCAACGCCAGCCAAGGGTTCCCCTGTTCCTGCTGTGGATTATCTACCAACAGGTCTTTCTCAGGTGGTGCTTATTGCTTCTTTGCCCATGTGCCTCTCCATCTTTCCTCCAGGCGACTGAGAGGAAAAGCTCTTGGAGGGCGAGAATGTTAAGAATGTGCTCATGTACAAAACTGGCACTGCACCCATCCACCTTCTGTTTGCAGTGCCAATGCTTAACAAAGTTGTTGGCAAGGATCCCTGTGCCTCCCGCCACCCCCTTCCTCCCCCTTGTTTACCATGGGTTGCCAGCATGCATGTCCAGAGGGGCACAGAAGGAATGCTGCCCAGAAAGAGAGACAAGGAATTTAGGGGCGTGTTGAGAGCTTAAATGACTGCCATAGTTGAGTTCAGGAGGATATAGATGGGTGGGGAGATGGCAAGAGTTGTGGTTCTTCTGAAGTCATTGATCTGCAAGGAGTGTGTGTGTGTGTTGTTGTTGTTGTTGTTGTTGCATGCATATATGCATGCTAAGAGACTTTCGGCTTAATTTTCTATCTGCAATATGAAGAGAATAATACTGACCTACATGACATGGTGGTTCATAGAAACGTAGAGTTGGAAGGTACCCCCAAGGATCATCTAGTCTAACCCCTATAAATGCAGGAATCTCAACTAAAGCATCTATGACAGATGGCCATACAAACTCTGCTTAAAAGCCTCCAAGGAAGGAGAGTGCACTCCCGATGTAGTCCATTCCACTGTTGAACAGCTCTTGTCATCAGAAAGTGCTTCTTGAGGTTTTGTCGGAATTGTTTTTTAAGTTACAAGAAAAGAGATTACTATGAAGCATCAGGAATAACTTTCTGGTGGTAATAGCTGTTCAGCAGTGGAAGGGACTCCCTCAGAAGTGGGCTTGGGCTCATGAAAGCATATGCCCTATTATATTTGGCAATTTCTGGCTCTGTGGTCTAAACCACAGAGCCTAGGGCTTGCTGATCAGAAGGTCGGCGGTTCGAATCCCCGCGACGGAGTGAGTTCCTGTTGCTCGGTCCCTGCTCCTGCCAACCTAGTAGTTCGAAAGCGCATCAAAGTGCAAGTAGATAAATAGGTACCGCTCCGGCGGGAAGGTAAACGGCATTTCTGTGTGCTGCTCTGGTTCGCCAGAAGTGGCTTAGTCATGCTTGCCACATGACCCGGAAGCTGTATGCAGGCTCCCTCGGCCAGTAAAGCGAGATGAGCGCCACAACCCCAGAGTCATCTGCGACTGGACCTAATGGTTAGGGGTCCCTTTACCTTCACCTTTAAGGTGCCTAAAGATATGCTCAGATATGCTGATGACACAACCTTGATGGCAGAAAGTGAGAGGAATTAAAGAACCTTTTAATGAGGGTGAAAGAGGAGAGCGCAAAATATTGTCTGAAGCTCAACATCCAAAAAACTAAGATCATGGCCACTGGTCCCATCACCTCCTGGCTAATAGAAGGGGAAGAAATGGAGGCAGTGAGAGATTTTACTTTCTTGGGTTCCGTGATCACTGCAGATGGTGACAGCAGTCACGAGATTAAAAGACGCCTGCTTCTTGGGAGAAAAGCAATGACAAACCTAGACAGCATCTTAAAAAGCAGAGACACCACCTTGCCGACAAAGGTCTGTATAGTTAAAGCTATGGTTTTCCCAGTAGTGAGAAAAGTGAAGTAGTGGAAGTGAGAGCTGGACCATAAAGAAGGCTGATCGCCGAAGAATTGATGCTTTTGAATTATGGTACTGGAGGAGACTCTTGAGAGTCCCGTGGACTGCAAGAAGATCAAACCTCTCCATTCTTCAGGAAAATCAGCTCTGGAAGGACAGATCCTGAAGCTGAGGCTCCAGTACTTTGGCCACCTCATGAGAAAACTCAACTTCCTGGAAAAGACCCTGATGCTGGGAAAGATGGAGGGCACAAGGAGAAGGGGACGACAGAGGACGAGATGGTTGGACAGTGTTCTCGAAGCTACCAACATGAGTTTGAACAAACTGTGGGAGGCAGTGGAAGACAGGAGTGCGTGGTGTGCTCTGGTCCACGGGGTCACAAAGAGTCGGACACGACTAAACAACAACAACAACAAGGTGCCTAAAGACTCTTGATTATTTTTGCTGCAAGAGATTCACACACAGATTCACACACACACCCCTGCTGCCCGATTAATTTGAAGGGGACTTTTTCAATTGATTAAAAGTTTTATTTTTGAATTGATTACTCTAACTACTTAATTAGCTCAATGTGGCTGCTCATTACAGTAGTAGTAGTAGTAATAATAATAATAATAATAATAATAATACATAAATGTGGGGAAGGGGTAGATGACCTAATAGCGTCAGGTCATATTGTGGCCCCCCACAATATTTTATTCAATTTGGCACCCCCGACTGAGATCCATCTCACGCAATATTCTTGTATTAGTTTACATTGGCAGAGGACTACGCAGATAATGAGGTGATAGAATGGACTTTGAGTTACAGGTGAGGAGTACTATTTCTGCAGGCTTCCCATGTTTCTGTATTTATTTATTTTAATCCCTGCAAATAGAACACTAGTACTTCAGGACAAAAGGTTCTGGCATACAGCTTTTTCTTCTTCTGAGTGCTGGTTTCCTATTTTTAAAAATGTTGGCCAGTGTTCAGAAAATGATTTATTGCCCACTCGGCCATTTGTACCACCATTCTGCTGAGCACGTTAATAGACGTGCAAGTTATCGGCAGGGAAAGACCCCGTCTGCACTATGCATTTAAAGCATTACCATGCCACTTTAAACAGCTTCCCCCAAAGAATCCTGGGAACGATAGTTTGTCAAGGGTACTGAGAGTTGTGAGGAGACCCCTATGCCTCGCCCCCACCCCGACAGCTACTAAAGGCTCTTCCGCTCTTTTACCAGCACCAAATAATCAGGTGTGTCTCTGGCAAACTAGTTTGTAAACAGGGACTGTTAGGCACCATGTGACCACTTTGGGGAGGGAGAGGAAATGCACTTTGTGCTCAAAGGTACTCCTGTTACTTTGTGCACTGGAAGGCTGAACGGTGGGGTGCAAAATGTTGAGCTTTGCTTCAGAGTAAGCCTTGTCTCTGATAAGAACCCTAGCCTGTATAATTCACACTTTTCCAGCTCCCTGGCTTCTAGGCATCTCTGCGACAGTTTGCCTCCTGTCCTTCATGTCTCTCTTTATTTACCCTTTAATTTTCCTTGCCCAGGCCAGCAGTAACATAGTAGCCAGATGAACTCCGTCTCAAAGGTTAATATGAAAATCTGGATTGGATTAGTTAAAAATTACTTACAACACCATTAAAATTCTGAGCTCTTTTATTTTATTTTATTTGAGGTGGTTGTTGTGGCTGTGCATTAATTTAAAATGTCAGGGTTTTTGGTTTTTGTTTGGTTTGGGTTCTAAGTGTGAGTGTGTGTGTGTGTTTTCTCTTTTCCTTGAGAAATCCAATAAGAACTTCAGCCAGCAGAGCGATCTGCAAAACTGTCTGGCACAGAGGAAAGTGTGTCTTTTCAATTGGTGAGGGGAAAAAATATGGGCCTTAACTGGAACCATATGGCAGCGCACTTGAGAGAAATCTGCTGAAAAGGAGAGGAGGGGAGAGGGAGGGAGGAAGGGGGGACTGTGTGCCAGGCAGAGGCAACAGGCAAGCTTGCTCCACATAGTTTGGGAAAGGAGGAAGGAAAGATACTTGTTTAGAGCAGGACAGGTACATGTCCTGAGCGTGTGGGAAGGAAGCTGTAGTGACTGAGAGGCAGAGCCAACATATTCTGGTTTCCTTCTCATCTTTGTCATTCCTTGCAAAAAATACAACAGACACTTGTGCAATTCTCAAGACAAAAGCACTGGGCAGGAGTCAGCTCCCTAGATGTACCTATGTTGCTCCCTGTTGCTTTTCCCCAGTTCTGCTTGTATCCACAAAGGGAGACAGAAAGAACTCCGGGTAGCCTCTGGGTGCTAATAAATCTATGACTATGACTCTGGGGATAGGGTGGGGTGAGTGGGACACACATGACCAGGACTGCTAAGCTACAGCTTTGGATTTTGGGGTGCAAAACAAAAATAAGGGTAGTGCTGTGCCCCACCTTGCCCTAGTGATGAGCCTCCCCTGGAAGGAAAGGGTTCGAAACATCCATTCATTTGGCTTTCTCCCAGTTTCTCGCTTTTCCAGTTCAGTTTACCCCATTTCTGCATCAGTTTGCATTTAAAAAAGAAGTCCACAAGAAAATCCATTATTCTCTGTTGGGCAAGTTTCTCTTGATTTACACATTTTCTGTGCACACTTTACCTAATGCAACACATTTTTTGCATGTCCACCCATGTTTTACGCATTTTTGTGCATGTTTATTGGGTCAGAGAGCGGCATTGAGGAATGCAGATAATTTTGAGGGGTATCTGGGTTTCGATTCGTGTAGCGGCTTGGGAAATGGGTTTTCCCCTCACCCCTACTTGCAGCCAGATGCAGGCTAGAGAGGAGAAGGTGGCATGGCAGCTGCCCTTACCTGTGTGAGCCACATTTTCATACTGCCATCCTCTTGCCTCTAACAGGTTCTGCAAGGAGCACAACAAAATAGAGACAACAGAAGTTGAGTACACACGCACACCCCTATATACATAAAAATGTAAGGCTGTTGTCACGCTCTGAAGTTGGCTGAAATAGAGGTGCCTTGGTTTTGTATGGTTGATTGCTCCCTGGCGGTTTACCGCTGGCTTCCTGAGGGATAAGCCCCTTGTAAGACTCAATGCCAGCTCACACATGAACTTGTCCACTTGAGTGATTCCTTGCTGTCTGAGTTGGGAGTCCAGCATCTGGAGAGTTACAAATTCCCCATGGAAAGCTGAGTTGGATCAACGGCCTGTCCAGCTCCAAATTCTCCACCTCATTCTTCTTCAACCTTGGGCGCCTAGATGTTGTTAGGTTACATCTCCCATCATCCTTGTCCCACTGGCTAAGCTAGCTGGGAATGATGGGAGTTGTAGTCCCAAAAAACACCTGGGGACCCGAGGATGGAGATCATTTGCCCACACTAACTGGCCGTGGCTCTCCAGGGTTCTAGGCAGGAGCCCCAGCCTTTCCTGGAGATGCTGGGGATTGAACCATAGGACATCTGCATATGAGGCAGGTGCTTTCCCAGCTAAGCTGTGGCTATTCCCTGCCATACACCACTACTGTTCGGCCACCCAGGGACTGATGCCTTTGGTTTACTCAGCTGTTTAACCTCATTGACCGCTGCGGACACAGGGGGTGGTAAAATCAGCGGCCCCAGGGCACCAACCTGGAAGCGCAATTGTGATGGAGGCTTCTTGGTTTCCAGCCACCGCCACCCGTTCCCCAGGATGCGGCAGGGCGCCAGGAGCCAATACTGCTCCATTCCCACCCCCCTCCCGCCTGCCTCTCTCTCTCTCTCTCTCTCTCTCTCTCTCTCTCTCTCTCTCTCTCTCTCTCTCTGGTGTTCCTCCCTCGCTGTGAGAAAAACCCGACTTCCTTGCACTGTCTTCTGCCTGCTGACATGTGTTCCCCATTAGACCTTAATTTCAGAAGATTTACAACACATTAAGTAATTTGTAGGTTATTTCAACTTTAATCTGCTGAAGTCTCGGAGAAAGAAAAAAAAACTCCCGAGATGAAATTCAAAACACACGGTTCTTCAAAGTGCTGGGAATGGGGGGGGGGGAGCGTTTGGCAGGCCCCATAGCTGCCTGGTTCCACATCTGCCCTGAGGACTTGCCAAGTGTTGCAGGCGGTGAGAAGTGCTGGCCGTCAGGTGGAACGCGGGAGCAGCTCCTGCACTGCAAGCAGAATGTCCCTCCCTGACACCTCCGGGTAGTTTCGGGCTGCGAGGAAGACCCTTTCCCTGCCGGATACGTGGAGAGTTGTTGTCAGTCAGAGCAGGCTCTATTGGGCTAGATGGATAAATAGTCTGACCTGAAACAAGGATGTTTCGTCTGTGAAACCTGTTCAGAGGAAATAATGATTCTGAGCCCCGTAACAGGAATTCTCAAATTGTATGTCAGGAGGCTTTGGTTGGCTCAGAAGAGGGTGCCCGCTGCTTCTCTGTGTGATCAACTGATCCAAACAGCCTCAGCTGTCAGAGAGCCTCATGCAGAAATGCATGTGATTTGATTTATTATATTTCTCTGCCGCTTTTCATTCGAATGAATCGCCAAGTGGCTTATGAACAATAAATAACAATCACATAATAGAACACCAAAAACACAGCATATATCATATAGAATAATTAACAAATCATTGGTGAAACGATTACAATCTACAAAACACTATTAACAAAGCAACTTTTTTAAAAAGCTAAACAGCACAAATATAATAAAAGTCATGGTATAGGATCCACAAAGTACTACAGCATACATAATCTATAAAACAACATTAACAAAATAGCAACCAAAAAATGAACTAAGCACTGTGAAGCTCATACACACAGGTGGGTAGTTCTTCACAGCATGCAAAATTAGCTTGCGGAACTTCCTGCCACAATATCGTTGCTGGCTTAGGTGGTTTTAAAAGGGGAGCTGGAACCCTGAAGAATAGAACCGCACACTCCCATAATTTTATTGCACTCAGCAAACCAGAGCACCCAAGTAAATTACAGTTGACTGCATACCTCATTGAATGCAGCAGAGGCTTTCAGCTTAGTCTGCAAAGGGTGGCCAAGGATTTGCCAAACACCCCCCCCCCTCCACGTTTAGAAATAGAATAGATTTATTTCTTTATTAAATACACCTCACCATCAAAAGGGGCAAGACCATGACCAGGTGAGCAGTGCGCCCGCCTGCTCAGACTGTTGTCCAAGGGCTAACTGTGGATGGGCAACTTCAAAGCTTCTGGCTGCACCCCTCTTTAGACCTCCTTTGTCTTTAAGCCGAACATGCACTAGACAGGCCTTTAAATTGGAAATGCCTTCAAACCGAGGTCTGTCCTCTTTTAAGCAGGACACATGGCCCCTCTAACCGACACTGATTTCCTGGACTTGCCCCCCCCCCAAAAAAAACTTTCTCTCTCTCTCTCCTCCTTGGTTGTACTTGCTGCACTTGCTTTCTCTCTGCAAACGGAAGAGATCAGGAGCAAGGGGGACCAACAGCTGCCGCAGCCGGCAAACTTGAAAGAAAAGGCAAGATGGTTGAATGTTTGAGCTGGCTGGGAGCCCATTGGGAAGTTACGTTGCTTACTTCCTTGGGCTTTTGAGGAACTTTGGCCTGCTAGCTTGGCTGGGGGACAAATGCACAGGGCAAGCGATCGGTGGCTACTAACCCTAATGGCTGTCTTCTAAAGGGAAGGTAGTGTGCCAGAGAAGAGAGTTGCTGTGGCTCTCGGGTCCTGCATGCAGGCTTATCAGAGGCATTTGGCTGTCCACAGCAAGAACAGGATGCTGGATGAGATGGGCTACCTGCCTGATACATCGGGTCCTTTCTGGAAAGGATCCATCCGACCTGATTTGCCTAGGAAATGGCTCCCAATGCAAAGAGGGAGGAGGGAGCTTCCCGCAAAGGTGGTGGCATTTCTCTGCTCGTTGCCACAGCAGAAGGGTCACCAGTCTGGGCTGGGGAGACGAATGCTCCCCCCGCACCAGGGTTTGGCAGCTGTTTCGGACGGGCACGCAGGCTCATCCGAGCATGCCAGGCAGGTAGAGCCTGGTTGCCCTGTTTCTCCTTGGTTGTCTGTTAATCTCAGAGTCCTGGATCACGGCTTCCCGAGTGCCGGGGATGGAGGAGACCCTATGAAAATGATGATATGTGACAATCAGTCACAGCAATTAGTGTTTTGGTTAACAGGCCTTTTTTGTTTTCTCTCACCCAGACAGAATGTCACAAATAAATCCTCGCCTGCATTTGCATATTAATTGGATCGGAGACGTCAAGCATCTTTCATTAAAGAAAATGATCTGCATATTTGGAGACATAAAATAGTTATTTTGATGGGTTTTCTCCCCCCTCCCCCCCCGCCCGTAAGATCAGGGGGTGGGGGAGGAAGGTGATGGGAGCAGTGAAATTGAGGTAGAGTGAAGGCAGGGGGGGGGAAGCAGCTTGGTGGGCTTAACCCCTTGTGGCTCGGCACAAATCTGCCGCTGGGTAAGGGAGCAAATAAATAAATAAATAAATAAATAAAGCCAGCCATATTTTCCTTTGCAACATGCCAAGAGATGGGTTTCCCCTAATGATAACCCCAGCTCTCTGTAGGCTCTCCTGGATCATCCCAAATAGATCATTGGGGTAACCCACAGGGATTCATAGGCTCACAGCGTTGTAAGGGCCATTGGCACTCACCTAGCTTGGCCCCTTTACCCGGGGCAGATAGCTTGCAGTGCCAGCACCCCTGATGGGTTGCCCCTCCAGCCTCTGCAGAAGTGTCATGGGTCCCGTGGACGTGTCATGGAAGGTATGGTCCAATCCAGAGGAAGAATGGGAGGAGCTAGAAGAGTTTGTTGACCTGGGAGAGGGTTCCTGTGGTTTAGGGGAGATGAAATGCCCCCCAAAAAAGTCAGAACCGAAAGAGGGGGGCAGCGAACTAGAGAGTGCACAGAGTCCTGCCCCTGAGACATTGGTCACCTCTAATCAGACATCTCCTATTGTGCAGCCACCTCTGCCACCTTCTCCTGTTGGTGACGCGTCTCCTCCTTCTGGGGAGGTGGCTGAGAGTGATTTGGATGTTGAGCTGGTGCCAACATCACCTCCACGGACACAGAAACACCAAGGTGAGCAAGCTATGCAGGCCCAACCCATTCAAAGTAGTGTCCATTTGCTTGTCCAGTCCAGGAACTCTGGCCATTTGCCACACTAAGCACTGCATCTGCCCTTCTCTTCAAAAGGAAGGTGCAGGGTGTGCTTTGCTTGTTGGATCAACCTTTTTGCTTGCGCCAAACATGCATCTAAACCTTTCTTGTACCTGCTGCACTTTGTACCTGGTGCTTTGCCTGTGTATCAATCTGATTTACTCAATGAAGACTTCGGCAGAAGCAGAACTGGGAGTTTGAGTTCTTCATCCAACAGTGAGGACCAGGGCAGAAAACCCATGTCCTGAGACAAGACAGTTCCACTGTTGAGCTGAACTTCCAGTTTAGCCAGACCCTGCGATTTCCACTTACTGGTTCTAATTCTGCCCCCTGGAGCAGAAATGAATGAGTCAGCTCCATCTTCATTCATGACAGCGCCCGGGTAAGCTGAAAGACGGTCATGTCTCTCCTCAGGCTACATTCACATGTGAGGTTTACTGCATTAGTTTCACTGGTTGCAATGCCTCCTGGTTTCTAACATTCCTTTTACACTGCGGTACCTGTTGCGTTGCAGAGCTGTGGCTTGTTGGTCAATATGCAGCCATGTTGCGCTTATTGTAAACGGCAGGAAAGAACTGAGTGATGGGATACTGCTCCAGATTTCATCACGAGAAACTACTGTGCAAAATTCCTGTGATTTCCCAAGTTAAAAATATTTTCTTCAGGAAACAACACAAGAATGAGCATCAAACGTCCGCTAGATTTCCAAAAGCGGATTTTATGTCATGTGAAAAAACAGATAAAATGTGGAAATGATCAGCCAAGGAAAAGTCAGGAAGACAGAATAAAGTGCTGTCTGAATGCAGCCTTAAGCTTCTATACTCTGGGCTGAACATGCCCAGATCTTTCAGCCATTCCTCGCAGGGCTTAGAATAATAAAATCATTGAATCAAAGAGTTGGAAGGGACCCTGAGGATCATCTAGTCCAATCCCCTGCAATGCAGGAATATGGGGTGTGGAAAGCTTCCGGTGAGGAAAAGCTGAAGGATAGGAGCATGGGAAGAGCAAGAAAGGATGTGATAGTGCTCTCCAAAGCCTTGTTCTGTGAGGTGGCGGGTGTCTGTATGGATTGGTGAGGTGGAAGGCCCAGAACCCAACAGCCGGAGACAGTGATAGGTGGAGCCAGAACCAACGATAGGCAGAGCCAACTCAATCCAGTTTTGTCCCCATCTTACTGCCTGCAGAATTCGACAGGGGCAATAATGAGACTCAGGAAAAGTAAGTGGACATGCAAGGCCACCCACCCAGAGTGCATGCAAGTAAGAAGACAAGCAGGTGGGGGCAGAGCGTGGGTTGTGGGGCAGTGCTCCACTTGCCCTAATGGCCAGCCACTGCCGGCTGCCCCAGAGAGCCGGACTAGACAAGGAGGTTTCAGCTGAACATTAGGATAAACCTCTTAGGAAGCTTAGGACCATAGCTCAATAGCAGAGCACCTGCTTGGCATGCAGAAGGTCCCATGCTCAATCCCCAGCATGTCCATGCAGGGCTGGGAATGTCCGCAGTCTGGTATCCTGGAGAGCTGCTGCCAGTCAGAGTAGACAAAGCTGAGCTAGATGAACCCATTGTGACTCAGTATGAGGCAGCTTCCTATATTCTTAAATTTGGTGCTCGCACTTACTGGGCAGTCCTGAGCAAGCAGAAAAACACTCACTTTGCACAACTTGCGCTGAGCATCAGTAGCCCACAGCACAGGCTTTTGCTATTTGCGGTTTTGTTTGTGCGCTGGCCACACACAGCTCCTGTGCAGACCTTGCCTCTGTAACGCAATGGAAATTTGGCTTCCATTTTGGGTCTACAGGAGTCCAAATAACAGCAAAGTTGTCTGTGACCAAAGGCAGCTGCTGACAGTGCTGCGTTCTTGGCATGTAATCTCCAGAGGAGATTCTCTGCAACGAAAGGACCTTTTATGCTCTTTAAAAGACTCGTGCCAGAGTCATCTTTAAAAAACGCAAATCCACCCCTCAATATTACTGTGGTGTCCCATTCTATGCACTTTCAGCCTGCAATCTCTCTCTCCATTCCATGTTTTACCTCATGAGATATAACATTCCCCCCCCCCTTTCTATCTGATCCTTGGAAGCCATTGGTATCCAGGGAACATTATCACACACACTCGAAATAACCCAGAAAGCTGCCAATCCCTTATTAGGGAATGAATCCCCGTCGGAGAGGAATGGGAAGGCACAATTTATTGACAGGCTGGTGTGAACATCTCTCGCCCTCCCCTCCTTTTGGCTGGTAATAACAGAAGCCCAGAAACCATCTCTGGAATGGGAAAGAGACTTTAAATTGTGCCACGTTTCAAGGTACCCTTGCCTTGGCCGCTTAGTGTTTACATGGGATTTGCGTCCCCGTATTCAGAGGGCTCCTTCCAGCATTTCACCGTCACCCTTGGCACCTGGTGGTTCTGTTGTGTGTGCGGTTCTCCCCCCCCCCCCCCGGCTGCTTTTTTTTCAGTATTATAGCCTCGTCCTTTTTCCTAGCTTCATTGTGGCTTGTGGAAGCCTTCACCAACCTGTCGTCGTTCAGGTGCACTTCCAGTTGATGGAAGTGGTTGTCCAAAACATGACCATACTGGCCATGGGTTAATGGGACTTGCCTTCCAAAACACGACTGTGCTGGAAGGGGCTGATAGGAATTGTAATCCAAAACATTGGGAAAGGCTCCTTCCTTTCTTCCCTCCGTCCTTCCATTCATGACTGAACCTGTTTGTGGAGACCCACTTAGCCACAAGCCAGGTTCCCTAGCAAGAGAGGGCAGATGTGGTGATTTGTGGCCTGCCTGGCTTTGGATAGGTAGAAGCTAAAAATGGCTTTCATGAACACACAGTTCACTTAGCAGCCAGCTGGCACTATCAATCATCCACCAGCACCATCAGGAAATGATTCCCAATCAATTATAATTGCTCTTTACCTATTTCCTGTGTAAATCACTTAAGTTTTTCCTTCCCCAAGTGGGAAATGCAAGAGGAAATGAGGGAGTGGAGACATCCCTTGCTCAACCCTCTCTGCCATAGATCGCTCAACTCCCTCTGCCATAGGGCTACTGAAGCTCATGGGGTTCAAGTCCTCTGCCCCATTGAAAGGCAGGGAGCCTCCACACATCACCCCTTCCCAGATTAACCCAAATAACCAGAGTGTTGTTGTTTAGTCGTTTAGTCATGTCCGACTCTTCGTGACCCCATGGACCGTGCCTTGTCCTAAAAGCAGATGAGAGGCACAAGTACATCATACCCCATAAGCTGGGAGTGGGGGACTTCATTGGATCTACTTTAAAAAAAATTTTACTGGAACCCCAAGATTCACTAGACAGTCTGGTGCAAAATATGCATAGCTGCCAAGTTTTCCCTTTTCTCGCGAGGAAGCCTATTCAGCATAAGGGAAAATCCCTGTAAAAAAGGGATAACTTGGCAGCTATGAATATGTGAATTTAAGATCAAAGAATTCCAATCCCAGGAGTATGTTCTGAGTACCAGGGCAAAACTGAGCTAAGTGTCGTCCACCACAAAGATCCACTCTGGGTTTGTTTGTTGGTTTGTTTAATGCATTTATATACTGCTTAATTATTTGTGTTTCTAAGCAATGTACATAAAAACAATCCACAGAAAATGGTGCAATAAAAACAGTGAGCATTTTTTTTAAAACAACAACAACAACAACAACCCCGAACTGTGCCTTAAAATGCCTGCTAGGACTGGAAAGTCTTAGTTATGTTTCTGAAGTTCAGCAAGCAAGTCCTGCCCCCGCCCTCCGGTTTTCTTCATTTCAGCTGTATAATTTAGTCAGGGGTGTTTGAGGGGGATAAGCATTTTGTTGGGTTATCAATTGGGTGTCAACATCCTTGCTGATCTGCTGGAGATTTGACTATAAAAAGTGGAAATGAAGCCCTCTCTGAGTCCAGGCTGAATTTGTCATAAGGTGGAAGGGGCTATTATACTGTTATATTGATCCCTGCCTATCCCTAAAAAACCCAGGCTGTTGATGGAATCACAAGCAAGTTGCTGGCTTGAAACCAAATGATGAAGAGGTGGCAGTGTGTGCAGAGTTAGGGAGCTGTGGAGTGTGTCTCCTTCAAAGTTTTGTTAGAATCCTCAAGCGCTCGAGGATCTTCTCCAAAACCCCAAGCTGGCAGTCCTCATGGTTACAGCACGCAATACTCCGTTTGGTTCATGTTTGACATTCACGTCAGTGCAAAAGCCCTGACAGCCGATCCCAGTTTAATTTTGCACAAATATCCAAAAGCGTATCCGTCATCGTTTCAGGCTTACACGGGAGACGGCGGCAGACGGCCGTGTTTAGGTTGAAACCCACCGAGAAAAGGAGGAAGACGTCCGTTGTTGGAAAGATTTGGGATACTGTAAATCGGTGGGCCACTCGCTGGAGATGGTGTCTGTCTTGTCATTTTAATTAGTCGCCCATTGGAGGGAGGAGGCGGGTGGAGGAAGGGCAAGTGGAGTGAATCTGTGTTCTGCCAAAGGCAGTGGGTAACGAGCTGTCCCGGTGCCATCCATCCATCTTGCCCGTTATTTTATGGAGTCCTCGGACGTCCGGAGTTCTGCAGTGTTTTGTTAAGCACCGTAATGCAGAGTTTATTTAATGTGGGTTTAACTGCCTCATGCTTTTATAAATCAAAATAATTAAAAATAATAAATTTGAAGGTTAAACAACAGCTTGCGCGGTGGCTGGGAGAGGAGGCCTGCTGGAGGAGGCAGACATGCAGGAATGCCACTTCGGAGTTGGAAAGGCTTTCGTTTTGTCATGACATGCAGGGCAGGGTGTGTGTGGAGAGGACAGTGAAGAGTTGACCAAAGTGGGAGCTGAAGAGCAGAGACTGTTTTGTGCATATATCTAGCAGTGGGCTGCAGTCAGCAGACGACACCCTTGGGTGCTTGCTGTGGCTCCAGTGTCCTGGCACAACAGCCTGCCTTGCTCCCCTGCTTTGAACAGCTTTTCCCCAGCACTCCATGCTCCAGTTGCACCAGGCAACCTCCTGGGGGCCACAGGCCAGCGGCAGGCAGGGCCAGAGGCTACAGTGTGCAATAGAATCCTAGAGTCATAGAATTGTAGAGTTGGAAGGGACCCCAAGGGTCATTTAGTCCAACCCTCTGCAATGCCCTAAAACATCCCTGGCAGATGTCCATCCAACCTCTGCTTAAAAGCCTCCAAGGAAGGAGTGTCCAGCACCTTCTGAAGAAGTTGGTTCCACTGTTGAACAGCTTTTACTGTCAGAAAGTTCTTCCTGATGTTTAGTCCAAATCTCCTTTCTTGTAACTTGAATCCTTTGGTGCTGGTCCTACCCTCTGGAGCAAGAGAAAGCAAACTTGCTCCATCTTCCATGGGATAGCCCTTTAGATATTTGAAGAGTGTTAACTCATATCCTCTCAGTCTCCTCTTCCCAAATCCCTCAATTGTTCCAACTGAAGTTAATGGGCACGTCTAACTTAGGTCTATTAATTTCAGTGGGTCTTATCTGAGTAGGATTTAGTTGGGAGACCACCGTAAAGCCTTTCCACCCACATGACTTTTTTTCCTGGTCCCTGGCTGACTTAAGCCTTGCCTCTGAGCTTTTTGTTGTTGTTTAGTCGTTTAGTCGTGTCCGACTCTTCGTGACCCCATGGACCAGAGCACGCCAGGCACTCCTGTCTGTGCCTCTGAGCTTAAAACAGGCCATTAACTAACACACCCAACATCTTTTCTGTGTTTTTAAAGCTCAGAATTGCTCCCTTGGGGTGGCTGGGAATGGCAGGACGAGGTGGTGGGACCCATGGAGACTGTGCAGCTCCCTCTCTTCCTTTCTCTTTGCATATTCTTCTTGTGTCAGCTTGATAAGGAATTTGAGGGCTTTATCAGAAATACCAATGCCTTATTTAGCAGGGTGAGGCGGGTGCCCATTTGGCTCCATGCAATCTGTTGATAAATGGCAAAAGAAAGGAAAGAGGGGGGTAGGAAACTGGTGCAGGCAGGCAGTTTCCCCCACCTTCCCCGATTGCGCTTGCACTTTGAGACAACTGATAACAAGGATTTGCTTGCCGTTCAGCGTTTCCTATTTTTATTCACAGTGGAGAAATTTCTCTCCCCTCTGTCTGTCTCTCTCGCTCTCAGTTTTGACCAGTCCTTGTTTATTTATTTAAGAAAGTGTCATGCAAGGACAGGTGGAGAGTGACACAGATTCCACCTGTTTTGTTGGGGAGGGGTTCTCTTCAGTTTGTTGGCATCCAAAATCCAAATGTGGGTTTCAGGGTAGGCCTGTGATCCTATGCCCTAGAGGTTTGGAACTTGTTGCCCTCTCAATTACCATTAAACTCCAGTGCAAAAGTTGCTTGGAGAGAACAGGCATAGCTGACCATCTTAACACCCTTTTAAAAGAGCATAGTGTAGTCCTATGGATATTTACTCAGAGGCAAGCCTCACTAAGTTCATTGGGACTTGCTCCCAGGTACATATAGGACTGCTGTCTAAGCTAGCAGCAGATACCCTTGTGCCTTGCGCATCTGTAAACGCAGCATCTGAAGTCACTGCTTCCTTTTGTCTCTCCTGAGTCTCTCCTGTCTGCCTCAGTGGAACATCCTGAATTCAGGTTTCTATGAGCAAAACCCAAAAGCTATGCTATGGTTGGGTAAAACCTTTGTTCGGATCAACCAAAATGTCACAAGGTGTGAGCAAACTCTCGGAAAGTTTAGTCGGCTCCCAACCAAATGGACCAACACGCCTAGCCAGGTCCTGCCCAATACATTTTGGCAACTGAAACAAACCACAAAAAGCTCCCCACCACCAGGGAAGAAAGGGTGAGTGAAGATCTACACCAGGAGCAAGCGAGGAATAGAGATATACATTAGGAACAAGGGGAGGAATCAAATCAACCTTACCTGACAGTTGAAGTGGGAATCAGAGGTCATCATGCAGTGGGGGAAGGGGCATACTCTGATTCATGCTGGGTGAGTGCAGAGCCCAGGAAACCCCAGAGGGTAGCCTCTGCAATTTCCTCCCTAGGAATGAGAGATCAGCAGCGCCTCCTTTTCCCCAAGAGGCTGCTGTAGAGGTGGCATGGGGAGGGGGGGCTCCCAAGGAGGCAGCAGATCCTACCTCCAAGGAGTACGCTGCCGCTGTGGCTGCAGCAGCAGGAGTTGCGTTCCCTGCAGCCGGATCTGCTGCCGTTCTGGATCCTGCCACCCGAGGCAGGATCCAGAAGGAGACCAATAGCTGCATCATGCATACTCCCCCAATGTAATCTTTTATTTTCTTGGGCCAAATATTACCCACTTTAGCATGGGTAGGCAAACTAAGGCCCGGGGGCCAGATCCGGCCCAATCGCCTTCTAAATCTGGCCCGCGGACAGTTCCGAAATCTGCATGTTTTTACATGTGTGGAATATGTGCTTTTATTTAAAATGCATCTCTGGGTTATTTGTGGGGCATAGAAATTCATTCATTTTTTCCCTTCAAAATATAGTCCTCCCCCCACAAGGTCTGAGGGACAGTGAACCGGCCCCCCTGCTGAAAAAGTTTGCTGACCCCTGCACTTTAGCCTTTCCTTTGTGAAGGTTCCCAAACTCTTTGCTCAGTGTTGTTTGCCCTTTTCTATGCAACTTTCCAGGTGGGTGGAGAAAGAGTAAAATAACCCTATAACAATAGGAACTACATATAAAAATAAAACAAATCTTACAACAATAGGGACTAGACGCTTGCTTATTTTTAAAATAAAGTAAGTAGAAGCTGAAAACACAGCCCTGCCCAGTGCTGATTCAGCATTGGGGTTCTTGTCTACAGTTGAACTGTTTCAAAACCAGGAACTCTTTCTCTTTGCTACCTGTGTATGAAAGTAGGATGAGTAGGGGAGGACCAGAGCAAAAATGGGTTCTTGGGTCAGTTCAGCAACTTTGATGAAGCTCACTAATAGGTATCAATCTCCTGATTAGGATTAATTCGAGCAGCCCTGAGTTTGCCATTCTCTGATAATGATGATGATGATGATAATTATTATAATAGTAAAATAAATAATATAAAATAATATAAAAATTCCTAGGGCAGTTTTTACTCTGGAGGAGGATTTGTGTGGAAGAGTTGGAATTAGCCCAGATGTGGCAGGGAGGGGGGTGGCGAAAGGGGGCGTGGGAGCCAGACAGGCAGCAAGGGTAAACGGAGCTGACAGGGTCAGCCAGAGCTTTTGTCCCTGCAGGCGGCGTGATTAGAGAGCTTGCCCGCCCAATTCCTTAGACTTTAGGGATGTTGTCGGACAAAACGGGGGTCTTCCTTAATTCCACCAGAGCGCAAGCGAGATCAGACTTGACATCCCAGGAACCCAATTCCCCTCTTTTTGAGCAAATAAATAAATCCCGTCCCTGCCGGGGATGGAAATAATCGTTCAAACGAGGCTTGTCAAAGCCCACTTCTAGCTTCCGGGGGTGGGGGTGGGGTGGTTGGCCCTCATTGAAGCTGCTAAGCTTGGGAGGGAGTTTGGGAACACGTGGGTGGGCCCAGGCACTTGGGGGAAGTAGCTCCAGAGCAGCAGGCTGTGGCTAGCAGAAAATGAAATGCTGCAGCGGAGATTTTGGGTCTAGCAGCAAGGCCCGTGCCGTTCTTCATCGCTCAGCTTGGCTGACAGGGTTACGCCCTCATCTGCCTGGAGGGCTCTGCGCGTTGCCACCCCCACCTCCGAGTAAAATAAAAATGTGTTTCCTGAATGTGCCTGTAAACAGTTTGGCATGACTCCTTATCACAAGGGTTGAAAACCTCCAGTCTGAATGTGGCCTCCCAATTACCTCTGTCAGGCCCTCGGGACTCTTCCCAGGTCACACCCCTTCACCAGCCAAGCTCTCGGCCCTCCTTGAATGCTTTTGCCAGACTTCATCATCATAATAATTAAATTTATATGCCACCTTTTCTCCCAAGGAGCTCAAAGCAGTGCACATGGTTCTCCTCCTCCCCATTTCATTTTCACAACAACCCTGTGAGGTAGATCAGGCTGAGAGGCAGTGACTGTCCCAAGGTCACCCAGTGAGCTTCATGGCTGGGTGGGGATTCGAACCATGGTCTCCCAGGTCATAGTCCAGCACTCTAACCATTATGCCCCACTGGCTCTCAGGGACTCATCCTTGAGCTGCGACATTACCTCTTGCTTGCCTGGTTGGAAGATGGAAAGGTAGAAGCCACTTGCTTTTGCGTGGTTGAAAGGTATAAGCCATGTTGCTCCTCCCACTTTTGTTCCTGGTCCTACCTACATTTGACTACATTTGACTGCCTACATTTAACCCCGCCTACCACCAACGTGCTGCCCAAGAATCCCCCTCCCCTAAGGAATGTGCACTCCAGGCTCCTCACAATACCTGAAGCTGTATTTTCTTCCACCTTGGTATGTTGCTAGATAGCTTCTGTATAGCATGGAAGAGAAGGTGCCACATTGCTCATCCTCCTTCTGCATCGGCCTAAATCAGTCTTCGGTTTGCTAACCAGTCCTAGCTATGCAAAGCCTGTGGGCCCAATCCACCCTATTCCAGAGAAGGGACCTAAGGTGCTAAGTGGCTGACAACTTGCCCAAAGTGATAGCTGCCTTCCAGAACACGGATCGAATTTGGGGTCTGTGGTGCAGCCATTGGCTCTACAGGTTATGCCTAAAGCCTAAACCAGGTGCTTTTGACTACAACTCCCATTGGCCCCAGCCAGCACTGGCTGGTTTGGATGGGACTTGTAGTCTGAAGCATCTGGATATGTTCCTTTTTTTTGTCTTTTCTGCTTGCAATTGGATAGTGGAGGAAGGCAGAAAAATAAATAAATAACTGCACCAGTGGCCTCTTCCAAGGCTTCCCCCCCCCCTTTCGGGGCGGAGGGGCTCGCATAGCATGCATGATTGTCGTCTTGATGAATTCCCCCCAGATGTAATGAGCTGGTTTTTCTGCTGTTAATATTGCATCTGCTGATGAAGGCTTCGTTAGGATAATGGAACGAAGCTAAAATATAAATGACTCGCTGTCAAGAAACAGCTTTTGCTCATGTTCTCTTGACAGTTCCCGGACTGTGGTGGTGGCAGCGGTGGGGAAAGAAGGTTCGGTGCGTGTGAGCTTTTGCATGTGCTCCGTGGGGTGCACACACGTTCCCCCCGCAAGGCACCCGCCTAGGCTTGCAACGAGCGCCAGTCACGAACCTTGGAGGATCAGGAGCTGGGTGGGTGGGGCATCTTGCTGGGCAGTTCATGGAACAAACCACCATGCCGCAAAAGCCTATACCAGGGCGTGTTGACTTTCTCAGCTATCAAATTCCCAAAATGAAGGGTGCTAAAAACTTATAGCATTACTTGGGAATTCAAAATATAATTTGGTTGTTAATATAATTCAGTTTTGCTCGGTAAGTACAGGTTGCGAACATTTTGAGCGCGTTCAGTTGCCATGCGACTGCCGACACATGGGTCGTTTTGGACCTGGAAGACGACAGAATGGGGGCATAATAGGGACAGGGCTTAACACGGGTGTAAAGGGGCGGGGCAGGCTTATTGTACACTGCTGATGCGTGCAGGGTCAAGGAACGCAACCCCCTCGCAAACTGGGGGGTTGCCTGTAAAATGTGTGTAAAATTGCAGAGAAAGAATTAAAAATGATTGCCGAGGACTTGCAGGTATATTATATGTTGTTGTTGTTGTTGTTGTTGTTGTTGTTGTTGTTGTTGTTGTTGTTGTTGCTGCTGCTGCTGCTGCTGCTGCTGCTGCTTTGATGTTGCTGTTGTTGTTGCTGCTGCTGCTGCTATTAATTTGTTTAGTGTTACCCGATATTTTCAGGTAAAATTAAAATTCTTTGGTTTTCCGAAAACGGTTTATGTGCTTCTTGATCAAACGTAGACTTAACCAGCTAAATATTGCCCAGTCACAAAAATAATAGCAGATATGAATTCTTCACAACTAGAAACATATTTTTATGAGCCCTGACTGAATAGATTTGCAAAAATGACTCAGAATGGGAGGAAGTAGCAGATCTGGCAAGTTTTTAAACCTTTAAGTAATAACTTTCCAGGATTTCAGGCAAGGAAACTTTCCTAAATGGAGATTGAACCTGGCACCTTCTCTGCCGCTGAATTGCAACCCTTTCCTAGCAACTGGGCAGTGGAAGAAGTACTGTTAAGTCCAGACCCCTTTTTGGGTGGGGTGGGGGGTGGAGCTTGGTCAAGATCCTTGCAGTGGGCCCCCATCCCTGAGTGATCTCCATTTGTCCGCCTCACCCTGAAATCAGCACCCACTTCAGAGGGAGAGGCCACATCTGCACCATACGTTTAAAGCATATTTATCACACTTTAACAGTCATAACTCCCCCTCTCCAAAGCACCCCAGGGAACTGCAGTTTGCTGCTCACAGAGCTACAGTTCCCCGCACCCTGAACCAACCACAGTCCCTGGGATTTTTTGGGGATTTGAGTTCGGTGAGAGGGGGGCATTCCAGCCTGCAGAGACCACACATGGCAAGGCCATGAAAGAATGCTTCCTGTCCCCCCAGGTTTCAGTGAGACAGGGGCGTTCTGGCAGCTGCAGAAGTGGTAATGTGCACCAGCGAGGGAGGGCAGGGGGCGGCACGGCTAAAGATGCCGCCCCTGTGCCCGACAAAGCCAACTCTGACTTGAAGGCCTTCAGTTCCCTTCCTGACAAGCGGCTGATACATTAAACTAAAGTGGACTAGTACCTTGTATGGCATTGCTGTTTTCAAGGATGTGAGCTCTACAGTTGCCTGAGAAGCCTCAGTGCTGCAGCCTTAGAGCAGGCGTGTTTACTTGTGTGAGTCTGAGCCTTCGCCTTAGGGAGAGGGAAAGTTTAACAAATATATATTGAAACATGCCAGCTTCCCACAGTAGCAGCAAGGAAAGATCTCTTTTCAAATGCGGCTTTGTATAAACAGCTGCATTGTGTTTCATTCCCTAAGTAGCAAGAGAACATAGCAGGTCAGCATGATCTGACCAGGTTTTTGTTAGCTGAAACGGCTGTTAGCTGCGTTCCCCCTGCCCCACACCACCTTGCAAGTTTGCATCAGTCTTTTTCTGCTTTTTGAATATTAGATTGAAGTAGTGATACAGGAAGAGTGAAAAGGAAGTTTTTTAGCCAAAATAATCTTATTCTCTCTTGGGACTGTGGCGTGATGGTGAGGGTGAGGGCAGCTTCCCTTTCAAAATTTTATCAAGCCAAAATGGTTTTTCTCTCCCAAATGCACAAGAAACAACAGAGTTTTGCTTTGAGTCAAAAGTATATTATTTGTTAGTTTGTTTATGAAATTTCTGTCCTGCTCTCCCTCCCGAAGTAGCACAGGCCGTGAAACAATGAGGCGGCAAAACAATATAATAAATAATAAATCAAACATGTGAAAATGGATCTAGGTGTCTTATGAGACCACAACCTTAATATGTGCCAACAGTTTGATCCAGCAGCAAAAAAAAGTTAATGGTATTCTAGGCTGCATTCTAGTGTCATGACCAAGGGAAGTAATAGTCCCACTCTATTCTGCCTTGGTCAGAGCACACCTGGAATGCCGTGTCTAGTTCTGGGCACCACAATTCTAGAAGGATATTGACAAGCTGGAACATGTGCAGAAGAGGGTGACTAAGGTGATCAAGGGTCTGGAAACTAAGTCTTATGAAGAACGGTTGAGAGAGCTGGGTATGTTTAAACTGGTAAAGAGGAGACTGAGAGAAGATATGATAACCTGAAGGGCTGTCACATGAAAGATGGAGGGTAAGAGCTGTTCCACAGTGGAACAGACTCCCATTAGAGGTTGCAGGCTCTCCTTCCTTGCTGGGTTTTAAGCAGAGGTTGGGTGACCATCTGTCTTGTATGATTTAGTTGAGATTCCTGCATTGCTGGAGGTTGGACTAGACGACCCTCGGGGTCCATTGCAACTCCACAGTTCTATGATTCTATGATTTAAAAGCAATAAGAAACACTCACATACTATAACAATTTCAAGGTAGCCTGGAGCAGTTATCTTTCAACCATCAAATGCCTGGGTGAAGAGCAATGTTTAAAAATTTGATCTGAAAGTCAGGAATGGGGGGGGGGGCTGATGCACCTCACCAGGGAGGGCATTCCTCATATGGGGAACCACCAGCAACAGGTCTTCCCCTGCTGGTTGTAGGGCCCGAGATGGAAAATACTCGGGAAGGCATTCTTGAATTGGAGCTGGTAGCTCACTCTTAGGCTCTCAGATTCCAACCCCAGATAATTTTCATTTAGGAGTTACTCATTTTGGTGGGGATTACACGATTCCTTCCAAGGCATACCAAGATGATAAACTTTTACTAGAGAGCTCCTATCTCAAAAGAAAATGAATATACAGTTCACATCAATTTATCATCAGGTAAGACATCAAAAGTAAACCAGATTAATCCCTTGGCTGCCCTCCTTTTCAACACACACTTTGCCTAATTGACCTTACCCTGCCTGCTTGCCCTCCACTGCACCCTGCTTGCCTGTTACCTGAGCCCCATCTGCACTATACATTTCAAGCAGTAGCACACCATTTTCTCTGGATTGCACCCATGAAATTAAGCAAGTTTCGTATAGGAGCATTTTGTAAAGCCTCTGATTCCAGTACGGTCCCTTCCTTGTCCAGTACAGAACTTTCTGTTCTGGAGTTATTGGAAAGCTATTTCATTTGGATGTGAGGAAGATTAAGAGATTGAATTATCTGCTTTGCAAATCCCCAGTCCTGCCCTTACTGTCAGCTGTTGACATGCAAACCTCCCCAAGGGCTTCTGTTTGAACAGAGGTGCCAACCTGAATAATAAATTGTGAGAGCCCAGGGAAGCTCCACCCCGCATAATTGATCACATGATGCAGTGCACCCACACCAATTGAATGGGACTACCCTTTAACTTTGTGGAGGCTCGACCCCCTTAAATATTTTATTGTGAAGGCTGAAGCCCTCACAGCCCCTAGGAGTTGGCTTCTGTATATGTGAGAAAGTGGCTGCACAGCTTGCCACGGTTTATTTGGATGTAGAATCAAAGGGTGGTATTCAGCTGAGCTTTATTCAGAGTAGATCCATTGAAAACAACCAACATGACTAAGTTACGTAGGTCCATTCATTTCAGTGACTGTGCTCTGAATAAAACCTAGTTGAATACTATCCATAGGGTTGGAATGGTTGTTTGAGATCACAGAAACATAAAATTGTAGAGTTGGAAGACACTGTGAGGATCATCTAGTCCAACCCCCTTAAATGAAGAAACTTTAACCTAATTCAGGACTTGAACCCACGACCCTGAGATTAAGAGTCTCATGCTCTACCAACTGAGCTAATCCTCATCTAGTCCAACCCCTTGGAGGTAATCTGAAGTTGTAAGCAGGGTTTCCCAAACTTGGATCTGCAGCTGGTTTTGGACTACAATTCCAATCATCCCTGACAACTTGTCCCACTAGCTAGGGGTGATGGGAGTTGTAGTCCAACAACAGCTGGAGACCCAAGTTTGGGAAAACCTGCTCTAGAGCATCCCCAACAGGTAGCCGCCCAGCTTCTGCTGGAATAACTCCCCTCTAAGGAATTTGTTCCAGATTTCAAACTACTGTCAATACTTACATATTTACTTACTCACTCACTCACTCACTCACTCACTCCCAAAACTGAGACCCAAGTCAGCTCGCAAAAATTAAAACAAACACAAATAAATACAGAAAGTAATTACAAAGTAATTAAACTATTATAGAACTAAAATATATAAAAAACAAATTATTAAAATATAGATAGTAAAAACAGCACAGCACTATTAAAAGCCAGTTCCCTGAAGCCTGCAGGAGTAAAACAGTCTTCAACTGCCATCAGAAGGATAACTAGGAGGGGACACGTCTGGTTTCTGCAGGGAGGGAGTTCCAGAGTCTGGGGGCAGCCACCGAGAAGTGTGCCTGCGCGGGAGGTGGGACTGAGAGAAGGATTGCCCCCAATGACATCAGAGCCTGGGCAAGTTCATATGGGATACATTCTTTCAGATAGCCTGGACCTAAGTCATATAGGTCTTTATAGGTCATAATCAGCACTTTGAATTGTGCCTGGAAACAGACTGATAGCCAATGAAGCTAGTCTAATAAGGGAATTCATATGCTACCTATAACCAGCCCTGGTCTACAATTTGG
Organism: Zootoca vivipara; assembly: GCF_965207765.1. NCBI lineage: Eukaryota > Metazoa > Chordata > Lepidosauria > Squamata > Lacertidae > Zootoca > Zootoca vivipara. The sequence continues at coordinate 12,569,812 of NC_142589.1, forward strand.
CTGCAGCTCTTTGAGCCAGTTGAAATTTCTGAGCACTTTTCAAAGGCAGCCCCATACAGAGCATGTTACAGTAATCTGAAGAAGAGGTAACTCAGGCATGTGTCACTATGGTGAGACCAGTCATTGGTTAGCTGTAGAACTTAGGACCACTCCACCTGAGAGTTGTGTCTGTTTTGGATCAAATCACTAGCTTTCGGGCTACTCTGTTTCCACCTGAACTATGCCCAAAGGATTATATCCAGAAAAGTCCTTCTCTGTGTAGGACCTAAGTTTCTTCACATCTTTCAACGGGTCTTCTCCAAGTAGGATTCGCAGAGGCTACTACCTTAATACTTTTAGGGATGAGGAACAGCTCAGCAATGGCCAAACATGCTCAGTGGGTGTGGAATGCTGGCTGGCTAACAGGGAATGGGATGGAGTATTATGGGAAAGGGCATGGCCAGCTAGAACCCTGAGAAGCACCATTCCACACTTTGACATTTTGTGGCCTTTCTGATTGGTAAAAGCCAATGGCGCTGTGGTCTAAACCACTGAACCTAGGGCTTGATGATCTAAAGGTCGGCGGTTCGAATCCCCACGACGGGGTGAGCGCCCGTTGTTCGGTCCCAGCTCCTGCCAACCTAGCAGTTCGAAAGCATGTCCAAGTAGATAAATAGGTACCGCTACGGCAGGAAGGTAAATGGTGTTTCCGTGCGCTGCTCTGGTTTCGCCAGAAGTGACATAGTCATGCTGGCCACATGACCCGGAGAAACTGTCTGCGGACAAACGTCAGCTCCCTCGGCCAGTAAAGCGAGATGAGCACCTCAACCCCAGAGTCGTTCGTGACTGGACCTAATGGTCAGGGGTCCCTTTACCTTTAATGGTGACCAATGGTGATAGAAGACTAGAGACCTACAGAGATTCCCTTGCATCTTCCCAGGCAGCCCTGGCAGTTAGCAAGACTTACCCAGAGCCAGTCACCTAGAGTGCGCAAAGTGTGTTTCGGGTCCCCCCCCCCTTCTCCTTTCTTCCCGGGCATCCCCGCTACTTCATTATCTTAGTCACTGTTGTGGTAAAGTTTCATGCTTCCTTTGACCTTTCTTTTCGGCCTGGTTATGCTGTTTTAACTACAACTGACACTCGTCCCCTGGCGCTATTACCTAGGAAACCCACCAGTTAGGCTTTCGCTTCCCCTCTCTCCCTGCCTGCCCCCCATTCCATCCTTGCTTCCCGTGGTCCTTTCTGTTTTATGCATCTCCCCCGCCTTTCCTCGCCCTCCTCCTCCTCTTCTCTTTTTTTTTAGTCCTTTAACATGGTTTTCCTAAAAAGTTTTTTAATCAATCAAATTTCGGGCAGAAAATAGGCTCCGTCACGCCTGGTCTTTGGGTCGTGTGACACTCTCCTGGGGTCCTGACAGCTCCTTAAAAGAGGGTCTCGGGACGCGGAGGCCAAACAGAATGTTTGCCCAGGGAAGGGGCGGTTTCCATGACGCTCTCACCCCCCCACTCTGGCGCACTGTCCGTTGGGCTGACACAGACCTGAGACTTTTTAAGGGGGGGAGAGGAGGAACGCAAGGGGGGGGGAGCATGCGTGTGTTCAAGAAGGATAGCGAAACAAACCCACCCACCCCCCAAAACAAAACAAAAGAGATATATGTGAAATGGAGGTTGGAAGCAGAGGGGCGAGGAAGTATGGGATGCATTGACAGCTGCCCCCAGCTCTCAGGGGGTGCCAGGCCCATTGGGGAGCCGATGGGATAGACAGTAATTTAGTCAGTTTTCCAAGTGTGCATAATCAAGGGTCTTTCTTTTTTTAAAAAAGTCAATTTTTCATCTCCTCTCAAGGCATTTTCTCCAGGAGAGCTGGCTACCCTGTCACGGAGGGAGAGCGTTCCTGAGCTCTGGTATGCACCTCTGTTCTTTGACCGCCTTTCTCGTCTCTCCATCTCACTCTGTTCAATCTGTCGGAGCTGCCTTTCGGTTAAGTGGGCCTGTCAATGGGCTTCTTGTTTTGGACCTAAACCGATACCAACAGAACGCTTGGCGGAGTTTTGTGGGGAGAGGGAGACCCTTCAGTTTGGAGTCTAAACTGGATTTATATGGGAGGGTCTTTCTTTGGCTTGAAAAGCACCACCCACCTGGATACGGGGCGATGGGGCTTTTCTGTCTTGGGTGGAGTGGACTGGGCAGAGCCCCCACATCTCGTCCTGGCCTCCTTTCCGCTGTCAGATTCTTGCCTTTCTCTCACATTTCTAAACGTCTTTCATATCCTTTTTCTCTCTCAAGCTCCCCCCCCTTATAATTAATGATTATGCTTAATTGGTTTGCTAAAACAGCCCAAGAGCATATTAGCAGGAGCAAGGTTGCCAGATTGTTTGGGGAGTGGTTACGGTGCATGTTTGACCAGGGCAAAGGGACGTTTGAGGGTCCTATTTATTTCTGTCTCTCCCTGGCCTCCGTACTGTTTGTAACTGTGTTTGAGTGTTGTGTGGCTGGCTGATGTTCCAGTTGGAGGCAAGTTGCAGCAGTGTCATCGGTGCTTCACTCGTATTCTCTCTGACTCAGTGTGGACACCCTGCAAAGTGGCCAGCCTGCCTCTTAGCAAAAAGAACCATCTTCTTTGACCATTTTTGTTTTTCTTTGCCCCAATGGGCAGTGATATTGTGTGTGTGTGTGTGTGTGTGTGTGTGTGTGTGTGTGTGTGTGTGTGTGTAGGCATACATTATGTCTGTTTTTTCCTATTACAGTCTGGGTACAGCTGGTCTTGAGTGAAAGGTGAAAGAAAAAGAGATGCACGCTCCACCTGTTGTCCGATTAAACTATAAAAGTTGGTTGTTGCTGTTGTTGTTTTTATTTTATTAGTCATGCAACAATAAACAACAAGTATCCCATTCCTCCCACCCACCTCCTTGTCCCAGATGGAACCTTGATGTTCAGAAATTGTAATAATGTATTTATGTTAAAGTGGGGGAGGGGGGTTAGGGAAACTTTTGCTCCCAATACATTCTCGGTAGTGGCACCCGTCCTGTGGAACACCCTCCCAGAGGTCAGAGAGATAAACAACTAGCGTACCTGACATTTAGAAAATACCTAAAGGCAGACCTGTTTAGGGAAGTTTTTAATCTGTGGTATTTGATGTATTTTAATGTTTGTTGGAAGCTGCCCAGAGTGGCAGGGGAAGCCCAGCCAGATGGGCGGGGTATAAATAATAAATTATTATTGTTGTTGTTGTTTTCCTGCTGCCTAGATATCAAGTCTTTGACCTTGTCAAACTAACCTGTGTGTGTTTTTATGTTAATAAGGATGGATGAATTAGTCCATTTTGGTATCTGCCAATTTCTCCCCCCCCCCCACAAGACTTAAATTAAGTTTACCTTTCCGCAGCAACATGCAATAAAAAATAATAATACCCCTAATAATTGCATTTTTGCATGCATTTTTGATGGATGTATGCACTTTTGCAAGCAGTTTTTCCCCCTAGTAGAAAGCATTTTTGCATGTTCTTTCCAGTAATGTATGCTTGTTTATGCATTATTTCCCCTAAAGTATATGTTTTTGTCCATACTATTCGATTGGAGAGCTGCATTACAAGATTCAGAGGAGTGCGAATTTCAGAGGACTGCTGAGTTTCAGTTCAAGTATCAGTCCAAGTAAGAAGTGTAAATTAGGTAGTTTCTCATGGAAAGGTGAACCAAATCATACCGGTATATTTTCCTTGTTCCTTGAGTATCTGCACACACACACATATGACATATTCCTGAGAGGCCCACAGGCCTGGCTCTCTCAAATGCTATAATTCCGGGTACCTGCCTTCCTTTATGTGGCTTGTGTGAAACTAAATCCTACTCGCAGAAAGGGAGGCAGTGAGTTTTGTTGAGACCAACTTGGGATGCGGAAGAGTTTCCTCTGGCACCTTGGCTCCACCTGCTCCAGGGAAAGGTGGGGAGCAGTTTTATGGAGCCTGTCATCCTTCCGACCATTGGGTCTAGACAAGGCACTGTTTCTGAGAACAGTTAGGGGAAAGGTGTTAGGGGCCTGCTCCCCCAGAGTGAACCAAGGCCCTGTGCTCTGTAGATGCTGGACGTATTCTTCCTTCAGCTATGTGTGCTAAGAGCTTTGGATTGGGCCCTGCTTCCGAGAAACTCCCGGAAACAAAAGATGTGTTGACTTCTGCAGCTTTGAACATGTTGTTTGCTGGATGTATCTTTCCCACCCCCCACCCTCGGAAATGTGGGTTGCCATAATGCCTTGTGCATCTGATAAAGTAGGGCTTTGACCCACAAAAACAACTTTTTGTTTCACATGAAATGAGGGGGAAATGCACTCTGCTTAATGACAGTGAAGTGCTTTGACAAAGATTGCCAGCGTCTTCTCTCCCCAGCCCCCTCCCGTGTCCTGCATGACAGGGAAAAATTCAGCAGGAAAAAAAAATAGTTTGACCGCCGCTGCAGAAAACTGGAAAACTGCAGAAATAGGATCAATCACAATAGGATTGAATCACAGTAGCCATGCTGGCTGGTGGGAGTTGTGGTTTGGAACATGTGGAGAGCTCCAGGTTGTCAAATGCCACCCAAGGACATGCTGGGACTACGAACATAAAATCAGTTTTAGAACTCTTTTAACAAGCCAAGTGCCCTGAGAAGGAGATTCTGAACAAGGTAGGCTCATAAGAACTACAGCTCTGCAATGAGACGGAGGTCCGACACTTTCATGAGGCAAATAGAGGCATCTGCCTCAAGGGGACAGATTTGGGACAGCAAAAAGAAGCAAAAAATTCAAACTGCTGGGTTGGATCTGTGTGTTGGATTTGCCATCTCAGGCACCAGCATAACTTGAACAGATTCTGAAGCCATGGTGCTGGAATCTGACTGTATGTGTGTGTTTATTGCAGAACAACCCAAAGATCCAGGCATACACCTGCCTCTTTGGGCGTAAGTCCAACTGAAGTCAGAGAAGTGTAGTTCTGAGTAGACGTCCCTAGGGTCAGGCACAAGAGCCAATCCCTTGTTGAGCCCTTGTGCAACGAGACTTGGGCTTCAGCCCTCTCCTCCTCCTCCCCTCCTCTCTTGTGCCATGGTAAACTATGGTTTGTGCAGAGCTGATTTAGGGCGCCACAGCAAACGGTGGTTTGCTTAAACCAGGAAAGAAAGGCGGGCATTTGAGCACGCAAGGAGAAGGCGGTTTGGCCAAGTACCTGGCCTTTGGATGTTTTGGATTGGCTCAAACATCTGTCTGTTATGACCTTTCCCCTTCAGTGTGGGATCTGGATGCCCTGCAGTGCAGGATTCACATGTGTTTCTGCACTTGTGCTTCCACAGACCTTCAGGCATGTGAGCGCCTCTCCTAAGAGCACCTGGCGCCTCTTGAAAGCAAGGTCAGGAACTTCTCTGGCTCGAGTTTCCAAAGATGACCAGCCAAGCCAACAAAATCATCTGAAATTGGGACCAGGGTGGGGGATAGAGTTTTGCCGGCTGTGATTGGGGAGAAATCTGCCTCTGCGTGCACATGTGTGCTTGTGCCTGCTGTTCCTTTAAGGCGAGAGTGGCGAGGGTGCTGTGCACCGGTGCCAGCTTTCATTCAGAAGCGCCGCCGCTGCCTCCTCCCCACCCCACCCCCTTCAGAAAGTTTCCTGCCGAATTGTTATGTGTGATCCGATCTGAAAGTTACTCTCTAAGCTTCTTGTCACATTTTGACTTAATGAAGTGCAACTGAAGAGGGAATTGGGGTTCATCACGCCAGTCTCTCTCTACTCCCTTGTTGTCAGAAAACAGGGGCGGTTGGGGACCGTAATGCAACGCTGAAAGTCGTTATCATTCCGGTCAGTCTGTTTAACACAAAATTAAACAAAGAACTAATTAGTGCCTCATGAATTAATAAATGCGCAGTTGCTGGGGAGGAAGAAGAGTGGGGGGTGGGGGGGAGAAGGTTGTTGGAGAAAAGATACTGGAAAAAGTCAAATTAGGAGGTGGCAGGATTGGAAGAGGGGTGAGAGGAAGGCCGAAAGTCCACTTAGGCAAAAATAAAAGTTTTGTACTCCTCGTCAAGGCTGTTCTGAGCAATGCAGCTGAGACCAGGGAAGTGACTTGGCTCTGACAAGGGTCTGGTGAGCTGGAGCTGGGTTCCAGAGAAGAAATAAATATTTATGCAGAAAGGACTCTGCTTCCAGTCCATGCTGGCTTCTGGAGTCAAGAGGGAGGAATTCACAACTGCGGTTTTGCAATGCACCTTGCCTTTCGAGGTGGTTTCAGAAGATACACGGGGCGTGGTTCTGGTTCAGAGCACAGAAACCCAGCATCCGGAATATTCTAGAGCTTGCTTAAAAGAAGACCAAGTTTCTAGTCCCTAAGACTGCAGAGAGAAATTTGAAAGTGTTTTTCTTAGGGCAGACATAGCCCTGTGGTTGTAATACCTTCCTTTTCCTATCAAAGCTATTTTCTTCCTCTCTTAAGACTCTTTCATCAGCTTCATAAAATCACGGAGTTTGCAGCAATAACAGAAGCCAGGCTAAAAGCTGGTTCTGTTACTTCTTTCTTTTTTAAAAAACAGAGTTTGAGCATTGATGTGGAAGATATCTCCCTCTGCCCGCCCCCTGACATGGCGAGGAGTTGGCCTTGCTTACGCACTGGTGGTGGCAGGGTGCTTTGTGCATATGCTCAGAGGCACTCCTTCCTAGTATTGCTGCTTTGAGCATTCCACATCTGAGGCCTAAACTTGGAGGCACAAGTACTAGGGAGGTAATAACCGTAATAGCAAAAGCAGTAATGTATTGTCACAATATAATTGGGGAAATGCAACATTACAGTTTTCATTATTACAGTTATTAGCTTCTCTGTATATTTTTGAGGGTTGGATTTCTTTTGCCTCCAATTTTCTTATTGTGGTTCCATCCCCTTTTGGGTGGGGCAAGAGGGGGATGAGTGTTTGAGGCTTAGCGTTGGAAGGGGTTCCTGGAGCTTGAGTGTTGAATTCTACCTGCAAAATGTGTGTAACAGTGGGCCTACCTACCTCACAGGTTGTTGCCTGAAGGGAACACATTGAAGTATCCAACAAAGTATTATTATTATTATTATTATTATTATTATTATTATTATTATTTATTGTTATCTATTAAATTTGCATGCCACCCTTCATCCGAAGATCTCAGGGCAATTCACAGCAAAATAAATAAATAAATATGCAAGTTACAAACACAAAATACGTAATAAAAACGGGCACAGAAACAAAACAATCGCTCCACCACCCGATTCCAGTGAGTGAGTAGTCAGGGGAGGAAAGACCTGAAGCGGCAGAGAAGTGTGTGGGGCAGAACAACAGGCTGCATTAAAGGCAGGTGACCCCTAAACTGACTTTTAAGTTTTAACTGCCCCAGAAGTTATATACACAACTTTCCTGCACATTCTCTCACTCTCTCTTAGGTAGCTTAAACTGTGTCTTCTCTGGGGGCCCCATCCCATCGCTTTTGTGCCCACCATACGGTACGACACCCCCAGACTTTAACATTTCTCCCTTTCCAAAGGAGCACGGGACGCATTTCCTTAAGAGAACTTAAGTCTGCCACAATAGCAGTTTTTAATCCCCGATTAACATTGCCCCAGAAAGGGACACACACATCCGTTTCTCTCTCTCTCCCACCCACCCACCCACCCAGCCATCCCTCCTCTGGGTTCTTTTTTCTGTTTTGGGGTGGGGGTGGGAGTTGTTGCAGCTTCCCCCTTTCCGAAACATTAATTGAGGGTGCCTGGTTGTGCGTTGGCAGAGGAGGTTTGGCTGGGAGCCCTTGTTGCGTGGAGCGGTTTTGGTTTGTGTGTGTTGTTGTTTTTTGTTCGCCCTGCTGCCCACCCCGGCTTCTGAGCTGTGCCCTGCCCTGCAGATACGGAGCAGATCCTGGCTTCCGAGGCTGTCTCATTGTCAGGCAGAGCTGGGGGAGGAGGAGGAGAGTCCATCCTTAAGAGGACATGTCAAGTACAATTAGCGTTATCTGTCTAAATATGTGCTGGGAACACAGAATACAAGCGTAGGCCTGGGTGGCTTTAATGGAGACATATGCAAGGTCAGACCGCCTCATGCAATCCCCCAATCTGATTTGGGGGGATTACACATTCTAAGTAAATTGGCGTTATTCCTCTTGCATCATTGATAAGCCGCGGCCAAAATAATGGAGGGGTGGGAGGGGGGAGAAGGGGGCTGCTGGGCCATTAAAAAAAACAACAACCACCCACCCAGTCTAGCATGGGGTGGGCGGTTGCGGGGAGAAAGACGGCTGCTTGCAGGCAGGGATAGAGGGGGAAGAGGCGAGAGTCAAAGGCAGAGCAGAGGGGAGAGGAAGGGAAGAAAAGAAAAGAAAGAGATCTAAAAGCAGCTTCACCAGCACCAGAATTCGCTTTCCAAAGGGTTGGGGCTTTTCCCTCGAAGACGTGAAGTTGTGAAGCAGGTGGTGATGGTACCTCTGCTCACGTGCAGAGTACTTTCCCCTTACCTCTTACTTGCTTTGCCACCTGCTCTCTGATGTTTTAGCTGAGTTTACAAGGCAACACTTTTGGGGCTGGGGAATGCTTTTCCTGGAGGGAAAGGCTAACTGGCCACGATGGCTGCGCTCTGCCTCAGGGGTGGTAATCCTTTTGAATGCCAGTTTCCGGAAACGGCAGGAAGGTTCCCCACAGGCATCTGGGTGGTCACTGTGAGGACAGGATGCTGGACTAGATGGGACCCCCTGCCCCATCCCCTTCCCCAAACAATAAAACCTTTCACATCCGCTTTCGTAATGAGCAAGGCCAAAACTGAGCACCCCAATTTGATCTTCTCAATTTTGCACCCCCTCAGCTTGGCGCCCAGGGTGGTGTGTGTGATCATCTTATTCTTTAACCCAGGCAGCAATGATCAGAGCAGCCATGGCAGTTAGAGCCAATAGCCCGACTCAGTACGAGGCACCTTGCTGCTTGCCATCAAAATGTCAGCCCTGCTTTTCTGGCACAGAGGTGTGTTGAGTGTCCACTAAAAACTACCCCACCTCCCAAAATACCGGTAGTAGAGAGACCACCACCCTCAGCCTCTCCTCCCTGTACTTCCCCACCATTCTTGCCCCAAATTATTTTGCCACCTAGGTGAGAGGGATGAGTTTGGGCCTTTCTTGGTCCAAGCTCAGCTGGTACAGCATGAGACTCTTAATCTCAGGGAAATAGGTTATAGCCCCATGTTGAGCAAACGGGGCTGGACTAGATGATCCTTGGGGTCCCTTCCGACTCTACAGTTCTATGATTCTAACCTGCTGTGCAGAATATAGAGCTTTGCCCTGCAAAAGGAGTGTGGCAGGCCCACGCCAAGCCAATCCACACACTGTTGTCTGCCAGGGCAGAGTCATCCCAAGCCACGTCAAATGAGCTGGTTGGAGGATACAATATGGAACAGGGAGGGGGGAAAGCACATAGCTTCCCGCTGTCGATGGGAGTAGGAAACCTGCTACCAGCTGCTTTCTTTACCAGCTGGTTCTACCATCTCTGTCTCTCCCCCACCCCCTGCCAAGTATAGGGAGACCCCCATCCGGAAGTCTCACAATATTGCCTTTCCCCCCCCCTTCCTTCAGCTCTGTCACACTTTTGGAACATATGGCTTTAAATAATTCAATTTACTTTGCGTGGTGCTTTTGTTTGGTTTCCCCCCTCCCCTGCAACTGTTGTTGTTTTTCTACATATTTCTTCGCCCTCCCCTCTCCCTCCAGTTTTTACTTGAGTATGCCCAAGTTTAGCCCATGCCAGAAGGGGGAATCACACTCAATCCCTACGTTGCTCGGAACAGAGAAGATAGGAAGCTGCCTCATACTGAATCAGACCGTTGGTCCATCTTGCTCAGTAATAATTATCAGTAGTAGTATTTTATTTACATGCCACCCATCTGACTGGGTTGCCCCAGTCACTCAGACTTGCCTACACTAACTGGCAGAAGTTCTCCAGGGCTTCAGGCAGGGAGGCTGTCCTAGACCTACATGGAGATGCCATTGGGGATTGAACCTGAGAGCATCTGCATGCAAAGCAGATTCTCTAGCCGCTGAGCTACAGCTCTTCCCCATGTTGTGCAGGTCCTACAGCAATGATGGATGCAGAGCAGAGTGGAAAAGGGAGGAGGTGGCCAGAACTGTATTTTAAAACTGTGGCAACTTACCCCACATTAAGCTCAGGAGTCAGTGCTCCTATTGCACACCACTTGTGCTCCCATGTCAGTGGTGAGTACGCTACAGCTCTTCCTCTTTGTGCAACAACCCTAGTGGCTATCCCATTATTCCCTTGCACCACCTAGGGGGTCTGTGTGGGACATGGTGCCTTTTAAAAGCAAAGGGTTGTGTGCTACTGAGTTCCACTCAGACCAGAGCCGTTGAAATTAACAGACCTAAGTTAGCCATGCTTACTAACTTCCACGACGCAACTCCAAGCAGGACTTGCATTGGATACAACCCAAAGGGTGGATATCAAAGTTGTGCGAGTTTTGTTTTCTTTTTTCTACTTCTGTGCAGCTTAATATATTTAAAAATATCTCTGAGCAGTGTACAAAAAAGAACCGACAGCAGGTTAAGGAGAATAATGCAAGAGTTCCCGGAAACTGTTGATATCACCCTAGTCTCTCACTTGAGTAGGCCCAAAGTGGCTGGTACTTCCTCGGGCTTTCCACAGCTGTGTTCCCCCCATTCAGCAGCACTCTCTACACCATGTTCCAGATGCAATGGGTCTAGAGAAAGAGAAAGGGTTCCACCTCCGCTCACAGCTCTTTCTTTACGCTTTGTCCTCTCCTCTTCCTCCAGCTGCTATTCCATTCATTCCTCCCTCTCCTGCCCCCATTCACTGTTGTGGGAGCCAATTGCGAGGGCTGCAAAGTGGGGGACACCCTGCCATGCAAGTGCCAATCCTTATGCCTGGCTTCCGCTGATGGGGTTGGTTAGGTGAATCCCCTGCCCTCCAGTTTCTAGCCCCTATGAACTTTGATGGGTGCATCCTGTTTCTGATTGAAGGATGCCTTTGGGGTTGAGGCCACCGGCAGGCAATAGAGATGCAAGGGTAGAGTTTCTTTGCCCTTCTGTCTTCTCTGCTTGTTTGCCCCAAACGCAGCTTTCAAATAAGAACCAGAATAAAGACTGTGTGCTGCTCCAGCAAGAACATCTGAAGTGGGCATTCTGCCCAGCTCCTTCTGCCCAGGAGAACCGCTGTATTCATACCTTATTTATAATAAATATGCATATTATCTCACCTTTCTCTGCAAAGCAGATTCAAGACAGCATATAACAGGGAGGGGGGGGGTCTTTTAAAAGCACAATGATACAACCTTAAAATACAATGACGGAGGGTCAACAGAACAAAAAAATGGCAGAACCTAAAAGATTTTAACTTTTTAAAAAGCTACTCAAATTCTGTGCATGCCAGATGAATTGACTGTGAACTTCCTGTGGATCTCCCAGCAATAATAATATTAACACCAAGGTGCCACTGGTCAAGTCAAAGCCCAGAGTGGGGAGGGGGACACCTACTGCATTGGTAAACCCACCCATTTTCCTTTGCCTCATTGTATATAATGCTAGCAGTAGTAACCTCTAACTCATTTTTCCCTCCTCAGGATGAAGTGACTTCACAGCTTTAAAATAAACCCAATCTGATTCCTGGTCATCGAAAGGTAGGAGAGACCGCCAAGACCACAAATGGGTATGTCCGCCCACGCGGGTTCTTTTTACCCTACCTTTCTGTGTCTCTGTGGCAATTTGTTGCTCCTGTCCATGCGGTTGATCTAGTCTGTGTGTTTTATGCCTAGTTTGTCAGCAAAAGAGTCACAGCTAGCGACACAGGGAAGTGTCAGGCGCTGGCGCACCCCCTACAAGGTGTGTTGCCTCCACCTTCTCCAGCGTAAATGGATGGTAGACCAATGGTCTGAATGGTAGACAGGTCAAAGGTCTAAATCAGGACAAGGCAGCTTCTTCTGTTTACAGGTAGCTCAATGTGGCAGAACAACCATCCGTAGTTCAGCGGTAGCATAATATGCTTCTGCTCATGCTCCGCATCCATCCCAAAGTGAGCTTTCTCACAGGAAGGTAAATGTGAGAAATGCCATCTGCACAATCACCATCCAGGTCAAGAAAAACACTGTGTAGGGGGGCGTGTCATACATGAGGTCAAAACATTTGTCACTGAAACATTAGTCCTAACAAATTGTCAGGGAACGGCAGTGTGGAAACCTGGGTGCTTTTTTGGAATTGTCACCTGTCCAAATAATCACTTGTCCCCCTTTTGTCACTCTTCCCTCCCTCGGCCCTTCCCCAAGTTCCATTTTCTAAAAGTGGCCAATGCCAAATTTCACACTTGGTTCTCATAAAGTGAGCTAGTAAATGTGAGACTAGACAGTGGCACTTTCGGTTCTGCTGCTGGTGGGAAGCAGCTTGCATCGTCAAATATTCCTGCACAGGAAGGGGGCAAAATGATGCACATTCACACAAAAATGTTTTGGGGAAAGGCGAAGGAATGTGAATATGGCATCGCTTTCCATTCCACCCTGTAGCCGTCGCATGCAGCACTGTTTCTTTTCTGCTGCAGTTTGTCTTCCACCAAAAACAACATTTGTCTTGTAGTCTGTTGTGGCAAGATTATGTAATTTAAGTAATTTATGTAATTAGTTATGTAGCTGGCCTAAGTTTCATTTTCTTTACATTGTTCCACCCCATTCATATCAGTGCAAAGGAAACACGTTGAAAATTTGGGAGCTGAGGGGACGTAATCAGTTACGGTTTTGGGGGGCGGAACGCAGCAACAATAAGTGAATATCAATTGTATTCGCTGAATTAATTTTCATTCCCGGGACGAATAAGCGAACTCTGCAATTCCCATTCCCATTTTCGGCAGAATGCTCTGACGTCCCTATTTGCAAGAACTGCCAACTCTGTAATCACTCTGCAAACTTTAGTTGCAACACATCCTTAAAATGACACACAAGGCAACTGAGGGTACTGAGGTTTTCCCAGATGGCATTACCTTCTCAGTCTGCCCTCTACTCTAGCCAGGTGCCAGCAGAGCGAGTGCCTCCCCCCACTGCTCCCCAAGCTGAGCATCTCAGGAGAGCTGGGCCCCGCAGTGTCAGAGGTGACCGGTGGAAGGCCAATGTTATGTAAATATTTCTGCTGCAACATGGCGAGGAATGAGAGCCAGCCTTACACATCCATCCATCATTGACGGGATGGGCCTCTCTGGAGCCAGCGGGGTTTGTATGGAAGTGGCTGGCAGCGGGAGGGGGGGACACAGACAGAGGCAGCAAGTGCCCCCGCTCACAAACTGTTTGTTTTCCTTTTTGTCCCTTTTGGTTTGGGGCACCCCACTGGGCACCCGACTCTCTGCTTTGTCTGCACAACCTCTCCACCCACCCGCTTGGCCCTTCGCTCTACACGCAACCCCCCCACACACTTCTCCCTCTCAAATAAGATCTCTCCAGGTTTTTTTGCATTTCGGCTTCTCTCTTTCCAACTTCAAAGGTGCCCCTTCATTGTCTTGGAATCGGCAGGCAGTGGCCCTGAAACGCGATCACAGCCAGGCACGGTGTAGGTCACCCCCTGAGCACCCTGCCTCGAGCCTTCAAAGGGATGGGCAGATGCTTCCCTTTGCATGCTTCACAACCCTGGTTACAGCTCTTTCCTCCTCCCTCCCTCCCTCTCTGGCCTCTATGCCCCCCTTGCTACATCGCTCTGTCACCACAGCTCAGTTCTCAGAGCATCTGCTTTGCGTGCAGAAGGTCCCCTTCGGCTAGGAGAGACCCCAGTCTGAAATCCTGGAGAGCTGCTCCCAGTCATTGTAGACAGTGCTGAGCTCAGTGGACTAAGGGGTTCAACTCAGGACAAGGCAACTTCCTATGTTTATAGACCAGACTGTGGGACGTACCATTTTGCAGGTGGGGCGTACCATTTGGGGAAGGGGTGTAGGTCAGTGGTAGGTTTGCATGCGGAAGGTCTCAGGTTCCATCCTTGGTGTCCCCAAGAGGGGCTGGGAGTCCACATGGTTAGCTGCACCAAAGGTTTGACTCAGGATACAGCAGCTTCCTCTGCTCTCTCTCTTGCCCTGCTTGGGGACGTCGGCCTCCTGGCCCTGCCAGTAGCACAGTTTGGCACTAAACTGGATGTGAAGGAGGTGGCACTCCACAATGAACAGGTGGGAGGTTGTGGTCTGCCCCCTGTTTTTCTAGCCCCCACCTCTTGCTGGTTCTTCTCTCTCCCCCTCCCGCCCAGCCTCCAGTGAACCATGATATCCACACTTGGCGTCTCAGGTGATTTGAGATGTCTCTGCTAGGACTGAAGAGCAGGAGTGGATCTACCATGAAACTAATGAAGTTTGAGCTTCAGGGCCCCTAATCCCAGAGGGGCCCCAGAAGTGACTTTAGTCCACACTGCTTAATTTTTTTTTAGGTCATTAGACCCAATTTGAGTTGCACAACTTGGAAACTATAAGGTGTAGGAAATATTTATTCACACCAGTGACTTTGACATATGAGATAATCCAGCACAGCACTTTTAATCAAAATCTTGAGTTGTAGTAGTTATTTTTCTTAAAAAATAAAATTGTGGTGATCTGTCATGGAACAACCCCATTGGAGAAGATAAAAAGGGTTACCCATACCTTGTTGTTGGTTGCAAATGGGACCCTATAATAGTTCAAGCTCCAGGGCCCTCAAAATGTAGGTCTCCCACTGCCAAGGAGCTCCGGAGAGCTTGTCTACAACTGAGTAGGGAGTGCAAGGAAGGGTGCAGCGGCATACCCTCCAAGAAAAATCCGGGATCAGCAGCGGCGCAGCACCGGAAGTCACTTCTACGCATGTCTGGACATGCATAGAAGCGACCTCCGGTGCTGGCGCTGCCCGATTTCCGGTGCCCATACATGGGCAGAGTGGCACCCGAAATAGGTTCTGCGCATGTCCAGACATGCACAGAAGGAGCCTCCCTGGCAGGTAGGAAATCCGGGGGATTTACGGGATTTTTCTCTATTCAGGATAACAGCGGGAAACGGGTTTAAATACAGGGGTTTCCCATGAAAAACAGGAGACTTGGCAGCTATGTGCAGCGGGGAGTTTTGGAGCTGTAGTTTGTCCTGAGGGGTCAGTGTTGCGACCTCCCTGGCCTCAGCCCATGAGCAGCCCAGAGCAGCGGCAGTGGGTGGGTGGCGAGTAAAAGATGCCTTGGACTTTTTGTTGGGTGTCAAGTGCAAACTCCTCAGCCCTGCTCAGAGTTGGGAAAGCCATTTCAGATCTCCAGGGGCCGTTTGAGCCCCTCTCTAAGGATGGGGTCAGGATTCCTCAGCCTCTCTCTCCCGTGGCAGAAAAAGCTCATCAGGAAATTAGCCTTCTCCCCTTCCCTTCCCTTCCCTTCCCTTCCCTTCCCTTCCCTTCCCTTCCCTCCCCTTCCCTTCCCTTCCCAGCCAACCACCCCTCTGTGTTTTCATTGGCTTCTTGCTTGGCAGGGGGTTGGACTGGATGGCCCTTGTGGTCTCTTCCAACTCTATGATTCTTCGCAATACATTCAGAGCAACCTCCTTGTTGCAGTCTCTAGGCAGTTTCTTAAGGTACTTCACCTTAAGCGTGCAATTGTGTGCAGGGGGATATCTCCTCGCCCCCCAGTCATAATTGGTTACATTTTTGTTTTCTCATAGCCTTCATGAAGGTCCTGGCCAACTGCTGACTTGTACCTGCGGCCTCATTAGGGAGGGCAAGACGCCTCTGTTTCCCAACAATTTCTGAACTCGTTCCTGGGTTTTATCTTCAAGAGTCATTTGTTCCTCTCCCTCCGCCCTGACTTCTGTGGAGCCCAAGAAGTGCCTCGTGCATGCAAGAGTGCTAGTGTAGCTTTTGAAGAAATGCAGGAGTGCCTGCATCGCTTTTGAAGAATGAACACAAGTGAATGAGCACCACAATCATTCCGCCGCCCTTTTTGTTGGCCTTCTATCTTATTATTCACTTGTCCTCTGAAGGCTCTGATCCCCCGTTTCTTCCACGTACCCCTCCTGGGTCTTATTTGACAGCAGCATACAGAGAATGTTTTGCCAAAATGGCACCTTTTTGCACTGACACTGAACCAACAATAGCGCAAGTCTTAACACCAAGAGCGAAATGCAAAGGTGTTGTGTAGTGAATTGTAGAATAGTCCAACCCCCTGCAACACCAGAATCTTTTCCCCAATGTGGGGCTCAAACCCACAGCCCTGAGATTAAGAGTCTAGTGCTCTGCGAACGAAGCTATGCCAGATATTCCCCCTGCCCTCAACTGGAGAGCCCGTTGAGTCTCCCTCTCTCCCTCTCTTTCTTTTTCATCTACTCAGAAGCCTTCCTTTACTTCCCTGTCACCCTAATTGATTGCATTAACCTTTCAGCGTATTGGATTTCTCCGGCATCATGCAGAGAGATCTGTGCAATATGCTTATAATCTGGGCCGTAATGGACAGGGAGCAGTCGACAAACCCCCTTTGCCAACAGGTTCCCTGACAGATTGGCTTTCCGAAAATGAGTGGCCGGTGGGGGTGGGGGGTTGGTTTGAGACACGATGGAAAGGGCATGACATAAGTATCATTTGCACCTCTGGGTCTGTTTTTTTTGGGGGGGGGGAATTGGTGTATAAATGCAAAGCAGCCGTGGAAGTGCTGAGTATTATGACTGCTGAGTCCACCTCATTTATACAGCCAGGTCTTCATGAGCAAAATTTTCAGCAGGCATATTTATAAACGTGTATACGGGCATATTTATAAACATAGAAAATTATGAATGGTGTTGAAGCATGGCTGGGACAGGGGGGCTTTCCCCAGTCTCACACAACACTTTAAATGGTCATAGAAACCAATCGGTCCATTCATGACGGCTCACATATAATTGCTGAGCAGAGCCTCCATGTCCAGCAGCACTGTACCTCTGACAGCCGGATACTGCGAATGAACAACAGGAAAAGGCCTTGCTCTTCCTGCTCTTACTCAGGAGGGTCACTGTATGGCAGGATTCTGGATGCTCTTCTTTGCCTTAAGCATCTAATTGTTCTTTTGAAAGGGTCTGTTAAAACCAAAGCAACCAACTTGCCCAGAGCTGACTTCTGTTGCTTTTTTTTTTAAAAAAATGCAGGTGGAGCCTAGAGCGTAAACCAAAACCAGAGCAAAAGCAGGCAGCCAAGATGATAATTCTGTCATTTTTTTGGTCTGGGGGGGGGAGCGTGGAGGGACTTGGGCAGCAGATACGTGGTTTGTCTCCCTATTAAATCCGGGTCCCCTTTAGTACTGTGGAGACTCTAAAGTGTGCTTGCACTTGTGTCTGCAAGGGCTGCCTAAGCTCGTCTTTAGAGGCTGCCCTAACAGCTCACGACGGTGGTGAGGATGAGAATGTTTCCTGGCACCAATAGATAGATATTTTATTGACAATGTTTTAAAACGTATAAAAGAGCAACTGGAAGCCCATGTGATGGTAAATTTGCCAAGATCTCCCGTAAATGAGAGGGTAGCTTTTCTCTTTACGTATATATAAAACGTCTCTTCCCCAACCTGGGATGGGATGTTCGACTGAGCAGGGGACATTCTGGGAAGAGGAGTCTGTGGGTGGGATCACCTTGAAGCATTACCCTGGGCAAAGCTCTGTGATGGGCAAAATTTTGAGGAGCACGGGAGGCTTGTGGTGTCATTCATTCATTCATTCATTCATTCATTCATTCATCCATTCATTGCATTTATATCCCACCTTTTTCTCCATGGTAGTATACATGATTCTTCCCCCGCTTTCATTTGTTCCACACAACAATAGGCTGAGAGGTCATGACTGGCCCAGTGAGAGCTCCATGGCTGAGTGGGGATTTGAACCATAGTCTCCCAAATCGTAGTCCAGCACTCTAACCACTGCACAACACTGCCTCAGATATTACATACAGTATTTCATTTCGGAGAGGGCTTCTCTCCAGCGAAGAAGCAAAACCTTCACTTGCACGCTACATTTTTGGCGTGTGCGTTGGTATTAAAGCTTGACACCATCTTACCTACCGGAAGTGGGTGACAAGGAGCGTTCAAAAGAAGTGGTGTGTGTTGGTGTGTTTGAGAGAGAAATGAGAGTTCACTGAGATGAAGCAAAGGAGGGAAGAATGGAAAAGAGGGATTCAAAGAAGATGGCAGCACCTCTGAATGGAAGAGTAAACAGGCGCTGGGCGGCATTAAGTTAATTGATTGCTCTGCAACAGGCGGAACAGTGTGTTATTCTGTCGCCGTGGCAACAACCCCCCAAAATTGTCAGCCTGTTTGGATGAAGTGAAGCGAGACATTGTCTAATTTGCGGTGATCTGGGTGTTTGTTTTTCCTTCTGAGGGGGCGGGGATCCAATGATCTGTTGTTTGCTCAAAACTCTTGCTCTAGTTCTTTTCTCTTTTCTTTTTTTTTAGAATAATAATCATAACAACATTTTCTTTATTTAAAAAAAATCAGAGGTGGCTGGAAGCAGGGGGGTGGAAATGTTGATTGTTTCCTCAAGTTACCTTGGTTTCGTCACATGGGCCGCAGAGGTGAAAAACAAAAAAAAGTCATCTCCTTGCTTAACCTCACGGGGAGGGAATTAGGAGCGTTACTGAAACTGGGAGTTGATTCATATCTTCCTCATGGAAGCCATGCAAAATTTCAGCTTAGCGATCCAAAACATCTTGTTTTCTTTGCCAGGGCAAGAGTTGTATGGGTGGGGATTAAAAGAAAGCAATATTAAACATGTTCTTTAAAAGAAAACCTTTCCCAAACAATTTTAATTTTATAATTCAGTATTTATTTTCCAGCTGAGTGCCAGGTGCTGTCTAAAAGATTGTTCCAGAGCAACTGCTGCTTCCAGGTTATATAGTCTACGCCAGCTTATAAGACCCTTTCCATTGTCCCCACCAACTGAAAGTTGGAAAGTTGGAAACTCAGATCTATAAGCCAAATTGCACCTTAAGCCTAGGTTACAGTCGCCACAACGGACTGTCTAGGTGCCTTTTTTGCAGTGAGATGATGATGGTGATTCATTTCACTTACATACTGCTTTATATTTTAAAGGGGGGAGAATCTCAGAGTGGTTTACAACACATTAAAACATCAAGTAAAAGAATCCAGACTAAAACTAATGCAAGCTTCAAGGAAAATATTTCAGATCCTTCTCTAAGTGACATTTTGCTTTCTCCATATTTACTTACCGACTTAATTTATAGAGCTGCCCCATTGCAGAAGTACTCTAGGCAGCCAGTGTGGAGTAGTGGTTAAGAGTGTCGAACTAGGACCTGGGAGATCAGGGTTCAAATCCCCACTCAGCCAAGAAGCTCACTGAGTGAACTTTAGTCAGTCACAGACTCTTAACTTACCTCACAAGGTCGTTGTAGGGATTCACTGGGGGGGGGGGTGAACCGTGTACTTCTTGGAGGGATATAAATGGAAAAAATAAACTCTTCTGCTGATCTGCTTAAGAAGGCTAGAGGTACTGTACCAAACAAATGGAGATATCAGTCGCCGACCTGGCATCCAGAGACCTCCCCAGGGTCGCAATTGGACCCACACCAGTTGCAAAATGCGCCTGGAGCTTGGGGGATTTCGAGCGCTGGTTGGGGACAAAAAGAAGCTGAGCAGCCTAACTCTTTAGAAGGAGAAGTCAATGGTTATTCAATTCACCTGCCAAAAGGCACTCTAAGCAAACGTAACACAACTTACTGACACATCATGAATAAAAGAGTATGGTGTGTCAGGAGAGCAAAATCACTGGGATTTCTGAGGTAACATTCTTCAGTCCTGGGTTCTTTGCTCTCACTTCACAGTGACTTGGTGGCCCAGTTAGCATTTGACACTAAGCCATGGTTAGCCAAACCATGATTTGTCAGTCACTCAGCTGATTCAACAAAACCATGCCTTGATTCTCCAAAGTTTGGTTTCATTTTCAAGCTGCTTCTGCCTTTGGAGCTTGGCAAGTGGCTATGGTGGGTTGGCCAAGCAAGCCATGCTTAAGGAAGGCTGCTCATATAAATCAAGCCAAGGTTCATAAGGCAACAACAAAAACTTGGCTTCAGATCATGGTTTGTTGGCAGTAAACAAACCATAGTTCAGGCACAAGGCAAGGGTCACCCAGTTCACCACAGTTTATTAAACCCTGGATCAGTGTGTGAAGAAAAGGTCTTTAAATATTCCCATTTTACAGGATGGTAGAATGGAGAGTGAGAAAAGGTTCCCACAACAAAGACCACCCAGTGGACATTTAGCAGAAAGACATGAGGCTTATATCCAGATCTCCCATTTCATGGACGTACAATGAATCAAGTAGACAACAGACAAATCTCACCTTGCTCTCCCCATGAATCTGACCCTACCCTTAGAACACATGGTTGACTGTGGAGTATTGGTCTCCAAAGTGGAGCTACCATTTATTTTTTTGTCTGGATCATAATACACTGGTGCCTATAAGCCGGAGAGGAATATGGCATGGAGAGGAACCCATTTATCCCCTGGATTCCTTGTTCTTCCTCTTCTCCTTTCTTCTGAAAGTATTTCCTGTTCCATGTTTCTTCCTTTTCCTCCTTTTCTGCCCTACCCCTTCCCTTGTTCATCATATGTTCTTCTAGATATCAGGTCCTACAATCTAGGGAGAAAACACACACACACACACAAAATCTAGCTGAGATTCCTCTATTGCAGGGGGTTGGACTGGATGACCCTCGGGGTCCCCTCCCAACTCTACAATACTGTGATTCCTTTTTTCCACCCTCTCCCACTCAGCTGTTGCATGAACTCCAATGGGGGTTACCTTGACGGGTTCAGGTTTGGTGGTAGCAGCGGTGAGTTGGAGCAGTGTCTGGTGCTAAACATCATCTTCCCACCCAATCCCAGAATAGAGTGGGTTTTCCTGGGGGTGCTCCTGCTACAGTTCTGCGGGTATGATGCACATTTGCGGTACGTGTGTGTTGTGTGTGTGTTTTCGAAAAAAGAGCGAACTGTTTGACTGGCAGAAGCGGCAGTTGAAACGAGGTGGTTATTGGCGTCAGGAAAAGCTAAATAACCCTGTAACTGGTATGAAGGTGAATTCATGGTCTGGTGAGCACTGAAAATATGAGAGTTCTCTAGACAGGCAGCGTGGCGCAGGAAATAACAGCGCAGAAGCTTCCGAGGAAGCCTGGATAGCCAAGGGCAGGGCATCAGGACAAGAGGGGTCTGCTGGCGGCTGTGTAAGCAGGGTGGCACATTTTTCCCTTGCCTGGAGTGAAATTCAGAAATCTGATCAGCCTCATTTAAAAAGGAAGGAAGGAAGAAGAAGCAAGTTGCTAGTTCTCAGGCTTCTGGAGAACAGCTTGAAAACATCTCCAGTGGGGATGGGGAGGACGTTGTTTGGTTCAGTTTGCATTTATAGGTTTGTGCTTTCTGAGACAATATGCCAACCAAAACACAGCCAAATTTGCACTTTCCAAATTTTGCAGTGTGGTTCTCTGGCCAAGTAATGTGCAAAAAATGCACATACTAGGGTATAATGTGTCTAGAAATTCACATTTTAGTGAAAATAATTTAGAAAAATGTGTTATATTAGTGGAAACTAGGCTCATAAGTTGATGTGGAGAACTTGAAGCAAATACGATTTAAAAAAGTGGAGAAAGTGAGAGAAAACGAAAATTAACAAATTCTCCCATCTTTAGTCTCTAGGCCTGCCTTTTCACCTGTGCTGCCCTTCCTTTTTGCCAGGAAATTTCCAAGAAAGCAGACTGTGGAAATAAACAAAGCAAAACTGTTTGCAGGCATTACTCCTACACAGATGCAATCTCCTTGCAGGGAAGGAGAAACAGATTTTACAAAGAGGCGAAAGCCCATGCAACACCTTTGTATATATGATGCACAGCCACAAGAGGTTTTTATCTCTGCTATGAACACATGGATCAGGGCTGCTGCTGGAGGCCACATAAAATTATTGGGTGACACTTTGTACCTGATGGTGTAGGGAGTTTCCCCTGCAAGGGGATTCTATCAGGGCAAGTTGTGGGAGGGGAGGAAGAATGCATGAAACAGCCTTTCATTGGCGTCAGGAATGCAGGTGTGTTTTTCTCCAGAGTGGCTGCAAAGTGCATGAAACCCTTTAAACAATGGGTTGGGGGCTACCGTAGGAGCAAAGTGTATTTTGGGGAAAGGGGGCACGCTTTGTCCCCAACGTTAGGTTTCTGAAAGATTAGATTAGACGTTAGATTTCTGGCATATTTCATATTAATGCTCACTTCTGAGAAACATTTTTCTATAGGTTGTTTCTGCTCAGAGCAGACCCATTTAAATGAATGGATGTAGCTAACTTAAGGCCATCCATTTCAGTAGGGTCTACTCAGAGCAAAACCTACTTGGATTGTCTCCTCTGAAGTCCTGTTGATTTTGATGGAGTTAATGATGCAAGTTAAGCAAGTTTAGGACTGCCACCTCGTTTTAATTCCCCGTACAGTATTTTATTATTCAGTCATAATACATATGTGAAAAGGGCTTTCCACCAAGCAACCACAGGGAGACAGCAGTTGTGGGGCAGCGTGCTTCCCCCCCCCTCGCTTTGGCACCTGTGCATAGATGTCAGCTATGTCGGTCTTGCAGAGTTTGGGCTGAATGTGCTCCACTCACATGTATGTTCCATAAAGTACATAGACCCTGAGGGTCATCTGAACCAACTCCATGCAATGCAGGAATCCTGCCCACAGCCGTTGCTGGGTGGGCTCCAATCACCAACCTTCAGGCTACAGCCAGCCGCCCCATGGATGGCCCATTGCACCACATGGATGCACAGACAAGCTGGCCAATGCTTGCTTGGAGCTCCATAAAATCTGTGCTTCTTGCTTCTTGCCTAAGTTGCACAGACCTGATGACTTTGCAAGCAGGACCTTAGTCTGGCTGGAGCAAAAAAAAAATATGTTTCATTTATTCCTTAGGCTTATACCCTAATATTTCCCCCAAGGAGCTGCAAGCAACGTATTTGGCTCTTTCCACTCCCTGCCCGCTCCTAACAACTATATCCTCACAACAAGCCTGCAGTGCTGGTTAGGCCGAGAGATAGCAAGAGCACCCAGTGAGCCTTGCAGTTGAAGGAAGGATTTCAGCTTCGCCAGCCCAAGCCTGACACTTTAATCGTGACACCACACTGGCTCCCAAAAAGGACTATGATTAATTGGTGGCAAGGATCTGGGAATTCCGCAGTGCCCGTGTTAACATTCCAGGGCGAGACGGCAAGCAAGGTGTGCAGGTGGGCCCAGTGCCAACTCTCCTGTGCGACCCACAGGAGAGGCGGGAGCAGCAGCCGACCAACCCCCAAGCCTCCCCCTTCCTGGCTTTGGGCTTTTTCTTACTCATTTATTTACTATTATTTCTCCCGCCTGCTTGCCTGGCACTGTAAGAAGCAAAGCGAGCAGGGAGGAGGAAGGCAGGAATGAGAAAAAAGGATTTAGTAACAATGCTGAACATTGCAAAACTATATATATATATATATATATATATATATATATATATATATATATATATATCCTTTTGAATAATGTGTCACAGAAACTGATGGATGATAAAGGGGGAGAAAAGGCCCTGCGAAGAATCCGGCTAAGCCAGTTTCTCTTATTTATTAAAGAAAGGGGGGGGAAGCTGAGATAATTAACTTTTTTTTTGTTTTGTTTGCGGGCGACTCCCCAGACTGGCAACTCCAGGGCGCCTGGCAAATGGAGCTTGGTATCAGCTCTGCCAGAGTGGCACAAAGCAAGCTGGATCTGCCTAGTGACTGGCTCGAAACTGACAGAGTTTGTTGGTTTCAAGAGGCCAGGAAGGATTCCCAGATTGCAGGCAAGGATCGGGAATCCCTGACATCAGAAGGAGCCCCTTGAGTTCCAGCTTTGTCTTAGTGAAGCCATCCCAGTTGAGAACGTAAAACTGTTTGAGCCTTGCTGGGTGTCACCAGGACTAGGGAAAAGCAAGCAGCATTAACTACTCCAGCTGGGGACATTGGGGATTCCACCCTTCCTTGTGTACGCATCCCATATATGCCTAGGAGTAGATATTTCTGTAGCGGAGCTAAAGTGTTTCCCTATCCTTTGCTTTTCCTTGAGAAAAGGGATACAGCGGGTCATTGCTTTTATACCAGCCTTTCCCAATGTGGTGCCCTCCAGATGTTGTTGAGCTCTATCTCCCATCAGCCACAGCCAGTATGGCCAGGGATGATAATATCTGCAAAGCACCATGGGGAGGCTGCTCTAGATCAGGGGTAGGGAACTGGTGCCCCAACCCCACAAAGTTCAATTTCCAACATCCTTGACTGTTGGGCATGCTGGCTAGAGCAGATGTGTGCTGGAGTTCAAAAACATCTGGAAGCCTCCAGGTTCCCCACCGTTTTTCTGGAACAGGGCTAACCAGTGTGATGCTCTGCAGATGTTAGACTCCAACACCCATTAAGCATGGCCAAAGGTCAGGGGAGATGGGAGTTGGAGTCCAATAACACCTGGAGGGCACCATGTTGGAGCAGGGAGGGGGATCTGACTCTAGACCAGGGTTTCCCAAACTTGGGTCTGCAGCTGGTTTTGGACTACAATTCCCATCATCCCTGACCGCTGGTCCTGCTAGCTACGGATGATGGGAGTTGGAGTCCCAAAACAGCTGGAGACCCAAGTTTGGGAAACCCTCCTCTAGATAAATGGATTTGCAGATCTTAAATTACAAGAGGGCAGGTTTTGGTTGACATCAGGGGAAGCCTAATGGAACCAGTTTCCTAGAGTGGTGGTGGGGTGGGTGAGCCCTTCATGGGGGTCTTAAAGCGGGAGGTTTGGGGCTGCTCTGGTTCTCTGGGTTCCTAGAGGGAGCTGGACGAGCTGACTTGCAAAGCCCTCTCCAACACTATGGTTTCATTATTCTTGATCTACAGTGTGGAAAGTCACACTGGGGAGTGTGGCGGGGGGAGAAATGAAATACAGTATTTTTGTTCTTCCCTTTAGTTGTGGGATCAGGCACACAAGTCTGAGTGATGGCAAGGTCCAGCCTGAGATAACTGATGAAGCAGGAAGGTGCTCCAAGCAGTGGAGGAGGAAGAGGGTGGTAGTGGTAGAGCAGTGAAACTTCAGGCTGGGGGGGGGGACAACTGTGGCCCTCTAGACCTCTCTGTCTGGGCCTTGGAAATCTCCCCACACCAGAAACCCCTCAGTGGCTTTGCTTTACCTTGTGTGTTTTTTGATACGCCCTTGAATCCTGACCATGTCTTTTGCTTGTCTGAATGGTGGGTGGAGGGTGTGTGTGGCGAGAGTGTGCGTAGAAGCCAGCCTACTGCACAAAGGTTTTTAAATATATATAACACTTGTTGACCTGCCCACTTTTGCCTCTGGGCCTCCCCAAAAGGTTGCCCAGGAAGGACCCCGGCACTGTGGCAAAGGCCAGCAAACAGATGAGGGAAATCAACACAACTCAAGAACGGGTTTGCCTGGACTGAGGGAGCACAGCAAATCTTGAGGCTATATAAGCTGACAGTGGAACTGGATTGGCTCTTTAGTGTTCTGTGATTCCCAAGAGAAAGAGGATATTAGTCTGTGACGTGTTTATACTCAAAAGGACCTGAATTTCCCACCCTCCTCTGACCAGTGGCCCCCTGACTCAGCTGCACAGCAGGTAAACAAAAAACCAAAACCCTGATGTCTAACCTGCAAGGTCTTAATGGATTGATTTTGTTCAAGCATCATTTTGAGGGAGGATGGTCCATTTCAGGCACCCCTAGTTTTTCAGCACAAAATGTGCCGTCCTCTCCCTTGCTCTTAGCCTTCGGCAGAAAACAAAGCTCTTTCATTTAACATATGCTGTGGACCAAAAAGACTTTTTCTTGTAATTTCTCCTTTCTTTTTATTTTTTGAAACTCAAGGATGTGTCATTTTTTTTGTTTCAATTTAGCATTGGAGAATTTTATAATTTAGTAATTAAAATCTCTGATAGGCTTTAGAAATTGCAGCTAATTGAATTTAATGGGAAGATGATTTTCAATTTTATTTGATTACCCAGACCCCTGGCATTGGTATTTATGGGGGAAAAATGGGAAATGTGCAGTGTGGGCTAAGATGGCATAATTGAATTAGGGCTAATCGGATTTCTTCGTCATGAATTTCACTATAATTTTCCTATAATTTTCCATTAGATATCTAGTTTACAAATATTCACAAAGAAATGAAGCTCTTTCGGAATGGAGATTGCTGGCTAACAGGATTACCAAGGCGATTGCATGGTGATGCCAAGCCAGCCTCCTTCGATAATGCAATCGCTACGTCTGCCTCACACTCTCCTGCCCCCAATCCTCCACTTCTGCCTCCCCCCCCCCAAACACCCCAAGATCCTTGGTACCACCCTGGCACCACCCTACTTCCTTCATTTCCATTTATTTTGCTAGTTATCCACATGTGCTTTTAGTCCGAGAACAGAAGTGATGGGGGGGGGCTTTTTCCATCAGAGGGCCACATTCCTTCCTGGGCAAGCTTCCAAGGGCCATATGCCAGTAATGGATGGGACCAGAGTCGGAAATGGTCAGAACTGGTTGTTGGAAACAGCAGGAGGACATGTAGCACAGTTTGCTCTAAAGTGCACATCTCAGTGGCGTAACAATGGGGGGCACAGCGGTGATTGCCCCGGTTGCATAATTCTGAAGGGCGCAACCAGGCGCCCCCATGGCAGTCTCCCTCATTGATGCCGTGTGGCTGAGCTCCTGATACTTTCCAGAGCTGCAGGGAGGCAAGCCAGGCCCAGGCTGGATCTTTGGGGTTGGAGCAGTGCCTCCTCCTCCTCGTGGCCATGCAGGCCCTGACCTGGGCTGGCCAAGAGGCGAGGTTGGTCTGGCTATTCTTGAACACTGCACAAAGTGCTGGGCCTGTGGGGATGGAAGGAGAGCAGGAGGGCGGGAGCTCCATGGACATGCCAGAAACTGCTACCGGAGCACAAGCAGCTAGCCCAGCCGCTCGCTTGTTGTCCACCTGCTTGCCTCCACACCAAGTCCAGCCGCTCTCCTCTCTTCCCCTCTGTTCTCCCAGCACAGGTGCCTGCCAACGTGCCCCCAACCCCTGTGCCTTGCCACTGCCACCCATGCCGTGCCCCCCCCCCCCGAGGAAGGAGGAAGAAGAAGGTGGGAAAGCACCTTGTGGACTTGCTTCACTCTCCGTGCTAGCTCCACACTCGCCCCCACTGTGTGCCTCCACCCAAGCTGCCCATTCCACCAGAGGGGGCACAGCACTTGCCCCACCCTGGGCAGCGGTAACCCACGCTATGCCACTGGCGCACCTTAGAAAAAAGTTTGTTCGTTTTTCAGCTTACAACAAAAACCCAACCTTGATCCCTTTTCTTGCATAACCTGCTTTAACTTGTGCACATGTTAACAGTTTTCAGGCAGCAGTTTCTATCCTGGCGTGGCTAGACCTGAGGCAGAATCTTTCCAGAAGCTCAAAAATAGTTTAATTCCACATGCTCCTTTGCCTGGAGACATGCATTGCTTGCTTTTCGTTGCAAGAGTAACTGGACAGTAAAGAATATCTACTTTGGTAATCCAGCCTCACCAATGTTGGGGGTTTTGTGTGTGTGTGTGTGTTCCTTCCTTTTTCACCCATTTAGCAAATAGTTAACATCTCACCCTACCCTAAGCCAGGCCTTTTCATGTTGGGAAGCGGCTCTCTCAAGCATCTCAGATTTATTGAGGCTGCCCCTAAAGTACAGTATCATAGCTCCTAGGTGGAAGGACTGGGAAGAAAGCCTGCGCAAGGAGGGAGGAAGTGGATGCTCCTTGAAAAGTTGCAAAATGTAGCAGTAGATGAGTGAGCCTAAAGGTTGTCAACTTCTGACTTCCTGTCCTAAGGGGCAGCTGTGTCTTAGGCCTCACATCCTGGAGAGATACCAGGGTGCTGTGCGTGGTTCCTCAAAACTGGGAAGAGAAGATAAACCAGACAGCACAACAGAAGGGAGGTAGACAGTGGAGAAAACTCTCATGTGCTTTAGGTTGCATCCATACTATGCATTTAAAGCACATGGCTTCCCCTAAAGAATCCTGGTGCTGTGAATTGCAGCTTTGTGAGGGGTGAACTGCAGTTCCCAGGATTCTTTGGGGGAAGCCATGTGCTTTAAATGCAAGTCAGATGGGTGGCATATAAATAAATTATTATTATTATTATTATTATTATTATTATTATTATTATTATTAAGGTGTGATCTTAGAGCCAGGTCTAGCAGCCTGGCAGACATAGAATCATAGATAATCGAATCATAGACTTAAGCAAAGGGCAAAGCTGAACCAGAAGCTAAAATAGTCCTACTAGGTTGAGAAAAAACAACTGGCCACTGCAGTGTGCGAAACATAACTGAAACCTGGGTCTTCATCCACTGTCTTTCCGCTTCCTCAACATGTAGCAGGTCACAAACTAGAAGGGTTCTAGTGCTCCTGACAAGCTGACAGGGGAAGTGTATTCTTTGGGCCAAAAGCAATTATGCGAACGCACTCCAGAAGCTGTTCCTGCCCATGTTTTGCAGAAGGCTACAAGGAGACCTTCCTAGATCTGTAGCCCAGTAGTACAACACTGCTTTGCTTGCAGAATGTCGCAGGTTCAATCCCAGCATCTCGAGGTAGAGCTGGGAGAGATCCCCCTCTGAAGCCCTGGAGAACCACTGCCAGTCAGTGTAGACAATACTGAGCTAGGTTGACCAATGACCCAACTCTCATTATAAGTGTCCTGACGCTCCCTGCCAGACGAGGAACCCAAACTTCCAGCTTTGGTTCTGCCAAAGGATTTGCTGCTCAAATCAGATGTGTACATAAGACAAGCTACCATTTACAGGGTTCAGCAGGTATCTCAGAGGTAAGGCCCATGACTGAGCACAAGCTGAGATGTTGATCTAACAAGCAACATACTTACTGTGCCTTCCTTTTGAAGAGCAGGACAGACACTGCTGGCTGCATGGCAAACGGCTGGAGTCCCGGGGCTGGGCAAGCCAACAGGCAGTCCTTGGGGTAGGTTGGCTCTGTGTGGTTTGCTTACACCTGCGCTGGCATCTCAGCATCTGTGGAGACAGAGGTGGCGACAGAACAGGCTCGGGGGCTGAGTTGCACTCAGTCGCCTCCGCAGAGTGGGAAGGCTGTAGTTGTAAGGGTGGGGTGTGCTTTTGGTCCTTCCCTGTGGTCTGAATCTCCCCCTCCCAGGTCTCTGAGCCCTCCAGGTCCAACTCCCCAATTTGCTTCCACTCCTCCTCTGGACCAGACCATCCCCTCCATGATACCTGCACAGGGTTCAAGACAGTAAGGCAGCACTGTCAAGACAGTAAGGCCACATGGCTTGCCTGATCTGGCCACTGGTGGATCACACTCTATTTCCAGCTAGATATTTGGTCCCTTTCCCTGGGGATTCAGACATGCTCTGGAAAATGCTCCATACTATTCCTTGTCCAGAGGGAAAGGAGAAGGTTGAATTCTGCCAGCAGGACCACCATTCTGCCCTTTTTTTGTGTCTGTGGGCAGCGGAAGTCTCTTGAAACACATTGTGTAGGTGCCACACTCATAAAATAGGACTGACCTCTTCCCGAGGGAACCTTGTGGCTTCCTATCCTGGTCATGTCTTGTTGTTCCCAGTGATTCTGGACAGTTGCTTTAATTTTGGCCATCTGCCCCTACAGACTCTGTTTTTTGTTTGAGTGTTGAGTGAAGCTACAATAGGAATCACAGCCTACAAACTTCCTTTCTAGCTTCTTTTGCCCTGCTGGGGAGATGGAGGTCCAGAGGGCGCTGGAGCCAGGTAAGGAGAGGCAGGCTGCCTCTCGGATCACAGGGGCTGGAAACTGGGGGGAAAGAAAGGTTGTTAAACGACTGTAGCAGGTGACGAGTAGGCTCAGTGAGCTAGGATCCTGCAATCCTGCCGGCCCACTTGCTTTAGGGGGCCCTGCCCTGTACACTGATACTCAAAGTGCCAGGCTTTGGCAACATCCGTCTGCCATGTCATGTTGGCAGTGAAGCAACTGAAACCGTATCAAGGAGGGAAAAGAGGTGGAATCGGCAGGAAAGAGAGCACTGATTGCCTGCTGTGCCCGACGCCCAGGCCTGGAGGCCTCCAGGCGCCTCACTTGACGAAATATGAATCAAACAAAACAAGGAATTGACTTAAAATAGGACAACTCGATTTGCCTAATAGACTTCCCGATCTAGGGAAGGAGCCAGAAAGAGAGTGCAGTGCTCCCAGGAGCCAGATTTGTGGAATCAAACTTATTTAGAGGCGTCATCTGGGGCAAGGAGGGAAAACCCATAGAGAGTGGGAAGGCAGCTCTGAGTAAGTGGCAAGGAAATGTGTGACAATACAGTAAGGATCATACCCTGAGACATGACGACTGCTTCGTAACTTAAAAAGAAGGAAAGTTCTGTGTGTTCCCTCTGTGTCTCTCTACACATTGTGGTGGAGGGGAGGCATGGTTTGAAAACTTGTTCTGGAGCCTTGTTCCATCTCTGAGCTCATGGTTGCCATGTGCTGTGTCTTCCCTCCGGACATTACATTGGCCCTGGAGGCTGCAAGGTGGAGAACCCAGGGCTCTGTCCTACAATGTGCCAAGCTTGCTGCTCATTCCTGAACTCTGATTCTCTTCCAGCCTTGCTTCCTGATTGACTAGGACAAGGGCTGGCTGTCCCTCCATATTTTGTTAGACACCAACTCCTATCAGCATTCAGGGGATAATGGGAGTTGTAGTCTAACAACATCTGTGGGGGTGCAGGTTAGCTGCCCCTGGTTTAGGACCATTGTATAAGCTTCCAGGCACCAGGATGGCTGTCCTGAATGCTCTGAAGGTGATCTGCTATTCCCAAATCCGCTAAAGCACTTTGAACCTGCTGCCAAGTCTTCTCATCCTTCTTAGCACTGGACCATCATTCTCCGGAGTCCAATGAGACCTGCCTGTGCAAAGCCCTCCAAATCTTTTTCAAGACGGTACAGATCCTTCCTCATGAGAGGCCCTTTTGATGGATAATCTGGATGTCAAGAGGATTTACATCCTTGCTGTTTTTTCTTTTTATTGGTAAGGTTGAGTTTTCGTTTAATGACTGGTTTCTTTTGTTTGCTTTGCACCTTGCCTGGAATCCCAGGAACTCAGCAGTATTCTTCAATTTAAATAAATAATGGTGTACGGAAGGGTTGGGATCTGGGGTGGACGTTTGGTACGGCTACAAGCACGGCTTGAACCCGTAGCTTTTGGGAATGCCGCCGATGCAACTGCCCCCGCCGCTTATGCCGCAGCACCTCTGGAATCATTGTGCCTCCATAACAATAATAATTATTAATCATTAATAATCATCCCTCGTCCGCCCTGATCACCTTTCATCTGAGTTTCTGAACACTTGGCAGGCCTTGAATAATTAAAAGCAGTCAACACCCTATGGAGGGGGGGGGGAATGGTTTTGCTACCCATTTTTCTCCTCTCCCCCCCCCCCTCCCGGCAAAGTACATCTACTTGAAGGGGTGTAGATGGGGAAAGGAAGCCCACTGAGACACACACTTGGGGGTACCGTAACTATTCCTGCAGGTCAAGGACGAGGCACCTGTAGCACCCTAAATGTTCACCTCTGACCATTGGTGCCGGAGACAACCAGAGTGCCCGACAGGGTCCTACACCCCTGAAACAAACCACTCCCTCTGAGGCTCAACCATGGCCATTCTCCAAATGGGACCAGGAGCCAGGAAGCGGACCAGGATGAATATGCCAGCGTGCCAGGGGCTGTACAGGAGTGGGAAGCAGCCCAGTGGTTGGTTTGTACAGGTTGTAGCGAGTCAGGCACAGCAGACATCGGAGGGGAGGCAGCACGGGGGATTTGCAGTGAGCGGCGGAGACGCCTGCATGGTTGAGAAGAGGTTGAACTTTGTCCACGTGAGGGAATTTCTCTCCCTCCGACGTGTGTTCCACGTGCGAGC
The DNA here is from genome assembly GCF_965207765.1 of Zootoca vivipara. Classification (NCBI taxonomy): domain Eukaryota; kingdom Metazoa; phylum Chordata; class Lepidosauria; order Squamata; family Lacertidae; genus Zootoca; species Zootoca vivipara. The sequence goes on from NC_142589.1 coordinate 12,601,689, forward strand.
TGCACGGCGCACACTCCGCGCCAAAGGAAGCCCGGGGCAGAGCTGTGCGGCTCGCCCTGAATTTTTATAGGGTCTTACGCAGCCTTGTCACAATCCAGAAACGTTAATTAAACATGCCGCCGTAACTCCCCTGCATAAATCTGGACTTTTCCTTTTACCTGGTGGCGGGAGTTGGGGGGCAGGAAGGAAGCCCAGGACACTGTTTGCGTGTACATGCGTGTACTCACCTGCACGCCTAATGTACTTTTCCTCTGCAGGTCTTCCTTTCTCTGTGTTGTTGTTTTTTTTAAAAAAAAGTTGCTATTTTATAAAAGAAGGAAAGAATGTGAGGGGAGAGTTCCTAGGCGTGTTGGGTAAATAGACCTAAGCCTCTCTCTTTAAAACAAATGGACAGATTATTTACCTGATTAAATAGGTATTTTGTGCAGGTTGTGGTTTTTTCCTGCTTCTCTTTAAACATCCTGTACTTGGCTGGGTGGATTCGGCAAGGGCTGGGCTTAAAACCAGGGGGCAAGTATTTGCTTTCCAAATAGCTTGTGTGTGAGAGGGGGGGTGGGGGGGGAGAGAGATATATTTCTGCTCAGCCTGCCACAGAGGAAAGAGGCAGCTAGATTTATCAGCTTGTCGGTCTCTAGTTGGGGGGGCCACCACTTTCAAGGCCTTTTCATTCAGAGGTCTTTTTCTAAGAAGAGGAAGGGGCTAGGGAAAACTGGGGAAAGGGGGAGAGACAGAGTAACCCTATTTTTAAAAGTGCACTTTCTGCTGCGAGTTAGGTTGGCTCTGGGTCAGGGTGGTGGTAGGACAGGGAAAGGGGGGCAATATGTATATCTGTGGTTAGACTATCTCAAGGTAAAGCTGGGAGAGTCTCCTTTTCTGAAATTTTGAGAGAGCTGCTGCCGGTCTGTGTAGGCAATACTAAGCAAGGTGGACTAGTGATCTGACTCAGTGTAAGACACTGAGCAGTGCATGGAAACAGAGCAGTGCACGGAAACGCCATTTACCTTCCCGCCGGAGCGGTACCTATTTATCTACTTGCACTTTGACGTGCTTCCGAACTGTTAGGTTGGCAGGAGCAGGGACCAAGCAACGGGAGCTCACCCCGTCACGGGGATTCGAACCGCCGACCTTATGATCGGCAAGCCCTAGGCTCTGTGGTTTAACCCACAGCTGATTATGCCAATTTGCCAGGTGTTTCCTCAATGTTTTCGTTACTCCTGTTTGTAAGGAAAGCAGGGATGAGGCAGGGACTGTTCAGACATTGCTGGCTTCCAGGTCCCATCGGCCCTAGCCCATCAGCCCTAGGTATCATGGCCAACAGATATGGATGCTGGGAGTTGTAGTTCTACCAGCCTTTGGAGATCACAGGGTCACCATCCGTGGAAAAAAGGCTCTGAGGATCTGAGAACACCACCCAGAAAGGAAGCTCTTTTCTGTGTCTCTGTATCAGTGCCTACTCTGTTGGTTTTTTAAGGTTGGTTAAAACAGGGGCTGGGGATCCTGTGGCCTTCCAGATGTTGCTGGACTCCAGCTCCCATCAGCCCCAGCCAGCATGGCCGGTGCTCAGAGATGATGGAAGTTGTAGTCCAACAACATCGGGGCAGCACAGGTGAGATTAAAACCCTGCTCCTAAACCCCACATACACCATCGTATTTGGTGTATGTGGTGTATAGAAACATTTAATAAAGAAAGTAGAGATTCTCAGAAGGCTGAGTTCCACGCCCACTGACAAATTATCTGCTTGTGGGGCACAGTTTTGGCATACACAGAGGCCTGATTATGAACGATTTTTCACATATGTGACTGCTGCTTACATGATGAGTGTTAATAAAGCACAAGTATGGCCTACAACAAAATGTTGCAATATGTGGGGTTCAGAAGTGCCTGCCAGGCAGCCCTGCCCTTTTCTTGAATACTCCATCTCGCTCCCATCACCACCATCAATCAGCGTTTTGTAGCAGCTGAGCACACTCAGCCCACATCAGACTCTTTGGGGGTTTCTTACATTGCTTGGTGGGCTTTTCGCCATATGGATTTCGTGTTCTTCTGCAGACCTTGGGCCAAGCTCCCTTGGGTGATGCTGTTTCGAATCATAGAATAGTAGAGTTGGATATGATCCTGGGGGTCATCTAGTCCAACCCCCTGCATTGCAGGAACCTCAACTAAAGCACCCATGGCAAATGGTCATCCAGTCTCTAAGTTATCCTAAAAGTACGCACTACCGCTGATGCACCCAGAACACAAGCACCGCGCAAACAGGGAGTTGCCTGTGTGTGTATTGTTAACTGAGAAGGGTGCCTTTGAAACATGACTACAAACAATGATTTGCCATTGCAATCAGTGTTTTAGTTTGCTGTCTTGTTTCTCTTCCTCCCCAATTAAAGTACCACATTTTTCCATCTATAATACGCCCCCATGTATAAGATGCCCCTTATTTTGGGGGACTCCAATTTAAGAAAAAAATCGTGTATTTTACTACCCTGTTTCTCATATTTTAAGACATACCCATAAAATAAGCCATAGCAGGATTTTTAAGCATTCAAGGAATATAAGCCATACCCCGAAAATAAGACATAGTGATAGGCACAGCAGCAATGCCGGCCGCGGCAGGAGGAGGAGGAAAAAAATAAGACATCCCTTGAAAATAAGCCACAGTGTGTTTTTTTGAGGAAAAAATAAATATAAGACATGTCTTATAATATGAGAAACACGGTATCCGTGTATAAGATGCCCCCAAATTTTTGACATTATTTTTTAGGGGGGGGAACCTAGTCTTATACACAGAAAAATACGGTAAGTGGATGCTAGTCCGCTAGGGCGGGGGTCGCCAGCCCTTCTAAAAGGGAAGTTAAGAAGCACAATGTACAAGTATTCTTCATAGTAATTTCTCTTCAATAGCTCCTTCCATCTCTCAGTGATTTTAGCCAATGAATGAAGTCACAATTGTGATTGATAAGGGAGTTGTTTAAACACCAGACACTCTTTGGCTCACTCTCTGAATTCATCAGGTGTTATTGGCTGCTCAGGCCTGTTTTTATCCTGACGCCTGCGGTCTCCTCATGGCTAACTGGTTTGGCTTGCCTGGGAAACCTGTGGGAGTGTGGCCGTCCTGAATCGTGTCGGGCCCATCTGCAGTCTACATTTAAAGCAGCACCATAGCACTTCAACTCCAGTCACAACTTCCCCCAAAGTATCCTGGGAACTGTAGTTTGTGAAGGGTGCTGAGAGTTCTTAGGAGACCCCTGTTCCCCCTCACAGAGCTGCAGTTCCCAGAGTGGTTTAGCAGGCAATCTTTCTTCCCAAGATGCTCTGGGAACTATAGCTCTGTGGGGAGAATAGGAATCTCCTAGCAATTTTCAGCGCCTTCCCAAACTACAGTTCCCAGAGTTCTTTGGCAGAGGGATGCCATGAGTGTTAAAAGTTGTGTGGTACTGCTTTATGTGTATAGTAATGATGATGATGATGATTTATTTGTACCCCACCCATCTGATTGGGTTGTCCCTGCCACTCTACAAATGGAGCCTAAATCTGGTCCGTTAAATTCAATGAGTCTATTTGGAGTGCCTGGCTTTTATTTTATTTTATTTTCTCACTCCAGAGCAGTAAGGGTGTTGTTCCAAAGCCTGCATTCACTCAAACATGCACCAAGTCCAGTTCAAGAGGCACAAGATGTACTCTGTGCCCAACCCTTCATCCTATTGATTTAAATCCATGGGAGATTAGTAAGACGTGGGTATTTAAGGAGGGAGGACACACGGTAGAGGTTTGTTCGCTGATTTTAAGGGTACAGGTTATCAGGCAAAACCGATTGGCTGTGCACCCAGTATATGGGCTGAAGGAAGGACATTCTTCAGGCAATATGTAATTGACCTGTGGAATTCACGGCCACAGGATGTTGTTGTGGTGCTCAGGAGCAGAAGTAGTTATCAAAAGAGCTTAGATGAATGTGTGGGAAAGGGGAGGGGAAGTGTTTATTAGCCACGAGAGCTAAGAACAGAGCAGGTGCACCTTTTGATTATCGGACACAGATCAAACGGTAGATATTTTGTGGGCTATCCTGGGTACAGCATACTGGATTAGACAGCCCCCTGGCCTCATCCAGTGGAGCTATTCTCATGTCCTTCTGACAGTTTCTGAACAAAACAGTTCTGGAACATGGCCATGTTTACCCAGCATTTTCCTAAGAGAGTCATGCCAACCAGGACTTGACTCCCCTTTGTTGGCAACGGAGTAGCTTGAGATACCTTTAGGAGGTTTGCCTGTGCAGGAGCCCCAGCTGCCATTTGCGTATTGGGTGGTGGAGGAGGAATAAGGACACATTTTTGCATAACTGCAAGAAAAGCAGAAACTCTTCCTCCTCCCTCCTACAAAGAACAGAGGTGGAAAACACCCCCTTTTTACTGCAAAACACCTCACAAGCTTGAGAGTACTTTCTAAAACAGAATAAAAATTAAAAAAAATAATCTCCTGTTGAGTGATCCTTTAATAAATGCAATGTTCAAGATCCATTATTTCGTGTTTACTCACTGTGCCTGTGCGCCAGAGCTTAATTCTCCCCTTGTTTACACGGACTTGCATCTGGAGCCAACCTCTTTGGGTGGGGCCTCTTTTTTCGGCTTAGGCCAGAGCAGGGTGTGTGTTGGGTTAGGGCACTGGAAGCCAGAGTTCAAATCCACACTCAGCTGCAACGCTCACTGGATATACCTTTGGGCCATCTGCTAGGTGGTATCCAGCCAAATCCTATGCAGAGTAGACCCATTGAAGTTAATGAACTAAAGTTAGCTATGCCCATTGTTTAGTGCAGGGGTCAGCAACCTTTTTCAGCCGTGGGCCGGTCCACAGTCCCTCAGACCATGTGGTGGACCGAACTATTTTTTTTTGGGGGGGGGTTATGAACAAATTCCTATGCCCCACAAATCACCCAGAGATGCATTCTAAATAAAAGCACACATTCTACTCATGTAAAAACACGCTGATTCCTGGACCGTCTGTGGGCCGGATTGAGAAGGCGATTGGGCCGCATCCGGCCCTTGGGCCTTAGTTTGCCTACCCCTGGTTTAGTGGGTCTACTCTAGGACTAGCACTGAATATAGCCCCCTGTCTCTCAGCCTAACGTACCTCACAGGGTGGTTGTGAGAATAAATCAGGGAGAGGGGGAGAGTAGCATGTATGCCTCCTTGAGCTCCTTGGAGGAAATAAAAGTAAGAATAGAATAGAATAGAATAGAATACCCTCAGCAGTGTGGGGAAAACAATATCTAGTAACACTGAGGTGGTAGATGGTGCTAACTGGCCCCCAGTCCATATTTGGAAATATTTCATCATGGTGCTTTTGGGGGGCGTTTATTTGTGGAGAGGACTTTCAGCAGCCATTAAGCTAAATGGAGACTCCATGCTCAGCAGCAGTGTACCTGCTGAATAGCAATTCCTGGAGATCAAGAGCAGGGAAAGGCTGTTTCCTTCAAGGTCTGTTTAGCAGCTCTCTGAAGGCTAAGGCTGGCCAGTGAAGGGAACAAACTGTTGGGCTAGAGAGTCTCCTAGTCTGATCAAGCAGGGCTTTTCTTGGGTTCTTAAGATTTCTGTATTTTAATATTTTGTTGGAAGCCGCCCAGAGTGGCTGGGGGAACCCGGCCAGATGGGCGGGGTACATAGCTGCCAAGTTATCCCTTTTTTTAAGGGATTTTCCCTTATGCTGAATAGGCTTCCTCGCGAGAAAAGGGAAAACTTGGCAGCTATGGCGGGGTATAATTAAATTATTATTATTATTATTATTATTATTATTATTATTATTATTATTATATGTTGTGACAGAGAACAGTTATCTGTAACTAGAAGGTGCAGATCCTGACGATATCGAATTAGGTGATATGGGTAGGGATGGGAGGTTTTTTTTTGTTGGGGGGAGGGTTTGAAAACAAGACTCTGAAGGGTGTAATCCAAAAGGTATTTTCCCACAAACTATCTACCTAAGTGAGCCCTGAATGTGTTTTAATGTGCCGCTTGGCTCAGGCCACCAGCCAGAGAAACTTTATAAACACTTTTTCTCTCTCTTTTTTTTTTTGAAGTCACCAATTGGTGTTGGATGGTGAGCAAGCTGGTGAAACTCTGGTGGGCTTATGTGCAAGGCTGGAGGAATGGATGGAATCTGGCCTTGTAGCAGGGCTTGTTTTTACTAGAAGGGGGAGAGCACCCAGCCTCGGGGGGGGGGGGAGGATGGCAGGACATGTTTCTTAAGTGAAAAGTTTGCTTCATTGCCGCCATCATTGTATTTTATAAATGTATATCCCGCTTTTTGCCACCCGGGTCTCAAAGTGGCTTAAAACTATATGCAATATGCAAAGTTCTGAACATGAATTCAAAACCTCAGAAATCCACAGGAACGCGTTCCTTCAGAAAGGCGCAGCCACAACCAAGCAGCTAGAGAGTCCAGTGTGCAGCAGGCGCAGGACGGGGGGGAGGGGGCAAATGGATCATGATATAAGTGGGAACAAGTTCTAAATTCAAGATGCTTGGGATAACTCAAGCAGCCTGCCACCACCACCCTCTTTAAAAAAAAAAAAGTCCAGTTTTAATATACTCATTCCCACCACCTCCTTGCCCCTTTCTTTTCTATTTTCCTGGACAAGAGTAAAGCACCCAGAGCAATATAGGCAGCCCCTGGGAAGCAACCCTAATAGGCCTGGGAAGTGTGTGTGTGCACGCTGAGAGTGTTGAGAATGCTCCTTTCCCTTTCGTTACCCCCCCCCTCCCTTCTTGAAGCACAGCTGGCTGGCTGGCTGGCTGTCTCTGAGCTAGCTGGGTTCCCTCTCTCTCCCAGAGAGCATCCTCCTTCCTCAAAGGCAACCAGGCAGGGACTGAGCTGTCTCCCTCCCCTGCTCTCTTTCACCTGCCCTCCAGCCAGTAGGAGGGGAGGTCGGGTGAGCGGAGGGGGTGGGTGTGGGGCGTGGCCACGGGGCCAGGGCTCTCCTGCCAATCACCATCACTTCTGACACCAGACCGCTCCCCCTTCCTACTCTCCGCCACTGAACTGAGCTGGTGCCCAAGTGGATTCCCAGGGAGGACCGTCAGCAGCAATGACATCAGTATTTTGAACCAACTTGTTATTCGGGGAGCAATCAGTTGCAATTAGGTATTAATTAAGTATTATGAAAGTTGATTATTTAAGTGAATTCGGCTTTCGTCTCTCCGACTATGGTAAGTAAGGCACAATTGTGCTTTCCCCCTACTCTGTTCATTCCTTTTTATTTCCCTCTCTCTCCTACTTTGTACCAAAAAAGGGGAAAGTGTGTGCCGGCAGGGAGGGGGGAGGCAACCTTTGACCTTTTCTCATTGTCTTCTTATTCTTCCTTATGTTTCTCTCTCTCTCCTTCCCCCCCTTCTTTTTAACTGTGAGCGTGTCCGTCCGCCGTGGACAGACCGACCACGCTCGGCTTGTCTATAAATAGTTTCTCTTTTAGTTTAATAAAACTAGCGAGCGCAGCTGATCGGTTTCATGTTTCACTCTCGGCTTCAAGGTTGCTGGGTGTGTGAGTTGGGTGGTTTCTGCTTTAAAAAAGAAAGGAAAAAGATACGAACCACTTAGCTCCTCACTTCTTTTTAAGAAAACTTTTCAGTTGTGTTTCTAGTGGGAAGCCCAAGTTGAAAATGTCTGGTGCGTTTGTGTGTGTGTGTGTGTGTGTGTGTGTGTGTGTGTGTGTGTGTGTGTGTTGGGGTGTGCTGGGGGATGGAGGGTTGTTTGACAAGAGTGATGAGCGGCTTGTCACTCGGAGGCGACAAGCGCTTACATATGTCAACTTTCTAAAGGTTTTTAAAAGATCTGCCAGAGTGTTGCAGAGAGATTGCAAGGGGGATGGATAGCACTTGTTTTTCTTTTTTCGTGGGGGGGGGGGGCTTTGCTGTCAGGTGCAAAGGTACAAATACTGTTTCACTTTTCTTTCGGTTCTTTACGGAAGTTGTTTCCTTCCTCCTCTTCTTCCCCCCCCCCTCCCCGCTACACACCAGGTTTATAGTTTTCTCAAGGAGGCTAAAAAGAAGGGGTTTTGCCCCTCGGAAGGTCTCTCTCCTCTCCCTTAGCGGATATCAGATCTGGGATCTGTTTGTGTTGTTGTTAATGAGAGCATGGCGTTGTGTGAGGCCCGGGGTATTGGAAGCGGCGATTGTGGGGGCATAGAAAAAATGGAGGAAGTTTGTGTAGATTTTCTTATGATGGTGCATTCTTTTCTCTCTTTTCCTCCTCAAATATTATTTTTCTCCCTCTCTCCCTTTAATTATTCTCCCCCTCTTTTTCTAAGCACCCCGCCCCCTTGCACCTCATCCTGTCCGTAAAAGGTTGCCTGTCAGGTTCCCGGCGTGCTGTCTAAATGAAAAGGAATTTTAATTTATTTGGGACAAGCTGGTGACGGATGAGGAGGCTGCTTATTACATTTAATGAGCTTTCCCCCCCTCTTCTTCTCCTCCTTGCACCTTGGCTGGATTGTTTTCGCCCATTCTGCGGGAGATTTATAGGGGGTGTCCCGTGCGTTCTGCTGCTCCCCCTCCCCACTTTTGTTTCTGGGACACATAATGGTCACACCAGGGCAGGGTTGCACAGGCCACAGCAGAGGTTTGTGGCCGTTTGAGGTTCCCACGGCCTATTTGGGGGGGGGGGGAGTTTATGGCGATTGGCAGGTCGGAGTGTAGAATCCATGGCCTGGCATCTGACTCCATCAAGGGGTTGACTTCGAAGGAAATAATTTAGGCCTGAGAAATCACAGCCTGGTATCACTCCAACGTGCGATTTTGGTGTTGTTCTTTGGACGTGCTTGTGTTTGGAGAGTTTTGGGAAACTCGCAAGGTGTTTGCGGATTGCTTTCTGCGATAGGTCAGCAAACAGGAATTTCTCAGGGCCCAGAGACTGAATTTGTGCCGTTCAAAAATAGTGCTCTTTTTACACTGCATAAATGACCCCCCCCTTTCTGTTTTGCTCGCTGCCGCTCACCCTGCTACTTCACACTTTGTGGCCTATCATAGAGTCGTAGGCATGGGGTGAGTTTCACATTCTTACCACTCTTTAACCTCTCTTGTGAGCAGGAATGGGAAGCTAAAGCATGTTGTGGAGTAACTAAACTGCATTAAGTGTGGTCTCAGTTTTATCATGAACTCCCCCTTCCAGACACACACACAGAGTTAAAAACTACTGTAGTAACCGCAGTTATCCATACACCCAACCATCCTGTGTTTGTTGATCCGACATGTTTGAGATAATTACTGCAGCATTTATTTCATAAGGCATAAGATTGTAATAAAATGGTTGATGATTGACTGGCCTCCACTTTGCACCTGTTATTTTCGTAGAAAAGAACGAAAGTGAGTGTTTTGATGTGTGTTCCTTTACGGTCTTCTTATATTAATATTATTATTATTATTATTATTATTATTATTATTATTATTATTATACTGTATATTGGTTCATCATACCAGGAGATAAAAGCACCAGGAAGTGTTCAGTCTGCATTGTTTTGAAATATTTGGTTCTTGGGTGTGCGTTTGTTCTTTATTAGGCTTGATATGTTCTTGTTCAGGATGTGGCTGAGAGACGGGTCATTAAAAAAAAAAATCCCATCCCCTCCCTTTCCCTTTTTTTTGCTACTGTTGTTTTTCCTATGAGGTTGGGCATTTTAATCTTAAGGGGTAGAAAAGTGTCCTTTTCCTGCAGTTTCAAGGCATTAGGGGGGTGGGAGTAATTATTGAGGGTTGGGATGACGTGGTGCCATGTTTTGCAACTTCCCTAGTTCTGCATCCAAGGCCTTGTCCCACGCTTTGGGAAATTGGCACCCCCTGCTGGCGGGAGCTATAGCCTTCCATCCAGTAAGTTCTCCCTGATGGAATGGGGCCAATAGGACTCTCTGTTGCTGTGGCAATCGCCCTCTGGCACCTAACGATGAGCTCAGAAGGAAAAAATGGAGTCCTGAGTCAGACCTTTTAGCTCCATACCGTATGTGCTGACAGAACGTTTCCGAGCACAATTCAAAGTGTTGGTGCTGACCTTTAAAGCCCTAAACGGCCTTAGTCCAGTATACCTGAAGGAGCATCTCCACTACCCATCATTCTGCCCGGACACTGAGGTCCAGCGCCGAGGGCCTTCTGGCGGTTCCCTCACTGCGAGAAGCCAAGTTACAGGGAACCAGGCAGAGGGCCTTCTCAGTAGTGGCACCCGCCCTGTGGAACGCCCTCCCATCAGGTGTCAAAGAGAAAAACAGCTACCAGATTTTTAGAAGACATCTGAAGGCAGCCCTGTTTAGGGAAGCTTTTAATGTTTAATATATTATTGTATTTTAATGTCTGTTGGAAGCTGCCCAGGGTGGCTGGGGAGGCCCAGCCAGATGGGCAGGGTATTATTATTATTATTATTATGAGTTTTCAGACAGAGAGTCTCTCCCAGCCCTACCTGGAGATACTGGAGATTGAACTGGGGACCTTCTGCAAGCAAAGCACTGTATTTGTGGCCCTTCCCTTGAGACATGGGAACATAGGACTCTGCCTCACACTGAGCCAGACCATTGGTGCATCCAAATCAGTACTGCCTACACTGACTGGCAGCAACTCCCCAGGGTCTCAGGGAAGTGCTTCTCCTTGCCGTACCTGGAGATGCTGGGGGTTGAACCAAGGACTTTCTGCATACAAAGATGTTTTACCGCTGAGCCATGGCCAGCCAAGCTTCTAGATAGTGGTGGGAGTGAGTGGCAGCACACATGTGGGGGCTCCCAGTAGAAACATACTTGTGCAAGAAGGCCCATACCCTGGAGATTAGGGCCTGGAAGACTGCAGTCTGCATGTGGGTGAGCCCATTTGTTGTGTTCTGAGGTCAAGGGCTTTATCTCTCTTTGAGGGGCCTCTGCCAAGCTCCTCGAGTCATCACAATACAAGCTCTCTCGGTACCCTTTTAGTCATACCTAGAAAGGTGCCAGGCAGGAGTGGCAGAATCGGAAGGATGGTTGGTCCCTGCACCACACCATCATGGCGGCCAAAAGTTTGGGTGCTTCACACACTTTCTATGGACCCAACTCTACTTTTTTATTCTGCATGGAAGTTCATTTTCTGTTGGGTAATGGTAGACAATAAATTAGTAATAATAATAAAATGTGGGGTGATGATGCTGATAATAAAATAACGTTCATACCAATGAACTGTGCCCAGATAAAGTTTTCAAATAAAAGCGCCACCATTTTCTTTGGATGGTGGTCACTTGAGGTTTTCACCAAAATTAATGTCATCATTTTTGTGCAGAATTCAACTTTCATTCAAAAGTAAGACAAATTTCCAGGCCCTAACGGTGGTGAAGAAGCCATCACCCCTCTGTGGGCAGTTCATGTTGGCATCTCAAAAATCTCAGGTGGGCTCATGTAAGGTTTCTGTTGGTCAGGATTTAGGGTTTCAGTGCCTCACTTAAATTATGTAATGAGAATGCATTTGTTGAACTTACACAAGCTGCAGAATTCATTCTTTGCGGAATTCATCATCTTAAATACAGAATTCAGCATTGGCAAGCTGTTGTTATACACACTCCCTCTCTGCCCACATGGAGAATATGCAGCTCTTTCTAAGGGCCTGTTCTTTTTTTGGAATCATTCATTCCAGGAGGAATTGGTTCACAACTGATGGTCATCTCTCTTGCTAATATTTGGGAGACTTTGGCGAAGTGTTGCTGGATGCTGTAAGACTGGCTGTCTGATCACCTGTGGAGAGTGAGAATCTCCCCTAGGGGACCAGCGGTGTGTTTATATTAGGCTATGTCACTGATTAAGCTGGCAGGATGGCTGTGGCATCCAATGCATGCTCAACCTAGAAGGAGAGGGGGGAAATAAAGAACTACAAAATGCCAAATCAGTGGCAGAGGACCCCGCTGTTGGAGGGCAAGAATGTTAGAGCAGAGGTAGGTAATCTCAGGCCTGGGGGCAGAATGCAACCCTTTAGGATTCTCTGTCTGACCCCCAGGACTCTTCCTAGGCCTAGGCATCTCCTCAGGCCACACACTCTTTCCCCTAGGCCACACCCCTCACTGGCTCTGTTTCATGCCCTCCTCGTCTGACTTTGCCTGGCTGGTATTGACTTTGGCCCCACCCACAACTGGCATGTGGCCCCTGGGAGGCTCCTCAATGGGAAAGCTGGCTCTTGGGCTGGGGAAAACTAATCCCCTTCCCTCGTGCTTTAGAGCACTTCAGTTCAGGCGAGACACAAAATTTGTCAAAGGGGCTGGCAAGGCGTTTGGAGCAGTTGCACTTTGTGGCACGGCTGCCCCTTTCCCTTGCTGATCAGCGCAGGCTGCTCTGTCCTGGTGTGCTCATTTGTTGAAGGAAAGTTGGGGGTGTTGGGCACAAGGTGTCTTTGGAGTCCCAAAGTGAGGGCCACCTTGGGTTTCTAACCAGAGAGCGGCTAGCAGCGTGCCCTCAAATTCCCATGTGTGTTGTGGGCCAGGCTGTTTTGCGCAAAGTGTCCCATCACTGTCAGAGTTACCCCTTGTGAATTTTCAAGCACGCACAACATGTAAGAGAAGGTTGTGCTGTTCCTGAATTGAAAATGTATAAGATGCCATGTGATGGTTAGCAACTTGGAGGGCTTTAGAAGATTAATTTGTGAAGGCGAACACTGTGGCTACTATCTCTGAATGAAGGCTGTGTTCCTCCTCCATTGTTGAAGCAGCATGCTTCAAAATACTAGTTGATGTAAACATCAGGTGAGGAGAGCTGGTGTTGCACCCACAACCTGCTTGTAGGCTTCCCATAGGAAGTCTAATCCAGCAAGGATGCTCTTACGTTCTGCTTCCCTTTGCAGCCCATGGCTCACCTATGGCTCTACCTCCATTTTGCCTCTTCTGTCAGCATTACTGCTGCTGGCAGTGTTTTCTGCTGGCCTACCAGGGGAGTTCCACCAGTGTAGGTGTCACAACAGTGTCACACCTTGTAGTGCTTCTGCCAAATCAGAATAGCCCTCAGCTGGCAGGTGTTAAATACCTGATTGTGCCCTAACATCATGATCCTATGCATCTTTACTCCAGAGTAAGTCCTGTTGAGCTACTCCCAAGGATGTGTGCATACAATGGTTGCCTAATTCTGCATTGAACCCAGCTGGTTTTACTTCTGAGTAAACACACAGATGCCTGGTCTGCACGAAGGGAAACTTTTATATAGGTCACAAATATGAACCATGTGGAACGGTGTGCTACCAAAAATGTTTCGGGTCTGGTCATTTTCATTTTGAAAATCTGGACTTAGAAATCTGAAGAGATGTTTGGTGCTGTGCTGTCCCACCAATTTTTAAAAAGAATTTCCTTTGCATAGGAGTCATAGAAGGCATTCTGGGACTGTCAGTAAGCAATAAGCATAAGTCTGGGACTGTCAGTAAGCAATAAGCATAAGGAAAGAAGCATATGTTAAATTTGCTTTTATAACGTGTATTCTCATTCTCTTGCTTAAAAAAAAAGATTTCCTGGAATGATCTGTCTTGATTTCCTTTTCTCTCCTCATGCACCTTTACGGGGAAAGCTCAGTACAACATGATGGTATGTGTGTGTACAAAGAATTCAGATATGAAACACTGCCAAAATATGAAACACTCTCTACTTACCCCAATCTGCTCAGCAAGAAAAAGGTCTAAGATTGTATTTGCAAGACAAGGCAAAGGGCTTTACAGAATGAAGCGGCTTGGTTGCTTGTGGGGGGGGGGGATCCAGGTGAGGAGTACCCTGTTTCTCATATTTTAAGACATACCCATAAAATAAGCCATAGCAGGATTTTTAAGCATTCAAGGAATATAAGCCATACCCCGAAAATAAGACATAGTGATAGGCGCAGCAGCAATGCTGGCCGCGGCAGGAGGAGGAGGAAAAAAATAAGACATCCCTTGAAAATAAGCCATAGTGTGTTTTTTTGAGGAAAAAATAAATATAAGACATGTCTTATAATATGAGAAACACGGTATTTTCAGTGTTCCTCCTCCAAAGTTGCCTTCCTTCCCTCCCCACCCCCTGTCGCTTGAGGGGTTTGCACTGCGTTCTTTTGCCGGGCCAAGTTCAAGGTATTGGTGCTAACATAGAAGGGTGCTAACGCATGAGGCATGATACAGCTCAGGACCAGGTTACTCAAGAGACCACCTTAGCTCTTATATACCTGGTAGATCCCTGTAGTTTGCGGGAAAGTTTCTCTGCAGATCTCGGCAGCCTGCTCCAGAGCAGTTTGGAGCAGGGCTTTTGGTGTGGCTGCCCCTGTTTTCTGGAAGAGCATCCCTTTTGAGATACAACAGGCACCTGCAGTTGAAGGCATTTCTGCTCCAACAAGGTTTCCCAGCTTGGTGAACAGCTATCTGCCATGGGTGGCCACTTCGAATCATTTTTAAATGTACCTGTGCTGTTACTTTCTATGTTGTTTTTAAGCTGTTTCTTTTTCGCTGTTCTTGTTGCATTTTGTGCATTGCTGTGGGTGGAAAGCTATAGATAAATAAATAATAACACTCCCCCCCCCCAAAAAAAACCTACAGCCCACCAGCATTGCGCACCGGCACCCTTTTTAGTTACCTTCTCACCATCAGAATCTATTGCATGAGTGACCTTACTAGAACCGACTAAGATCATCTAGGGAAGCTGATAGACTTTAATTTCAAGACTAGAAAGGCAGACTCCTCCGTCACACAAATACGTCATCCCAAGGTGCCATGATGGACTGCAGGAGGCAGGATTAGATGGAAACCACCTACACCCCGGGCTGATCTTGCTCCTCTCCTGTTCTTGTGATTTAGATAGAGGTCCTTTCTTGTCCCTTGGAACAGGAAGGCAGCTTGTCGAGATGCAGAAGGGTGGCACGTCTAGCAAATTTCCAAAGTGCAGGGAAACTCCCCTTTATGAAAGTAGTGTATCCAGCCACCTGTCAAGACAACAGGTTTTTGCTTGGGGGATCCAGATGAGTAGTGTTTTCTGTGTTCCTCCTCCAAAGTGGCTGAGAAGTTGAATGCTACTTCTGCGAAACCAGCCATGGACTTCGGGAATAGAGAAAGAGGACAGGGGAGAGAGAGATAGCAGAGAGGTGCTTTTCACCTTCCATCCCCCATCCCCTGTTGCCTTCCTCTCATTTTCCCTTGAGGGTTGGCTCTACTTTCCCTTTTATTAGAACGGGACCTAATTGAGGCTCAGTTCTGGGAAGCCGAGTTTGAATCATACTGATCCCGGCGTTCTTCAGTGAGAAGTAGAACTGAAGGGGAAGGACAGACCTGTCATCTTACAGCACCAGACAGGTTGGCAGCTCCCAAGGGTGACATCACCACTGCAGCCTGCCAATCAGGATGTGGCCAGGGAGCCATCCACACACTCATTTCCACTTCGGGAACCCTAAAGTGTATGTCTGGGGTGGGGGCAGCAAATGTGGTTTTATCAAGGTAGAGCCCACAGGTCGCTATCCTGTTCGGCCGCGTGCAAACACTCAGGCATGCGCATGCCCCCCGCCCGCCTGCACCCCTCCGGTTCACTGCGGACCGGATCAATTTGGACGTCTTCAGCAATAAAAAATGCCGATGTCGTCCTAATTCACCAGGCCCCGAGATGACAGCAAATTTACATTTTTTAATTAAACTAGCAGCCAGTTTTTATGAGAGGGGGCTGGGTTATGCAAATCAAATGGTTGTGTACGAAAGATTAGGATAGTTTGGGAATAAATTCCACAAATGCTAATAAAAGAGAGAGAGAGAGAGAGAGAGAGAGAGGGAAAGAATGAGAGGAAGAAAGGAGGGACATTGTTCCATTAGCCCCTTTTAGACTGATTTCCCTGGAGAGAAGTAATGGGGGGTTATGGGGGGAGGGAGCTTTCAAAGACAGGTAACATTAATTTTTAGGATTGAAGGCTTTCTAGGATGGAGACCCTTCCCTGAGGAGCATGGCAGTTGGGCAGCAAAAGAGGAGGAAACTTATTAGCTGTTCTGTTGGTACCACCACCCCGCAAAGACCCTACTGAGTTTAGGACCACAAAGAGAGAGTAAGGGTGCTGTATGTTTCCACATCAGGGACACCCACTTGCTGGACAGACTTGAAAGCAAGGAGCTGGACAACACACATGAAGATGCCGAACATTCTGCACGCAGAGCCTGGACTGATGTGCAGCCACGGTGCTATCCGTCACCTCTAGGCATATGGAGACATTTTGCACAGCAAGGAAGTGCTGCTTAAAGTAGCTAGGTGTGACTTGAGGCACAATCTTGAGTTATTTAAGCTGCGGCCGCACAGGCAGCATTGATATGCATCAAGCTCCATTCACTTAATTGGGGATCTCCATAAACCTTAAGAAGGAAACCAGGGGTCTTGCAGAGCTTCACGAGGATGTCCCTGCTCCTACAATTCTTGCATTTGCAGTGCCTCAATCATAGAATTCTAGAGTTGGAATGGACCACAAGGATCATTTAGTCCAACCCCCTGCAATGCAGGAATCTTTCACCCAAAGTGGACCCCAAACCCACAACCCTAAGATTAAGAGTCTCATGCTCAAACCAACTGAGCTAAGAAGCCTTGCTGAGGAATTTGCATTACGTATTCGGTGCTGCCTTCTTGTTGTCGCTTCTGTTTACACAGTTCTTGCATTGTCCAGAGAGTGCTTAGCAAACTTTCTGTTTCTTATACACCCTTATAAGGTAGGCCACTGCTGTTCCTACTTTAAAGTTGGGGCACTGAGGTTGAATCTCCTCCCTGCCCCCCAAGACTTCATAATGGAGCCTGGACTTTGGTGGCTGTAGGTCAGCAAGGAAACATTCAGGACTGGGCCTGACATAAGCCAGAGAGTTTCTGCAGAGCTCCCAGCCAGCAAGAAAACTGGGACGTGAGCCAAGCAGGGCTAAGAATTCCCTGAAGGAGCAAGGCAAGGTGCTGTTCTATGTTGACTGGGAAGCCCAGGCCTTAGTCCCAAGCCATACCCAGCTGGATTCCAGTGACGTGGTTTTCCGGCAGCTGACATTTTGCGCACCACAGTGCAAATGATGCGTCATGATGAATAGCAGTCATAAATGAGGAGTGTAGACAGTTGTTGTTGTTTTGAAAATGCCCCATTTGGGAAGGTCCTTGACTTGGGGTGATGGTCCTGATAGGTTTAAAGCTTCCAAGCTTCCGCTTCTCTCTGCAGAGGCATGGTTTTCAGCAGAGTTTGGGAATTGGCCTGGAATGGGTGCCCTGCCACTGTGAGCCAAATGGAGGCTGTGTCAGCTGTCGAGAGAAAGAGAGAATTCCCAAGGCTGGGAAGCGGTTTGAGTTTCCAATCCTGAGGCGGTTTCAGGCTCAGGATAAAAACCAAGCAGCCCTCGCAGGCTTGAGTGAGAGTGAGAGGGTGGAGGGAAGAAAGTATTTGGTGCTGCTGCACAGCATGGGGAATGAGACTGGGTGCAAGGGCACCCGAGACTCGGCTACCCCTTGCGGTGCCATCCCACAGGAAGGGCCTTGGCCATAGGGTTCCACTTTTTTGGGGGGGGGAGTGATGATTCACATAAACAAATGTGCTTTCCTTCAAGTGATCGCCCAGGCAAGCAGACTCTTGCAAAAAAATGTTCTGGATTATCAAATCCTGCTCGCTAGCAATTCCCAGACATCAGTGAAAGGTGCACATTTTCATTTCAGTAGTCCTGGGAATGTTGAGGCCTCTCCCGTGTACACATGCATACAGCAGAAGAGTACAAGAGGGAAATGTCCAAGTGCACGTACAGTTTGCACACATGGCTTCCTTGTGTTAACTGCAGCATTGATCAAAATGGACTATTCTGTGGGCATTGGTGTTATCGGAAAAAGTGTGGGCTCTCCTGCGAAAAGATGCAGCCTGTTTTCTTTTGCTTTTGGATCTTGTGGACATGGGAAAGAACAGAAAGGAATCCAGCACTCAGGTTTCTTTCCACCTCCTCTTGTGGTCAGAGGTGTGGTTGCATTGGGCCAGATCTTGTTGGAGAGGGTCTGTCTGTGTTGTAGATTTAATATAATTGTAGGAATCTCAGCACGTGCTTCTCCATCCGGTTTGAAACCATACTGGACCCTGCTTAGCTTTGCAAATGTGCTAGCAGTTTTATTGCTACATCATCAGGTCTTATCTTTCTCTTCTTTGAAGTGGTGTTGGGAGTCTGTTGAACATAGATTTGGTCCAACTGTTGCAAAGTTCCATTTGGTCTTAGTACCTTTTAAAAAAACCCCACTATTTTTCAGGTCTGCATCTGGAGTTTGAAGGCATCGCTACTGAGCAATAAAGCATTGGGAGTGGGGTGTCTTTTGTCCTTAAATAAGCCTCAGATGTCCTTTGCCTTTTTTCTGCCATTTCTAAAGGAATGGGGAGAAACTTTACTCTCTCGTTTACTAGTTTAGAAAAGAGGAGCGCCATAGTACTTCTGCAAGGAAGTTGTCAGCCTCTAAAGAAATTTAATTAAACAAAGTTTCACGAAATACTCGTGACAGAGCAGTAGGGTGTTGCTCATTGCTGGTGATGATACATGTGCTGTCCAATAGGGACCCACAGCACCATCCTGGGCACTTTCCACAAACATTTGCAATGGATGTGATGTCTGGTGGCTATAAGAGGGAACAGCACTTTCCCACTGTCGGATCCTGTGATTTGAGTGTTGAGGAAATGCAATATCCCCACCACTGGAAGCACTGACTTGAATTAAGCTCTAGATCCCTGTGCAACAAATGAGTGGCAACCACCGTGCATATATTGCTCTGTAAACTGATATCCTGGAAAGGCCCAGAGCAGTTTACCGCAGGTGGAGCTTTTTGCAGGCTAACAACTGGTTTCCTCAAATGCAGGAGGTGGACCAAGAAGGTATTTGAGATGCAGCATGGAGCAGTACTCCTTTGGAGCACCTCTCCTCCCGGAATCTGTGCTGTTGCTTAGAATAGTTTCCAGTTGCAAAGTGCTTGACACATCCTTAAGAGCAAGGTCGATGTTGTCCCCATTTTATGGATGGAGACCTAAAGCTGAAAGACAAGTGATTCAGGAATATGGGAAGCTGCCTTATACTGAGTCAGGCTATCTAGCTCAGAATTGTCTAAACTGACCGACAGCAGCTCTCCAGGGTTTCAGGCAAGAAACATTCCCAGTTCTACATGGAGATATTGCAAATTGAACCTGGGACCTTCTGCATGCAAAGCAGATGCTCTGCCACTGAGCTACAGCTCTTCCATTTGCTTGGAGGTTCTTGCAGCATGGTATCATGCATATTTGGCATAAATGATGTCGTAATAGTTGTTTTTCGTTAGGCACCTTGTATATATTGATAGTAATAATTAGTGTTGCTACTACTACTTACGACACTAGCTTCAAGTGGTAACTAGCATTTCTAAACCAGTCTGCTGCAGATTACCGTTTTTTGCCAACTATAAACATCACCTCTTGCCCAACATGTTTCTGTGGAGTCAGTTCGAACATCAATGTGCAATAAAGAGCATTGAAAATTAAAGCAGTGTGTGCATGAATGTGAGTTGGGCCTGGATTCTTTCCAGATCATACCCAGGCTACCAATACTTGGAGCATGCTGGGTGCCATCAGGTTTACCAGTGCCAGTTGCTCCCCCCACCCTGACTTCTCTGTCTCCTCACCTCCCATATTGGCACTTTTTGCCACTTTTGAAACAGGTAGGATCCGGATCTGGAACTTGGCAGGTGCCTGGGGGCTCTTTGGAGGACAACGGTTTGTGATGTCACCTGTTTGCTTTATTCATCTTCTCTCTCCCCCACCCCACCCGCCGCTCTCTCGTTTGTTTTGCTTTGTTTTTGCAAGAACATTTTGTGCTGGCAGATGTGCCAGCTAGCCAAGTTCTGAGGGGGGGGTGACTGATGGAGGGTGTTCCAAACTGGTTTAGGCCTCCGTTCTCTCGGGGTGGAGGTGGGTAGGTGGACAACAGGCAAATGCCCCCCACTTTGGTTGTGCTATGATACAAGATCACCCCTGCAGACAATAGTAATGCACAAATATAGTTTAATTACTCTCAGAACGACCAATAAACTGGAATGTTGTGCAGGTGGCCCAGTATAAAGCCACCACTGACACACTCTTATTGGGTTGGCGTCATGTTGCAGAAGACACCTGCCGAAAACTCCTCACCGCTCTGGAGGAGCAACCAACATGGTGGTTGCGTATTGCGTGGTAAAACTGTCCTGGTGGAGATGTTCATACACTCCCAAGAACAGCATCCACAATGGCGTCCTGATCTGTGTCATAGGCAGAGAATGCCCACAATTCAAAATGGCCGCCACTTGAGTGCCAGAAGATGCCCAGAGGCCCTTTCACTGCGGTCTCCAAGCCAGCCCACCGCTATGGCTTCTCTGAGCTTTGGTGGGTCATCTTATCTCCCCACCCTTCCTGCATCCGTTTCTCCTTCTCTCTCTCCCACCCAAAGACAAGAGCTGCATCCTCTTAGGGAGACGCAGTTTGTTTTGCCAGGGTGACCTGTTTAATCATCTCATTTTCTGGTGGCCGTTTATTCCTTGTTACCACGGTTACGGCCCCATTAAGGGGAGAAGCAATAAGGCAGTGAGTCAAACAGGTAATAAAAACATTAAAGCCATGTGCGTATCGGCAGGGAGGGCAGAGGGGGCACAGCGAGACGCAACTGGCCCTTGCCAGGGAGGCAGCCAGGTTGGTGCTGGGGTGGGCAAGGGAGGAGAGCAGGGAGGAAGTCCAGGGTGACTTCTCCAGACTCAAGGGGAATGTGGTTTTTGTTTGTTGGTTTTTTTTAAAGCCACCGTTGCAGTGTTTTGTCTATGAAAGCCAGTTCCCAAGGTTATGCCCTCTGTAAAATGACCAAGCTATGGAGATCAGCAACACAGGAAACTTGCCTAACACCAAATCAGATCCTTGGTCCATCTAGCTCAGTATCACATACACTGGCAGGCAGAAGTATCTCCCAGCCCTACCTGGAGATGCCATCGGGGATGGAACCGTGGTATAAGGTGGTATAAAATTATTATTATTGTCCTCATTATCGTTAACAACAACAATATCCTGGGACCTTCTGCATGCAAAGCAGATGCTTGACCACCACGTTGCAATGGTCCTTCTCAATGGGGATGGTTGGGGCTATAAGGAATCAGGAGCAGCATTGGCTCTCAATAGCTCCCATACAGTTGCATGGAACAAAGTTAAGTTGACTGCTGTCTGGAATGCAGGCTGAGATTTGCCCGGGCGTCATGGGCACTGAATTAAGCCCCCTGCTGCCGAGTTTGCCTCCTTTCCTTACTCCCATAGAAGTGAATGGGGCCGTTCATGTCTCTGGGGGGAAACAGACTGCAGCACTGGGGAACATTGCTCTCACTGGGGGAAATGAGGGTCTCAGCCAACTAAGTCCTACTTTGAATAGGCTCACTGAAGTTGATGGAGAAAACTAACTTAGATCTGTGTTTCTTTGAGGTGGGGGTCAGAATACAATTTCTTGCCTTGTTTAGTAGCTGTTACCTGCTAAACAGCTGGCGATGAGATAGAAGATGGAGAGGCACCAGAACACTGCGTTTGTTCATACTATGGGGAATACGGGTCTGCTTTGGGTGGGGGTGGGGTATCCATTGCGTAGCGATTTATAAACAATGAAGATTGTCTGAGTTTTGCCTCACCTTGCTTTATATCTGTAAAATGGGGAGAATGGCACCAGCCTTTGTCCTCCCAGGGTTGACTTGAGGATAAGTTAATTAAAAGATTGTGCAATGCTTGGATGCTTTGCTAATTGTTAGGGGGAGGGGGAGAGAATGAGGGAGGGATAAGTATCTTAGTCAAACACACAAGAGCATCCGTCCAAGGACACGAGTCTCTTGTAAGCTATGGAGTCGTCTTAATATGGCACTTAGCATTTCTGGATTTCACCTCCCATACAGACGGTAAAATGGAGCTGCATTTCCAAAATCCAAGGCTTGCCTCCCCGCAGAAACAATGGAAAGGAAAAAATGGAGAGGGCAACTGGGTTGGTATGTTGCTGCAAAAAACAGCTTGTGATACCTTCAAGCTTAACAAAGTCTTTACCGTCCAATCTTTTGTAGGTTAGAGCCCACTTTATCCGCAATGTAAGATGATCATTTAACTCAAAATGAACAGATGAGTTAATTTTTCTGTCTCCACCCTTGTCCTGTTAGGCGGTTTGGGTTTTTAAATATCTATATTTTGTATTTAAAAAAATCGTTGCTGCTCTTTTGAGCTTTGTAGCTGCTTCCACCCCCCACCTCGACTTCTTGTTTTATCAGAAAACAAATTTGCGGTGAGTCCTGAGAAAAGGAGTCAGAGTGCTAAGCAAATATTCAGCGTGTAAATGAGCGCTGCGACCTTGAGAGGAGGCAGCTGGAGGAGGGGCAGATAGGCAGGAAAGAGGAAAACTTGGAAATTTTTGAAAATGGAAAATGCGTTTGCAGTGGAGTGTTGGGCAACTCACAGAAGAGTTGGAAGGGGCACAAGAGTTGGAAGGGGCACGAGGGTCATCTAGTCCAACCCCCAACGGCAATTCAGGAATCTTTCCCCCAATATGGGACTCAAACCCACAACCCACCCAGTTCAGATCCTCACTTTGTAGCTATTGTGTTGTATTGATTTATTTCTAAGGGCATTCTCTTCCTGCCATGATTAATATAGGGTCCTTTCCCCCTACACTCATTGATTCCGGAGACATCCCTCTGAGGCCAGGCCACAACTGAACACATTTCACAGACTTGAAAACTGAGGCTGGATTTTGTCCACCCACCCAATGTAGTTATGTGTCATGACAGACTACAGGTATGAGGAAAATACCCTTCAGTGTTTTCCTCACATGAGAGAGCCAGGAACAGGACTATATCCTAGCCTTCTTTCTCTTAATTTTCTTTACACAGGGATTTTTTTAAAAATGTAATCTCCTGAAATAGCAACCTGAGCAGTCTCTGCCATGTGATTTATCTGCCCATGTTGATCAGCTAAAAGACAGGGCCTGGGATACTCAAGCCCAAGTCCAATTTTTTATTCGACACAGCAGGGTTGTTGTTCTTTTGTGATGCTAATAAAAGCAGGTTTCTGAAGCTCGCTGGTTGCTTTTTTCAAATGCAGTTTGCTGTGCTGGGTTGCTGTTATTTTAGTAATCTGCCTCTGTCCCACAGTTCCAAAGAAGCTTTGAATTCTAATTTCCCCATACTAAAGGTGGAGTAAAAATTCATTAGCTGCCGTAGGAAACAAACACCCTTCTTGTTCTTTCTTTTCTGTTAGCAAGTTCTTTTAGACAAAGTCAGACTATTGGTCCATTTAGCTCAGTGATGCCTACACTGACTGGCAGCGGCTCTCTGGGGCTTCAGAGACAGGGAGTCTCTCCCAGCCCCACCTGGAGATGCCATAGGGGACTAAAACTGGCACCTTCTGCAAGCAGAGCAGGTGCTCTTGCCGCTAAGCCACATCCCTTCCCCTGCACACACGCAAGTGGATGATGTTTTCGGAATATTTGATCAAAGTGGAAAAATCTCGTTCTGCTTTTCTGGTTAGGTCAGTTCTGAGCTGGGCTCACCTGATCAGGAAGCTTGTTTCAAACGTGGCCAAATCCTTATGCTTTTACAGTTTGTTTTCTCCTTGGCATCTTTTCCTTCAAAAGGTTGGCTTTGAAACTGACAGCTGGGCGGTGAGTCCAAGATACTCAGATTACAAGTTTTTTTTTCAGTAGAACTCAAACAATGGAATGCTTTTTTTAAAAAAAAAAAATCACAAGGGACAAAGGCAAGAACATCACCCCAGTGGAAATTCCACACAAATTTGGGCAAAGTTGGGCGGACAGTGGAGAGAGGGTTTTTTATCTCTCTTTCTCTCCCCCCCCCCCAATAAAACTTGAACTTGTGGAGAAACCAAGTGAGAAACCCAAGTGTTGTTTAGTAGTTAGAGTGGCTGGACTAGGGCCAGAGAGACCTCAGTTCAAGTGTACTGAGCCTTGGGGAAGTAACTATTTCTCAGCCAAATCTACCCATGGGGTTGTTGTGAGGATAAGTTAGGGGAGGACCATGTATTGCCCTGTGCACTTTAGAGGAAGTGTGGGGTAAAAACAACAACAAAACAATAAATTAACACACCCAGGTCTCTCAAAAGGAAGACGTTCTTCATGCTGCACTTCAATTAACTTGAGGAACTCACTGCCACAAGATACAGAGTTGGCCGCTAAGCAAAGCCAGCTTTTTTTCAAAAAGAAAGTGAGGGTGATTAGTCCAGTCATAGGTGAAGATTACTTTTCCTCATTCCTTTGTTGCATGCCAGGAATGGCAGTTGCTTTCTTTCTTAAGGGGGCAACAGAAGCTGGCCTTTACTGCCACCTTCATCTCAACCCGGCCTCCTTTTAATGCAGGGTTAGGGAAACTGAATCTCCAGGTCTCATTGGGCTCCCTGGTCCCTTGACTGTTAGGGATTTTTGTGAGTCAGATCCAGCAACATCTTGAGTTGCAGCACATTCCTCAAACCAGGTCTAGGGGGGTGAGGACTGTGCTGTTCATTGAGGGATTCCCCCCAGCCCCAGTTAGCCAAGAGCCCCGGATATTAAGCCCTCCTTTCTCAACCTTGGGCCCCCATATTTTGTTGGACTACAACTCCCATCATCCATAGCTACCAGGACCAGCAGTCAGGGATGATGGGAGTTGTAGTCTGACAACATCTGGGGGGGTGCAAGGTTGAGAAAGGCTGTGTTAAGCTGTCAGAGACTATCCTTTCCATTGGGTTGGGATGGCTAGTACAGTGGTACCTCTATTCATAACTCTACTTACGAATGTTTCTACTTACGAATGGAGCTCCGTCTGCCATCTTGGATGTGGTTTAAATAGGATTTTTTCTACTTACGAATTTTTAGATAGGGTTGCTTCTACTTACGAATTTTTTCTCCCAATGCATTCCTATGGGATTCGACTCACAAATTTTTTCGACTTACAAATGTGCGTTCGGAACGCATTAAATTCGTAAGTAGAGGTACCACTGTACTGTATTAGCAACATCTTCTGTTCTATCCTCAGCTACCTTATTTCGAGCCCAGGGATGATACTAGCATCGGAATAAACAACATTAAAAATTGCTTGCAGCTCCCCACTCTTCTCTTTACTTAAAATAAATGTTTGGAAAATATGTGCCAGGAAAGAAAGAAAAAAAATATATGTTGCTTGCTTAAACTTACATCCCATGAATAAACTTAATGGGCACGGGCAGTCTGAATCTTTTGCATCCATTATTCTGGGCCAGGAGAGGGAGGGACGGAGAGCCAAGACCTGGATCCCCTGGAAGCAAGCAGATGAATTTTATTTTGATCTAAACGTCTCGAACCAAAGGCATTGAAGGAAGAGGGGCAAAGTCACCACCAGCACAAGGTGCCAGAGTGCGGAAGCGTAACTCTCCCACTAATGCCTTTGGACGCCGGCTCTTCTGTGACAGTTGCAGCTCAGGCAAACAGATTGGAGGGTTCCAGACATGCCTTTTGTGTGTGGGGGGGTGCTATTTCCTTGATGCGCCTTTTGGCTGCTCAGGAGAATGAGATTGGGGGTGGGGGGAAGCCTTTCTCGCAAGGTTTCCAGGTCTGCCTCCAAAGCGTGCTCCCTCCTGCCCCTTTAATAAATAGAATCATTATTACTCCTACTATAAATATCATTACTATTGTTATTTATGGAATTCCTATCCTGTCCTTTGTCCGGAAGGAGCCCAGGGTGGCAAACAACAAATTAGTAAAAAGTAACAATTAAAATAAAATAAATGGTGTTTTTAATGTTGGGTTGTATCCAGTAGTAGTCATACTCAGAGTAACTCCACTGAAGTGTAAGGAACATGATTTGCTGTTGTTGTTTAATTTTAAATTCCAGCCTTAATCCAAAGATCACAGGGCAGTTTACAACATAAATGCTAATTTATGAACTCCATTAATCTGAAGGGGTCTGTTCTGAGAAAAACCTTCTCGGTGGTGGTGCTCCTAGACTCCCTCCCTGGAGAAGACCAACTCTCTCCTTGCTATTCTTCTGCCACCTGGTGAAGACCTTGTTCCAACATTTGAGGAATTCGCTGAGTTTAATCAAAGTGCTGTTTTCATTTTTATTATTGGTACCTTTCAAACAGATTTTATATATGTCATATCAATTCTTTTAATTTTTTTTAAAATGACACCCACCCCCACCCCCACCCCCATTTTAACCATTCTTGTTTTTATCTGTAAGCTGCCTTGGTATAAATAAATATAGAATGGTGATAATAATAAAGCCTAGTTGCGTATAACCTGTTCAGAGCATCTGAACACATTGTGAAATGAACAGGGTCCAAGGAGATTCCACCACAACTCTTCGTTTGTGAGGATCACTCGGCACCCTCATTTTCGCGGCTTCATCGTCATCCTCAAATCCTGCAACTTCGTGTCTCTTCCACTGTCAGGAAGCAATGCTTGCCTCTTGCTCCATGGTCCAAGGTCTCCTGCGTTGTTCCTCTCCCCTGCCTGCGTGATCAGGATGTGTGTGTGTTTTTTTGGGGGGGGAGGAGAAGGGGAAGTGGGCTTCCCCAGTTTGTGCTGCTCATGGGGTTGGGGTGGTTAGATGTGGAAAGCCAGGCGTCTGTGCGGATGGGTGGGGGGAGAGGGGTTGCAGACTCCTTGCAGCGAAGGTGTTAACTAATAGCAGGTGATTAAACATGACAAGCGGTGACATTTCTTTGTGGGCTTCTCAGTACCAGCCCTGCCAAGAAAGAAGCTATAAAGGCTGACATTTTGTGTTATGCACTGAGGTTTTTAATAGACAGACTTCCTCCTCCCTGTTTATTTCTTTGCTTCGTTCCCTCTTTCGCTGCTCCTTTCATTCCTTTCGCTGCCCGCATCCCTCTATTTTCAGACATATGCGCTTAAATGCCTCGACCCTTTCCCCCCAACCCTCTTCTTTTTTCACATTCTCTCTCTCCCCCCCCCTCTTCATTTTCATCCCCACCACCAGATCAGAGTTTTGTTGCGTGTCTTTATTTTTGCCATCCTGCTTTCCCGCTATCCCTCTGTTCCATGCGCTGAAATCCTCTCTCTCTCCGGCCGTTTTGACACAGTGAAACTTCGACTCCAGCCATTCAAATGCATTTTTCCTGACTCCTGGACTGTTCTCGGAGACCGAGTTTAAAAACACGGGGAGGACAGAGGGAAGACAGGCAGCTCTCCCCCCAAACTGGGTGAACAGTGCCAAAGTTGGACCACTAACACTATCCCTAGCTGGGCTCCTCTCTCCACTGTTAGAGGGAGTCAACCCTGCTTTCTTTTATAAATAAACATGCCATTTTTAAAGAGTCTTTTTCCCGTTCCCTTCCTCCCCCCCCACCAACTCCCCCTTTCTTTTTCCCTCAC
Organism: Zootoca vivipara; assembly: GCF_965207765.1. NCBI lineage: Eukaryota > Metazoa > Chordata > Lepidosauria > Squamata > Lacertidae > Zootoca > Zootoca vivipara. Next base: position 12,628,986 of record NC_142589.1, read on the forward strand.
TGATTTCTTCCTTTGCTTTCTTGTCCCTTTCTCGCATACTCTCTGTTGCCTCTCTTCTCCTTTTTCGAGGGAGAAGGGGGTGTCCTGATGCGATGCCGTAACCACCATCAGATTAGAGACAGTTGTTGTTCCCGGGAGCAGGTGCTCCTGCAGGATGGTTGCTCTGTGTGTTGTCTTTTAAAAACAGAGAACATTTTTTTGGCTTGACTCATAAAATGGTATTCTTCGGAGCTTACACCCTCTTTTTCTTCTTCTTCTTTTTTTTTAAAGTTCAGGGGCCGGGCAACTGAGTTTTAGGAACAGTTGCTGGCTTTATTCTAAAAAGAAGGCAACAGTTGTGCAGAGGGGAAAGGACGAGACAACTGCAAATTCTCTCTCTCTCTTTTCATACCTCTGGGAAGGGCATTTGGAGGTGACGGCCATTGCCGCATCCCCTTTCCATAGCTGGCCCGACTGGCTGGCTGCACCGCTGCTGACTTTCAAATTTGCCATGCACAGTTTGCGTGTATAGGATTTGCTCAGTGTAAGCAGAAACCCTTTTTTTTTCAAAGGTGGGAAGGTTTGAGTGCAGCCCATCTAAACCCAAGGCAGGCCCTATCAGAAGAAAGATGCATCCATCAGCAGCTGTAAGCCATGGTAATTCAGTCTAGCCTCCAAGTCTAGAGGCAGTCTACCTCAGTAATGCCAGAGGCTGGAGGAGAATAGGAGGGGCTTCTTGTTGAGTCCGGCTTTGTGAAGCTTCCCAGGCTTGTGAACTGATTGCTGTGGGAAGCAAAATGCTGCCATAGATTGGGCATGGGGAGCCTGTGTGCCCCCCTACAATGTATTTGGTACTGGGATTGTTGGGGCAGTACACCATTAGCCCTCATGGACAAGGCTCCACTGAGGCCACAGGTTCTCCCTTCCTGACCCAGGTGGCTCTTCTTTCTGATCCAGGTATAAGTTCTTACATTCTTAAAATTCTGGACAAGTTCAGGGCGGGAAGGGGGCAGATTGCCAACTGCTCAGAAGTCCCCGAGCTGCTCTGTGGAGGGTGTCGCTACTTTGCCACGATGGCAGTTGAAGGGGGCTTTGATTGAGGTGCTTGGCCTCCGTTTCCTGGTTCAGGCCTTCCATAAATAATGCTTGCGCTTGGATGCCTTCCAATCCCTCGTGTGTTGTCCAATGTTTCTCCAGAACTGAATGCTTGGTTGGCATGCCGAGCTCAATGCAGCTCGGCGGAGCATCTGCTTTGCATGCAGAAGGTCCCAGGTCCAACCTCAGTCGTCTCCAGGTAGGGCTGGGAGAGCTGCTGGCAGCCAGTGTAGTCAGTATTGAGCTAGATGGGCCAACGTTCTGATTCACCTTCCTCTGTTTCTGTTCAAATGCATGCAGGAGGAGGGTGCAGTCACCTTTCCCCACTCCAGACCAGTTTATCACCACCAAAAGCCAATATGCTTTGGCCGTCTTTCTGAGGAAATATTAGACTTGAAACAGAAGTCCGAGTGAAGGACATGTTGGCTGCAGCCAACTGAGTAATAGAGTGCATGATAATTTAAGAAGAGCTCTGAATCTGAATCTGGATCCGGCCAGTTACCCATGGCCAGCCAGATGCCTCTGGGAATCCCACAAAAAGCACCACTGAAAATAAATTAACCTAAGTAGGTCATGTCCATTAACTTCAATGAGACTACTCTAAGTAGGACTGGCATTGAGTGCATCCCTCTATTTGCATTCCGCTTCCCTCTCAAAGCCCAAATAGGAACTTCTCTGAGTCCGCTCTCCATGTGTCTCCCACCGATCTTTCTCTTTCCTTCCCATCACATGCTCCTCCCATCCACCAGATCTCATTGATCCAACTCTACAGACAGTGACTTCAGCACAAGCTGCCAAGTAGGGCAGATCAATAGGTATCTTGAAAGGGAAGGATGGTTGGCAGCTGGGGCAGCTGTTTTGGTCCTCCCCCCACTCCCATCTCTCTTCTCTCCCCTCCACCCAGTTGCTGCCTCTTTTGTTGCCATAAGTGGGAGAACAAGAACAGGAGATGCTGCAAGGGCAGTAGCCAGGCTGGAATTGCTTAGGCAGTGTCCAGAATGCTAGATAAACAATATGCTGTTTTTCCAGGGATTTGTGTCTGCAGATTTAAAACCCTAAAATCAGTATCAATTCTCTTGTTTGCTAAAAAACAAACAGAAAAACAAATCTCCCAGTTGAAAAGGGAGGGGGTGAAATGTTTCCCTCACCTTACATTCTCAGCACCCCTTCTTAAAAATCAGAAAAGATCAGGTTTTTATTTTAAATGGAATAATAAGTTTCTAGCCCTCATTTATCAGAAAGGAATCTTCCAGCAATTCCGATTGGCCGGTGAGCCAAAATACTTTATGCTTTCCTCCTCAGAAGGTTTTTTGTAGGTTTTTAAGCGGAGGTTGGGTGGCCATCTGTCAGGGATGCTTTAGTGGAGATTCCTGCAATGCAGGGGGTTGGACTAGATGACCCTTGGTGTCCCTTCCAATTCTAGAGTTCTATGATTCTTAACATATTGGTTGGCTCATTATCTTATCTGGAGCAGATGTAAGTTTGATCAGTCTTGAGCTGTCTACTTTTTGTTGGTTGGTTTTTTGCTAGAATCCCCATGGTCAACTCAAGTATGTTAAATTTACAAAGCAAGCAGGCGCTGTTTGGATTCTCTTTGAAAGCCAGGTGTAACTAAGTGATCTTGACTCTGCGCTCTTGATTAAGAATTCAGGAAGTGCCTCACTGGGTTTTATAGAAGGCTACCCATGTCCCAGTATCCTTTGCAAGTGTCCCAGTACTAGATGCCCCACCAGGAACTGGTCAAGAGTCTCCTTTCTTACCCAGTCTTGAGCTAGAGCCATTTGCTCCACAGGAGAGCTAGCCAGTTTAAGAGGACAAGCAAACCAAGCTGTTGCTCAGGGCTTTGGTATTTGCAAGGATAGAAGCACCTGTCCATTTCAGTTTTCTCCGTTTCTCTTTTCCCGCCTCAGTCTTACGGTAAATTCTGCATGCCACATTTCTTCAGCCATTTGCAATTGATTATGCATTTTTGTAAACTCTGGTTGGAAATTACAAAATTTGAGAAAGTGTGGAATTTGAAGGATGGGTGTGTTGCAAATGTTGTGAATTTGACACATTTGCCTTTAAATTCAAACTGAATCAGTTTTCTCCCGCATCCCAGATTCTTAGGGGGTTGTGTGCATTCTGGGGGGGCAGGGGTAGCAAACGTCAGCATCTTCTGAGGTGTTGCAAGGAATCCTGGTAGCTGATGGGGCATCAGCCAGCCACTTGGGCAAGTGCCCCCTGCTCTTAGCTCACAGGTATGCCTCGATTGTGTATGGCATTTCCCTGAGAGTCCAGCAGATAGTTTTGCAGGGCTTTCTTAGATGGTTGGCAGCGGGGAGGGTTGGGCTCTGTCCTGTGCTTTCCCTTCTCCTTTCCCGTTCTCCGAGCCCTCCATTAACCTGTTAGCCACCTCTCCCTCTAAGCAGGTGCCGAACGCTTCTCTGCAGTAAAAGTAAATGAAATGAGTATTTCGGGATAGGGAGGGGGGCGGGAGGGAAGTGGTGTAGTGCACCCTCGGGCCCAGGGCTTATTAATGGTGACCCGCCATTAAAAGACGAAAGTGCTAACCTGGTCATATTTAGCAGCTTTCGACAGCATCCCCACGGCCTCCACCAGCAATATCAACTCCTGCCTCTCTCTCTCCCCTCAGCCCTGGGCCAGCAGGAGCTGACTCCGGACTTTTCTTTTCTACGATGACTCTGCTGAGTGTCTCCAAGCTGCCACCTCCGCCACCACTGCCAAGCAAGGAGAAACTGCCCACCCACCCTCCCCTTTCCCTGCCTGTTTGGAGCAGCTCTGCAGCCTTATAAATGCCAGCACTTGGCAGAGGATCGGATCCTGGCTCTTGAGTTTTGCTGAACCTAGACAACCAAGGAGGGATTTTTGCCTTGAGGGGAGGCCATGCCCCATATCAGCATCTTTGATTGCCCTTACACCTTTAATATGCAGATCCTGTTTCTGGGCAGAGAGCAGAGAATGGGTTAGCTGCATCACATGACACTCCTGAACAGCACCCCCTCATTTTGGGGAGTGAGGAGGGTCCCCTCTGGAACACAAAGCTGTCTCCAGCTACAGAGGCAAACTGTGACTGCACAGGGTGCCAGCATCCTGCAGGGACTTCGCTCAGCTTCAGAAGTGTCTTGGAGAAAGAACAAATGTGCCTATATTCTTGTGTGTGTGTTTGGGGGCAGGGGCAGAGGGTTTACAGACACTTAGCAGCTTGCGGGCTGAGCAACATCACCTGGTGCCTATTGGAAATAATAGGGTGGGAGGAAGGGAACCCAACAGGATGTGGAGCCACAGCCAATGACAGGTGGAATCAACTAATTCTAATTTCATAGAATTGTAAAGTTGGAAGGGTCATCTAGCCCATCCCTCTGCAACACAGGAATCTCAACTATAGCATCCATGACAGGTGGCCATCCAACCTCTGCTTAAAAACCCCCAGTGAAGGAGAGTTCACCAAGCCATCAGTTCAGGTCCTAGCTTCCATGTTACAGCCCTTTAGATACGTATTCGAAAATGGCTATCCTGTCTCCTCTCAGTCTCCAGCCTAAACATCCCCAACGCACTCAACTGTTCCACCCATCATCTGTTCTGCTGAGTTGAACAAGAGCAACCCTGAAGCAAAGGAGGGGGGTAGGTGATAGGCAGTGCCACCGCTGCCCACAGACTGGTTGTAAACTGGTGGGCATGCAGGGACTGGCTGAGGTTGGTGGGGCAGCGGCCCCATTCGCCCCAGTGGACCAGCCTCCCCTGCATTGCAAATTCATAGGGTGCAGCTAAGGAGAGGTTTCTGGTTTCCATTAGCCAGGAGGAAGTAAAGAAGATGGGTAGGGTTCCTCCCTCCCCCCAATAGTTATGATGTTGCTCAGCTTACATTAAGACCCAGTGAAAGCAAGTTCATTTAGGATAGCAAAAAGTAAGAAAGAACCCAAGCGCTTGAGCCAGCTTGCAAGTTGAACCTGAATTCAAGTCCCAGCAGAGAGGCAGGCAGCATGGTGTGGACGACAACTCCCATCATCTCTGACCATTGACCATGCCGGCTGCAAGGGCTGATGGGAGTTAGAGCCCAGTGACATCTAGAGGAGGGGCATCACATTGGCTTCTCCTAGAGCAGGAGCTGATGTTTGAAACCAATAGAACCCAAGGCAGTTAATAGGACCTAGACCAGAGGTGGTTAACCTGCGGCTCTTCATATGTTGCTGGACTACAACTCCCATCATCCCCTGGACCATTGGCCATGCTGGAGTTGGAGTCCAATGACGTCTGGAGGTGCAACAGTTAGCATGTCAGCCTGGAGCTGGGTACAGCCAGCGATGGAGCTCCCTGACTGACCCTGGCCACATCCCTAACTCATCACCTAAGAAGGGCTTGGCTTCGAGATGAGGTTAAAGGCCCAGTCGTAGCCTGGATAGCTCCATTGGTTAGTGTGGTGCTGATAATAAAAAGGTTGCAGATTCAATCTCCACATGGGACAGCTGCACATCCCTGCTTTAGACAGATGATCCTCAGGGTTCCTTCCAACTCAACAATTCTGTGATTCTGTGATCCTATTTGCACAGTAGCCAAACAGGTGTTTACAAGCAGACCCCCCTGAGAGGGTTGCTTTGAGGGCAAAATGTGGTGGGTGAGCAGTGAGCATGAACTCCTAGGAGGCAGGGTGAAGAAAAATGTAATACAGTTTGGTCAGTACAGCCAGAGTAGCACCATGATGATCCAGCCTACACATCCAGACTCCTGCGGCATCAGTCCAACACCTCCTTTGCTTCTGGGCTTTCTCCTTCTCCCCGGCATAGCCAGCCAGGGCAGGTTGCCACTCTTTCGTGGCCGGGATCTCCAAAGCCTCCTTGAAGGAGCCGCGGCTGCCGGTTTGGCAGCCGCGCCAGAGGGGCAATCCTCTCTCACACTCGCGCACACACACTTGGCTCCATGCCCTGGCTGATCCAGAGCCAGGTCTTACAGCAAATCTCTGCATCCTGTTAGAAATCCTTAATCAGCTGGAGGCGGCTTTTGGGGAGGGGCTGGGGGCTGGAGGGGGGGGGAAATAACATCCAACCACCGCTCTTCAAGTGGATCTGGTGGCAAACAGGAGTAGAACCAAATCAAATTTTCTAGATGTATAGACAGAACGCTTTCTAAACAGATAGGTGGAGGAGAGCTGGCTATAGGTTTTCAGAGTTGTGGGAAAGGCCCTCTGTGTGTTCTCAGATGCATGCCATCCCGTCCCTCTCTCTTGCTGAAAAGCAGGTAAGGCCCCCTGCATGGAACTGGAGAATTGTCAAGAAGCCTGTATATCAGTAGGCTTCTCTGGGTAACCACAGTGGTTCATATCTTGTTCTGCAGTGTGCTTAATCTGACCTGGAAATATCTTTGGTAGAATCCATCTGGGGAAATTTGCAAAGCATACATGCTGTGCATTCCTTTAAAAACATACACCACCAGCAACAAGAACCAGGACACCAGTAGCAAAGAGTGTAAATAATGTCCCACTTCAGGTGTGTACAGAGTTAACACCCTGGCACATATCAGGCCTTGGAAAGAGCCAGCCCAAAAAAGTTTGGTGTTTGACACCTCAGATCTAATTTCTGCTTATGAATTGTTGGCTCGGTCCCATGGGAAGCTCTCTTCCATGAGCCATACTGGCCCCGCTTGTTTCAGTGGGCCATGCCCCGGCAAACATCCCAGTGGCTCGCACACCGTGCATATCTGCTTTTGCTCTCAGAGGTCTCCAAAATCATTGCCTTGGAGTGCCTGCCTCGCTTTGCTCCGCGATAGGGCTGTCTCTGAGCATTGCGCTTCACTCAGGGAGCGGAGAGGGGAAGGTTGGAGGGGGGGAGTTGATTCAGCGGGCCTTCCCAGGCAGGCCCCTCCTGTCTTCTCCCACAGCTACCGTTTATTGCTGCGAATAACGCTGATGGGTCTGAACAGCTCCAGCCAGGCGACCAGGGGAAAGAATAACAGGCTCCCGATGTCAGGGGCGATTAAGGGCCATTGCTATTTAGGGAGAGACTGGTGGATTTAAGGCCGCTTCTGTTCTATTGTCTCGGCCTCTCGGGGCACTGGAGACAGGAATTTGGTGGATAAATTAGGGTGGGTGGGAGCAGGGGTGCATGTAGGGGGCAGAGGCCAGGTCTAAGCATTTCCGACCTGTCTTGGAATTGTCCGGCAGTCCAGGCGTGGGTATGGACAAGGGCACCCAGGGTGGAGTGAACCTGGAATGGGAAATCAGAGTTGTGAACAAGCAGGGGCCATGATCCAGCCATACACATGGCCTCTGCAGTAGGGTTGGGGAAGGAATTTGATTCACTTTGCATTGAAAGGCGAACGTCACCGAATTCACAGTTTCCGAAATTTGCACTTCTTCAAATTTTGCCATGCCAAGTAATGTCTAGTAAAGTGTCTTCCTAAGGTAAAGTATGCATATAAAGGCATATATATTGGTGAAAATAAAATGCAAAGATGCATTATATATGGGGAAATTGCTTTGCAAAACTGCTAGACAACATTACATACAGAAATGTGGATGTTGGGAGAAGTTTGCACTAAAATGCTGAAGAATTTTCAGGTGGGCTTTTTAAAAAGAGATTTGTGAACCAATGTGGAAATGAGGGAAAACAAGAAACTGAGATAAACCAAAATTGGTATATTCAGCCACCCCTACTCTGAAGGAACAGCTTGGAAGGGAAGTTTGGATGGTATTTTGATTCTCTATAGCTCTGTGATGAATCAGCCCATGCTCTGTATTTAATGACGCAGCCATCTTCTTCCTCACAATGATTGCCTTATATCTCCATGTATGTTGGTTACATTCACTCCAATGTTTTTTCTTTGGACTTTCTTTGGCCAAAATTCCACAGGAAGGTCCTCTATAAAGTGCTGAATCTTCCATTGCTGTGGCTTAGTAGTTGGTGAAATGAAAAAGAATTGAGGCTAGGCATAAACAAAATATTGCAGTGTGAAGTGCCCCTGTACAGGATACCCCATTCCGTTTAGACCACGAGAATCTTTAATCTCAGGGTTTGAGCCCCATGTTATGAAAGATTCCTGCACTGCAGGGGGTTGAACTAGATGCCCCTTTTGGTTCCCTCCTTCAATTATTTTATTCTATGGCTTCCCTCCCTTCCAGTTTTCTGCCCCATCCCAGCATTCCTATGGCCACCTAGCATGCTCAGTCGTCATTGGGCTGTTAGGGGAAGTCCCCCCACCATTTGAGTCCACCCCTAAATCTTTTTTACTTCCTGAAACCTAAGGATCCCCCCAAGCCTGCACATACCTTGTTCAGCATCCTGTTCTCACAGTGACCAAACAGATGCCCCTAGTGGGAAACCCACAAGCAGAACCTGAGCACAAGAACATTCTCTTCTCGTGTGATTTCCAACAACTGGTATTGAGAAGCATACTTCTCCAGCAGTTTGACTTCACCCCTGGAAGTGCACTCCATTGACTCTGGAGACAGATAAATGCCAACCCCTGCCTGCAGCAACAGTGGCCATAGAACATTGCCATTGTGGCTAGTAGCCATTGATAGCTTTATCCTTCATGAATTTGCCTAATCCTCTTGTAAATACATCCTCTGGTATCTGAAGAAGTGTGCATGCACACGAAAGCTCATACCAAAATAAAAACTTAGTTGGTCTTTAAGGTGCTACTGAAGGAATTTTTTTATTTTACTTCGATCCAGACCAACACGGCTACCTACCTGTAATCCTCTTGTATGTAGAAGTCGATGTTTCGTCTACAAAACCATTGGCACTCACCTCTGAAGATCAAGATTAGAGGGACAGCTTGTTAACTTTCCAATTGAAGACATATGGGGAGTTTAGGGTTGGAGACAGATGATAGCTGTGATTGCTCTCTCTCTCTCTCTCTCTCTCTCTCTCTCTCTCTCTCTCTCTCTCTCTCTCTCTCTCTCTCTCTCTCTCTCTCTCCCTCCCTCCCTCTCTCTCCCTCCCTCTCTCCCTCTCCCTCTCTCTCCCTCTCTCCCTCTCTCCCTCTCTCCCTCTCTCCCTCCCCCTCCCTCCCTCCCCCTCTCCCTCTCCCTCTCCCTCTCCCTCTTTCTCCTTCCTTCCCTCCCTTCTCCCCCCCTCTCTCTCACATACACCACAAATTAAACAATTGTGGTATATCAATATGCATACTCAATCATGTCTGCTCAAACAGATCTTGCAGGTTATTGTTCTGCTTCAAAATCCTGCTGGATCTGTTTGACCAGAGACAATAACAGAGCAAATGAAATGAGCAAGCACTTTCCCTGTTAATGATGCCCCTCTCTTGTCCATCCACATTCTTAGTGTCCAGTGGGTCCTTCTTTTTTTAAAAAAAAAATAACCAAACACTTAGTTGGAGGCCATGGAAAGAATCTGAATTGTTGTAAACCGTCTCTTGATGAAGGGCGTTCTATAAATATATGGGATATACAGGCCTGAGGTACAGCTCAGTTGGTACAGCACGAAACTCTTAATCTCAGAGTGGTGGATTGTGGGTTCAAGCCCCACCCTGGGCGAAACGATTTCTGCATTGCAGGGCACCAGACTAGATGACCCTTGTGGTCCCTTTCCTACCCTACAATTCTATGATTAAAATAAATTTGGCAAAATAGGAAGGTGAGGTCATACCTCTCCAACAAGCTGCTGAAGAGGGACAGTGTAGAAAGTGAAGTTTACAAGGCGGCAAGTGAAATTCACTGTTAAATTGAGCAGACAGCTTCATCCACAAACCAAACACCTAGATTACCTGCAATGTATAGCAGGCATGTTCACAGGGGGATGTTTGCTGCTGGCCATGCTGCAGCTGCTGCAAAAGTCACTCCTGACCAGTGGTACTTTGGCATTGTATCCCCTCCCCCCAAAAAAAATCTAGCAGTGGTTCGTTCCACCTCTCTTCATCCCCATAACACTCTGGATAGTTTTTACAGTGAGATTGAATACTACTACTAATAAATAATAACAACAACAATACTTTTTTTCCAGCTGGGGCAGGAATAGTGTCCACCTATTTTCTCTGTAATAATGAAGTACCAGTAGCCTCTTGTTGATGGTGCCTCTCCATGCAGAGGCCTCCCCTTACCCATGAAAGAAGCATTCTGTTGCAGGCAAGAGAGTATGGTTGTGGTGTGTGTTTTGACTGCGGGATTGTGTGGGTGTGCTGCCCATGGCAGTTTCTCCAGTTTGCAAATGTGCTGATGGGTTGGCAACCCCTCGGGTAGGGTAGGGTAGGACATGCCATTTTAGGGAGTGAACCTTCATCTTTGCAAATTTCTTCAGCAAAGTCTACATTTGATGAAGAAGTGCATAAGCTGCTTTTGGAAAACCAAAGAATTTTAATTTTACCTTCTGAGAATGTCAGGTAATGCCACATAGTGTTAATAATAAATAATATAACTGCAAGTACTTGGCAATCATTTTTAATGATTTCTTTGCCACTGCACACACATTGCACAAATGTTTTACTTACCAAGCATAGAAATCATATTAATTTAACTAAAATACCTTTTGAATTCACAAGTCATGTAGCAACTTTTTAGCATCCCTAAATTTTGAAAACTGAAAGCTGAAAAATTCAACATGCCCTAGTGGTAGGGGTCTTTGAATCACCACCCCAGTGGCGGTCCATACTGGAAAGGTTTAAAATAAGGCATATTTATCAGGTGATGTTTTATTTGAGAGTACAATGGGAGGGGCGAACACACACAAGGAGAAGTGGGTGGAGGTCTGCTACTGTGGTGCATGTGTTACAAAAGTGCATTGCTGGTGACAGCTCCTAAGTCCTGCCTTTAGGCAATGGTCTGGATGCACCCTGAGGCTGAGAGACAGTCATTTCCCCAAGACCATCTGGAGAGTTTGCGGCAGAGGCAAGATTTGAGCCAGCATCTTCCTGGTCCACAGCTCAGTCTCCTTACCCGCTGTGCCGTCTTGGCCTCACACAGATAACACATTTTTCCAAGGCTCTCTTTCCACCCACCCAGGAAAAGGCAGCCTCCAGCTCTCAGAGAGCTTTCAATCCAGGCCTGGGATTGGCAGAGCAGAAGCAGGCACCTGCTGATTTCCCTGACCCTACCTGAGCAGGCCCTCTGACCCCCATTGCCAGCAGCCCCGAGCCCTCTGCTGCTTAGGGATCTGGTTCTCTGTCTCTGGGGCTTTGCTGGTAGCCCCGCTTCCATTTGCCGACTCGCCAGAGGACAGACTCCCCATCCGCCTGCTGGCAGCCCAGTGAGGCAGGAGACCCTGGCTTGGTCTGCCGTGGAAGGAGCCTCTTTTTCTATATGGAGATGGAGAATTTAGGCTAATGGAGCTCAACCATCTCTAATTTTGCGATGGCAGGAGGATTTTGATTGAAAGTAATTAAGCAAGCTAGCTGTAAAATTAATTAAAGCAAAAGGGGGGATTTTTTTATTGGATTGGATAGCGATATAGCGGCTGTCAAATGGGGGACGGATGGGGGTGACCTGAATTCTCTGCCCTCCCTCCCTCCCGCTCGGGACGTTTATGTCACTGTAATCTCCTTACAGCGGCTGGTGCGCATTTGTTTGAAATAATCAAGGAAATATGGTCAGAAATTGTCAGCTTTCAGATCTAATTTACCTGACAGCCTTGTGCAGGCCAGGATGCCTGTGTGTGTGTGTGTGTGAGAGAGAGAGAGAGAGAGGGGGGGGGAGAGAGAGAGAGACTGTGTGTGCACAATAAATTCAGACACTTGTGATTGTGTGCTCCTGTGCATTGTAGAGAGCATCTCTCTCTTCTTGTACCATTTTAAGCTGAGAGGCTCCTTGCTACCTCCAATGAGGGTTAAGAAACATTTAAGAAAGTTTGCCAATTTTCGGAGAGTCCTGCCTCTTCTTTTGCACTCCACCCTTCACCCCTCTTCTCTTCCTCTTCCTCTCCCCACCCCTCCTGCCTCCTCATCCCTCTGCTATAACCAGCTTTAGGGTTTAAGGAATATAGGATTAAGGGAGGTGGCTGTAATTCTGTATTCCAGATGGCTGGCAACTGCTAAATCCACTGTCACAAATACCTCAGTTTTAAAAATACTTACAAATTAGTTCCTTTTTTGTTTCTCAAGCTTTGCCCGGGTTTTGGAAGAGTTGCGAAAGCAAAGCGCCTCTAATGATGTGACCTACTGAGGTCAAGAAGGGATTCTTTTCTTCTTCTTCTTACTCTACCCCCTCCCCAAACTTGGCCAATCCTCAAGATTTTTTTTCCATTCTGCTTAATCCAGGGCAGCACAGGAACTGTTGCAACCAAGGCAAGATCGGTTTGAGTAGCCAAGTCTCTTTTGGGATACTTATAAAAATTAAAAGATCTACTCCTGTACTTTTATTACAAAATTGCAGCTTGATAATTAGCGTCAAGATGCTAATTTGAGTCATTGGCATGACGGCCTATGGTGGTTTTGGATGTGTGTGTACGTATGAAATCAAAGAAAAATCTGTTTTACTGCCTTATGCGCAAGAAGCAAGCAGATGAGCTGGCATCACTCAGCTCACTTGTGCTTACCAACCTGAACTATAAACCCAGCTGTTTTCATCCTGACCTGATCTCACCTCCTCGGCATCATCCATGTCCCTCTCATGAGTCCTCATGCCCCTGGGAGTGCAAATCAGCCATGTGTTGCCCAGCTGGGGAAGGGCGATTTTAAGGAGGCTTCTTAGCCGACTTTTCAAAGTGTGCCCAGCACTGGCCTTGACGGGTCAACCCCCGTTCAAATCTCAGGCCTGTCGACTAAAAGGAAAATGGGAACAGGACACTATGAAGCAGGGTGGCAGCATTGATTGATATATTTATCAAGTCACGCTCTGACTGATTAATCCACAGAGGCCACTTTTTCAACTGGCAAAGACCTGTGTTTAACCAGCAAGCCTGTGATTTTAGAAGTGAGCTTGTGGACACGGAAGCAAACCCTCTCAGGGTCCCTTCTCTTCCCCTTGGCTTTCTCCAGAGCCAAACTGCTTCAGGAAGGCTGGAGGAGAGGACAGCTATGTGACTTTGCACTCGTGGACCCAGAAGTCACAGAAGATGGCCATTTCCTGGCTGTGGGTGGCTGCTTCCAGCTCACCGTTGCTGCTTTCCTCTCTGCTGCCTCATTTCTCGCCAAGCAGCTGAGCTTCGGAAAAGGCCATGGGGGAAGAGGACGGATCCTGAAAGGAGACGCGGCTGCCAGGGGGGCTGCAGCACTGGGAGTTGCTCTGGGCAAAGGTTGCCCAAGCTGGCTGTTGATCCAAGGTCTTGCGTTACGTGCAGTCAACCCCGGGGCAGGTCTGAACAAGCCAGCAATTCTCTTCTTATTTCCCACCGATGCTGCTGGAGTGAAAGCCTAAGAAATAATACTAGCTGCTGGAAGGAGATTGCAAGGGGAGCTGTGGTGGGTGCCGTAGCACCTGCCTGTACAAGAATGGATTGAAAACGGGGCTCGTGTTGTTGCATCCCCTTTTCAATGGTGAGGAGCGTTTGCATGTGTGCAACAGAAAAGGTTGGAGTGTAATTTGCCGTCTCCCAGAACCTGCTCCCCTAATTGTATTCCTATTTGGCAGCTGTGTTTATATGACATTGAGGGGCGAGCCAGGATCCAGGATGCCACCATCCAGGCCTGCCTAAGGCTCTGTACATACTATCCTTTGAAAGCATATTGCTTCCCCCAAAGAATCCTGGGAACTGTGATTCAGCCTTCGCACAGCAACGATTCCAAGCACCCATCTCAAACTACAGTTCTCAGGATCCTTTGGAGAATGTCTCGCTCTTTAAAGCTTTGTGCTTTATCCAGGCTGCTGCAATGCCACAGTTTGTCAAAGAAGCCATTCTTTGAGAGGTTGCCAAGGTGTTATGTTTTTTAGGGCTGTCACCCCTCATGGCTGGCACAGGCAGGACACATTATGCAAAAGTAATAAAATATAAGCAAGTTGGCATGATGTGTGCTGGCTGGAGAGTCCCACTTTTCTTGACCCAGCATGCTAGGAGCACAGGGTACTATTTGTCCATCTAGCTTAACATTGCTTACTCTGACGGGCAGCATTGCTGCAGGTTCTCAAAGAAGGGTCTTTTCCCCCTATCATCTGCAAATTGGCTTCTCAGTTGGAGATGTTTAGGGATTGAACCTGGGACTTCCTTCATGCACAGGATGTGTTTGATTGCCTTGATGCAGAATTTTGATTTTATCTGCTTGTTTCCAACACGATGACAGTCTTAGTCCTGCACCCTCTACACCCTGGTAATCTTGGCTGATGATGGGGAGTTTGGAACACCCCACAGGCCCTAGTTGTCAAAAACAATAGGAACCTTTGCTATCCCCCTCCCCCCCTTCCATCGCATCTATATCTATCCTTTAAAAGTATCCTTTTATTAAGCACGTCCTGGACAAAGCACACCCCAATCTCTCTCCTGCAAGAGTGTCAGAGAAACCCACCATCTTCTCCCAGCTTCATTAATTCCGAACACGCACCCCCCAAAATGCCATCTCCCCGTACTTTCTAGGGCTGCCTTCAGCTAACATTGGGCTCGTTACACAGCTTATTAAATCAGCACCTTTCAGAACCTTTGAGGTGAATTTAGACTCATAACAGCAGATTCTACCCACCCACCTCCTGATCAGTGCCCCCCCTCCCCTCTTCCTTGCATCAAGCAATTGATGATTTTAAAAAATAATAATCTCCATTGGTAATTGCCTGGGAAGTAGCCTTTTTTTAATACTCTTCTGCGGCTTTGTCAAGTCACTTTCCCCACCTCAGTAAAAGTGGATAGGTTTCACTCTAGGCTTGCAAATAGCCACTCTCTTGGTTGCCTGTGGCAAGTGAGAATTTCCTCCAGCCACACTGGCAGAGAAATACCGTGTTTCCCCTTTTTTAATACGTAGTCAGAAAGTAAGCCATGGCAGGGTTTTTAACCATTTGAGAGCTATAAGACATACCCCGAAAATAAGCCATACTTCCGCACCAGCTAGCAGGACCCAGCATGCCGGCCGCGACAGGAGGAGGAAGCCTGCCGGGTCGGGTCAGTGCCCGGAAGCGGCGGTGGCTGCTTTAGTGCCAATAAAGCGTGCAGCAGTGCCGCACGGAGCACCAGCCAGCAGGACCCAGCTCCTGCAATGCCGGCCGCGGCAGGAGGAGGAAGCCTGCGGGGTCGGGTGGGTGCCCAGAAGCGGTGGCGGCTGCAGCGCTGACAAAGCGTGAAGCAGCGCCGCACGAAGCACCAAGGGCACGAGCGGCAGGAGGAAAGAGAGAGAGGCTCGTTACTTGCGGCACTTTAAGAGAAGCAGCCAGAACCGATCTCCACATTCCGAGCCTCCCTTTTGCGCGTGCGGGCATGTTAAAGCCCCGATCACTTCACTCCCCACTTCTTCCTCGCCATCCCTCCCTTTCACGCGTTGCCTTGACCCCGCAGCCCCCCTCCCTGGCCATCTTCCCCTAAGTGCAGCGCTGCTTCGTGAGCGCTGCAGCCGCACGCTCTCTGTGTGTGCTGCAGCCGCACGCTCTCTGTGTGTGCGCGCGTCTCTTTCTTTCTCTCCCTGTGCGTCCGTCTCTCTCTGTGTGTGCGTGTGCGCGCGCGTCTCTCTCTCTCTCCCCCGTGCGTCTCTCTCTCTGTGTGTGTGTTTGTGCGCGTCTCTTTCTTTCTCTCCCCGTGCATCCGTCTTTGTGTGTGTGTGTGTGCGCGCGCGTCTCTTTCTCTCTCTCCCCCGTGCGTCTCTGTGTGTGTGTGCGCGCGCGTCTCTTTCTTTCTCTCCCTGTGCGTCCGTCTCTCTCTGTGTGTGTGTGCTCGTGTCTCTTTCTCTCTCTCCCCCGTGCGTCTCTGTGTGTGTGTGTGTGTGCGCGCGCGTCTCTTTCTTTCTCTCCCCGTGCGTCCGTCTCTCTCTGTGTGTGTGTGCGCGCGTCTCTTTCTCTCTCTCCCCCGTGCGTCTCTCTGTGTGTGTGTGTGTGTGCGCGCGTCTCTTTCTTTCTCTCCCTGTGCGTGTCTCTCTCTCAGTGTGTGTGTGTGTGTGTGTGTGTGTTTGCGCGCGCGCGTCTCCCCCCCCCCACAGAGAAAAGGTTCCGCTTCGGCTCGTCATTCAGCCGCGCGCGCGCGCGCCAGGGGCATGGGCCCAAGCCTCGTCCCCCTCGCGCTTCCCTCACAAGCATCTCAGAGCGGGACGGGTCACGGCCTCCCTCCTCATTCCTCGGCCGGCGTGAGAGAGCCCAGGGAGCAGAAGGATCCCAGGTTTAACCCCCAGGTACCCCCAAGTTTGAAATTCTGGAGAGCTGCTGCCAGCCTGGTTGACAGTAAAACCTGGATAGCACAGTAGGCTAGAGTGTGGTGTTTATAATGTGCGCGGAAGAGAGCACCGAGTGTCCTGAGCCAGTGGGACCCAGTTGTACCAGCACTTAAAAAAAAGACACCCCCTGAAAATAAGCCACCGTGTGTTTTTTTGAGGAAAAAAAGTTATAAGACGGTGTCTTAAAAAAGGGGAAACACGGTAGTGAGAGAGCATCTCCTTCACATGCAGAAGGTCCCAAGTTCAATCCCTGGCTCCTTTCCTGAAACTCCAGAGAACTGCTGCCAGCCAGTGTAAACAGTATTGAGCTAGATGGTTTGTTCCAGGGACCAACTGCAGCCCTCCGGGTCTCCCTTTGTGTGGGACTCTTCCCTTATGATGCATCCCTTCTCCCCAGGCCAAACCTCTGCACAATTTGTGCCTGCCTAGATTGTGCCATTGAGCTGTGACAATGCCTCTGGCTTGCCTGGGCGAAAAGGTCCCGTATGTGTAGAAAACATCTGACTTTTTACAAAGCTGGAACATAGCCCACTATACAGAGGCAAGAACTTGTGGCTCTGCCTATTTTTCCCTCTAGCTCCATCCAGAATGGGCGTGTGGCCCCCAGAAGCATGTTAACAAGGGGAATGTGTCCCTCAGGCTGGAGGAAGTCCCCTACTCCTGTTTTATTCATCTGAGTCATAGGATCCTCTCCACCCCTTGAGGAAGGTCCTCTCCCTTTAGAAAGCAGGCAGAATGGGACTGGGATATTTCACGGCTTTCCATAAACTCTTTCCGTACCGGTAGTCCCGAGATTTCAAGGTTTTAGGTGTCTGGCTAAATTGCTGCCACAAATATATATATCCTTTATACCCAAAGCCTGTCCTTGTTTGTGGGAATGCAGCCTTGGGGCAAATGCTAGCAGAGATCTTTTGGGTCTACTCAACAACAATGTTCCCATCCCCCCCCCCCCGCTGCTGCTGCTGCCTTTTCAACTCAGGATTTACAAATGAGCAGCAAGACTTTCCGAGGCTTAATTATTGTTTTTTCTTCCCTCCCTCGCCCCCACTTGCCATTGTAGCTGATGACCTATTTACAAAATGGAAGCTAGGAAACAAGGCCTAGATAATTGTCTTGCTTCCTTCTGCGAAGAGGTGAGGGTCCCAATCCATGCTTTGCCCCCAACCCTACCCCAATATGTGCAAGCACTCCCAGGAACACTTGAAAGACCCCCCCCCCGGTGTTTGTGTTTAAAAACATTTCAGGGGGACAACTAAGATCTCAGTGTTTTATTAGCCTTGGTTTTCTTTGTGTTTTGTTCTGTACAGTTGCATGATTTCAGAGCTGTTTCCCAGTAAGGCTAGTGCTACTCAGAGTAGATCCCTTGAAATGAATGTACAGTGGTACCTCTACTTACGAATAACTCTACTTACGAATGTTTCTACTTATGAATGGAGCTCCGTCCGCCATCTTGGATGCTGTTTAGATAGGATTTTCTCTACTTACGAATTTTCATATAGGGTTGCTTCGACTTACGAATTTTTTCTCCCAATGCATTCCTATGGGATTCGACTTACAATTTTTTTCGACTTACGAATGTGCATTTGGAACGCATTAAATTTGTAAGTAGAGGTACCACTGTACATTACTATTAGATCAGTACAGTAAATGGTCAGGGATGAGACACTTGCAATACGCAGTGGAACAGGTTCCCACGAGAGGTGGTGGACTCTCCTTCATTTAGGTTTTTAAACAGAGGTTGGATGGCCATCTGTCATGTATGATCTAGTTGAGTTTCCTGCAACTAGTTTGAGAACCGCTGCTATGGAGAAACGCCTCTTGGTCTCCAGTAATGGGTGAATCCACAGTAAGTCAACTGCCTCATCAGTGTTTGACTGTGCCCTAAGTGACATTTCATAGAATCATAGAGTTGGAAGGAACCCTGAGGATCACCTAGTCCAGTGTTTCCCAAACTTGGGTCCCCAGCTGTTTTTGGACTACATTGCCCATCATCCCTGACCACTAGTCCTGCTAGCTAGGGATGGTGGGAGTTGTAGTCCAAAAACACTGGGAAACACTGATCTAGTCCAACCCCCTGCAATGCAGGAATATGCGACTGTCCCTTATGGGGATTGAACCCGTAACCTTGGCGTTATCAGCACCACATTCAAACCAACTGACCAGTGGTACACCTTTCCGTCCCCCCACCTTAACTGATGCAGATGACTCACATATGGGACATGGCTGGGGTTATTGGGAGGCCTTAAGATCCATTCTGGCTCAGGCCCACATCTGCCAAGGTTTCTCCATGGTTCATTCTGCCTCCCGCAAGAGATGCAGATCTATTCCAGTATCACACACAGAGACACAAACACAGCCTCCATGCAAGAGCTTCGTTCCCCACCCCAAGCTCCTTTGCATTTTGGCCTGGCAACTGACTGAATACTTGGGCTTCCTTTCTCCATCAGCACTCCCTCCGCCCGCCCCCCCACCGCCAGCTCCCTTCTACCGATCATCCCCTCTGGTTTCATAGCCATTTTTTTCCTGCCAGCTCAGGGTATTGGGAAGAACAACAAAATAAAACAACAACAACACACACACATAATTTTTTTTTGCTGGGATTGCCAAAAAACCCTGCGTGCTCTACGACTCCCCAAACATCCCTTTATTTTTATTGTTCTGTTAATTACTGTTTAAACTTTAATAAGTCACTTTGTCAAGGGGGGGGGGGACCTGCAGCAAGGTTTCTGTGCAAACACTGGGCCCAACGGTGACTCTGGTGTAACATAACCCTTTATACAATGTGGGAATGTTTAGACTGGAACAGAAACTTGTTATTTTAATGACAGTTAAAAGTAAAAAAAAATGAAAAGAAAAGAAAGGCAAATGAAAGAAGGAAGTGAACTTGATGGGAGAATCACTCCTCTCTTTCTCTCTTGCCCTCTTGCTGGCATTTTTCACAGCCTGTTTTCTTCAAATGTGCCATTTGCAGGCAGATGAATGATCTGCCCCAACTAGCTGCAGTGCTTTGAACATCCCTTAGTGCAAGTAACAGGGTAGCTGCATCAGAAGAACATAAGAGCCTGTTGGAATCTCCCAGTGGCCAACCAGTTGCCCCCATGGGAATCCTGCAAGCAGGAACTGATCCCAACAGCACTCTCTCCACTTGTGATTCCAAGCAGCTGGTATTCAGAGGCATACAGCCTCGGACAGTGGATGAACACAGTCATCATGGCTATTAGCCATCGATAGCCTTCCCATCCATGAATTTCTTTCATTCTCTTTTAAACAAGTCTGGTGGCCATCAGGACATGCATGCAGAAGGCCCCAGGGTCAGTGCCTGGCATCTCCAGGAAAGGCTGGCTGTGTCCCCTTTCTGAAACCCTGGAAAGCTGCTGCCAGACAGTGTAGACAGTACTGAGCTAGATGGACCAATGACCCAATTTGGGCTAAACCGGCTGCCTACATTCCTATGCTGAACCAGAAAGGGTGGGGATGATATTCACTTTGCATTGTGCTGTGTTAAAAGAGCCTCTGAACCCTTGACTGTCTTTTGTGCCTGGGGTTTAAGCTACATCATGCCACTCTGCCTTGAATTCACCACACACCACTTCTGCCTCCTTGTGAGCTGCTAAATACTTGCGGTAGTACCTGTTTCTGCCTTGGGGGAGGGGGGGATGACATTCTACATGCATGTTTGCTTGCTGTTTGTTTGTTTTAAAAAATCAGGATACACATTGCCCCTAAAAGCTACCATGAAACACCTGCCCACAAGGCCAAGTGTCTGGGCCCCAGGACCAGCAGTCAGGGGGCGGGCTGGCATGCCTTGCAGATTAGCTGAATTAAGGACTACCGTGTTTCTTTCATCCTACCTACCCTTCAAGATGCTTCCTAGAACATTTAATCAGGTGGTGGAACATAACGTTGACCTTTTGGTATTTCTATGAAATATACGAGCACAAAGGGAGGAAGTGGTCATACTTTCAGAACCCTCTAAAAAACAATAGTGACCCGCCCAAATGCAGAATTATTTACTGGGCGGATCTTGTTTTGGTGTTAGTGGTGTTTCAGATCTGCCAAAGTTGCCCACGAAGCTCTTGGCAACCCTACAGCGCTGAAGTCACCTCCACGTTGAGCCGGCTATTTTTATCCCCCAGCTATAGATAGGCAGTAAAGTCAATGGATATATATGATTTGGAAATGTTCAACTTTGGCTGACCTCCTTTGAGTAGCTGAGTTAAACTGGCCAAAATCAGGGCAATCTCATGCTTGGTGGGGTTCAGGAGTTTTTTTTTTTAATTGGGCAGTCTATAGGTGACAGACATGCATCCTTTGCATTTGCACACCACGAGGGCCAGATCTGGCCCACGGGGTACATTTCTTCCAACTCATGCAGTTTGCCTTCATACTCCCTGCATTTGCACTGTGGTTTGGGCTGCAGCACAAAGTCCAGTCTGTGCTTCTGCTTGCCCTCCAGTTCAGCAGGCAAAAATCAGCACCATCCCAAGTCCCTGGGGACCTTGCACGTCCTACAGAGCAGCAATGTTTCCTTCTCTCACACTGATGTAACTTCTGACACCTTTGCCAAAAACTGTTAGCTGGTCTGGAGAGCATGGCTGCACATCACCCATTTCTCCTGCAGCCGTCTTCAAGAATTAGTTATAAAAGTTAGTAAAGAGCTAGTAAATTAGTAAACACACGAGAAAGGGCAGCAGGGCCAGGCACATTACACCTGGCCCCGCTCCCTGTGCATTGGAGATCCCTGGTAAATTAAGATGCTAAAACCTTCCCCCTGACTCTTGGCCTTCCAGGGGCTGATGATCCAACATCATCTGGGTTGGGGTGGAGGCTGGCCTACTAACCCTCTAGAAAGCAGAGATAAACTCTGGCATATTCCCTACATAATGCTCAAATGCAACACGGCAGAAATGTATTCCCGTTAATAAGGAAATCTGTGGACTTGAAGTGAGGTGGCGAGGTTGGCTAAAGAGATGACAGTATGTGCCTTAGCACACCAATGTCTGGAACCGTTGACCTGCCTTTTATCCAGAATCCTGCCTGCCTCCCTTCCATTCTCTGGATTCCCAGCTTGGTGGAAGGAAGCAGTTTGCAGGCAGAAATGTAGTCGCTGTGAGTTGGCTGTGGTGGTCTAGTTGCAAAGTTTTTAAGCACTCCAAATGCACACTGCTAAAAATGCACAAGCTGGCAAGATTGCAATGGTCTGAGGATCTATGGACCTTGTGTGCCGATAGAATCTTCTGTGCAGCAAGAGGGCGGCTGAATAAAAGGAAGCTGTCTATTCAGTGTGACAATATGGACGAGGCTTTGTAACAATGTCCAGTATCTAGGTGCCTGTTTTTGGAGGGACATCAAAATGTTAGATGTTAAAAACACCCAGTATTTCCATCTGTTAGGTGTTTTCTCAGCCCAGTGCTTCTCTGGGTCTGATTGCATCCTTGCCTATTCCTGTGCACTCTCTTCCCCACAATCTCTCTCTCTCTCTCTCTCTCTCACACACACACACACACTTCCTGCCCCCTTGCAGTTTTGCTGCTCTCCCCGGGCCAGTGTGGGTCACTTTGGCCATAGTTTTGCTCAAGGATAGAGCCCCCTGGATGAAGGCGAAGAGCCACTCTGTGTGTGTGTGTATAAATATATATATATAAATATATATATAAAATGCTGAGGTTTTATTTTTCCGTACTGCGCGTTTCCCTAAATTGCCTTTGACTGTGTGCATCGCTAATGAAAGTTTATGCCCTTGTTAGAAGGACAGCCAGGTCCGTTCCAGTTAGGGTTGGGTCTGTCTTACTGCCAACTGCCCTCCCCAGCGCAGCTCTCTCTCTCTCTCTCTCTCTCTCTCTCTCTCTCTCTCTCTCTCTCTCTCTCTCACACACACACACACACACACACACACACACAGAGAGAGAGAGAGAGAGAGAGATACATGCACACTCTTTCCCCAGTGAATCAGTTATAAAAGGGGAGGGGGGAGAAAAAATTCCCTATTTGTGTAAGTTGCTTTAAAAAGGTTTTATCATGTCATAAAGAAAAGGGGAAGTACTCTCGGAAATTGATCCTGCACGCAAGTCCATCGGGCAGAAGGACGTTAGAATGTTAATGGCCATTTTGCTCCGGGGTGGCTTATTAAAAAATTTATACGTAAATGCTTAAAATTGCATAAATTATTAAAAAAAAACATAGTAAGCAATTTGCAAATTGCACTTCACTTCCCCCCCCCTTTTGCTTAATTTCTCTTCATGTGGTTTTAAAAATATATGTATGTGTGTGTTATTAAGGAAATATAGCCTTCTTGGGTTGCTAATGTTGTTTTTCTCCTTTTAGGGTCCCCCCCCCCACCTCTTTCAACACCTTTATCCAAAATGGTTTATATCAGGGTTTTGGTTTTGAGCTTTTCTTTTTAAGCTTTTTCCAAGCCCGAAGTTGGGATTGGATTTTTTTTCTTTTTTAAGGAAAGAAAAAAAAGAGAGAGGTGGGGGAGGTAAAAGAAAGAAGTTTCGATGTGATGAGTGTCTTTTGCCAGTGTGGAATGTCACCCACACATCCTGGAGATCGTACTGGGGAGGTTTATGATGGTTTCCCATTGATTTGTTTCCTCGACGCAGCTGCCGACCTCTATTGAGGGACAAACATAATCAGCGCTGACGCAAATTAGATGGTTATTCGTTTTGAAAATTGACAGAAAAACAATAAAAAAGATGAAATGCTCCCAAATCAATAGATATAATGAAATTCAAATAATCCGAGAGATGAGGTCTCCATGGCAACTGATAATGTGGAAAAGAAAACAATTTAATAAAGGACAGACACACTTTGAAAACAGATTGGGCAAAGGGAAGGCGGGGGTGGGGGTGGGGAGGGAGAGGGTGGGGGCAGGTGGGGGGCGATGGGGGGAGCAAGCAGGGAGGGAGGAGGCAGTGATGGGCGATGGTGGAGTGCTAAGCCCCCCGGGTGGGGGGCACTGCGCTTCCCGCCTCTCCGGTTGGCTAACGGTGCTGTAGTGAAGGATCACTGTCCACCCCAAGGACGCCTGCCATAATTAAGAGAGGCTTTCGGTCCAGAAAGTGCAGATTCAGGTTTTAATACACAAAATTATTTCAGGAGCACTGAATCGGAAAGTCGTTTGTTATGACCTTCCTGAGAGGCCTGGAGCAGGGCATGTTGGAGGCGCGGCGGCTGGGCCCGCTGAGTTATGGCATATTTGTGTTTTTATAGTGCGGAGGGGAGGGGGCAGGGGGGGAGAAGGTTAAACAGTATTTACAGCTCACTTGTTTTCAGAAAGGGGAAGAGAAATAGAGTGCATGAAAAGATGAGAGGGGAGAGAGAGAGAGAATGAGAGAGAGAAATCGCCTTGCCCTGCACAAACGCGCATGGATGGGATGGCCACACCAAAGAGGCGCTTGGGGGGCTCTCCAACCTATCTAGGGCTGGCTGTGGGGGAAGGGGGAGATGTTGGCGTTTGGGGATGAGTGCCTCTCTACAGCAGTCTCCCCCAAGGTGGTGCCCTCCAGATTATTTGGGCTACAGCTCCCATCAGCTCCAGTCAGGACTGGCTGGGGCCAATGAGAGCTGAGGTCTGAAACATCTGGGTGGTGCCAGGTTGATGACAGCTGGTCTTTGGGGTCCAGCTGAGCACTATTCTGCTCAGCCACCGTAGAGCCACATTTGAGATTTCTGCTGGACACGTATCTCTCCCATGAGTATTCCCATAAACATGGGTGTGCAGTGCTAGTGTGCCTTTGATGTGTTGCATGCTCTTTGGGAGTGGTGCAAAATGATTTGCTTCTGTGTGTGCAGGCGCACACATACGTATTTTAACACTGACCCCCCACATTACGTGTGGGTGGATCAGCGTTAAATGTAGATGTACCTAGGATATTACTCTTGTGTTTCTCCAAAGCTTTGGTTCATTACATGGAAAGAGGGGTTTTGCGCTCTCTCTGTGTGTGTGTGTGTGTGTGTGTGTGTGTGTGTGTGTGTGTGTGTTGCTGTGCACAAGTGTGACTTCATGTGCATGCAAACATTCCTATACAGCTCTGTGACTGAAATGGGTGATGTGTACCAGGGTGTAGGCTATTTCAGTACAGTACTTCCTTCTCCCGTGTGGTCTTACCATTTGCATATGCATGTACTCTTGGCTGTGTCTGTGTTCCTGTGTGGTGTGGTGTAGTGCAGGGTAGAGCATAGGAGGCCAGAGGCCAGGAACCCCTCAATTCAAATCTCATTTCTAAGTGGCCCTTGGCATTTACCACTCACTCGCTCAGCCCTTCCCTTCCCTTCTAGATTATGGACATAGTGATACTCCCCTACCTTACAGGGGTTGTGGTATTGACTGGTGAAGTTTTGAATGCTGAATGCTGGGGTTGCTATCTTTATGCATGTACAATTAAAGAGAGCTTTGACATGATATGAGAGAACCTCCTTGAGAAGGTCACCAGCTTCTGGCCTTCTGTGGCTTCCATCATAAGAACATAAGGGGAGCCTGATAGATCTGGCCTGTGGTCCATCTAGCCCAGCATTCTGTTCTCACAGTGGCCAACCAGATGCTTCTGGGAAACCCACAAGCAGGACTTGAGCCCAACAGAAACTCTTCGCTCCTGCAGTTTTGAAGTATTAAGAATTACACTGTCCCATACAACAGAAGGGGATATCCATCGGGACTGCTAGCCACTGGTGGCTTTATCCTCAATGAATTTGTCTAATTCCCATTCTCCATGGGCAGGAACTATGGCTTCCCGTTCTTTGGAGGGGAGACTCCTGGGAGTTAGCCGTAGGTAACAAGCGCTGCCAATCAATACCCCTTACCTAGAACAGATCCCAGGGTAAGTTTCTCCAGAAACAGTTCCACGTAGCAGCACCCAAGACTATATTGCCCTTAACTCTAAACCTCCCTTTTATTATCTGCATTGTTTCCTTTGGAGCCTCTGCCTTTGGGACAGAAGAGTCTGATGTTTTGAATCCCGTTCCTTTGGCAATGTGCCTGGCTTCCCGGATAACTTCCCGCAAGACAAACCCTCCCGGTCTTTTGCTGGCCAGCAGCTACGCTTCCTTTAGTGCTCCCACTACTCACTCACTCTCTCTCTTTCCCCCCACCCACCCCACAGCAACCCTTGTTTTTCGCTTGTAAAATGGGGCAAGATTGATGGCTCGGGCTGTGGTGTAGATGTTAACACTTCTGGTTGATTTATGGAGTTACTTAGCCGACAAGTGAGACCACTTAGACTCGTTTTGGATAGTAAACCTTTTAATGTGTGTAAAAATATAAACAAAATTAAAATAAGCTAAAGGATGGAAGATGCAGATTTGGGGGTGGCGTTTTAATTTTTTCTACCTCTCTTTTTTAGTTTTGTTTTTTTTTTACAAAAAGTAAAGGGAAAGTCCAATTAAGACGTGAAGCAGGAGCAGAACCCCTTTTGCAAATTGCAAGCCAGTGTTCTTACATTGGGGGAAAGTGTTTCCTATGAACAAATGCACAAGGGAAAGGCGATAGAGGATGTTGATGATTTAAACAGGGTTGGAGATAGAGATGCAATGGCAGGTAGGGCAAGAATGTTTGAAAGTCTTATTAGGAGAGAGACCAAGAGAGAGTAAGCACCGCTGGACACAGTGGCACTTGCTTCGGAGTAGACATGCGCCATAAAAGCCATTGTGGATCAAGAAGATCTTGGATGTCTGCATTTCCCTGCAATGGCAAAAGGTATGCTGGAGAAAGTAGATGATCTCTCCACCTCAAGAGAAATGGTTTTGTTAGATGTGGGACTTGGCTACCTCAACGGAATGGGTGTTCTATATATTGTTTTGAAAGGGGCAAATAAACCGAGAACATTTGTAATGATGCGTAATAACAGCTTCACAATAACACCTAGGCCCTGCTTTCTGTCTTGCGGCTGAGGCAAAGGAAAATTTGGGAGAGAGATATTTAAATGACTTAATGGGGGCAACATGGACCAGCAGCTCCAGGGCTTGGATCTCAAACACTGAGGCCAACTTCCCAATAGAGGCCCATGTGGTTGCCAGGCAACTCACAGGCTTCTCTCAGGCCTCCCTCTCACCCTAGATTTAGTGTATATCGCAATTGGGCCTGGAAGCCAATTTTGCACATCCTCACATATACCCAGTGTTTTTTTTCTACAAAAGTGTTTAGGGCAGGCATCCCCAAACTGCGGCCCTCCAGATGTTTTGGCCTACAACTCCCATGATCCCTAGCTAACAGGACCAGTGGTCGGGGAAGATGGGAATTGTAGTCCAAAACATCTGGAGGGCCGAAGTTTGGGGGTGCCTGGTTTAGGGGTACTCTCATTTTTACCATTTTATAGTACAAATCAGGAAAAATAAATACAGTAAATGGACAAAAGTACAAAGATTCACAAAAATTTTAGGGGTATGCCCCCCCCCCCCCCAGAAAAAGGCACTGCATATACTAATATCAAAAAATTGCCCTGGGAAAGTACGTGTTTTTTGTGTGTGTGTAACAGAAGGTTCAGGATAGAAGTGTTCAGATAATGGCTGGAGCACTGAGGCTATTTTTTTAAAAAAAAATGGGTGTTGTTGTTGTTGTTGTTGTCTTAGCTACAGTGTTGGGCTTCAAATGTACTGACTTAGGAAAGCTCTCTGCACCCTATAGAAACTCCTCATGTAGAAATTCAAGATGCTGGATCGCCCTGAGTATGAGCACAATAATTTTCATCCCTGGACTTTCGAAGGTCTTTTGGCAGGGCACCCTCTGTGTTGCCCCTTCCCTCACTGAGTCTGTCTCCTCACTGCAACAAGGCCAGAGGGGTCTTGGAAGTGGGCCCCTGGATAGCATGTGGCCTGTTGGCAGATGCGCAGTCATGCCAGCTCTTGGCACCAGTTCTACAGTACTCACCTAGCTGTAATCATAGCTGCCTCTCCTCCCTGCTTGAAGCAGAACCCCAGAAGGAAGGAGCCTGCTCTTCATTGCCAGGGTACATTTGTGGCATGCCCGCTGTGGCCTCTAACCCGGGATCTGGAAATGAGTGGTGTGCCGAGGGCCAGATATATGCTGCCCTTTAGACTTCTGCATGGGCTGCAAGTCGGTCATGCAGGCGCTTATAGTGGTGGGCATTAAATCATGGCTTCCCGGTAAGATAAGTCAACTATATGTGTGACCAGCACAACACATTTTGTTATATGTTCAAGAGCCCATTGCAATCTAGATTTGCACCATCCATAGATGTCAAGTTCTCCCTCTTTTTAAGGGAAATTCCCTTATGCTGAATAGGCTTCCTCGCGAGAAAAGGCACCATCCCGTCCCCAGCAAGACCACCCCTGATCCACCTGGCGACAAGTCAGTGTGTCAAGTCCCCACTCCAGGGTCAATCTGCATGTCCAAACCAAAGCACAGTCCCGCAGAGATCCTAGAGCATTCAACATGGGCAGTTGAGCAGTTACAGGACCTCAGCTCTGCTGCCCTTTGCATGTGAATTGCAGCATCTGGGCTTGATGAGGCATAGGACCTTCACCTGCGCCAAGCCTACTTCAGCTGAGGAATCACACCCCTCCTCCTGGAGCTAGCGAGCCCCACCTGTCCAGCTAGTGAGCTGGGCTTGTGGGCCTTTGCCTGCCTCAGCCTCCTAGAGCACCCTGCCTGCTGTTCCCTATGCCTCTGAATCTGCGGTGTTTGTCGAGACAGCGGCCCCTGTGGCCCTGTGGGTCCTGCTGCTCTGGTTCCTGTGCACTGACTCCCATCCCTTCATCATCTTCCACCACCCTGTGAGTACTTTCTACACCAACCTCTCCTTCCCTGGTGTGTCCCAGTCCCAGCTTGCCAGGATCCTCTTCCTCCTTCCCATAGTCCTGCTAGTTCATGAAGTCCCAATTTGCCAGCCATGGGCAGTCACCATACAAGAACTCTCTCCACAAGCCACATTGCATCTGTTAACACAGAGAGCAAAACTGGGCAGGTATCGGATGTCTCCTGACCTTCTGCCTTGTCCTGGGCCTTTGCAGACCCTAGGAATCTCTGTGTTTGGTACTGATCTTTTCAGGCCCTTTCCTAAGAGGCCTTGCTCTCGGCACTTCAGGTTGTGAACCCCTTAGGACCTGGCAGCCAGTTCCAACTAAGCCTCCAAGAATACCTTGCTGTAATCCTGTGGACTCCAGAGCCAATGCGCCATGTGGCAAAAGTTCTCAGTGCCGAGAGTTTGTGCAGCACCCACCCGATTTTTGTGTGCGTGCCGTCCGGTTGGTGTTCCGAGCCTGCGAGGTGAGGGGGACAGCAGTGGTTAAAGCAAGCAGCGCAGAATCTCCATTTGGGCCGGCTGCGCTCCCAATGCGGCCAGCCTGCCTCTTTCTCCCTTGGCCAGTTGATATATGGCATAAATTAGGCCTCTGAAGGGGGATACTGCATCCTTAAGAAGAAATATGTCCTCATTTTTCTTAAACACCGTTTGCACTGAGTGAAATGTTTAGAAGGGGACGCTGAGGGATAACTTTATTTCTTACCAGGGAGTTCAGAGCCGTTCAGTTAAGCTCATAAAACATTGGGAGTAAGGAAGCTGACAGGCTACCCGTGCATTAGAAAAAGCATTATTCATCCTGGGGGAAGCTCACCCCATGCCGGAGCCAGGCATTTACCAATGGGGTGCTTTGGGGCCCTGGTTAATGAGTGCAGGAGAGAAGGGATCCGTGGCAATTACCCACGGAGTAGGGCCACAGGCCATCCCGTCAACGAGAGTACGGTTCAGAAATAACTTTATTAAACCATTGAGGAGTTGTCCTTGGTTCAGCTTCATGCAATGGCAATGATTGCAAAAATGTTTGGAGGAGGATGGAGGAACAAGCCTCTCGAGATGATGCTGATGTTGATGATGATGATGGTGGTGGTGATACTTTTTACGGAGAGGAGGGAAAGTTCCAAAGTGACTTACAGGATATTTAAAAATGCCAAAACTATTCTCTACAAACCCCGATTAATAGACTAGAAATGACTACAGGTGTTCCATTCAACACTAAGGAAGGGCAAACCCTACCCAGCTTCACTAAAATATAAGCATCAAAAACAGACCATAAATCATATCACAGTGTACTCTACATTTCACCCCTTTCGATGTGGGGCAGACAAGAATTAAAAGGGATGGTTTCAAGGTTCCTCCTGTTTTGTCTTCCAGTGCTATGTGCTTTTCAAGGCTCATATAGGCAGCTCAGGTGGTGATACGAGCTTTGAAAAGCCTGGGCCTTAAGATCAGCGAACAAGGCACTGCTTTTTGTGCTTGGCATGTGGGGGCACAGAATAGGGCCTTCTTAGTGGCAGCTCCCCAGTTATGGAACTCCCTTCACTTGCAGCTACACCCTTGAAGAGCTTACATTGTCACTTAAATATATTTTTGTTTGCCCAGCTTGATCTGTTAGCTGCTGTGATCCTTAAATTTTTTATTAATCTTGTAGGATTAATCATGCTTTGATATTGTAGGATGTCTCACTGTATTTTCTTGTTTTTGCTTATGCATTTTATCATTTATACTGTGTTCAATTTTGCTGGTGGGTTTGGGAAAACGGCTTTGTGATCTTTCTCTTGATGGGCAAGCAGCGTACAAATATGTGAGGAAATAAACGAACACATAAAATAAACTGAATAAGTAGAGCTAAAAGGAGAAGTGGGTGGGAGCATCACTCTCCCAGCTTCCTTTGTCCGCTCCGTGCACATTTCAAGGAGGGAAAACCATAACCATCCTCAGCATCTAACGATGAAGGGGGAGTTTCTTGGGTGCCAGAGGATGTTCTTGGGCTTTGTGCCCACAGTTGTCCCATTTGCAACACCAGATGTATCTAGTCCTCCACCATTTTTTTAAAAAATCCTAACAATCTCCCTGTCAGGTAGGTTAGGCTGACAGATTATGACCAGGCCAGAAATCACCCAAAGAGCTTCACGGCTAAGCGAGGATTTGCTAAGTATTTTTTTTTAAAAAAAAAAGGTAAAGGGACCCCTGACTGTTAGGTCCAGTCGCGGACGACTCTGGGGTTGCGGTGCTCATCTCGCTTTACTGGTCAAGGGAACTGGCGTACAGCTTCCAGGTCATGTGGCCAGCATGACTAAGCCGCTTCTGGCGAACCAGAGCAGCCGTTTACCTTCCCGCCAGAGTGGTACCTATTTCTTTACTTGCACTTTGACGTCCTTTTGAACTGCTAGGTTGGCAGGAGCAGGGACCAAGCAACGGGAGCTCACCCCATTGCGGGGATTCGAACCACCGACCTTCCAATCGGCAAGCCCTAGGCTCAGTGGTTTGGACCACAGCGTCACCCGCGTCCCTTGCTAAGTATACAAATTTAATAAATAATAAAAAACAGTCCAACACACTAAGCCAGCCTTCTCCAACCTGGTGCCTTCCAGATGTTTTAGACTACAACCCAGTGCTGGCTGGAGCTGGTGCTGATAGTTGTGGTCCAAAATATCTGGAAGGCACCAAGTTGGGGGAGGCTGCTCTAAGCCAAGGGTAACCAATGTGCTTCCCTTCCAGATGTTGTTGGGCTGCAGCTCCCATCACCCTTGGCTATTGGCCCTGCTGCCTGGGGCTGCAAGGAGACAGGAGTCCAACAGCATATCCACGTTGGTTGCCCCTGGTCTGACCATCACATAACATTTGTTGTCTGTATTGGGATGGTGTGCCTGTCCTACCAGCTACCTGTAGCATGGACTTTGCTTTATTTTCTTTTCTTTTATATTTTGCTTTGCTTTGCATTATTAGATTAGATTATATTTATATACCACCCTTCATCACCATAAGTTTTCAGGGTGGTTCACACAAGGAAGGAGAATTTCAAGCTTCACCAGAGAACAAAGGCACCCTTGAAGAAAGTAGTTTAAAAGGTGACACCCCACACCCACCACTGCCTTTTTCTTCTTTATGATGAAGCGTATGTTACCATTGGAGATACCTCTAGCCTTGATTCCTTCTTGGGAATCTGGTGGAATCGAATGTAGGCACCCTGGTAACACAAGCTGACACAGGGTCCCCTGTGGCTTGTCAGTCCAAGGTTACCAGCCTGCAGGTGCTGGCTTGGCAGACGGTGCAGAATGCCAGCCATGGCGACATCTTCCTTCCTTCCATCCATCCATTTCACCCCACCCCCTACCACCCATGCACCCATTTTTTATGCCAAAAGATTTAATATTTGTTTGAAATGAGAAATAGTCCTCAAATGAATTTGGAGAGTCAGGGAATTAATGTCAACTCCCCACCCCCTGCACCAATACACACACACACTTACTTTCCAGCTTCTCTTCTCTCTCTTCCCCCCCCCCCACTTTCAATTTCTGAAGCCTGCTGATTTGAATATTTATAAATATCAGTAAATTATTTATTGTAGCAATCTGCTGTGCCATTTCACCGATCACCATTAACACTTTAGGGTTTTCTCTTTCGGAGAGATTGCAGCGCAAGAATTGGTGAGGGTGCTGGGTGAGGGGCACCTGAGGAAGGCACAGGAAAGCTGAGAGTGTATCTCTGTGTGTACATGCAAAGTGGTGTCACACAGGGTGGGAGGATTGCTGTGTGTTGCCCTGAGTAAGGAAGGGTCCTTTGTATTGCTGTGCATGTTTCCAGCGTCAGAAAAGTTTTCCTCTGCTCTCTGTGTGTTCTATGCGGGTCCAGCACTATTACAGAGAAAGACTTAAATCAGACTTTGAGGAGAATGGTCAGGGCTGTTGTCAAAAGATAGAGGGCTATTCATATTCACTGTGTTACTATAGCATGTAAACTACTGTATATTGTTACGGAACCCGAATTCTGCGCTGCAGAAATGCTAGGTTGTGCAACCATATAACTCCTAGCTTGCATGAATGTTATTATTTTGTGCAATTTTGTTTTTGTTGGTCTGGATGGGTGTGTGAAGAGCTGTGCATGGAAATGAAGTTCTCCTCCCCCCCAATAAAAAAAACTACTGGAAAACTTGTCTACCCCACCCTATTTCATGAGGCTACTTCCCTCTTAATGCTATTTATTACTGGAACATTTATCATTTTTTAAAAGAAATAGTTTAGCTTCCTAGGTTGCAAAATTCTGCTGTCCATTCCAGGTCTTATCTGATTGCAGAATACACAGCCTCCAGTTCCCTCCTCCTTTTGTTACTCATTTTTTCAAACCAAAAATTGCCTCTCTTTGGGGGAAACTGAAAGCCTCTCTTGCTCCTCCAGTCCCGTGTGTCCAAGGTTAAGCGGCACCCATGTCCTTTCCAGTGCCCGTCCCCTGGGCATTGCTTGCCCTCCTTCCAGCCATGAAGAATTCACGGTTCCAGTGGCCATGGACTCAGCTTAGCAGCGCCGTTGTGGAACTCTCCCAAGGTCAGCCGAAAGAGACAGCGTTCCACTAAGCCGAGGTCATCTCTTGAGCTAAAAGCAATAAAATGTTTTATTGATAAACTGGAGCGGCAGGGGGGGAGGGGCGGGTTTCAAAGCATACCAAGTCCACTTTTTTGGACACCTCCCACCCATGGAATTGGACCCCATCCCTCATGGTGTATTTCTCAGACAAGGCTTGCAAAGGAAATACAGAAATAATTTTTTTAAAAAACAAGTAAACTCAGCCTCATCTGGCCTGTGTTGACCAAGGGAAATGGGTAGGTATGTTTCGGGCTGGTTTTGGGGAGAGTTGTTCCCTACTGTTTTTGCTGACTCATTTCAGAACCACGGGCCTTGAATCCAGGACTGTGTGGACTCTCTTGTGAGACTGCTCTGGAATAGAACCCCGCATTTGGAGGTGGAGAGGTGGTAGTGGGAGGAAATCAAGTCATTGTTTGTTTTTCCAAGTGGGCCATGACACTATTATCTGAAGTTTTAAAGTTCCATGAGGAATCTTAAATGATGCAAATCGGGTTGGTTTTTCCTAGTTCTGCTTTCTGCTCCTCTGTCCCTTCTGCCCCCCCCCCAAAAAACCCCCCAGAGATGCTCACCTCTTCATCTGGCTTCTGGTGTTTCACCCAGGCATTGGCCACATAGTCTTTGCCATCGCACGGCCCAGCAACTTGAAAACAAACAAAATTTAAAGCTGAGAAAGTGGTGACGCACAATCAGAGCCCCATTGTCAAATCCCACACCCCGAACGGGACGACTTCCCTGATTATAAACTCTTTTGTTTCTGCTGTTGCATTTATGTACCATTCCTATAACAGAATGCATGTGGTTTGCAAACATTGTTAAAAAGACAAGCCAAGGTTCAAAACACGAAAACCAATGATAAACGCTTCAAATCGGCCCAAGGAATAGCACAGAAACAGGACCAAACCCTCTCAAAGTCCTATCCTAGCTGCTGGGTGGTCTAGATGGCTTCTTGGCACATTTTGGCTTTGGGTGCATTTTGGCAACCTGCACCTACTTCAGTTGAAAAATGTGTACAGTTTCCAAATCCACAGGAGCGCATGCAAGCAAGCTCCCCCCCCCCCATCCACTCCTGTCTGCCTGGCCCGCCATTTCCTCCCTCAACCGCCCCAAACAATGTTGTGAATAATTGATCAGATGAAACCCTCACAGCTCCTGGAAAGCTGGCACGGCGGCTTCCCTCCTGAGCACAGCTACTCAGCTGGGCTTAAAATTCTTCAATAAGAATACGAGAGGTCCATCTGTTCGTTTTTTCCACGCAGCCCTCTGAAGTGACAGTCCTCACAAGCTCCCCTTCCTTTCCCCACCCACCATTCCCTTCCACAACAGGGGTATCCTCAGCTGGGTTCAAGCAGCACCCCACTCCACTCTACATCCGGCAACGCCCTTCCTCTAGAGTCAAGTGTGCCCCCCACCATCAGCTCTTGGTCCCTTAATCCACCTTCCCAGCTCAGAGTCTCTTCCAGCACTTTTCTTTCCCAGTTTTAAAAAATTTACCTCTTCATCATTCTCCCGTCTCTCACCAGCTCCCACTCATTAACTCTCAAGTTACCTTCTTGCTGTGATTCTTTAGAGATAATAATAATAATAATAATAATAATAATAATAATAATAATAATAATATACTAGCAAGATCTTAGAACAGTAAAATAAGCAAGCTTCGCTTTCTCCGCCAGATAGGCATTGCCCAGAGTGTTTGGCTGAAGGCTGTTTGTGCACTGTGCTTTCAGTACGGATGGTACACCAAGAAGAAAGCTGGATTCTGTGACCTGGATAGATGATTGCAAGTTAAGCACATTTGCACATATTTGCTTAATTTTGCATAATTTTGCATCTGCTAAATCCTGAAGAGGAGAAAGGAGCTGAGCAGGCCATTAAAGAACCTCTCCCCAATCGCTAGGAATGCTACATAGACACACAGCATTTTCTATTTTACCCAGAGGCTTTCAAGCCTATCTCCTTGGTCTTGAGGACTAGATGCTTGCTTTTCTTTTACATATGGACACTTGAGATTTTCAACTGGCAGAATTATGAGCCCAACACCAGACTTTTTTCTTGTGAGTAGCAATTGCTGAATAATACTGAGCTCAAAGCATGCTGCTCAATCCATACTCATGGGCATTTGTGCTCAGAGTTTACCCTACTGCCTTGTATAGCTTGTTTAGTACAATTTCCATTGTTGCATTTCCTAGCTAATTTCTGCTACTACCATGAGGACTAGATGGCTGCTTTTCATTTAAAATGAAATTGGGAGTTCTCGTGGTTTTCCCAGGTTTGCAAGTTCCTGAGTCCTGTTTCTTTCTCCCCCCCCCCTTTCTCCTCTTCGGGCTCTCAGCTGCTCTAAGCGGGAGGGGGCAATCTTTGTGCCTGCCACGCCACACGGGTGTAAACTTTTCAGTTGCATTGTTTTCACAGGAAGCATTCAGTGTAAATACAGCATGTGGGAGAGTTTGTCCTGGGCAGAGATGAAAAAGTCTCTGTGACAGGCATGGGTTATAAACTGCTTCCTTGGATTGATATGAAATCAAAACATTTCTTTTCGGGAGAAGAAAATCATAGGGGATGTTTACTTAGCCTGGGATCTTTTGCAAGGCACCAAATGGAGAACTGAGGCTGGTGCAGAGTTCGTGGGGGCGGGGGATAGGATGCTTTGGTCCCAGGAATGCCTGTTCTGCATCAACTGCCCATCAGACTTTGCACATACTTTGCACACACTAAGATGGATTCTGCAGCAGGACAGAGAAGTAAAGAACGTAGTATCAGGCCAGTGGTCCATCTAATCCAGCATCCTGTTTTCACAGTGGCCCTCCAGGTGCCCTTAAGAAGCCGACAAGCAGGACCTAAGTGCAAGAGCACTCTCCTCCTGTGGTTTCCAGTATTCAGAGGCAAACTGCCTCCAAGAGTGGATGCAGAGCATAGCCACAGTGGCTAGAAGCAACCGACTGCCTTATTCTCCAGAAATTTGTCTAATCCCCTTTTAAGGCAGAGGGAGATAGAATGTGTTGCCCTTCTTCATGTGTCAGGTAGAGGATGCCATAAGAGTTTTATTTTTATTTATCTGTTAAAAAAAAATGCCTGCAAATAGAAAACTAGCCCATCAGTGTTGAAAGTGCCCCTCTTGGCCTCCAACCGTCAAAATGGCAGCACCAGCAACTGTCTCACCAGACTGAGGATTGCAAAAAGTGGAAAGCAGGTTTTCCATGTGGGAAAAGGGCTAGAAAGCAGCTCCACCCTTGGATTGTTAGCTCTTTGCATCACCATTCAGCTATTTCAACTGGTGGGAAAATTTGATCAAAGCAAGGAGCAGTGAGTTAAATTAGCTACAGTTTAAGTCAGTGTTTCTCAACCTTTTTTGGGCAAAGGCACACTTGTTTCATGAAAAAAATCACGAGGCACACCACCATTAGAAAATGTTTAAAAAATTAACTCTGTGCCTATATTGACTATATATAAAGTAATAGTAATGGAATGTAGTAATAGAGGGATACAATCTATTTAAGAGAAATAGACCAAACAGGAAAGGAGGAGGAGTAGCTTTATATGTTAGGGATATGTATACCTGTGAAGAGATCCAGGATTTAAAACTTCAAAGCCAAATTGAGAGTATCTGGGTCAAAATTAAGGGAGAGAAAAACAACAGTGATCTCATTGTGGGAGTTTACTATAGATCCCCAAGCCAAACTGAGGACACAGATGATGCCTTCCTGGAACAGATGGCCAAGCATTCCAAAGGAAGTGAGATAGTAGTAATGGGGGATTTCAACTATCCTGATATTTGTTGGATGTCAAACTCAGCCAAGAGCATAAGGTCGAACAGATTCCTCACTGGCCTTGCAGACAACTTCATTGTCCAGAAAGTGGGAGAAGCAACAAGAGGATCAGCCATTTTAGATCTGGTCCTAACCAATAGTGATGACTTGGTTAGTGGGGTAGAAGTGGCAGGATCATTAGGTGGGAGTGACCATGCTCTTCTGGAGTTTATTATCCAGCGGAAAGGAGCAACCAAGCATACTAAGGTCCAAATTCTAGACTTTAAGAAAGCCGACTTCAGAAAACTTAGGGAAACGCTGGGTGAAATCCCATGGACAGTAATACTAAAAGGGAAGGGAGTTCATGATGGTTGGGAGTTTGTTAAAAGGGAGATATTAAAAGCACAACTTCAGGCAATACCAATGAGACGGAAACATGGAAGGTGCCTAAAGAAGCCAGGCTGGCTATCTAAAGAACTTTTGACTGAGTTAAGATTTAAAAGGGATATGTACAAAAAATGGAAAAGGGGGGAAATCTCCAGAGAGGAATTCAAACATATAGCCAGCACGTGTAGAGACAAAGTCAGAAAAGCTAAAGCACAGAATGAACTCAGGCTCGCCAGAGAGGTTAAAAGCAACAAAAAGGGCTTTTATGGGTATGTCCGTAGCAAAAGGAAAAACAAGGAAACAGTGGGGTCACTCAGAGGAGAAGATGGTGAAATGCAAACAGGGGACAGAGAAAGGGCAGAACTCCTCAATGCCTTCTTTGCCTCAGTCTTCTCCAAGAAAGAAAACAACGCCCGACCTGAAGAATATGGAGCAGATGATTCAGCAGGGGAAACACAGCCCAGAATAAGTAAGGAGGTAGTACAAGAATACTTGGCTAGTTTAGATGTATTCAAGTCTCCAGGGCCAGATGAACTACATCCAAGAGTATTAAAAGAACTGGCAGAGGTGATTTCAGAACCACTGGCAATAATCTTTGAAAATTCCTGGAGAACAGGCGAAGTTCCAGCAGACTGGAGGAGGGCAAATGTTGTCCCTATTTTCAAAAAGGGGAAAAGAGAGGACCCAAACAATTACCGCCCAGTCAGCCTGACATCAATACCAGGAAAGATTCTAGAGCAGATCATTAAGCAAACAGTCTGTGAGCACCTAGAAAGAAACTCTGTGATCACTAAAAGTCAGCATGGGTTCCTGAAAAATAAGTCATGTCAGACTAATCTGATCTCATTTTTTGACAGAATTACAAGCCTGGTAGATGAAGGGAACGCTGTGGATGTAGCCTATCTTGATTTCAGCAAGGCCTTTGACAAGGTGCCCCATGATATTCTTGTAAAGAAGCTGGTAAAATGTGGGCTAGACAATGCTACCATTCAGTGGATTTGTAGCTGGATTACTGACCGAACCCAAAGGGTGCTCATCAATGGCTCCTCCTCATCCTGGAGAGTAGTGACTAGTGGGGTGCCACAGGGTTCTGTCTTGGGCCCAGTCTTGTTCAACATCTTTATCAATGACTTGGATGATGGGCTTGAGGGAATCCTGAGCAAGTTTGCAGATGACACCAAGTTGGGAGGGGTGGCTAACACCCCAGAGGACAGGATCACACTTCAGAATGACCTTAACAGATTAGACAACTGGGCCAAAGCAAACAAGATGAATTTTAACAAGGAGAAATGTAAAGTGCTACACTTGGGCAAAAAAAATGAAAGGCACAGATACAGGATGGGAGACACCTGGCTTGAGAGCAGTACATGTGAAAAGGATCTAGGAGTTTTGGTTGACCACAAACTTGACATGAGTCAGCAGTGTGATGCAGCAGCTAAAAAAGCCAATGCAATTCTGGGCTGCATCAATAGGAGTATAGCATCTAGATCAAGGGAAGTAATAGTACCACTGTATTCTGCTCTGGTCAGACCTCACCTGGAGTATTGTGTCCAGTTCTGGGCACCACAGTTCAAGAAGGATACTGATAAGCTGGAACGTGTCCAGAAGAGGGCAACCAAAATGGTCAAAGGCCTGGAAACGATGCCTTATGAGGAACGGCTTAGGGAGCTGGGTATGTTTAGCCTGGAGAAGAGAAGGTTAAGGGGTGATATGATAACCATGTTCAAATATATAAAAGGATGTCATATAAAGGAGGGAGAAAGGTTGTTTTCTGCTGCTCCAGAGAAGCGGACACGGAGCAACGGATTCAAACTACAAGAAAGAAAATTCCACCTAAACATTAGGAAGAACTTCCTGACAGTAAGAGCTGTTCGGCAGTGGAATTTGCTGCCAAGGAGTGTGGTGGAGTCTCCTTCTTTGGAGGTCTTTAAGCAGAGGCTTGACAGCCATCTGTCAGGAATGCTTTGATGGTGTTTCCTGCTTGGCAGGGGGTTGGACTGGATGGCCCTTGTGGTCTCTTCCAACTCTATGATTCTATGATTCTATGATTCTATGATTCTATGATTCTAATATTCCCACGGCACACCAGGCCGCGGAACAGTGGTTGAGAAACACTGGTTTAAGTAAGCGCCCATGTATAACTGCATTTGTGTGTATCCTTGCCCAAGTACCTCTGTGACTCCTCCCTCTGTTGCCTCCTTTGCTACTAAATTTTAGATAGTAACCCCCTTGGGGCTGGGTACTTAAATAAAAATTAGCAGATTTTAAAATTATTATTTCATAGAGCCATAGAATTGGAAGGGACCACAAGGGCCATCTAGTCCAGCTCCCTGCAATGCAAGAATCTGTTGCCACAACTCTGAGATTAAAAGACTCGTGCTCTGCCAATTTCTGAGGTGCCCTACACTTGGATGGCAGAGCTGTCAGGAGCTGGTCAAGATGCCTAAGCCTTAGAGATGTGCCTTTTAAAAATTCCCTCATCTTTTGGAGCTGCAAAACATTTGCAGTTGTGTTCTCCCTTCTCTGTTGAAGTCTCAGTGCTTCTTAAATACCAGTTGCTGAAAGCGGTAGGAGGGGAGAGTGGTGCTTGTGTGCTTCCTCTTGGGGCGTGCGGTTGTGAGAACAGTGTGTTGGACTAGTTGGGCCACTGGCCTGATCCAGCTGCAGGGCTCTCCGATAGGCCAGGAGGTGAGCCATGTCTGTGGGATATTCCACATCCTCGCAGCAATATTTCTCCCCCACCCTGCTGCCCACCATCCTTTTCCTTTAGATAAATATTTATAGAATCGTTTTGCCATCTCTACGTGTCTTTGGCTTTTTCCTTCTGGGATGACAGGACTGTCCTTCATCCCGAGGAAGTTGTGGAAGGGTGGAAACGGATGAAGGAGGGGCGGTGGACAGAGGGAGTTGGAGAGATGTCCGTTTGTGCTGAGGCCAGGAGGGGGGGCTTTCTTTGGGGGGGGGGCCGCTGATAGGATCTGACACCTCGATGCCTCCAGCAGGCTGAGGAAGGCCTGTCCTGTAGAAAAGATCTGTGCTAGACCGTGGTATGTGTTGCAGAAGTGCTCTCTTTCCCTGTGCTGAATCATCAGTGGCCTGATGGCCTGCCTCAGAGGCTGCTGTCCAAACCTTTTTCCTTCAGCTACGTTCCCCAAGCCATGCTTTCTCCAAAGCATATGGGTGCACCCCTCCTCCCTGTTTAAAACAGTGCCCGCCCCTCTTGAGAGCTTTGGCTGATCTGTTTAGCAGAGCTGGTTTGGATGCTCCGTTCCACCCACCTTAACCTCATTTGATCCTCCAACTTAGGTGTAGCTGAGGGCAGGACTCTGCCCTGAGTTTAACAGGCCTTGGTTCAGCTTTCCGGATCAGGTGGGGCCAGGGAAGCACAGTGACGAAACAGCGACCTGGATTCCCCTGAGCCAACATGACACAGGAGGGTGTGAGAGTGAGAGCTCACGTGTTTGTGTGTCACTGGAGCCTCGATGTATTGGGGTGTGTACATGGTGTGTGCTCTCCTGGGAGTACATGGGTGGGTGTGTCAATAGCACAGGTGCGTGTCTTTTTTGTTTTGCTATTATCTGGGAATCGCATATTTGTGGTGAGGAACAAAGGGAGAAGGGCGATTCAGGTTTTTTGCATGGATTGCAGACCTCCCACCTTGAGCCAAGAGGCTTTTAGAAGCTTGGATCTTGCTCCTTGCTGCTGGGGGGGGGGTGGCATCTGATCACCTGCCTTTGCCTGAGCTCTGTCTGGCTTTGACCTCAAAGCCCATGAAAAATGTGGCAATTAAATGGGCTATGGACTGAATGCTGTACATAGAAAGACCCAGGCTATGCTGTCCTCTGCTCCCCAAAAAAGAGCAAAAAAGAGGAGCAATTTCCTGGATATGCCCAAAGCAACCAAACAACATCTAAAATGTGTTGCAAGGCCCATCCTAGGTCGTCGCCACCTGGGTCTCATCATAAATGGGCTGTTCATGGTGCAGGAGCTGCTGAGGCCTTTGCCATTCAGATCCAGAAGAGCTGTGGGTGCCACTGTCTTGTTTCCCTGGCCTAGGAGGGCTCTATGGGGGGGGGGGTGACATCCTCTCCTCCCTGGCCATGGTTTCCTGGGCGGCTTGTGGCTGATTTTGTTTCTCTTCTGCCGCTCTTGGCAGGAGAGCGTGCCCAGAGCTGTCAGCCGCTAATGTTAAGCAGCCACACGCTGGCTGTCGGGGGAAGAGAGAGAGTCTAAAGTTTCAGGCTGTTTGCGTTGGACTGTCAGGCTGGAGGATTAGGGGGATGTCACAACGGCTCCCGGGCACATCGCTGGGGGTCTGATAGATCACAACCTCCTTCTGTGTTTTGGGGCCTCAAATGGGGGGGGGGAGAATGCAAGTGACCCAGGAGCTTTTTTACAAGCAGCAAGGGAAATCTTGCTCTTTGGGAGCAAGTTGAAAGCACCCTTCTCGTCCTCCCTCCCCCCCCCCCCGAATCTGTTTTTGCAGCTGGGCAGAACTAGGTACCGAGTGAGGGAAGAGCAGGTAAAATAGCAGGAGAGGAAGAGAGAACGGGGGTTCTTCTGAGCAGCGAATGGAAACCCTGTCCAAAGGAGAATCTACTTTGGTTTCTCCAACCCACAGCGTACCAGGGGTCGGTTCCTGCAATGTGTCAGCAACCTCCATGCTCAGCAACGAGCCTGTTGCGTGTGAGCCTTATTGCATTGCTGACTCCTGCTGTTAGGAGACAGGCAGGCTGTCTTGTCGTGAGCCACCGTGCTGCAAAAGCTTCAGCCTCTGGGCAGTCACTGCCTGGACCCTTCCTGAGAGAGGTGCTGACACAAATGAGGGGTGGGGACCTAGGTCTCTGCCTCTTCATCTCACCCCCAGCATCTGGGGAGGGGAGACTGCATCCTTAAGCTGCTGTGCAGTGGGGTGTCTCGTCCTTTTCTAAAGCCACAAAGCTGCTGTAGCAGTTGTGGGAAGCTCATGCTATCAGTTTGATAGGCAGTGGACTTTAAATTCTCCCCTCCTGTGCTCCCTTCTGAAAGTGTTGCAAACCAAACCTGTCTTAGGCATGAGGATGCAACCTCAATGATGTAAAGATAAAAAGTGTTGACCCATAAGAGGAAAAACGACAACAACTCCAGTTTCTATTGTTAAGCAATACCTTTATGAGGACCAACCAAAGTGTCACAAAATGGGAAGCAATACCTTTATGAGGACCAACCAAAGTGTCACAAAATGGGAAGCAAACCCTTTCTCAGGCTCAGGTGTTACACGGAACAGGGAATGCCTGAGATGAGGAAGAGGGGGTGGGGACATTTAAAAATACAAAATTTGGGCTGGATGTTGTAATCACTGGGTGGGCTTTGGTTCAATTTTCTGCTGAGATGCCAGCAGTATTAGGTTATGGTGAGGTTTCTGGCTGATCCCCATTTTTTGAAAACGTAAAGCCCAGCTGTTTCACCCAAATCTACCTTGTATCTTGAGTGAAACCTAGGGATTCCTCATCAGCAAGAGAGGAGAAACCCAAAACAAAAACGAACAAGGCAGACCATATTAGCAAAGCCAGCTATTCCTTGTGGGTGGTGTAAAAGAGTCAGTGCAAAGCCAAATTGTACCATATTTTCCTAGCAGTTGTAGATATGTGATCAGAGGAAGGGGGGGCAGACAGGGAGGAGGGATTAGACATTACCCAGTTGTTGATCTTTTTTTAAAGGTGTTTATAGAACCATAGGCTGCCTATCAGCTGGAACCTCTATGAGATAATGCAATAAGCTCAATCAGACCCAAGTTCTCTACAGTCCAGGATTCTGCTCTGGATCTGGCAGGGTAGACTGCCTTGGAATATGGTGGTTCCATTCTGCTGCCAGAGCTGTTACACACACGCCTTTCTCCACAAATGTGTCTAATTAAAGCTTTTGAATTTCATGGGACTCTTAGACTGTGGAAGAAGGGCTCACCCGGCTAATCCGAGAGCCTTAGTTGAGCAGGGGATTGTGAGTGTGGCTTCCTCATGCCCAGAGCTCATGCTGTAACCACCTTGCCACACAGCCGCTCAAGCAAATGCTCCAGGAATCTGCTCAACTCACTGTGGGATTGTGGAGAGGGGGTCAGTGTGGTGTAACAGTCAGAGCATTAGACCAGGAAGATGCAAGTTCAAATCACTGCTAAATCAGCCATAAAGCTCACTGAGTGACCCTGGGCCCATCATGATCTCCACAGCTAGCCTACCTCACAGGGTCATTGTGACAGTGAAAGGGAGGGAGCCCCTGAGCTCCTTACAGGAAGCACAGAATGTAAATAATGAAGAAACTGCTAATTTGCTTGTGCGGATTTGCTTTGGGATGAAGCCAGTTGTGATTTAGTGCACTTGTTTATTCTTCTTTCGGTTATTTGAACGGTATTCAAACTTGCTTTGGATGCATTGGAGACTATCCCACCCCCTAACTGTCTCGCTTTCTCTCTCTCTTTTTGTTTCTTCCCTCCAGCTGAAAGAACTATATGCACTGACAGAACCTCAGGTAACCCCAAGATGGCTGCCAAGCGCAAAGGTGGCTTGAAGCTGAATGCGATCTGTGCTAAGCTCAGCCGCCAGGTCGTTGTTGACCACAAGGGACCCGAGCGGGCGCATGCCGACAAGCCTCCCCTGGGCCGGGAGAGCGCTGGTGGGGGCACCCTCACCACCGCAAAGGACATCGCCCGGCCTGGGGCCAAGGAGCTGGGCCCAGAGTTCCCCGAGGGGGTCGACCGCGTGCAGAAGATTGAGGAGGACAAGCGAAGGGAGGTGATTGAAAAGTGGGTCAACGGGGAGTACAGCGAAGACTCCTTGCTGGGGCGCATCGAGAGCAAGGAACCGAGGGGCTCCGAGGGTGCTGAGGTGCCCCCCGAAGGCGTGTATATGGTGCAACCCAAGGGGTGCAGTGATGAAGAGGACAATGTGGACGAGGCTGAGCCGCTGAGGGGACCCCAAGATGGGAGCAGCTTCCTGGATGAACGGGATTCGGATGGGCCTCCCTCGAAGGATGAAAGCTTCCGGGGTCCCAGCAGCGAGGTGGTCTCCAAGCTAGGTGGAGGAGCTGCCTCAGGTAAGGCTGCCTAAGTTGGCATCTCTGTTATGTTCTTTCTTGGGCATTGAAAAACCAGTATGCTTGCTGGATGGATCCAGGGTCTGTTTGATCATCCTAACAAATTTATATTACTTGGTTCGTGGCTCTTCTTTGGCGGGAGACAGAGCATTTCCTGTTGCATGCAGCTTGGCTTACTTGCACGCCTAGAGGTATTGCTCTGTAACTCCCTCTTGCAGATCATCTGCTCTCTGCACACAGCATTCTGTGTTGTGGATGGGATGGCGTGAGGGGCTGACCTAGGTAGCTTTTTATCCCCTTCAACAATAAGCAGCATATTCCCTGTGTCAGAGGACGCCTAGGCAGTCCCTAAACCCCATATTGTGGGCTAGCCCCAACACTCCATTTAAAAGCAAAATGCAATTAGATCTATTTTAAAAGGGGATTTTGAAATGTGACTAATCTATTGTAGTAGCCACTTAAAACAATCAATGGTACCTTGAACATTTATAATAAATGAGGACAATCCCCATACATATATATGCGTATTAATATATATAATTTAGTAGGCTAAAATAACAATAAGTATTATTTCAACTTATTTAAAATATTAATTGCAGCTACTCAATTTTACAGTGCAACTCTATATATGCCCACTTGAAATTAAGCCCCTTCGAGTGCTAACTGTCCCTAGTCCCAAGTAAGTGAGTGCAAGATTGTACCTAGCCATCTAATGCCATACATTAAAAACAAGTATAAAATGGTGAGTTAAATGAAACGCCATCGATAACAACATACAACTGCAGCTTCAGCACCATCGCCAGACCTCCTGAAGAAAATCAGAATATTTTCCCTTCCTCC
The DNA here is from genome assembly GCF_965207765.1 of Zootoca vivipara. Taxonomy (NCBI): domain Eukaryota; kingdom Metazoa; phylum Chordata; class Lepidosauria; order Squamata; family Lacertidae; genus Zootoca; species Zootoca vivipara. The sequence continues at coordinate 12,673,659 of NC_142589.1, forward strand.
TTTCTGCTTTATTGTCTGTGTGCGCGCTGCAGATGTGTTCAACCAGCTTCGCAGAACATTGTTACAGCACATACCATGAAAAGAGTGCTGGCTTAGTGCTTGCACAATTGTGTGTCGTGAGTGGGCCCTTGGCCCCTCTGATGCAGCCACCAGGCCTTCTGTCTCCCCCTTCCAGCCCACCCCCCACAATTGCTTCCCCTCTTCCCTCGAAGGGGAGGGAAAGGAATGAAGACAGGGACATGGAACACAGAGCTCAGCTGAGCAGGGAGATGTGCTGGCAGAAGAGAGAGGCTGCTTCTTTCCCTTGGCTTCCCCTCTAGAGGAATTTTGGCCGCCACTGGCTCAGCGACAAAACAGCAGCAGCTCCTTCTGTGACACCTCCGCCTGCCACTGCCCAGACCTGCCTGGCGGACACATTAGCACGATCGAGACTTCTCTCTTTTCCCAGCTCTTCCTACCCTGGGAGCTGTTTTACGGCGAGTTTAATTTCCCTTCCTTTTTTAAAAATTGTTGCCTTCCTTGTTGTTGTTTTTATTTATCTACCTTATGCGTGTGCTTTTTTCAACCTCTTTCCAGGATAAAACTACCTTCCCAAAGCGGTTTACAATATTACCAATTGCTGTTGTTACTATTATTACCGCTTAATACCGCTTGCTTACATCTCTGGGGAATGTTTGCTTTTGGCTTTTATGTATGGAATGAGGGGGAAGGAGGGGAGTTATGTTATGGTTTGCAATTCCATAAAATCCATAAACAAATCTTAAACCATCATAATCATTGTCAGTTTGTTACCTGCCCTTCCCCACTAGGTCACGGGCCAGGTCTCAACAATGTAAGCATTAAAGATAGTTTAAAACAAATTACTATTGTAGCAATAGTGCATGTCTTGAAAATACATACAGTGGTACCTCAGTTTAAGAACAGCCCTGTTTACGAACTATTCAGTTTATGAACTCCGCAAAACCGGAAGTAGTGTCCCGGTTTGCAAACTTTACCTCGGTCTACAAACAGAAACCGAACAGTGGAAGGGCACCAGCGGTGGGAGGCCTCATTAGGGAAAGTGCACCTCAGTTTAAGAATGGTTTCGCTTTAAGAACAGACTTCTGGAACAGATTAAGTTCGTAAATCGAGGTACTGCTGTATATATTTCAGATGTCAAGAGGTGTGTCCTCAGTGTACGGTGGAAATTATATAATGAAGGTGCAAGACACACCTCTTGTAGAGAGGGAATTCTACAAGCTAGGAGCTTCCTTGGATAATGCCTTTTTTTCTCTGAGGCCATCCCACCCCAAACCCCAAACGTTTTAGGACAGGTGGGACTACCAAAAAGTCCCCCTCTGCTGATCTTAATGCAATAATTGGCCATTGTTCTACTGGGGGGTTATTTTTTTCTCTCTTTCTTTCAGCCTGCATGCGTTCTCTCTCCCCAGCTCCACCTTCCTTGACTTTCTTTAGTCTACTTTTTCGTCAAGAAAGCAAGAATTTATTGCTTTGGGGGAAACAGGGGGTGGGGTGGAGAAACCTCTCTGTAGATCTCACCCATAGTAGGGAAAGTTCCACTCGCTTCCTGGAGAGCTGGCAAAATGCCCCATTATTCAAACTCTGGTGGTTGTTATCTGAACTCACTGTGCTCTCTACCCAGAGTCTTTGCAATCTAGATAAAATGGAAAAGGTAAAAGGACGCAGTTTAACAAGGGAGAGGTGTTTGTGTGTGCAAAAGTACCTTAACCGGCAACTGTGAGGAGAGGGGGTTGTGTCCGCCTAAGTCTTACTCAGAGCAGACCCAACTGAAATTAATTACATTATTTTATTTATTTTTAAGATTTCTTAACCGTCTTTCACCGTAAGGTCCTGGGGGCAGGTTCTAACAATATAATATGTGGTTTATATATACACATATAAAAATGCAGATGAAATAGTTACAACTATAAAAGCAAGCCAAACTCTTCCAGCCAGAACAGAACAGTATAAATTCAGTAAAACAGAATATCTTAACAGCGTCAGGTGTGCAGGAGAGGCTGTGTACACACCATATATTTAAAGTATATTTCTTTCTCTAAAGAATCCTGGGAACTGCAGTTGGTTTAAGATGTTGGGAACTGCAGCTCTGTGGGAGGAGGGTAAACTACAGCTCCCAAGATCCTTTGGGAGAAGTCGTGTGCTTTAAATGTAGGAAGTGTATGCAGCCCAAGATGCCATGCGTTTTTTCGTGGGGAGGGAGTTCCATAGTTTAGGGGCTGCTCTGCCACAAAGAAAGCCCTCCACCTCTAATAATAATAATAATAATAATAATAATAATTTTTTATTTATACCCCGCCCATCTGGCTGGGTTTCCCCAGCCACTCTGGGCGGCTTTCAACAGAAAAATAAAACACAGTAATCTATAAAACATTAAAAGCCTCCCTGAACAGGGCTGCCTTCAGATGTCTTCTAAAAGTCTGGTAGTTGTTTTCCTCTTTGACATCTGTTGAGAGGGCGTTCCACAGGGCAGGCGCCACCACCAAGAAGGCCCTCTGCCTAGTTCCCTGCAACTTGGGTTCTCGCAACGAGGGAACCGCCAGAAGGCCCTCGGTGCTGGACCTCAGTGTCCGGGCAGAATGATGGAGGTGGAGACGCTCCTTCAGGTATACTGGACCGAGGCCATTTAGGGCTTTAAAGGTCTAAAGGTCTAAGGTCCAGCCCCCCAACCACCCGCAATTTTGAGGAACTGCCAAGAGGAACCCCTTTTCCAGCCTTAACAGCAGAGAGGGTCTGTAGGGATGGAGGCGGTCTTTCATGTAGGGCTGGAAAGGGAGCAATTGTTGGTGAATGTATGCAAAGCAAGGGGAGCAAAAAGAAAGAAAGAAAGAAATTTAAGATTTCGTTATGATCATGCAAATGGACCAGACTGACTACAGATTACCCAGTCCTGCCTGGCTGGGCCCCACAGAATTATGGGTGCTGTTGTAGGCCAGTTCCATGCAATCCATTAAACCCAGTGCAGGAAGTGACTTTAAACATCACCACAACAGCACAGAGCCACAGATTCCCACCGCCCCTCCAACAGAGAGCACAGTGTTTGAACCAGGACACAACAAGGGCCAGAGAGGTTTATGGAGAACTGTAAACAGTCGTGATATAGGAGCTTTTGTCCTGGGAAGATTCTGAAATCGAGGCAGGAGTGGCTGGCAGGAAGGCAAAGACTAAATATGAGGCTCCAAGCCCCACCACCACACCATCAGTGACAAAAAGATAAGAGGTGACCATTTATAGGGAGCTATGGGAAAGCTTTCCAAAAAAAGTGGATGTGTAAAAAACCTAGCTTTGAGCACAGGGAGATTCAAGATTGAGTTACCAGAACTACTGCAACCCCCCCCCCCAAAAAGAGAGAGAGAGAGAGAGAGAGAGAGAGAGAGAGAGAGAGAGAGAGAGAGAGAGAGAGAGAGAGAGAGAGAGAGAGAAGGGCATCTTCAAATGAAGTCTAAACTCCCATTCAGGTTTAATAACTTTGCTCGACACTTTGCCCTCTTTCCCACATCTCGACAAGCCCCCCCCGATCTTGCCAATCCATCAAAGTTTCTCCCTTTTGTGCATGTGGGCCCCAGCTCCCCCCACCCCACCCCACCCCACGCTCCCCCTTAATAATGCAACTGAAACTCATCTCTGTTCATCTGTCCCTTCCCTCTTCTCCAGCCTTTGCGAGTTCAGTGGCAACGTGCATAATTATGCATATAAGATATAAACAGAGCTGTTTAATTATCCTTCGCCACATCAGTGACAGAGTAATTAACAAACATTGCAAGATCAATGAGGAAAAGTGTGACCTTCAGTTTCCTTTGATAGGAAAAGCCCTTGTCTGTCGCCAGCACAAGGTGATTGAGCCCGGACTCGGTGCTTAAGTTTGTTTTAATTTTCCCCCATCACCCCTCCCCAGTCCGGCTTCTTTGGTTGCCTTTCCTGTTTGCAGAGGCACCCAAAAATATATACAGTTATGGGGAACGGGGAATACTTCTGGGAACACATAGCCGAGCCTGCCAGCCCACAGGGAGTTAAACAGCACCATCTGGCAGGGTCATTTCCCACCACATGGCACCTTTTCTTAAGCCTGGATTGACAAAGGTTCCCACCCAGATTGTGTGCCACCTTCTAGGTGAGCAAGCAGGGAGCGAAATCCACGGCGGATCAGCTGATCGACAGCACTCAGCCATGAGAGCCAAATATGGATCCTTCGTATGCAGAGGCGCCGAGTACCAGGCACCAGGGGACACATAGCAAGTGACTTCCGCCACAGATTTCCTTGGCGGTGAGGGCGTCTGTAGCAGGCAGGCTGCTGGATCCATCAGACCTTTGGCCTGACCTGGCAAAGTCCGCCTGCTGTTTTGACGATAATAGCAGGCAATGCTGTGCAAAGCGGCTGCACAAATCCTCACTCCCAGTTTGGCCTGTGTTTCTATGTACAGTTTTGTTCCTTGTTTTGCTTCCACCCTGCCCACCTTCCACGTTACTCAGAGCAGTTGATGCATAGGCAGCATTCAGGGCTGAGCCAATTTTGCTTCAGCATCTTGCAGCTTCAAACCCCAAATTCCAGAGAGAGATATATACACAGCTTTTCCATACCCTAGTTTTAAGTAGCTACTCGAGGGGCAGCTGGCATGGTGCACCCCAGATGTTTGCAACCCAGGAAGCTGCCTTAGACTGAGTCAGGCCATTGGTCCATCTAGCTAAGTATTGTCTACCCTGGCTGACAGTGGCTCTCCGAGATTTCAGACGTGGCCCTTCCTGGAGATGCCAGGGATTGAACCCAGGACCTTCTGCGTGCAAAGGAGGTACCTTCCCCATGTGGTTGTTGGATTGCAACTCCCATCAGCCCCAGCCAGCATGGCCAGTGGTCAGGCACGGTGCTTGGGAGGAGCGGAGGATGCTAGCTGATACTGACCTATGGTTCCCCTAGCTCAGCACTTCTCTACTGTAGGAATTGGTGGATCTGTGTATTTTGTTATCTCCCAGTGTCTCCCCCCAAAAAAAAAATTTTTTTCGTAAATGCAGTTCACCTTTCCGCAGCAATTGGCTTTTAAAAAATCCTCATGAAAATTCACCAGCATTTTAGTATGGATTTCTACTGAACACACTTTTGTATGCAGTTTTGCAAGCCATTTCCCCCACTATAATGCATTTTTGTATGGGGTTTTCAGTAACAGGTACATTATTATGCACACCTTTCCCTAGCATGTGCATCTTTGTGCCCATTATTAGGTTGCATTGCAAAATTCAGAGAAGTGCAAAATTTGAAGAATAGCTGGGTTTCTCTTTGTGCTTGGTTCGAGAAGTGTGGATTTAAGTAGCTTCTCGTTCAGATGCAAACAAAGTTGAATTCCTCCCCCATCTCTAGTCCACACTGGCTGGCAGCAGCTCTTCAGAGAAAAATTAGGGAGAAAATAGCATCCCTAAACTTTCTCTTTGTGTGTAAGTGTAAGAGTGAAACTATGAAACTGATGTGCACAGTTGAAACTTGTGTTTGGAGTTCCGCAAGTAGATAAAAGCAGAGGTTTGATTCCACTGATTGTTGAAACATTATTTCTTTTGCTGCTGCTGTGAGCTACCTTTTAAGCTTCCCTTGGTTATGGTGAAGTTACATACAACTATTAAATCATACCAGACCTTCGGTTAGAACTTTTAGGCTACCCCCAACTGTTTATGCAACACAAAAAGTCTCCCTTGGACACAGAAAGCAGGACCATAAAGCAAGAGTTGCCAATTTATTTATTGAGAGCATTTGGATCCCCTTCTTTAGCCAATAAGGTTTCTTGAGCGGCTAACGTACAGTCAATTAAAACAAGACAGTCCCCTGCCCACACTTGCTTACAATCTAAGAAAAGCATAACACACAAGGGGAAAGTGGCAAAGAGGGGGTGGGGAATCAAATTCAGGGACCAATTCTTAAACAGTTGTTCTTATAATGACCAGCTTGCATCAATCAGGTGTAGGAGGATCTTTTGGCAAAGCTCATGGCATGAGCTCTGTTTCCCATCTCTTCTGCTGGTGGAATGGGTCAGATACTGGTAGAATATATGTTCAGAGCATGTTCCTTCTCTGTTCTGACTCCACACCTACCTGGAGCCCCCTTCAGGCATTCTTTTCATTGCACATTCATGGTGATACGTGCTCACGAAGCTATTGGGGCAGTCATACACAACCCTGCTTTCAGCGCTCCTTTGTGCCTGCAAAGTTTTGGAAGCGTTCACACTGTTTTGGCGCATAAGCTATAAGTTCCTGCTGAAATCTCGTCACTTTTCACACCAGATATGCTCAGTGGTGGTGTCCTGCTTTTGTTACACCATAGCTCCCTCTGGGCAGCCATAATGCAGTAGCATTGAAAAGGCATCCACCAGTCATGCACTAAGATAGTGTCAAGAACAGGTTGCAGGACACATCCTCAAATAAAACACCAGCCGTGTGTGTGTGTGTGTGTGTGTGTGTTCGTTTGTGATCTATAGTTTCCTGGGATCCCATCTGCATACACAGGCTTGCCTTGTCCTCTGTCTCTCTCACTGCCTGACCTTTATGCAGATTTCATCACTCTGCTTTTTTGTGGTTCATCCAGGTTCTATATATTGCATTATTTGTGGAGCATGTTGTTGTTGTTCCTTTCTAGTTTTTGAACTGTTTTTAAATGGATGTTGAATGGATGCAGAATAGAAATGTTCTAAAACATCTTTGCGCAAGGCAGGGTTCTTCCCTTCCCTAGCCTCCCCTCTCTTTTATTTTCCACAACAAGGGAACTCTTTCAGAAGCCCTGGGTGCGATCAGTAGCCAAGTTTCTCCATGTCTGACTGTGAAGGGATGTGCCCCAGGGAAAGGGCAGGTGCCCTTGCTGAGTCTTGTTTTGCTTAAGGCTGGTAGCAAATTAAGATAACTGCTGGGTTTTAATATTTTAAACAACCAGGTCACTGGTAGTTTGGGACACAGGTAGTTGGATATGCTCATGATCTTCTTGGCATCTTAGGCATCTCCACGTGAACCCTGAAACTCCACGTGAACCACTGGAGAATCTAATCTAGCCTTTGCCAAGCTGGTGTTTTCCAGCTGTTTTTGAACAACAACTCCTTTCAGCCCCAGCTGAGTGGTACCGGTAGTCCTAGGGAGCTGTAGGGCACCTGGTTGGCAAAGGCTGGCCAAATTTATTGGGACTGAGACCAATGGAGGCTTTGGTCACAACCGCACCATGCATTTAAAGCACATGACTTTCCCCCAAAGAATCCTGGGAACTGTAGTTTGCAACAGGTGTTGGGGATTGTAGCTCTGTGGTGGGCAAACTACAGTTCCTAGGGTTCCTTGGGGGGAAGCCGTGTGGTGTGGATGTGACCTTTAGCACATAGTCAGCTTTTTTCTCCCTCCTCCTTTGCTAAATATCCAGCCTTGCTGAAGAGCCCTGGGGAACTCTGTAAAGCTGACTCACTATTCAGTGATGCATTGACTGGCTTAATAAAGGTACTGCCCTGATATGTATTTTGGAATTTTTCTTATGGGGCAACACAGAAAAAACAAGTTCTATGTATGCATACAAGGCTAGCAAGTGCTTGGGATCAGGACTATGCCCAACAACCTATGCCCCAAACTACCAATGATGCCACCTGCTTTATCAAATCCCTCCCTGTTTGGGCAAGGTCTCCCTCCAGACTCACCCCCCCCATCCCACCCAATTTTTCTTGTTATAATAGAAAACGATGCGCTGGGTTTGGGACACTCTCCCCATCCCCCCCCCCAAAGTCCAGACCTTCTCTTCCATTTGGGTGTATTACTTTCCCCTCCATATATAGTGTGTTGCTGTGAGCTATTTTTAGTCCCTTTCGGGACGCTTCCTTTTTTTTCCTTTTCCTTTTTTCCTTTTGCTAATTTGGGATCCTTTTGCGATAGCAGAGCTGCTCCAAGCCAGCCACAAGCACCTTCAGATCTCTGCTCTTTGGGGAATGCCCACAAATGGTCAGCAACAGAATCAGAGGGAGGAGGGACCCCATTTGGACCCCCTCTCCTCCTACAGGAGCACAGAGTCCAAGGGAGAAGATCAAGGACGACCCTCCAGGAAATTCCAGCAAGAGTCCCAAAAGCCCAGGGAGGAAGTTAAAGCTACCATACATCTAAAACATGTTCTCCCCCTCCCTTAAAAAAAAAAAGATTCCTGGGAAATATGTCTTAGCCCCTTGGAGAACTACAATCCCAAGCACCCTTAACGAACTGCAGGTCCCACGGTTCTGTGGGGAAGGCATATGTGCTTGAAATAGGTGCTTTGCACTTGCTTTCAAATTTCCAGTGCTGCAGAAAAGAGCCCCCTGCACCCCACTTTTCCAGCCTCCATCTGGGTTACCCTTTGAGGTGGTGGATCTTTGCATGTTCTGATTGGGACCCCTTGCAAAAAGGATTCTTTTGAGCAATGGCACCACCATTAAAAAAAATAAATCAATAAAAATGTCATTGAGTGCAGAGGGGGGGGGGAGAGAAGGAGAAAGTTCCTTTTTCTTCCCCTGCCCACCTGCCACTGCAAACTTCCAAGGGAGCTGTTAAAACCGGTAATAGTTTAATTTCCCTTTTGGATTCCCTCTCTGCTCTCCATGTGGTTTTTATTCTGACCTGGATGGGGTTTCATCGCATCAGGCCCCGGGAGTTGAGCGGAGCCGTGCGGGTGTCAAAGAGGCAGGAGAGGGAGAGAGATCGTTTTTCAGGTCTGAAGAGAGATGAAAAGCAGAAAAGGGGGGAAGGCAGATTTAGCAGGAACAGGGAAATCTTAGACCTGGGAGATTCGGGATTGTACGGGATTAACTGCTTTTGACGGGGCTCTCGTGTTACGCCAGGGAGAGCAGTGAAACGGCAAGGAAGGAAGCCTTTAATGTTGCGGGCTGGTGGACATGGAATGTGATGCTTGTGGCGCACCAGGGTAACTGGGGAGGCAGGGGCGCAGGTGGATCCCCACGGCCATAGCCATCGTTCCTACACCTCTCAATAAGTCTGTTTGCCTCCCTTAAGGCAGAAGGGGTCAGTCAACAATAGAAGGGCCCTCCATCTCAATGCCTTGCTCTCATTTCTCCCAGTGGCCTCCCTCGCCCAGTTCTCTCTTTCTCCACCCCCCACTCAAAACCAGACCATTGGCTCGCTTGTGGTCTTGACCCAGGAGTAAATAACTGCCAGCCTGCAGCTGAGATGTCACCCGAGGGGCCTCTGCTTCCTGCAGGCACCCTCTTCTCCCCCAACCTCCCATGCATCATTTAGGCTTTAAAAAAGCCTTCTGCTGACATGGGTTTATTTTCGGGTCCAATACCAGCATGGGAGATGACTTTGGGAGCGGGCAGCAATAGGGGAGAGAAGGGGTAACTAGCCCTTCCATGCCAATCGGCAGTGGCTTTCCAGAATTTCAGACACAGGTCTCTCCCAGACCTGCCTGCAAATGATTCTGGGACCTTCTGCATGCAAAGCAGATGCTCTCCAACTGAACTGTGGCCCTTTCGTTAAGACATTAGGGACACTGGAAGCAGCCTTACAGGAAACCAGACCATTGGTCCATCTTTCTCCGTACTGTGTTGTCCACACTGGCTGGCAGCAGTGTTTAAGGCAATGTTCCCTGCGAGCTGCACCTGGAGATGTCATTGGGGATCAAACCAGGGACCTTCTGCATGCCAAGCAGGTGCTCTGTCTCTGAGCTATGGCCCTTGCTCTAGGAAGGTGCATGCTTTGGAGACCATAGAAAAGTTTTAGCAATGTGACTAATTTCATGACATGAGCCAAGGTGCGTCGCAACAGGAGCACTGCCACCATGCAAATATAGGGTGAAAGATTAGGAAACGGGTTCCCGAAGGTATGTTTTGGGTTAAAACGAGGTCATGAGCCTGGAAAACCTGAAGAAACGTCCCCTTTGGGTGAGCAAAAGCCTTTGTGAGAGTTGAGAGGAAGCGATGAGGGGGGCTTGAAGGACTCTTTGCCCACAGTAAATCTTCACTCTGTAGGGAGAAAGTTAGGTGGCTGGGGGGGAAGGGGAGGAAAGACGGGGGCATCCCAAGAGGTGGAACAGCCGTGTCAGCCCAAAGTTTGAATGAGGCCGCACTGGCACATTGGAGCAATCTTTATCTCCTCCTATGCACAGAAATAAAGTGACCTCCACACCGTCCTTCCAAGTGACCAGCAAAACTGCCTCCTAGGGCTCCTCGGGGGCCCATTTCTGGGCCAGAAGGCAGAATAAAAGTCTAAAAGGGGAAGAAGAAAGTAACATAAAATAAACGGGCAGGTTTCCGGAGCCCTGGAATAGGCTCCTTCTTTGAAATCCCTCATCCTGAGAAACTACAGGTTGCCCCAATTCCAAAGCAGCCCTCTCCCTCCCCACCCAGACCAGCATCTAATTGTAGGGCAGTAGTGGGGCACCTCCAGCCTTTGTACCCTACTTAAACCACGCCATTTGGAGCAAACCATGCCCCACATTTAACTCTGCTTGATGTCCTATATGGTGTCAGGCATGGTAAAAGTTCAAGCCACAGCTGCTGCAAAGGAAGCACTGGGAGCACGCAAAATCCAGCACCAATCAAAATTTTAAAATGCCACATTGGCCGCATGGTTTTGGACCGTGTTCCTGATATATCGTTTGCAGCCATGACTTGGATCAGACCCCCTTAGCACAACTGGAGAACTTCGGCCCTCTGGCGATTTTTCTGCTTGCCCTGACCCATTCACCATGCTGAGAACCGGGTGGGGATTTGAACCCTGCTCTCCCAGGTCCTAGTATAATGCACTAACCACTATACTCTCTGTTCCCACCCTGCTCCTTTACCCCATAGCCGTCCCCTAGCTGCCACCCCACCCATCCACATATATAGAGAAGGGGAGCTCGTGACGCCTTTGGCATATTGGCAGAGGCCTCACTTCCAGTAAAATTACTTTTTCTTCATATTAGGCCAAGACGAGAGTGCAGAGACATTTATGAAACTTTGTTTAATGTACTGAAAAGCCATCGGCTAGAACATTTAGGAAATTGATTTTCCTGGCATTGATGAACTCTTTTTATTTTACCCCAGTATTAATTACTTTTTTTCAAAAAAACAAATTAATTTAAGAGTCGTAAAACCGAACAAGTGAGCCAAATGTCGGTAGATCATGTTCTCTCTTTCGTCCCCCCCTTCTCCTCCCCTCCCCTCGCCCCTCCCCGCTACCAGCACCAGAGGGGAAAGGGAAACCCACCCCCCTTGAGTGACGCATCTTCTCTCTTTCTGTCACTTACTCCAGGGGAGGCCTCGTCTCTGCGGGACTACGCCGCCACCACCATGAACGAGTTCCTGGGCATGTTTGGCTATGATGACCAGAACATGCGGGACGAGCTGGCTCGCAAGATCAGCTTTGAGAAGCTAAACGCCGCTACCTCAGAGGCCACCGCCGCTGCTGTCGTGGCCACCTCCCTATCTGGCGAGGACGCCATGAGCAAGCGAGCCCGCCTCTCCAAGTACGAAGAGTACATCCGCAAGCTGAAGGCCGGCGAGCAAGTCCCGTGGCCGATTCACCCAGCTAAGACCGAGGAGATGACCACCAAGCTTGGCAAGGAGGCCCCGACCACCCTGGGGCAAGTGATCCGGCTGCCCACTCCCGACACCTCCCTCCTGCCGGAGACGAAAGCCACCATTTTGCCTCTGCCTTCCCCCAGCAGTTCCCAGATCCAAGGGCTGATGTCTCGGGCCTCCAAGTACGACTTCTTCATCCAGAAGCTGAAGACGGGCGAGAGCCTCCGGCCGCAGAACGGCAACACCTACAAGAAGGCCTCCAAGTACGACCTGGAGAACGTCAAGTACCTGCACCTCTTCAAGCCGGGGGAAGGGAGCCCGGACATGGGAGGGGCCATCGCCTTCAAGACCGGCAAAGTGGGGCGCCCCTCTAAGTACGATGTCAGGAACATCCAGAAGCTGACCCCGGTCAAAGCGCCAGCACCCAGCTTGGGCCCCGCCCCTCTCGCCAGCACCCCCAGCACCGCTCCAGTGGCCGGACCCGAGCAGCCAGTATCTTTGCCCTTCAACACTCCAGAGTACCTGAAATCCACGTTTTCCAAGACGGACTCCATCACAACTGGAACGGTTTCCACTGTTAAGTAAGTCTTCCCCCTTCCACCCCACCTCACATTCACCACACCTCCACCTCAAAGGGCAGGACAGGAAAATCCAGCAGCTCATTCCAGAAGGCCTCACTCTGCTTGCCTTCTGGATTAGCATGCAGGGGGATGGCTGAAGCCAGCTGCCAAGCATTGAGCAAGACTATCTAGAGCCCTGGTAGGTTTTCAAATTTTTGGGGGGTTCTCTCTCTCTCTCTCTCTCCATATCAGCCCCAGAAATCCAAGGCAATCGTATTTGCAGGGCCTAGGCCTTTGCAAGACGAAAGCTGAAACCAGCTCTTGCAGTCTTGAGTCTTCTTGGGCATAACAACAAGAACAACAAAAAGAAATCTCATGTAAGATGACTTGGAGCTTTTAACACTGATCCAAAAAAGGTCAAGAGAGGACCAGCTTGAGAAGTCCAGCAGCCGCAATGAGGCAACCAGTTTCATGATGGCAGCCAAAACATTGCAAGGGGGTGGTGGGGTGAGGGGAGGCCAAGTATTGGTGACATAAAACTGAAGGCCAGGCCTGACATAGACGAGCCAGATTGGGGTACAGGGCAGGAGACAGGTAGGGTGTTTAGCCACATTGTTGAAAGCAAGCTTGGGATTCACTCAAGGAAAGTGGATCCAATTGTGCCCAATGTAGAGTGGGGTAGAGTGGTGGCTGAAGGGTGGGCAATGTAGTGCCCACCAGCTGTTGCTGGGTTACGGCTTGCGGGCCATTTTGTCTTGCTGGTTGCCGAGGCTGATGGGAGTTGTAGTCAAACTGCATCTGGAGGTCACCACCCTCTTACAGGAAAAAAAAACCCTGCTGGCTATCTATGAGCAGCGGAGTCTAGTCCATGAGGGAGAATGGGCCACTGCCCCCCCCAACCTCAGCCTACCCCCAGCCAATCCCCGCCTGCCTTCCTCTTTATTCACAACCAGTTCAGGTGGTGTCTCTGCTTGTCATTGGCTCCACCTACAGTGGGTCTCCCTGCCTCCTACCCTACCAATCCCAATATACCCCAGCCATCACTGTCTTATGAGTGGCCCCCGTTGTCAGTGCCTGATTCCCCAGGATCACTAGATTCTAGCAGAGCTAAGAAAGCTTATCCCACTTAATCTCAGTGGATCAGTCCCTTAAGGTCAATGTGAGTCAAGTGAATCTGGAGGGTAAGTTGTGTCTTGCCCAAATTTCTTGCTGTGTGCCAAGAGACCCAAACACAGTGCAGCTGCTTTGCGTGCAGAAGGTCCCAGCTTTGATGTCAGAATCTCATGTTTTCATTTTATTTATAAATGGAACCGGGAGCAGGTGACGGGCAAAGAAGTCTCTCCGCCTGAAACCCCAAAGTGCTGCCCACATTGCCAGCTGCTAGCGTTGTTCACAAGGATGAAGCATTTTGAATGTTGCACTCCAATCTTTAGGGATCTCACCTAGCTTAGGACTGATATTTTACCTCTTACACCCCATGACCATGGCAGGGAAGTATCTGCTAGGGCACGAGTAACTATTGCAATTCTGATCCTGTTCCTGCACATAGTTTATTTCTGCTTCTCTTAACGTTGTGCACCAGGCCAATCAGGTGGCCACTTCACTGCACAGCCAGCTGTGAGACACCTTGAGGTGTGTTCCTTTTTAACAATGCCAATCAGCCCAGAGTTAATCAAGGACAGCCAGGTGTATGGCTGCCAACTTATAGCACATTTGGCTCCCCATCCCCCTTTCCTTTTTTACTCTTAATCACAATCCCAGCTCTGCTTCCTTCCTGCCTTTCATCCTCTCACACTCTCTCTTTCCCTCGTGGTTGGAGGATGAACCTCAAGTGTGCTCTCTGCTCTGCCCACAAGACTTCCTTGGGATGGGAGGCGATGCAGGTGGTGGATGGGGAGGCGAGAGAAGCCACAGAGGTTTTATGCTGAGTGTCTGACACAGTTCCCTCTGTGTGCTGTGGATTTGTGTGACCGTCCTCTTGAGAGCTGAGGGCATGTCACTCTGGTGTGAAAAGCAGGCAGCTTTTTCCTCTTTTTCTTTTCTACCTCACATGTAGAAGAGACGTGTGGCTTTTCCTTCTGCCCATTGGGCAGCCTACCTGAGCAAGCTCAAAGTTGGGTGGGTTGTGTTGTGTAGCAGGAGCCCCACAGTTCAAAGGGGGTTACCTTCTAAGTCTGGCAGCGTGGAGACATTATGAGACACACACTACCTGTTCCCCCAGGTGTTTTCACCTCCCTCCCTCACCTGCTGCAAGCAGTGGCTGCCAGAGTCCTAAGGCAGGCATGGCTGCTGCCTGCATTCCACAAAATAGGAGGTCCAAGGGGCAAGAAGCAGGACTGTTCAGCCAGGGGGACAGTTCAACTCAGGACCCCAGTTTTAAAAAGTGCTGAGGCCCTGGAGATCTGCTGCTAGTCAAGAGTACAGTATTAGGTCTAGGAGGACATATGCAGTCTGACCTTTTCTAAGGCTGCTTCCTCTATTCCTAAGTTCTGAGCAACAGTTTTTTAAGATGGTGCACATTCTCCTGGGATTGGTGCCTAAGTTCAGTTCTTTGGCTCCCGAACCTTCCATCCAGAAAACTTCAGGGGCTCACCAGTGATTTGTTCAGCAAGTGAACAAACATGCCCTGTGTTGCATTTAAATATATATATATATATATATATATATATATATATATATATATATATATATGCGTCACACATCATGCTTGTGAACCAGCCTTTCATACATTCATCCATTCCAGAAAAGAGAAGGCCATCTTTTTGAAAGAGGGGGCTTATGGGAAGATAAATAACGAACTGGGGCTAAAGTGAGTGCAGCCAGGGACTAGGAGATGCACAGGCATCTCTCCTTAACAGCAGCCAGGAAGTACGAGATGCATACGTGCCTCTCTCCCGGGCATGCCATTGTCCTTGGATGTTAGGTGTTCCACGAGAGAGAGAGGGGGCTTGGAGTGTGTCCTGACACCACCTTGCGCTAACCATCTCTGCCCTCTGTGTGTTTCTCATTAGGAACGGATTAACCACTGACAAACCAGCTGTCACCGAAGATGTAAATATTTACCAGAAATATATTGCCAGGTAGGCTGATTTTCCCCGCCCCCAACCTTGGGTTTTTCTCGGGAGTGGGACGGAGGGGGCTGTGGGACAGAGAACCGGGCAGGGGCGAGGGGTGGGGGGTCTCTGTCTGTCTGGGTGAAATGCAAAAAGCCAGTTGCGGGAACTGAGTCTTTCCATTTCTCTCTGACATCCACACTGACTTCCCCACCACCAACTTTCCTGCTGAAACCTCACCCTTTACAAAGCCTCTCCCTGATTCTTAGAGTAGAAAAATCAGCCATCTTGGCCTCCAGAGGCTTGGACCTTCACTCTGTTTAGGGATGAAGACATAGCTCAGTGGTTAGAGCACCTCCTTTGCATGCAGAAGGTCCCAAGCTCAGTCTGTAGCATTTCCGGCTAAGGCTGGGGATGTCCCCTGGCTCAAACCCTAGAGAGTCACTGCTGAAACCTCACCCTTTACAAAGCCTCTCCCTGATTCTTAGAGTAGAAAAATCAGCCATCTTGGCCTCCAGAGGCTTGGACCTTCACTCTGTTTAGGGATGAAGACATAGCTCAGTGGTTAGAGCACCTCCTTTGCATGCAGAAGGTCCCAAGCTCAGTCTGTAGCATTTCCGGCTAAGGCTGGGGATGTCCCCTGGCTCAAACCCTAGAGAGTCACTGCTGATCAGTGTAAACAGCATGGAGCTAGATGGACAAATGGCCTGGCTCAGTATAAGACAGCTTCCTATGTTCCTGTGTCTTAAGGAAAGGTCTGTGGCTTAGCAGCAGAGCACCTGCTTTGTGTGCAGAAGGTCCCCAGCATCTCCCATGAGGATCCTACTCTGCCTGTGGCCCTAGAGAGCTGCTGCCAGTTGCAGTACTGGGCTAAATGGGCAAGCTGTTTGACCTGCTATAAGGCAGCCTTCGGCAGTTTTTGTTTCTTGAGAGAGGCCTTTTCTATCCATTCATTTCCCCCCTATCTATTCATTGTGGGGCTTATCCAGAGTCTCCTGTGTGAGTTATGTGTTGAAGGCCAAGGCTGTGGGTTCAGCATAATGAATTGTACCCCAGGTTAGTCCTGCTCTGAAATTAATGGGCATGACTAATTCAGCTCCATTAACTTCAACGGGTCTACTCGGAGCAGGACTTGGTTGGTTGCACAACCCAAAGGTTCCCCCTCCATTAGCATAGCACCGTGGGATGGATGTATTTGTCCAGCTTTGCTGTATTTGGCTGGCTGGCTGGATTTCTCAGTTGACATATTTTTATTATTTGGAGACGTCGCAATTAATTTGTCTAGGCAAATTAGCCGCCGTTTATTTTCATCTGCCTAGAGAGGCGGTAACGCTAGTGCAATGGAACTGTAGAGGTTATGGCCACGGCCGTTTGGCATCCTCTGCCTAAGGAGACGGACCAGGGATGGAAACGCCAGCTTGGAAGGCAGGCTGGGGTTGAGGCTATGCTAAGGCCGCCCATCAAGACTCCATCGGGGGGGGGGACCCTGGTGAAACCCTGATGAAATGGTGGCAATGGCTGCCAGGAAGGCTGCAGCCCTTCATTGGGAGCAGGGAAGGGCCATAACTCGCTGCTTTGCATGCATAAAGTCCCAGGCTCAGTCCCCAGGTAGGGCTAGGAGAGACTCCCTGTCTGGAATCCTGGAGAGCCATTGCTGCTTGTCAGTAGAGAGAGTTCTGAGCTAGACGGACCACTGGCTGGACTCCGGGACATAGGAAGCTGCCTCATACTCTGTTCCTATGCCAGCCTGCAAACCTGGGGCTGCAAGTGGCTCTATGGTTAATTTCATTTGGGTGGCAATAAGGAAAACAGGGTGGCAGTGAGAGGGAGAGAAAAGGGTGTGGCAGAGTGAGAGAAGGGAGAAGTGGCAGAGAGAGATGGGGCAAAATAGAAAAGGGGCTGGCATTGGATTCAGACCCCACCCACTTTTGACTTTTAGTCCCACCCACTGCCAGCATGTGGCCCCTAAGAATTTACCCCTAAGGGAGTGCAGTGCTTAGCAGAAACAAAGGTTGTCCGTAATCTAGGAGGTGTGGAACCTGCCATGGTCCATAGGCCTCGCTGCTCTCTTCCAGGCTGGTTTTTGTCATTGTTCTTATTTGTTTAATTTATATCCCAGCCTCCCTCCCAAAGCATCCAAGAGTGGCTTATCAGCCTAGGAAACGGGTGGGCAGGAGGCAGAGCTGCATTCCTAGATTCCTGGATGAAATTCAGGAGGTGGCAACTGGTCAAACACAACAGGAAAAGGCCCCTCCTGAATTAGTCCATTAGAGTCTCTAGTCTGTAGCAACTCAGGTGCACAGGTCATCATATAGTTAGCAGGGTATTATAGCCATTTGTCTCTTCCTCCTTGAGCCACCATTTTGCACCTTTGATGCCCTCTAAGCCTGAACTAGGGAACAAAATACCCAACCCTCTTTATTGCCTTTTTCATTTGCTGTGGGGTTTCTGAAGACAGGTGATGTGGCTGGAAAAAGTCTATACTGGCTCTTAAGAGAGCCTCACTGTCCTCCCTGATCAAACAGGGTTTTCTGGGTTTTGAAACAAGATGTACAAAAGCAAACCCCACAAAAATGCCTACAAGAGGCAAAAACCCCAAGAGTGGACATGTCACAAAGTATACTCCCGTCTTCCATTCTGACTTCAGGTTTGTGAAAATGTCTGTAGCCGTAAATGATTAAACCATCCAGATGTTGTTGGAACTCCAACTCCCATCAGCCCCTGCTAGCATGATCAGGAGCCAGGGGCGATGATGGGAATTGTAGTCTAGCAACATTAAAGGGCCAAAGGTTCCCTACCCTTGTCTTAGCAGACACTAACCAACAGGATTGGGTTGTAGCCATCTAAGTTCTACTCAGAGTAAACCCATTCAAATTAATGGAGTTAGTCATGTTTCATAATTTCAATAGGTCTGCTCTGAGTAGGATGAGCATTGGCTGCCACCCATTGTTTTCAGAATATAGCTGAAGCAGAGTTGGTTAGTTTCCATTCCTTTCCCTCTTTAAAGATCAGGATTGGTTCTAATCTACATTAGTGGCTTGAGAGTCATAAAATCAGAGCAATGTTTGTTGTCCCAGATGTACAGATCTGAAGCAAAAGGCCCACACACTTATACATAGGGGGAACCCCTACACACACACACACACACACACACACACACACACACACACACCGCTTTCTCATACTAATTTTTTTACTCCCCCCTTCCTCTAAAATCCTTCTCCTCAGGGGCCTTAAATCACACAGTGGAGCCTGCATGGCTATAAGTTATAAGCTCATTAGTTATAAGCCTGTCTTTAGTCAAGATGAGGAGAGGGGAGGCCTCTCCTTTGTGGACCGAACTGGCAGGAGGTTTCTCTTTCTTTCCTTTCCTTTGTGCACAGAGGGGATGGTAAGATGGAGGTGGCGTGCTTCCTTCCCAGCCACCCTCCTTGAGGTTAGTGAGGTGATAAAGTCAGCCAAAGAAACTACTCACCTGACAGTACAAGTTCCCTGTTGCAAGTAGCACCTGCTTGGTATTTATGTACTTTGTTTTAGGAAAATCTCTAGTGCAACAACTCCCCTTCGTGCAGCTTACAGTGTGCCGCATTGCAATCTCATACGGCAATTATGAAAAAAGGATGGAATCCACACTATAAAACATCTTTCCCTAGTGTGCTACCCTCCAGATGTGTTGGTGGGAGTTGTAGTCCAAAATGCCTGGAGAGCACCAAGTCAGGGAAGGGTGGTTTTGAAAGCCACAAAAACATTGGCTGCCTCATTAGAGAAAAGCCCGCTGGAATAAAAGTAGCCATGATGGGTGAAAAGCAGCTAGGGGAAGCTAGGCCAGCCACATTTCACGGAGCAAGGTGTTCCATAATTTGGGTGCAGCCACGGAGAAGGCCCTAGCTCTTACCCCACCCAGCTGTTCTTCTACACCAGGCAGTGCACAGAGCAGGGCCTCTTCTTCTGCGGACAGGGTGGTATATCCTTCCCATGCTGTCCACCTCCTGTTTATAAATCAATGGTTTTCTTTGGCTGCAACCCAGGGGTGGGCAACATGATGCCCTCCAGATGTTGGATGGCTGCAGCGCCCATCATCCCCAGCCAACCTGGCCAATACTCATAGATGATGCGATTTGTAACCCAGCAGCAATTGGAGGGCATCACGTTGACTACCCCACTATAATAGGAGCCACAAATTTGGGCCCCAGGGCTGAAATATGAATCTGTTAGGAACTACACAGTGCCCTATCATCAGGATTTTCTTTGCCTTGACAGCTCCCCTTTCATTGGCTGTAGTTTGCCTCTTCCTTCTGATGTAATGTTTCCGTTTTTATGCCTTCATTAACTGCTTATCACAAGTAGAGGTAGTGGCCATGAGCTTGGATGGGGTAAATAGTAATAATCAAGATGAATGGTTTGAGGCGAGATCTACCGGGAGATAGCTAAACAGAAAGTGTCCATGTTCTGAGCTGGGCCGGCCCTATCATTAGATGTTTTGAAAGGGCAGCAAATTGTTTGTTATTGAATTTATTATTGTTGCGCTTCTGCTGTTAGGGATGGGGAAATGTGCTTCTCTGCCTTAAGTGTCAAGACTACCCTAACTGCCCTTGGATACTTGGATACTCTTGAACCTTGTTGGCAGAGGGATGTCGGTGGGCAGGGAGCCATTGGCCAGCACTTAGTTGAGAGGCAGCTTATACTTTAGCTTATATATTTGCTGAACTCCAGAGCTATATTCATTTATTTTTAATCATTTTATCTAACAAAAATTATATGCCACTTACTAGAACAAAAGACCTCTAATCATCTTCTCCTCGGGCTGCTTTTCATCAGAGGATTTGTTTGTCCCTTAAACCAGTCAGTCAAGGAGTTTGCGTCTAGAATCGCATGTTCTAGGTTATGACAGCTCACCTATTCTTGATAGCCAGACACTTGGATTTAATTTACATGTGGGTGTTCTTTCTTTGGGGGGGGGGTTTAAAGCCCTAAATTAAAGGAGCAGAGGTAGAAAGAGGTTGTGTCTGCGCAGCACAATTAGTTTAATGAGTTCCTTAAGAGGCACTGCCAAAAGCTGCCCAGGGACGCTCCATCGCTGTGTGATCAAAACGGATCCTCTCTCTCAGGTAGTTTGGGGTTTGTTTGGGCTCCACACTTTCCTCTGTATATTTGCGTTTCTTTTTCCTGTGGATAATAATAATAATAATAATAATAATAATAATAATAATAATAATAATAATTTATACTGGCAGATGGTTCGAGGGCCTTGCTTAAATATCTGTTTACATGAGCTCCCCCCACATTGCTTGTAATGGGGGTGGCTGGTTGTTAGCTGATGGGATTCCCCCCCCCCTTCCTCCCATCATGCACATCATCGTTACAGAGTAATGAGTGTGTAAATGCTCGCTAAGCATGCTGACTTCTGTATTTATTATTTTTATTAGTATTTATTTATCTGGGTCTCTCTTAGCAGCCCTTGCCAGATCTGGCAATTCAAGGGAAGGAAACAAAGTGCTTCTCTCGCACATCTGCCTGTGTTGGGGGCTGGACACATCTGGCCATGAGCATAGTGTGCAAGGGTTTCACTTCCTCCCTGGCTCTCTCACCTCTACCTGTTTTCAAGGGATCCCTTCTCTGATTTGAGAGCTTATTTAAATTAAAACTGGTTCGGTCCACATGTCCAGGCTAGTCAAATCAGCTGCTGGAGGAGAGCTGGCACCCACTTCGCTCCCCCTCGGTTCTTTGGGCTCAGCATGTTTGGCTTAACACAGGGATGTGGGATCTTTCACCCTCCAGGCGTTTCTGAGCTACAACTCCCACCAACACCCCTGGCCATGCTTGCTGAGGCTGATGGGAGCTGTAATTCAGCAACACCTGGAGGACCAAAGGTTCCCCACACCTGTTGCCCGCTCCTGGGATCACGGTTAAACTATCTGTTCCACAACCATGACCTGTAAGCTTAGAACAGACCTTAAGTATACTGGGGCAGCACAGAGCAATTGCCATCTCCTCCCTGGGAGCCTGCGCATTTGTACGAAGCGTGGAATGCGAACACATCCACTCAAATCTGCAGAGTTATAACACATGGGCTCCAATGTTGAGGGACCACATACCAAAAGCGCATCACTGCACTTGCATTGGTTTTATTGGCTCTCTACCAGCGCCAAAGAATTTGGACGATTTTACTATAGTGGGGGTTCTCTGTCAAAAATCCTTAGTTTTCTCCATAGAATTGCATCTTCCAGGAATCCTTGAAAAGAGGGAGTACCCGCTAGACATTTCTGTCGTGTAGGTAATGCCTTTCAAGGCTGTCCATAGAATTTTGGTAATTAATAGGTCAGTAGTAGAGCATCTGCTTTGCATGTCCCAAGTTGAGTCCACAGTGGCACCTCTAGGGAAAGACTGAAACCCTGGAGAGCCTGAAACTGCCAGTCAGCATAGGGAACACTGAGCTATATGAACCCAATAGTCTGACTCAGTATAAAGTAGCTTCTAATGTCCTTGACACTATCACTAATACAGGAGAATCCTTACTTTGATTTTTCTACCGTGTGCTGAAGAGACAAGCCACTTTGGTGCATAGAGAAAATTTATCACTGATGCTCCGATTGTTATAGAAGAATACTAGAGAGTAAGGGGTTTCTTTGAAGTTTCCACAGCATGCCCAGTTCTGCCTAAATCTTAAAGTTCAGCTTGAAAGGCTGCTTGCCTCCTTGGCAGCACAGTGGTGGCATCATTGTAGATAGGGGGTTTCTTTCCCCATTTTATCCTTGGACCATGCCTGTCAAGTAGACTGGGCTAAGAGAGAGGGACTTGGCCAAAGCCATCCATGACTTGGTCTTACAGAGATTTGTAGACAGATCTCCCCAGTCCAAGTCAGACACTCTGGGCTGTAGCCAATACTAGCCCTACTCAGTAGACCCATTGAAATTAATGAGCATGACTAACTTAGGTCCATTAATTTCAATGGATCTACCAGTTGACCTAGGGCTTTCCCAACATCCCTGCCTTATCTGTTGAGAAGCAGGAGCATGAGAGGGTATAGCTCACCTGCAACCTACAAAATCTCCCCCCACAGCACACCTTGCTTCTTCTTTGTCATTATGGCAAGGGGGTGATTTTGTGATTGGAGGGAGACTTGTCATTCTGGATGCAGACAGAGAGTCTTGAATGCTTATGTTCATGAATAAACAGGGTTGGGGTGCATGGGGGCATGTGGAGGGCAGTGAGTTTTACCATTCTGGCTGCATATATTTAGATATAGATATCAATATTCTTGATTTTAAAATGGTTGTTACCCAACTCTGAGCGGGAGCAATTTATAAATCAATCAAATCAAATCGATTTTATTTATTTTTTTGCACAGGCACCATTAATTTTCCCTTCTTCCTTTGATTTTCATTTATTTAATAATTTACCCCCTAATTCTCTATAAATATTTCCAAAAGCAGCATATTTGCAAGGTCCAAATATGGAAGAGATCGAACATTAACCATCCATCAGTCAATGACAGGATGTCGCCCAAATGCCTTTTCTGCTCTTAAGATGGCAGGAAGGTTGTGGGGAGGCAGGCTTGCAGACATGGGTCTGCCACTGGTAGCTAAAAATAAAAAAATAAAAAAATTCAGGCCCCGCATGGCTCAAGGGACCTATCCTGGCTGAGACACAGGCCTTCCTGGGAGTCTGAGCTTTACCCCTGATGTGAGACGTCAGCTGTTTAAAAGCGCAGGCCCAAACCCAGGTCTTATGAGTCTGAGTTCTCAAAGGTGATAACGGCAGCCTGGCAGAAGTGCAGCAAGGTACCCAGCAGAACCGAATCCTGGCCACTGTGAGAATAGGATGCTGGACTTTGGCAGGCACATCTTACATTCTTAATGTAATGGTGGTCAAAGTGTAGAGTCTGATGAAGAAGGAGGTTAAGCTAACACCCAAACTCCTCAGGTAGCTTATAGCTCTTTCAGTGAACAGGTGTGCTTCATGCAGCCCTTACCTCATCCTTAAGAACAAGAGAGAGAGCTGCAGCCCCTGCTCTCCTTTGCTTCTGGGACCTGGGGTTTTATTTGCAGGAAACCAGGCAGAGGGCCTTCTTGGTGGTGGCGCCCGCCCTGTGGAATGCCCTCCCATCAGATGTCAAAGAGAAAAACAACTACCAGATTTTTAGAAGACATCTGAAGGCAGCCCTGTTTAGGAAGGCTTTTAATGTTTAATAGATTATTGTATTGTATTTTTCTGTTGGAAGCCGCCCAGAGTGGCTGCGGAAACCTAGCCAGATGGGCGGGGTATAAATAATAATATGTTGTTGTTTTGTTGTTATTATTTACCGTATTTTTCCGTGTATACGACTATATTTTTTCCTAAATTTTTGAAGTTTAAAATAAGGGGTCGTCTTATACACAGATAGTGCATAGTGCATTTTCTTAATTTTGAGTCCCCAAAAATAGGGGGCCTCTTATACACAGAAAAATATGGCCTTTTCCCAAATTACGTACCACTTGGTTGTAATAAAACCTCTAAGCGGTTTACCGAAACACAAAAACAAAAGTGCCCCCCCCCTTAAATTTTACCACTTAAAGACAGTTAAAAATCAAAAGAGATGATAACAGACGTCAGCATTCAACATGTCTAGACAGGCTGGCTTTAACAAACACATTTGAAGCAAGCACCAAAAAGAGCCCGGCAAAGTTGCCTGCTTGGTGTCAACAGGCAGGGAATTCCAAAGTGCAGGAGCTGCCATGCTAGCAAGATTGCCTTCTTACAAATGGGGAATGAATATTGTGAGGCATCTGTGATGCTGTCAGTTCCACCGATCAGAGTAGTTGAAGTGAGCATTGCATGGGGTCAGGCGATCCTGCAAGTATGACCATTGCCATGTAGCCACTGTGCATTCTTGTGGCTCCTTTGCTAGGATCCTCTCGCTGCTCCACTGACCTTTGGGAGAAGACCCACACATTGCCAGTGCTCACAGCACAGCCTGGCCATTCACTCTGCAACCATTTTGTCTGCACAGGCAGCTTTTTGAAGTGAGTTTCGTTTCCATATATTTGAAACGACAAGCCTGAGGAATACTTTGTGCCAACGTTTCAACTTTCAAATGCCAAAAATGAGGGGTGCTAAAAATTGTACCTTGACTTGGGACTTCAAAAGATATTTTGGTTAAATTAATATAATTTAGTTTTGCTTGGCAAGTAAAATGTGTGTAAAATTGCACAGAAATCATTAAAAATGGTAGTATTATTATTTTTGGCATTGCCTGGCATTTTCAGAAGGTGAAATTAAAATTATTTTGTTTTCGGAACGCAGTTTATGTGCTTCTTCGTCCAGTGTAGACTTACCAAGCTAAATGTTGTCCAATCACAAAAATAATAGATTTTAATTTTGCACACCCGAAAGCATATTTTTAAGGCCCCCTCATTGAAGAAATTTGCTAAAATTAAGTTTCAGCCCCGTAAAATGGGATGCCCTATTGTGTCAGTCACCCTCCTGGGTTGATCAAATTGTGTTTGCGGTCTGCCTTTGGAAGTGGGGGGGGGGTGCCTTTGCGACGGTGTGCAAAATGAGCAGGTGTGCACTTGTGTGCAAGCTTTTCTGTTTTGAGGAGCTAAACAGATGCTGGCCTTTAAAAATTAATAAGTTTGAACTGTTTCAAGTGTCAGAAAGAGCAGAGGAGAAATATAACCCTTTAGCAACCTATTAACAATGGGAGCATCGACCGGGGAAAATTCCTTTGCCCTTGATCCCCCAATTCTTCAGACCAGTTCCTCACCCCCAAACACACACGCCTCGACCCCTTGACATGATGTGCCGTTGCTGCTGATCCTGTTAAATTCGGGGATAAATTGATTTTTGCCTGCTAGTCACACTAACCTTCCCCATCTACCCCTCAACCATGGCAATATCTGGTGTAAAGTGAGGCTAGCCCTTATCTGCCAGTGCAGTGCGTGGGTTTCCTCTTGGAGCAGGGTTGGGATCTTTCTGGCCAATGAAAGCAGGGCTTTCCCTGGAAGTTAAATTTGCATCCTGTCATTTTCAGCCCACCCAAAGCAGCTGATGATTTAAATCAGTGCTTCTCAAACCTGGGTCCCCATCTGTTGTTGGACTACAACTCCCATCATCCCTGACCACTGGTCCTGCTAGCAAGGGATGACGGGAGTTGTAGTCCAATAACAGCTGGGGACCCAGGTTTGAGAAGCACTGATTTAAATGAGCAGTAGCTAAAAGTGAATATCAGCAGCTGAGTTATACCGTCCGAGTCATGCCATGGGGCTATCTGGTTCAGTGCTGCCTGCACTAACTGGCAGCAGCTCTCCAGCATTTCAGACAAGAGGTGTACCTAGAGATGCCGCAGGAGATTGAAACTGCTGCCAGCTGCACACCAAGTAGGATCCCTA
Source organism: Zootoca vivipara (assembly GCF_965207765.1). Taxonomy (NCBI): domain Eukaryota; kingdom Metazoa; phylum Chordata; class Lepidosauria; order Squamata; family Lacertidae; genus Zootoca; species Zootoca vivipara. The sequence continues at coordinate 12,699,149 of NC_142589.1, forward strand.
GCATGTCCCTTCCCTTAAGACATAGGAACATAGGAAGCTGCTATATCCTGCATCAGCATTTTGCCCTATCTAGCTCATTGCTGACTATACTGCCTGGCAGGGACTCTCCAGGGCTTCAGGCAGAAAGTCTTTCCCAGCCCTACCTGAAGATGCCACTGGGGAATTAACCTGGGGCCTTCTAAGTGCCAAGCAGATGCTGTGCCACTGAGCTATGGGATTCCTTCCTTGGTGGAAATGGCCCACCACATGAATTCGAACAGTGCTGTCTGGGAGTGCCTGTGAATCAGCAATTTGTGGGGCTCCCTGTCCTCCCTGCAGCTATTTCCTCTCGTGTCTTCCGTCAAGCAGAAATTCTTGCCACACTTCAGTTGGCGCCAGCGGTTGGCATGTCCTGTGGGGGTCGCTGCATGGCGTGACGGATGGCTCTTCTTCTTGGCAGAAGGCACTCTCCTTAATTAGCTCTTCGGCTGCCCTCATATCCCCCAGGGCACAGTGGTGGTACACCACACTCAGAGAGGGCAAAAAAACAAATATTTCCAAAAAGGTCTGGCAGCCACCCCTGAATTAGACATGAGAGAAGTGAGTGAGATGAGGGTGGTGGCATGAGGAACCTGTGGCAGCAAGGCAAGGATTTCAGACCCCATCTGCACCATACATTTAATGTAAGTCATGGCTTCCCCCCCAAAGAGTTCTCAGCAAAGAACTGTAGTTGGTTAAGGGTGCTGAGAGATGTTAGGAGACACCCCCATTCCCCTTCCAGAGCTAATTGTCAGAGTTCCCTGGGAAGAGGGATTGATTGCTTAAATTCACTCTGTGAACGGTAGCTCTGCGAAGGGAATAGGGATCTCCTAACAACTTGTGCAAGTAAATAAATAGGTACCGCTCCAGCGGGAAGGTAACCGGCGTTTCCGTGTGCTGCTCTGGTTCGCCAGAAGCAGCTTTGTCATGCTAGCCACATGACCTGGAAGCTCCCTCGGCCAATAACGCAAGATGAGCGCCGCAACCCCAAAGTCGGTCATGACTGGACCTAATGGTCAGGGGTCCCTTTACCTTTAACAACTCTCAACACCCTTAAAAATGACATTTCTCGGGAGTCTTTGGGGGAAGCCATGACTGCTTCAAGTGGCATGGTGCTGTTGTATATGTCAGGTGCAAATGTGGCCTCAGTCTCTTATGTAAGAGCAAGGCAGGCAGAAAAGGAGCAGGAATCAGGAGTGCAGAGGCAGGACCCAGAAGCACTTCTAGCAAGGCAGCTGCAGCAAATGTCAACAACCAGGGAGACGAGTGTATAGATAGCTAAGGAGAATAGGGAAGGGCTCGCCAACCTTCTTAGGCCTAGGGGCACATTTGGAGCAAGTGCTGTGGGAAGAGATAGAGTGCATGCACACGCTCACATACAGTTTGCTTTTCCAAGGGATTTGGGTAAAAATTGGATCCAGTAGAATTATTCTGAGCAGCTGGTATGGCTCAAGTAGAGCATGAGACTTAATCTCAGGGTCGTGGGTTTGAGCCCCACATTGGGGGAAAAATTTCCGGCATTGCAGAGTTGAACTAGATTACCCTTGTGCTCCCTTCCAACTCTTCTATAATTCTGTGAGCCTTGAAGTACATATACAGCAGAAAGAGGAAGTGGGAAAGAGTGTCACTCTTCCAACTTTCTCCTTCAGCTCTTTTCAAGGCAGAAAAGGGTAACCACTTTATACCACCAAGGAGACAATGGGTGAAGGAGGAAGATCCAGTGGTGCTAAAAGTTTTTGTTTAATTGCTTAGTTTCTTAGCAATGCCCGTCTCTTCTGACAGCTGGTTCAGGGTGCCTCTTCTGGACTGAGGAAATGATGTAGTAATGAGAGCAATGATCATTTGTTTCATGACTGATACCTCCTAAAGCTCTGCCACCCATGTGGATTGGTGGGGCGCAGAATTCTCATATGAAATGTTGGGGTCTGATGGCCAAACAGCACCCTCAATGCCCTTAGCGGGGTTAGAAAGGAAATAGATAAGGCATATTGGAACACCTGTTTCTCCACTATTTAGACTGTCATTAACAGAAACCTTCTGGGAGTCGGGGCCCAATCCTGCCCAGATCAAACACCGGGGTTTATTAAGTCCTTTGGTGACAATGAGCAAGAGTTAAACGTGCTTAACCCCCACCCTGCCAATTGTAATGAAGGGTTGCCTGTGGTCACGCCTCATACCTCTTACTATGGTGTCCTTGGAATAGAAAGAGGGAAGACCATAAATTGATCATGCTGTTATTATCATCACATCTCCTGAGTGCCATCTAGATCTTTCCAATCAAGATGTGTTTCCGCCAGTGGTGTAACCTGAGTTTAAAACCTCCATGGGTTTTCTCCCTCTGGGGCTGTAGTTGTAGACGGTGGCAGTGTTATCCTCTCCCTTGCATCCTCAGTGCCCTGGCAGAGTGAGGGCTTCCTGGGATTCCTTGGATCGAGCCTTGATAGGATTTAAAACCAGGTGAAGATGGTTGGTGATGCAGACTAGGTGGGGAAAGAGCCTGTTTCGCAACCCTCGTGAATCCTTTGTCCCATTTTGGAATCTGAACAAAAAAGAACTTAGTTTACCTTTTGTTCCCAAGGCCAAAATTGCTATTTTGTTTTGCTAAAGTTCATCTCTCTGCCACTGCTCAGGTTTCTCAGTCACCTGCTTTGGCGTATTCCTGATTCCTTGCAGTTCTTTCTCCTCTCCTTCTTTCCTCCCCTGGGAGAGGCATGTCTGCTTCTGGCATCTGTCCCCTTTTCTGCAAACGCCGTGGCAAAGAAGTGATTTAAATTTTTTAGCAATGCCCATCTCTTCTGTCAATTACGCCCCCCCTTCCATCTCTTCAAGGCCCTTCTGCCTCTGCAATTGACCATCTCTTCCTGTGTGCTTTGCAAATGTCATCTTCCCTGCTGCTGCTGCCACTCCTCTCTTTTGCCATCTTCCACTCAAAAAAGCCTGTCCTTAACTCCCCCTCTCTCTTTCCTCTTTCCTGCCATTCCTCCCCTGGGCCGCAGCCTCGGTTTCCCCTTCAATTCATGGCTCCTCTTTGATGCCCGCCCCAAGAGGCTCTCGCAAGGAATATAGTGCCGTGTGGCATTTGGAACCTCAGAGCAGATGGCGATTTAGCTCTGGATGTTTCCCCATCGGAGTCCCCTTTCAAATTACTCCGCAATATGCTCCGTACAATGCATCCTCCTGGTTGCTGGTTTTTGCAAGCCCTTGTTGCGCTGCTGACTGTTACGCCCTTGCTTCCCAGCACATCATGGACTGCAGTAGTCCAGCCAAGCTTTCCTTATAGCAGACTGTCAGGCCTCTGTCTCTTGCTCTCTGAGGGAAGGGTCGTAGCTCAGTAACAGAGCATGTGCTTTGCATGCAGAAGGTCCCAGGTTCCAACCCAGGCAAGGCTGGGGTTGCACTCTGCCTGAAACCCTGGAGAGCTGTTGCCACTCAGTGTAGGCGTTACTGAGTGAGATAAACCCAACAGTCGTGGCGCAGTGTATAATGAAGTTTTCTGAGTTCTGTTTCTTCCATCTCTGCTGCTGCTGCCCCTTTCTCTGCTTCTCAAAACCAGAGTCTACAATTACCTATTTCATATAGCACATGCAGAGAAGCAGGGGTGGGCTGGGGGTGGGCAATAGAAAGCTGCTGTATACTGAGTTGTACCAATAGTCTATCTAGCTCAGTCATGCCTACACTGACAGGCAGAGGCTCTCCAGGGTTTCAGGCAGGGAGTCTGTCCCAGGCCTATCTGGAGGTGCTGTGGATTGGACAGAAGAAAAAGCCTCCTGGATCAGGGCAGTGGCCCATTTAGTCCAGCATCCTGTGTTCACCTTTGACAGAACAGAGGAGGCAGGAGCCTCTCTCAGCCTTACCTAGAGGTCCTTTTGGCTATTTTACCTGAGACCTTCTGCATGGCAAGCAAGCACTTTAACCACCAAGCTATGGCTGGGTTTAGCGTTCCAATGGAGATGCTAGCTAGCCCCACAATTTAATTAACATGGGTGTGGATCTTCTAGCCATTTCCTATAAACAGTATGTAGGTGCAAAGTGCTTCTGCGGAGAGAGCCGTTCACTGCAGGAAGCCAGCTTTAAAATTTTGCACCATTCAAGACTCCAGATAGTGACTGAGGATACACACAGCCCAATATAGAAACCTTGCTGTGGTTTCTGCAACGTCGCACCTTGCCCAGACAGTGGCTACAGCTGAGTGCATTCTGTGGGTTTGCCATGCAAATGCAGAATCTACTGTTACAAAATCCCGTATCCTGCTCTGTATGGTGGCGAGTCACATGCCACAGTGGGAAGCCCGCATGCAGGATGTGAGAGTAGTTGCTCTCTCCTGCTGTCAATCCTGGTATTCTGGCCTGGTTCACGCATAATGTTAAGCCATGCTTTGCAAACTGTGGTTTAATTGGACCACCCAGCCCACAAACAACCCTCAGTAGCAAACCAGAGATTGCTGTTGGTTTGTAAACCTTGTTCTGTGAACCCAGAGGGAGCATATAGGCATAATGACTTCCCATTTCATGTCGGACACTCATGCAGGTACCGTACCTCAACACATAACATAGCAGTACTGCATGCTAAGAAGTGTGAACCCAACTTGAAATTAGCACCCGTCTAACCAAGGAAGGCAGGGGCGGGGTTGAATTTGTTTTCTTTGAAAAATGCTCTCATGACATTCACACTTCCCTTTTCACCCTCTTTCTTTCTCACATTCAGGTTTTCCGGAAGCCAGCACTGCGGACACATTCACTGTGCATACCAATACCGAGAACATTATCACTGCCTTGACCCAGAGTGTAACTATCAGGTAAAAACCAAATGAAAATAAATCATTGGTGGGGGGAAAGATCCTTAAATAGTAGGGTGGGGTGAAGTTCAATCCCAGGCTTTGAAACAGCAAAAGTTTTGGGGGGAGAGGGGAGGAGCTTTGTTTGAGTCTTTTGAGCACCACATGTGAGCTAAATGGACCAGTGGTCTGACTCAGCAAAAGGTAGCAACATTTAGGTCATCTGCTTGGGAAGGGCCAGAGCTCAGTGGCAGAACATATTCAGAAGGTTCAGTCCCTGGCATCTACTGGTGATAAGATCTCGATAGTAGGTGATAGAGAAGGCCTCGTTCTGCTTGAGACCCTGGGGAGCAGCTGCCAGTCAGAGTAGACTGGCCTTCCCCCCAACTTGGTGCCCTGCAGATGATCACTGCCCATGCAGTAGCCAATGTGCTATGAGTCACAATAGCTGGCTGTAACATCGCCTCCTGCAGGAGCGATTTTCCCATTGACGTAAGGATCGTTTCACAAGTCTTGTATTATTAATACAGCATCTATGTGGTTGTGCACACACAATACATTTGAAGCATGTTCCTTCATGCCAAAGAATCATGGGAACCGTAGTTTGTTGCGGGCACTGGGAACTGTAGCTCTCTGTGGAGTAAAGTACTGTTTGCAGGATTCTTGGGAAGTGGGAGCGTGCTTGAAATATGCTATAAATTCACAGTATGTACGCAGCCTGTGAAGCCACCCCAGATTTGTTTTCTACTAGGAACCTGGCACAGTAGATAGCTGTATTGTTGAGATCAAAGCCTACTGTGTCCCAGGAACACTTTGAGATTTGGATGGTGGATCACAGGATTCAGCCAGAGGAACTGAACCCTGGAATTTGTTCATGCAACCATTAGCGTCCCTGCAAATCATTTTTGAAGGTTCTGCACATGACAATACCCTGCCGGTGGCCAGCTGGTTAGATACAGCCGCTGCCCCATGGAGGATTAGAAGGATAAATACGTGTCAGAGGCACTCACAAAACCAGTCACTGCACTCACACATACAAAATTGGGGTGTCTTCCCCATATAACTCCCCCACAGGCCAGTGGAGAGGGGAACATGCTTCCCTTCAGATGTTGCTGGACTCCAGCTCACATCAGCCCCAGTCAGTGTGGCCAAGGGTTGGTGATGGGAGTTGTAGTCCAGCAACATCTGGGGGGCTAAAGATTCTTCACCCTCAGCTAATGGTCTGCACACACACATTTTCTCCCTAAAGGGCAGCCTTGTCATCGGACCTAAATTCCAGTGCATTATCCTATAAGCAGGCAGCAACCAGCTTCCTGTGATAGCGCAAGATGAGTAGAAACCTTAAACCAGCAGAGACCATTTGAAGCACAGGGATTCTGGCTTCCCCTGGAGGAGCTGCGCCGTCAAGCAGGCGGGGGTGCGTGACAAATCAGGCTCAGCCTAGCTGGCCCAGTGACGCCTCAGCAGCTACTGATGCAAAGCAACCATTGAGACGAGCAGCGGTCCTGAGATTGCAGTTTAGTTTTGGGAAGAACTGGGAGGAAGGGGCAGAAGCCAGGCTGCAATTGCTGGGAGAGGTGCCAGGGTAAGATTGTCAAGCCAGCTTCCTAGTCACATGCTGTGTTTGTTTACTCTGCACTTGAATCTGAGTGAGTGACGCCACTGTTTCTGTGGTTAGGGCCTCCGCACATGGTGGGGCGGGAGGTGTGCAAGGGATTCCCAGGAACTGCCCGCAGCGGAATCTTGATTTCTGCCCTGGCACCCGCCAGCCTCGGAGGAACAACTTCAACCACAGCAAGGGAAACTGGCCCAGTCCTGGCCAAGCCCTGGGGGCCCCCGTGGGTTTCTATTGATCGAACCGGGGATGTGGGCAGTGACCATTCTGCACCATCTGTCTGATGAGATGGGCCGTAAGGAAACAAGAGGGCCTTGAAGAGGGGGGGGGGAGGCTCTTGCAACAGACCTTGGGAGCTGTCCAGGCTTATGGGTGGAATCGCCTGATCCCACCAGGGAATAAAGCTTTAGGCTGAGTTTTTCCAAATGCAAATTACCCTGCAGGCGAGATATATATTTCTTATAATGAACGGCACTCAGTAATAAGTGGCCGCAAATTAACGGTGATTGGCAATGGAATTCCTGTAATATAACGCCTTGGGGAAATCAGCCCGTAGCTCTTCTTTGGCATTCCTGTGTAAATCCCAAAATTTAATAAAAGCAACAGAAATAGATCAGGATTTATTTTTAGTATAGCAGGAAAATGGGTGGGAATTGGGGGAGGGGGAGATATTTTCCTATATGTGTCCATTTTTCTTGGCATCTAGACAACCTACTCCATCCAACAGGCTAAACTGGGCTTGTAGCCTCCCTACCAGAGCTTGGAATAGGCCTCTCGGGGTGCTGGGTACTTGGAAAGGGTAGGATTGTCTGCATATTGAAGTCTTGCCAACCAGGTGTCTCTAAGAATGGAAACCTGCTTCCCTAAGCTGTAGGAAGGGATTTTAGCTCAGTGGCAGGGCATCTTCTTGCATGCAGAAAGTTCCATGTCCAATCTGCCTGAAACCCTGAAGAGCTGCTGCCAGTCAGTATGGACCAACGATCTGACTCGGTATAAGACAGCTTCCGATGACCTGAGCTAGGCCAGTTTCATTCACAACACTTCAGCTGGTGCTTGCATTTTCCATTTCTCCCATTTCAAAATAAAGCCTCAGTTGGCTGGAATGCTGTTTGTTGTAAAGCCAACCCTCTTTTGCGGTGTTCACACATTGCCACCCTTTTGCCATTACTGTATATTCTTGCGTATAAGACTACTTTTCAACCCAGGAAAATTTTCTCAAAAGTTGGGGGTCGTCTTATACGCCCAGTCATCTTACACACTGTTAAAGCTACAAATGGCTTTAAAGTGCACAGTTGCTGAGCCTGTATGAAAGGGATTCTTCCTCCAAAGGCCCTCCCCCAACTCACGTTGCCCCACCACCTCAAGTAGTACTTAGTTTCCACAGTTTAATGTGGGACTGCCTCTTCCACAGTTCCCAAACCAAGGTGTGAATGGAAAGACAGCTATCCTTCAAACACTGCATTTCTCCAGATTTTGCAGTGCAGTTTTCTGACCCAAAACTCTGCATTAAAATGTATTTGCGGGGAGGGGGGTGTCCACACAAAGTATCAGGGAAAACAATGTACAAAAGTGTGTTGTCTCATATGAAATTGCTTACAAAAAAAAGCTTATATTGGGTTGTACCCAGTCTTGGTCCTGCTCAGAATATACCCATTGGAATTAAAGGATGTAAAACTGACTTGGGACTGTTTATTTCTATGGGTTGGGTCTAACTTAGTTGGGTACAGCCCAATAAATCATAAAGTCTTGTGGAAATTGGGAAACCCAAACTATGGACACTGAAGAAGAAAAAAAAGAAACTGAAATTGACAAAGATCTGCCCCTGCCTCCCTGCTCTCAGCCCTGCCTCACCTCTTCTGCGTCTTCCTCTTGCCCCCCAGAGATTCACAAGCAAGCAAGATGTGATCCGGCATTACAACATGCACAAGAAGCGGGACAATTCCCTCCAGCACGGCTTCATGCGCTTCAGCCCGCTCGACGACTGCAGCGTTTACTATCATGGCTGCCACCTGAATGGGAAAAGCACACACTACCACTGCATGCAGGTAATGATGCTGGGCTTCTGGCATTAAGTGGCAGAGAGTGAAGGGACCCCCAGGGCTAGTATCTTCATGGATGTTTTAACAGAGCCACCAACCCTCACGCGTGGCATGCATTTCCAGGTTGGAGCTAGACTGGGAGGGGGGGGCGTGTGGTCCAGAGATTCCTTGGGAGGGGGAGCTGTAGCTCAGGGGTAGAGCACCTGTATCATCCAAGGATCAATGCTTAGCCTCCCTTGGTAGGGCTGGTGAGAGCATGGAGAGCCGCTGCCAGCCAGTGTAGACAGTACTGAACTAGATGGACAAATGGTCTGGCTCGGTAGAAGGCCACTTCCTATGATTCCTTGTGCAAAAGTCATCTTCAACCACGGAGCAAACACGTTGCTGTGAGGATTCATAATGGGATTCTTATCTTTAGAGATACTACTGTTGTTGTTTAGTCGTTTATTCGTGTCCGACTCTTCGTGACCCATGGACCAGAGCACGCCAGGCACTCCTGTCTTCCACTGCCTCCCGCAGTTTGGTCAGACTCATGTTCATAGCTTCGAGAACACTGTCCAACCATCTCGTCCTCTGTCGTCCCCTTCTCCTAGTGCCCTCAATCTTTCCCAACATCAGGGTCTTTTCCAGGGAGTCTTCTCTTCTCATGATGTGGCCAAAGTATTGGAGCCTCAGATTCAAGATCTGTCCTTCCAGTGAGCACTCAGGGCTGATTTCCTTAAGAATGGATAGGTTTGACCTTCTTGCAGTCCATGGGACTCTACTAGATCCCTCCCATAGCTGCTTCGGGGAAGGCCGCTCAGCTTGCCAGCCTATTGTGCCAGCTCATGGGATCAGGAGATCTAGAAGAGATTTCCCCAACCATAATGCCCCAGATGTTGTTGTTTACCCACACATTTGATGTATGAAAGAGATTGGGTTGTGTCCAATGCTTGTCTTCAGACTAGATACGTTGGAATTAATGGACTTGACTAACATGTGTCCACTAATTTCAATGGGTCTACTCTTGAGTAGCGCCTTATTAGCCACAACCTTCTACAGTCATACCATGGTTTACGACCGCCGCGGTTTGCAACCAATTGGTTTGCGACCACCGCAGACCCGGAAGTGTTTACATCCGGGTTCCGCGGTGTGCGGATGCACAGAAGTGATCTGCGCAGAGTGCACATGCGCAGAAGTGATCTGCACAGCGTGTGCATGCACAGAAGCGATCTGTGCAGCGCACGCATGCGCAGAAGCACTCTATCGGTGCTTCGCGCAGAAGAGCCGCTCCATTTATGATGTACTCTGGGAGCGACCGGTTCCCCGGAATGAATTGCGGTCGTAAACCGAGGTATGACTGTATCTCTGGCAACCCACAGCGGCCAAAAGGTTTTTTTAAAAATAATAATGCTACTGATACGTTTGTCACCCTGGACGCCGTTCAGAGAAAGGGCAGGGTATAAATCAAATAAATAAAGAATATCTGTATGGCCACATTGCCAAAGGTAGACCGAGAAACCCTGTTTATAGGCACAGATTTCTAAGAGATCCCTGTTTTGCCAGGAGGTTGATTTTGGGCAGAAATTTCTCTGTCTAGGCTCACCTATCAGGGTCAACCCAAAGATGAGTAGAAGAAGCATTTTTCTAAAGAGCTTTTTATTCAGATGAGTGCCATAGGCAACAATGGGAAATGTTGCTTGATTTCTTCCATTCCCGCTCAAATTTTGACAAGAAGAGTCATAAACAGCTCCGCTGTGTACCCAGGACAGGCATATCACATTTCCTGGGTGTGGGGAAAAGGCCACTGTTTGGACTGGAGAGCTGATATTTTCCCCTTACACACATCCGGGCAGATCCTTTGTAGGAGTGATGGAAGGGTCAAGCTCTAGGGATCTCTCTCCAGGGCGCTCCTTCCTCAAGCCAGAGAGGCCATCAGAACTGCCGCGTTGCTCTGTTGATATACAACCTCTCTGCGCAAGGCCTGCCCTTTAGCAATCACGTTTGTCCCTTTGTAGCCAGCTGCTAAGCCAATCAAATATTAATAACAGCCCAGTGTCAAAAGAAAGAAGGGAAGAAAGGAAGCTGACTTTCTCACTGCCGGGGGGGGGGGGAAAGAGGTTTGCGAGAAAGATGGCGCAGCCTGTTGCTGCAAGGGGGGGTTTCCAAAGCCAGCCATTTTGCAACCACGCCACCTCCAGAAGCCATATGTCAAGCGTGGGGAAGCTGTGGCCTCCAGGTGGGGTTGGGCTCCCATCAGCCCCAACCATGTCCAGTGGTCAGGGAGATGATGGACGTTTTAAGCCAGCAACAACGGGAGCCAGCCTGTTGTTCTTCAGGCTCTCTTGCAACCATGGAAATCAGGCTGTCAGGAGGGGAGCCATGGTGTGGAGAGATCCCTAAAATACTTTAAGCCCACCTTTGCAAGGGGGATTTAGCCCTTGGGTATACTCTCGTTTCTACCAAGCACATGGGTTCTCAGGAGAAGGCCATCCACAGCTACCAGCCAGCCACGGAGGCTATTCTCTGCCTCCACAATTGGAGGCAGTTTGCTTCTGAATACCAGTTGCTGGAAACCACAGGAGGGGAGTGGGCTCTTGTGCTCAGGTCCAGCTTGCGGGTTTCCCACAGGCACCTGGTTCACCACTGTGAGAACAGGATTCTGGACTAGATGGGCTATTGGCCTGATCCAGGAGGTTCTTCTTATGGGTTTCTCAGGGAGAAGATCAGCACTGACCTGGAGGGGCACAGGAGGGTGTTGAGTTTGTTCTGCGCTGTCCTCTTACCCTGCAAAGGGTGGCCTGGCTTAGTCTTCCCCAGCCCAGGATAACTCTGAAATGTTTCTGGACTCCCAACTCCCATCACCTGTGACTCCTGCCTGCCTGGTTTGGGCTAATGGGAGTTGGGAGTCCAGCAACTTCTGGGAGGAAACTAAGCTGGCAAAGGCAGGCCTAGCCCATGTGAATGGAGAGCACACTCCTACAATGGGATTCGCTGCCCCGCAGCAGAACCATTTGTGCGGAAGGAGTTCTGTGGGAATGGGTAGAAAGGGTTGCCCGAAGCCAATGCCCATGTTAAGAAGAAAAGGCCTTGGAACAGGACGAGTTCCCAATTCGAGCAAATATCTCTTAAACAGCCATATTTGCGCCTGGCTCTCTCCTCTCCCCCCCCCCCTCACCTTTATGTCCATAATTGGCATGGACAAAATTCAGTTAGTTGTTTATACCAATGGACATTTTTCATGCTTTAGCACAAAGAGCCCCATTGCAAATTATTCATGAGGAGTTTTTTGTTTAATTTTGCCTTTTAACACCATGGCCGGGTCTGTCTTCTTTCAAGTTGTCACCGTGCAAAGAAGCCCATGTTCTATCGGGAATCGCTTCGGATCTCTCTCTCTCTCTCTCTCCCCTCCGCCCCCACCCCACCCCCTGGTGTTTTTTAGATGTTTTGTTATTGCCTCTTTGAATCAACCCAAGCTGAACCGAACCAGGAGTATGGGGCTGGTGTGGGGGTGGGAGACAGGAAGGCTGTTTTGATTTGCTTCATTTCTGAGATGGTGCAGGCGTTGGCACATGACATACAGAAGGTGGTGGGGAGGGCGAAAGCACTCTTGGCGGGCACAGTGGCATTGTCAGATTCCACTGGAATTTTACTCAATATGGCAAATTAGCTCACTTTGCCCAGGAACAGCCAAGTGAGGAGGTGGGGTTTCAACATTCCATTCCCAACACATACACACACACACACACACATATCACGCCTGTGGGTGTATAGCAAAGCAGATGACAAAGGGTGTTCCTTCCCTGTGGCCAACTTGATAGGGTAGCCAAATCTCCTGCACTGTGGCTAACCAGATGCCCCAAGGGGAAGGCCACAGGCAACGCTTGAGTGCAGCAACAACTCTTGTAATTTTCAGCAGCTGGGATTTAGAGGCATACTGTCTCCTGCACAACTATCACACGTGCCTGTCTCTGTTACATATTGCTGTTACGTTAAGCGGCTGGCATGCTGGCTCACCTTGGACTGTGGAAGCAGACCCACTTGCTGGAAGTTGACCAGGTTGATCCAGAGGCTGCCAACCTGACCTTCCAACTCCTCTACCTTAAGTGGGATAGGCCATAATTTTAGGACTGTTTCCTCCTCTTCCCCACTTGCTATTTTGGGAGAGGGACCCTGTAGCTAGAACACGTCCTTTTCAGGAAGAAGACCCCAGGCTCCATCCCAGTCATCTCCAGTTAAAAAGATGATATGGAAGACCTCACTCTGCCTGAGACCCTGGAGAGCTGCTGCCAGTCAGAGTAGGCAATACTGGCCTAGGCTGGTAAATAGCCTGGCACAATATAAGGCAGCTTCCCATGTCCTACTCTCTGTCACCCCCATCCCCTAAGTAAGTGTAGCTGGAGCAAATATCTGCCCCTTTTGCTCTGCTGCCAGGCAGGAAAGTTTCAGAAGTCATGGTATTTCTCCCAGGTGGAGATGCTCCTGTCCTTTATAAACTCTCTGCTCTCTCCCCAGCAACATCTCTCAGGTGAGCTTATATGTCACTCTTTCTTTCATTTACCCAACCTTCACCCCACCTCCTGATTGTTCCTTTGCACCAGGTGGGCTGTAACAAAGTCTATACCAGCACTTCCGACGTAATGACCCATGAGAACTTCCACAAGAAGAACACCCAGCTCATCAATGATGGATTCCAGCGGTTTCGGGCCACGGAGGACTGTGGCACAGTGGACTGCCAGTTCTACGGGCAGAAGACCACTCACTTCCATTGCAGGTGGGCTCTCTGCAAAAGGGGGAAAGTGTTCAGGTTACCCTGGGGGCATCACTCTGCTCTAGCCTGGTGCCCTTCAGGGCTACGTGTTGAGTTACAGTTGCTATCATCCATGACAGTTGGTCATGCTGACCAACGGTAATGGCAGCTCTTGTTTACAACAAACACAACCAAGAAAAACCTAAATGACATGCTGGTCCAAAGAAAGACAGAGCCAGTGTGGTGTAGTGGTTAAGAGCAGTAGATTCGTAATCTGGTGAACCGATTCGCATCTCCGCTCCTCCACATGCAGCTGCTGGGTGACCTTGGGCTAGTCCACTTCTTTGAAGTCTCTCAGCCCCACTCACCTCACAGAGTGTTTGTTGGGGGGGGGAGGGAAAGGAGAATGTTAGCTGTGTGTGTCAGAGAGGACACACAGAGAAGAGCCTTAGAGCCTTTGCAGGGTCCAAGTCAGTTCATGTGGAGAGAAGCAGTTGTTGAGGTACTTTGGTCCTGAGCCGCCTATGGCTTTATAGGTCAAAACCAACACTTTGAATTGAGCCCAGAGTCTAACAACAACTGGACTGAATTGAGTTGGAGTCCAACAACATCTGGAGGGCCACTGGTTCTTCATTCCTGATGTACACCACTTGAGTATGACCCATGGAGTAATATGAATATTCCTAGCTATGGCAGCTCATTCACAAACACAGTTTGTGGGTTGTCTCCAGCTAAGTCCTCCAAAGAGAAGACCAACTGAAATCAATAACGCTCAGCTGGTCCTGTCCATTAACTTCAGTGGGTCTACTCTGAGTAGGATTAGCATTGGCTACAACCTAACCATTTCATTCTCCTGTCCCCAAGTAACAGAAATGTACATGTGGCTGGGACTCCGATTTTTTTTTAAAAAATCTAGGCATAAAGTACCAGAGACAGGAACATTTTGCAAAAATATTAATTCATGTTAAAAAGGCAAATCGTATACCAGAAAGTGAGAGAACAAAGGAAAAGCCAAGAATGAAAATATGGTGGCGGGGAGGTAGATCTAGTTACAAACCAAGAATCTCTCTTATACCAAGGCTTAGTTCAGACCTCCTTGTATTTGAGGCGTATCACTTGAACCTGAAGGGTAGCTCCATGGCAGAGCATCTGCTTTGCATGCAGAAAGACCTGGTTCCAATCCCCAGAAGCATCCCCAGGTAGGGCTGGGAATGTCTCCCATCTGGAACCCTGGAGTGCCGCTACCTCCCTGCGCTGACAGTACTGATCTCACTGGACCAATGGTCTGATTCAGTATAAAGCATCTTCCCATGTTCCTGTGAGAGCAATGGTGAGCTTAGCTCCTTAACCCTGGTTGCTATCTGTGTAGTTTGGCACAGTGGTTTCCAAAATGAAGCCAAGATCTGGGGTAGCGGGTGGAGATCGAACTGCTCTACGTAGTACTTCTGCTCAGGTATAGGAATGCCTGCCCTGTTCTATGCCTGATCCTCTGCTCCCCCTGTCGCACCTCACAGGCGTCCTGGTTGCACTTTCACCTTCAAGAACAAGTGCGACATTGAGAAGCACAAGAGCTACCACATCAAGGACGACGCCTATGCCAAGGACGGTTTCAAGAAGTTCTACAAGTACGAGGAGTGCAAATACGAAGGCTGCGTCTACAGCAAGGCCACCAACCACTTCCACTGCATCCGGCCCGGCTGTGGCTTCACCTTCACCTCCACCAGCCAGATGACCTCCCACAAGCGCAAGCATGAGCGCCGCCACATCCGCAGCTCGGGCGTGCTGGGCCTGCCCGCCTCCCTCCTGGGGGCCAAGGACAACGAGCAGGAGGAGTCCAGCAATGACGACCTCATTGATTTCTCCGCCATGAGCTCTAAGAACTCCAGCCTGAGTGCCTCCCCCACCAGTCAGCAGTCTTCCATCTCCCTGGTCGTCCCGGGAGCACCCTCCTCGGCGGCAGAGCTCTCGGCCTCGCAGGCCTCCAGCAAACCCAACAACATGCCGACGGCTTCGAAGATCCCCGGCCTACTCTCCCAAGCCCTCCCAAGCAATATCCCTTTGGCGCTGGCACTCTCCAACGCAGCACTTCCCGGAACGGCGGGCTCTTACTTCCCTATCCTCCCCAGCCGGGTCGCCACCCCGCTGCCCGCCGGCTCCGCCAGCTTGATAGCCGCCAGCGCTTCCGGCACCAACCCAGCGCCGTCTGCCAGCTCCCCTTCTTCCCAGGCCATCTCAGGTTCCAGCGAGGCAGCGCTCACCTCTTCCCCAACTCCGGCAGCATCCATCATGGAGAGGATCTCCGCCAGCAAAGGCCTGATTTCGCCAATGATGGCCAGGCTGGCTGCTGCAGCACTTAAGCCCTCTGTGGCTGTGGAGGCAGGTGAGTTTGTTGGCCCTCCTGGTTGAACAGAAACCTGTTTTGTTATTGTTTTTTAATCATTTATTTTTCCTGAAAGAGAGAGGTCATTGAGGGAACTATTTTTCCTTTTTTAGAAAAATAAAATGCCACTTGCTGTCTGTGAAGCAGTTCACCGTCAGCTGTAGTGCCTCCGGGTAGATTAATATTTTAGTCACTTGGGGATTGTGGATGAAAGCCCGGCGGACATCTTCCTGTCAGCAACTTCCCCCCCTGCCATCTTTTAATCCTTGTCTCTGTGTCTGCCTCATTCTTTTTTTATTCATTTAATGTGTTTTCATAACTTTATGGGACGTTTGCCCCTACTTTTTTCTTCTTCTTTTGAGGCAATTTCATTATATATATTTTTTACAAATTAGATTTTTCCAACGTAGTTTGGGGCAAGGAGTAGAGACCCAAAGGCCAGGCGGCTGCACTCTCTGGCCGGGACAAGGCAAGATGGCGGAAGAGGTCGCGCAGTTTGAACCAATCTGATTGGCTGTCAGTTTCGATAGACCTGACACCGCAGACGTTCCTTTTGGGCATGCTCAGTGAGGAGGCCGGAGCGGTCGCCAAGGCAACGTTGAGATTGGGGAATGGGAAGGGGGCTTGACTAGCAGTCTCAAGCTGCCACATTGCCTCAGCATTAACAGAGTCTTTAATAAACGCTTAAGAGGCAGCCCCGCAAATTAGTTATGACAGTTTGCGCAGAGCATCAGATCTCCCCCCTCGCTCCTGCCGCCCTCCTCCTTTAAAGGGCCCGTAGCCTGGACAACTTTGACATAATTTTGCAATAATTATCACTTGGAAGAATTTCCGCACCGGGGTGGACGTCAGAACCGATCACGTCAACCCGGCAATAAATGCTGACCAGCAGACTCAGGCCATTCCTTTTCTCTCCAACCTTACTGTTGCCGTTGTTGGTGTTTTTTTTTTAACTTTCTTGTACATTATTTGATATTGTTTGATCGTTATTGTCAGTTGGCTTCCTTTATTTACTTATTTAAAACTTTGTGGGTTTTCCTCCCCCCTCCCTCCCCTCTCTCCCTCTCTCTAAAACGCAGGGAACGGACAACCAACCACTCCTGGACGGTTTAACCCAGCTCAGATTAAGCAGGAGGCTACAGAGAATCCAGGCTCTGGGTCCACCGTGACCCAGGATTCCTTGCAGGAGCACAGCTTGGACCTGAGTGTGAAGGATCATGGGTAAGAGAGGGAGGCTCTGCAGTGACAGATTTGGGTGATGGCGAAGAGGAACATGGCAATGTCCTAAAAGCTTGCTGCGTTGAGCATGGGTGGGGAAGAGGGCATCATCGGAAGCCTCTCAGTCTGACTAGAGCGGTTAAGATAAATGTGGCCAGGCCTGCTGCTGGGAATAAGGTCGTTGGAGACGGCAGTCTGTGCAACAGTCCCGTTTGTTCAGCTTTTCAGTGGCCCACAGCCTGGCTCACGTACCCTTAAACTCCACCTCACCCTTTTTAAGTGTATGAATGAATCCAGCAGAGTTTTGCCTGAGTTGCATTGTGCGGGGCAACCAGCTCCCTCTGCTCCCATGGGCTTTCTTTAAGGCACTGTTTGCCAACCTGGTGCCCTTTCTTGTGCTTTGGACCACAACCCCCATCAGCTGTCCCAGCTGGAGGGGGGGGGCTGATGAGAGTTGTCGCCCAAAACAATTGGAAGGTGGCAGGTTGGCCTAGTTGGCATCCAGACGCCCTTCACTCATTTCCTTGGAGTGCTGTTATAACTCAGAACCAGGGCGGGGTTGAGCGGTGAAGAGCAGGACAACAACTTGGCTGTTGGACATAAGAACTGTCACTCTCCCGCTTACATCTCAGCCAAGTCTTCAGGTGCTCTGGACTGGTTAGGCCAGTGAGCTTGACCCTGGCTGGCTGGAGAGTGTGGCTCCCACCTCATCCGTCCTTCTCCAGCAGGTGGAATGTGAGGATGGGGACCCCAGTTTGAAAGGAGAATTAATTGCAGTTGTCGTCATTCCCCCCGCCCTCACCAATGCACATCTTAACTAAACCCTGTTGGTTTGTGTGTTCCAGTAATGAATCAAATGGCCACACAGTCTCGGCAAATTCATCTCTTTTATCCTCGCTTATGAATAAGGTAAGAGCCATCCATCAAGGGCCTTTCATTCCCCCCACCAAGAGAAATTAAAGCCACGGTGGCGAGGTGGGGAGGGAGGGGGAGACGCGTTTGTTTTTTAATGTTTTGCCTCTAATAAGATGAGTTTGTACCATTTAAATTTTGAGACCATTTTTCATCGGGTATAATTTCAGAGCCACTGCTTACGAATTAATTTAATGAACTGGCTGAAGAAATATATCGCAGCCTCTGACATCTTCTTCTCTCTCCCCCCACCCTCCTATCCCTTTGGAAACGGGAGGCCTCCGAAAGGGGTTTGTTTTTTAATTTCCAAACCAGACAATTCCTCTTTTGTTTCCTGTTATTAATTCTATTTATTTACCGTAAAGGTTTTCTGAGGGTGGTGGCATGTGGTTGTTTTTCTGAGTGTAGGAAGCAGGGCAAGCGTGGGGGAGGGCAGGATATACCTGAAGTTTTGAGCCAGAATCTTTGATTCCATGCTTTCAGCACCCTGGAATGCCACTGCTCTGGAATGTTTTTTTAACTGCATAATTCTTTTGTTAAGTTGGGGCAAGGGAGAATAATTATGCACCCAACAGATATATTTTTCCCCTTTTACATGATAAATGCTACTTTGGCTAGATTAATTGTGCCCCCCGTAGCCAGCTGCATCTGCAGTCTGGGTATCCTCAAAGCCAGCCTTCGGTGTCCTGTTGCGTGATGAGTTTTCGAGGCATCCCTGTTTTCTTCCCCTGAGCACTGAGCGTGAGATCTAGCCAGGGCACGGAACCCCCCAGAAAGGACAATGTGACTTTGTCTGATGCTCTCTCTCTTCCCTTGTCCATCCATCCCAGAAAGCTTTTTATTTCCTTCTCTCATCAGGATTTCAGTTGTTCTTTTAGCACATTATCAAGCTGGACTGTGCCACTGTGTATTTTCAGCTCTTCTTTAAATCTGTCAAAGCACCTGCTGATTTGGATTGTGAGAGGGGTTTTTTCCCGTTTCCCAAAGAAGGAAACTCGCAGAATTTGGCGAGTTTTTTCTTTCATAAACCATATATACCGTTACACACACACACACACACACACAGAGCACTCAAAGCGGTTTGGTTTGGTTTGGTTTACTGACTGTAGATAAAACCTGACTATAGCCCCAGAGAGCACCAGGAACTCATTCTGCAGAAGTGGGTTCCAGAATCTGATCTTAAGCCCTCTTCAGATTTCTCCCAGCAGATTAATACTGCTTCCCAAATAACTGACAACTGAGAATAATTCTGTTTTGTAGTGAGGGAACCACTCATTATTAGACCTTACACCGAGAAGCATCACTGCTCTGGGAACCAGTATAGAAAGGCAGGGACCTACGTAACAACTGCCAGGGGTCTCCTTCCCCAACCTAGTGGCCCATGTGTTTGTGCTGGCTGAGGCTGATGGAAGTTGTACTCCAAAATGTCTTGTTGTGGAAGGCTTCCCTAGCAAGTACACAGTTGCCGTAGGATTTGGACCTGGACTTCCCTTGCTCCACTTCACTCCACTCCCCAAGGCTGTTCTTTTCCGTTACTTTTTAGGACAAACCACAACTTATTTGGGGATAATCTCAGATGAACTCAGGATTTATCTCCTAACATACCACACCTGGTTTCTCCCCACAGATGTCTCAGACCAACCCCAACCTCGGCAACCTTCTTGGCTTGAAGGTGGAGGCTGACGGCAGCCCTCTGGGAGCTTCAGGTGATGCCACGCAATACCTGGGCAAGACAGTGAAGGCTCTTGTCCAGGAGAAACTCTCTGAGCCCTGGAAGATGTACTTGCGCAGGTGAGGGCAGGTTCTGAGCCAGGTTAGAAGGTGTAGAGAGGATGGGTATAGTACCAACATTACCCACTTAAAAACCGTTCGGGAATTTTGTGGCACTCCCTGCTGAGGCTGGGCATTTCTGTACTGTATTGCACGTACAGACCTTCTTATTTCAGCAAACATTTGGAGATGGTTGTAATGAAGCGGTATATAAATTGTCAAAAATAATTACATAAGCCTCCCTGTGTTCCTGCAGCAGTTCAAGATGGCTGTCACCACCTCAGCCCTGTCTCTGCTGCATTTAGATGTTTGAGCAGCACAGGTTGCACAATGTCACAGCCACCATAAATCTAAATTCCAAGGCTGTAATCATTTACATTTTATTTTACCATATTTAACTATCTATGATAGAATACAGACAGAAGATGCATCATTCATTCATTCATTTAAAAAAAGTTTATATGCCGCTGTACCATAAAAATATATCACAGCTGTTTACAACAAATATGAAAACAAAAAACCAAACAATAAAATCATAAAAAGTTTTAAACAAGTGAAAGGTGAAAAGAAATTAAGTAAAGCACTACATAAAAACGACGGAAAAACCAATATATCTAAAAGAGGAGTTGAAACAGATAAAATGAATTGCTATTAAAGCCTAAAATAGAACAAGAGAGTAAGGAAGGTGCCAAGTCAGTATATCTGTGGAGGGAGCTGTGCAATGAAGGAGCCACCACTGAAGAGGCCTTTTTAGCTGTGGCCTGATTTATTAAGGTGAAGGATGTCAGCATACAATCTCAGTTGAGAGCTAGGTTCAGATGGGAGCAGCCAGTCCTCCTGATGCTCAGAAATTGGGGGGGGGGGGGAGAAACCAATTTATGATGAGCCTGCAACCCTCCCAATGTTGTTACACTCCAACTGCCATCAGCCACAGTCAGCATAGCTGGTGGTCAGGGATGGTGGGAATTAAGAGTCTGACAACATTGGGAGGGCCCCAGAATTCGCATCCCTGGATGCAAGGCTCATGGGAGGTGGGACCCCATTTGGAAAGAAAGCTCCCTGCAGTGTCTCTGCATGAGTAGCTGCTCTGGCTTTTATTAAGACTGATGAAAACAGGGGTGATGGGGCACCTGTGGCCCTTCCAGTTTTTGTTAAGGCTGCAGCTCCCATCAGCCCTAGCCAGCATGGCCAGTGGTCAGGGATGAGGGAGTCCAACTACATCTGGAGTGATGCATATTCTTCATCCCTAGTTTATGGACTTAGCAATCAAAACCAGTGCTATGAATTGAGCCTGGGTCCTACTGTGTGTTCTGTGTACTTCGCTCCTCAGCAGGTCTCTCTCCCTTGAATCAGTGTTGTTGCCCCGATTCTTTCTGCAGGCTCCTTTCCCCTGATGATTTCTCTGCCCTCGTTCTGGGGCTCCCAGCTCCTCCCAGACTAGCATAATTTGTAAATTTCATTAACTTGGCTGTTTACTCCCTTTTCCCAGATTACTAATCAAGACATTAAATAAATTCAGACCAAGCCGGTCTCTTTCCCGGCAGGACTCATTGCATGCACACACACACCCAAAAAAACCCATAGCGGCAGTCATTTTTCATTCTCCTTTGTTTATGATCCTTCAGCCTGTTTGTGCCCCAGAAGCTGTTGCTTGCACCCCAGCCAGTTTGAGAACATATGAGACACGCTATCAAAATGCCTTTACTTAGGAGACAAGATTCGTTGCCTCCCTCCTTCCACTCAGTTTATAACTATGTTTTTCTAAAAAGTAATCCAGCTTGTCCAGAGAGGGGTTGCACTCTTCTAGAATCACAAAGCTGTTCTCAGCATTCCTTTGATCTTCTAGGTGTTGAATATCTTTTCCATAGAGATATGCTACATTAATGAACACCTTGCCACCCCCAAAACAATTCTTAGAAAAATCAGTACTTGTGGGGGCTGGAAGGCTCCCCCTCCCGATTTTCAAACCATCAACACGTCTGTACTCTTCAGAGTGCCAGATTTGATAGAGAAAGACATTTACAGATGTCTTTCATCCTGAAAGGCAAACTATCTAGCTATCTGTTAGTACTGGATAAACTAACAAGAGCTTTCATTCAGATAAAAAAGGGACCATAGCATCAAACACTAATGTTGCTCCACTGAAAATGTCAATTTAAAGAAAAGAAAATCTTTGCCTTGTACAACAGTAATGGTCCTTGAACTATTTTAAGCCATTTTGGTGTGGTGTGTTACCAATAATATTTGGAACACTTCAACCCTTCTTTTCTTGAAATTGGTTCAAAGCAGTCAAAGACTCCACCTTTCCAAATGTGATAGAGACGAGTGTATTAGAGGTGGCCTTTCTTTTCAAAGTGCCAGTGTCCACTGACTACATTTCAGTTATCTCACGAGTAAAAGAAAATTTCCTTCTTTCAGGATCTCCCCCTGACCTAAAAAAGGACACCTTCATCAGTGTTATTTTTCAATATGTAAATGTATTTAAATTCAACCGATTCAAAGCCAAACAGTTAATTAAAACATTGACATTCCTATGGAATGATATCCTGATTTCCTCCTGCTCTAGTGAATTTCCCCCCTTTTGTCGCGCTGTATCCGTTTGATCAGCCAAGCCATTATGTTTAGGCATGTGTAAGCTTGTGTCCTTGTCTCCCTGGTTCAAAGCCGACTGAGAAGTCTAGCTAAGCAAACGTAACTGGCAGCTGTGGAAGAGCCCTTTTTGGCAGGTATGCCTTGCTCCCAATATGTGGGAAAGCATCAAAGAGGCCACCAGCTTTTGCTGGTTCAGTCCCCAGCATCTCCAGCTAGGGTTGGAAAAGGCACCTGCTTGAAACTCTGGAGGGTCATAGAATCAAGAGAGTTGGAAGGGACCCTGATGATCATATAGTCCAACCCCCTGCAATGCAGTAATATGCAGCTGTCCTTTACAGGGATCGAACCTGCAACCTTGGGATTACACACAGCACTGAGGTAGATGGACCAGTAGTCTGGCTCAGAATAAGGCAGTTTCCCCATTTCTCTCTGTTAAGGTATATATATATGTGTGTGTGTGTCTCATTTTGGCAGATTTGGTACCAAGGACTTCTGCGATGCTCAGTGTGACTTTCTTCATAAAGTGCATTTCCACTGTGTGGTGGAAGAATGTGGAGCCCTCTTCAGCACCTTGGATGGAGCCATCAAGCACGCTAAGTAAGGGGATGAGCCAGAGACCCAACACACAATGAATTCCAATGCAATTCTTACTCCCCCCCCCCAACACAATAATTAAAATTACTCTTGATTAAAAGGCTGGAGGGGCAACCCTTGGGGTTACAGGAGCTGTGTGTGGCCTTGGCAGGATTCGGAAAGATGGTCCTGGGTGAACACAGTTGTTGACCCACACAGTTGAAAGTAATTGTGTTGGCCTTCCTTTTGCTATCTGGAACTTTGTTTTAGTTGGGAACATGGCACACTTCCTCCCTTTGCCTGGTGAGTGCAGCACAGTGGCTAAGAGTCTTGAGCTGTTCATCAGTTTGAATCTCGCCTCTGACACAGTAATCATAACTGTGGTTAAGCTCAGTTAGTTTGAAGCAGGCCACAATGTCAGTTTGGACCAAACAACAAATTGCAGTTAATCTAAACCAGAAGGAGGAAGCGCCTGAATTCCTCCTTGCCAACTGCGCTGGAGGAGATGAGGGGGCCAAGTGAGTGAGCTCAAGGTTCATCTAGGTTTTGTCATGACACACTAAACCAGGGATGGGGAACCTTAGACTTTCTAGATGCTGCTGCACTCCAACGCCCATTAGCCCGTCAGAACATCCAATAATCAGGGTTTATGGTTGCTGGAATCCAGCAACATCTGAAGAGCTGAAGATTCTCCCATGCCTATTCTAAACTATGCTTTAGAACGGCTTCTGAAGGCAGCTGCCATGTTCCGTCTTTGGGTTTCACATGGCTCAGGATTTTGGGACATTAATAAAAAGCGTGATTTAAGATACCTTGGAGGTCAGGAATCACCAGCACCACCTCCAGAAAGAAATAAAAGAGTAATCTATTACTGAACATAGTTTAAAAAGCAGGCATAACTTGGGTGTTTGGGGGGGGGTTATAAAAGGGGGGCTGATAATAAAGGAGGAAGGATGGAAGAGTGAAAAGGTTGCTTAACCATTGTCCAAATGGAAACAAAGAACTTTTGGCTGTGTTGAACTAAGTTGCACTCAGAGGAGACCCACTGAAATTAATGAAATGAAGTTACGTTCCTTAGCATTACTGGGTCTACTCTGAGTAGGACTGGGCTTGCATACA
This sequence comes from Zootoca vivipara, assembly GCF_965207765.1. Classification (NCBI taxonomy): domain Eukaryota; kingdom Metazoa; phylum Chordata; class Lepidosauria; order Squamata; family Lacertidae; genus Zootoca; species Zootoca vivipara. The sequence goes on from NC_142589.1 coordinate 12,722,888, forward strand.
ACCCTTTTTATCTACTGAGAGGTACTGACTTCCACACTTTGGAAACATGGGTGTGGTGCACTAATCAGAATGGGAGGTAAGGTGTGGGCTGCAAAGCAATTTTCATGTATAAAGTGTACGAGCCTAATGTTAACTGCTTTCTCCCCTCTTTCCATAGTTTCCACTTCCGAACAGATGGCGGAGCTGTGAAAGGAAGCTCTGAATTCTCTTTCCCAACCGCTGCTGAGACCAAGGCTTCCTTAGCCCCTTCGTCACCCTCAGCTTCTTCTTCTGCTGCTCTGGCCAACACCTCTGCCCCAGATGTGCCCACCCCGAGCTCGGTGACTGTGCCCTCCACTCCCACCCTCCTGGCCTGGAAACAACTGGCTTCCACCATCTCTCAGATCCCCACATCAGTGCCTAACCTGGCCACGTCCCCCTTGACGACGACTTCCCTCGAGAACGCAAAGCCTCAGGTCAAACCTGGCTTCCTCCAGTTCCAGGAGAAGTGAGTTAAAGGGGAGAATGGAGGGCTGGGGGAGGCAGTCCATTTCCCCCCAAGAGCCATTTTCTCCCACAGAGCATATCCTTGCTGCTCCCCTTCCACAACCATAGTGTAATCCCAGATCTGCTCCCTCTCGTTTAAAGTCAGGGTCTCCACAGGTAGCACTGACACTACAGTGGTACCTTGGGTTACAAACACCTCGAGTTACAAACACTTCGGGTTATAGACTCTGCTATCCCAGAAGTAGTACCTCAGGTTAAGAACTTTGCCTCAGGGTGAGAACAGAAATCACGCGGCAGCAAGCAGCAGCAGGAGGCCCCATTTGCCAAAGTGGTACCTCAGGTTAAGAACAGTTTCAGGTTAAGAACAGACCTCCAGAACGAATTAAGTTCATAACTAGAGGTACCACCGTATTGCCTTTTGCTCCCAAAAGAAGCAGTGATGGCCATAAACCTAGATAGCTTTAAAAGACAAATTCATTGAGGAGAAAAAGGCTGTCAGTGTCTAATAGCCCTGATGGTTTTGTTATACCTCCAGTGCTGGCTCAGTATACTTCTGAAAACTGCAGGAGTGGGGAGTGCTCTGGCACTCTAGTCTTGTTTGTGGGCTTCCCATTGGGGCATTTGGCTGCCTGCTGTAAGAAGATGCTAGACTAGATGGGCCACTGGCCTGATCCAGCTGCTGAGCTTTTCTTAAGCTCTGTGTTCTTCTCCCTTCTCTTGCCTTGTTTTAAATGGGTTCTAGGACAAAATAGGGATTGGAGCAAAGGAAGCTGTTTTGTTGCAATGGGTCCATCTAGCTTAGTATAATCTACTCAGACTGGCAGTAGCTCTCCAAGGTCTCAGGCCAAGTGGGATCTGTCCCACCACTTGCTCACCTGAATCTTTTTGCTTGAGTTCCCATGGATTGAACCTCGGACCTTCTGCATACAAAGCAGGTGTACGAACACTAAGCTAGGTGACCATCCCCTTGAAGGGAAGATATTTGAAAGGCCAGGATGGAGCATCTTAGTCATCTTAGTCGCGGGGGTGGGGGGACCCTGATTTCTAATAGCAATGATGCAATTAGAAGCAAGGTCAGGGAAGGCTGTCCAGAAACTTATTCTTCCTCTCTTTCTAATAAAAATTCCCCAGTGATCCATGCCTGGCAACAGATTGCAAGTATGCCAACAAATTCCACTTCCACTGTCTGTTTGGGAACTGCAAGTACGTGTGCAAAACCTCCGGGAAGGCAGAGTCCCACTGCCTCGACCACATCAACCCCAACAACAACCTCGTGAATGTGCGAGACCAGTTTGCTTATTACTCCCTGCAATGTCTCTGTCCTAACCAGGTAAGGGTGAAAGGCTGGGATGTAATGGGACAACAGCGGGTGGGGGAGCCAAGCCAGGAGCTTGGAGCCCACTGGTGTCATGCTGACTAGACCCATTAAAATGAATAAACATGACTGACTTAAGTCCATTAACTTCAGTAGGTCTACTCTGAGTAAAATTTTGTTGGATGCATCCCAGAGAAGCAGAATGGGGTCGATGCCCTGTTGTGTGTGCCACCCATCAAATTACAACTGCACTGCAGGTTTAGGCTAGTTTAGCTTTCATGCCTATCCTCCAGCTAAGGGCTTGTACACACTTCTGCTTGTCCCATTCTTTCTAGGCATGGTCCAAGCAATTTTGTGACTGCCCCACTGCTTTCCCCCTGAAAAACCCATTGTTTTCAGCTGAATTAAAACAAACAGCAATCCACAGAAAACACAATCAACATGGATAAATACGTGCATTTCATAAGGGTCAGAGGAAAAAAATATCCTGGGACATTCCTCCACCAGACCTCACACTAACTTGGTTGGGTTTTGTTCTGAGTCAGGGTTGCTGTTCGTGTTGTGTGCTGACCTTGCTTGCCCTCATCTTCTCCTTCCAGCACTGTGAGTTCCGAATGCGAGGGCATTACCACTGTCTTCGCCCTGGCTGCTTTTTTGTGACCAACATCACCACCAAACTCCCCTGGCACGTGAAGAAGCACGAGAAGGCAGAGCGCAGAGCAGCCAACGGCTTCAAGTACTTCACCAAGAGGGAAGAGTGCGGCAGGCTAGGTAAGTCTCTCTCCTCTGGTGTAACATGGTGTTGAGGCAGGATCTTTCACCAGTTGGCAGCAGCAAAAAGCCTGACACTGGATCTAAGACTCACAGGGAAGTGTGCATACAATTGCACTCAGTCACTCTTGGCCATTTCCTCCATAAAGAGTGTTTTTTTCCATCAGGCTTTCTTCCTCCTCCTTTGATAACGGAGTCTGTTCCCTTTTCCCAAGCAATGGGAAGTTTCCAGCCACCTTTGCAGGATCTGTTTCCTGTAGAGAAAAGAATGTGGGGAACTTGTGACCTCTCTCTCTAAAAAATTAGTATGTTTACTTACAAATCTTCAGGTTGATTTTTGTAAGGGTGTAGTGGCAAGCATACAGGTAGTTAGTGCCTGGGAAGCCCCTTCTTACTAGCCCTTTTATTTTATATCAATCCTCAAAATGGTATGATTGTCCCAACATCCCTGTGAGGTAGGGTAGGCTGACTGATACCAGGTCAGCCAATGAGCTTCATGGCTGAGTGAGGATTTAAAGGTAGGTTTCCCCAGCTCCTTGTCCAGTTCTCCAATTGCTACAACTGCACCATTGCCCAACCTTTCACACAACCAGAACTGAGTGCACTTCTGTTCCATGCCAAATCGCCTACTTTGTGTGTGGGTAGGCAGACAAACAGGTTTGGAAAAGTTCCTTTAATCAGACTGAATTGTTGCCTTTGATCAGTGGGTCCTGCCCTGAGTAGTTAAGAATGCAAGTGGGGCAGGCAACCCACAGCTGTTTCTAACAAATACAACCCCAGTGGCAACTCCCCAGCAAGGTGAGACGTCTCTGCTCACCCTGGTTGCAGGAGGAGAGTCACAGGGAGCAAACACCTGCTCTGATCACCTTAGAAATTTGAGTGTGATGGAAGAACCCTGAAATCTCCCAGTAGTCCTTTTTGCACGAAACCCCTTGGCTTGAGGAGTACATTTTTTGATACTCCTTGCCAGATCTGCCTAGCAAAAGCCAAAAGGTAAATATTTCCCAATGGTGGTAGTGGCAGGGTAAGGGAGAGAATCCTCCCATTCTCTCTTCTGGCATCTACAGTCGCTTCGGCGCTGGAGGCAAGCACATTGCCTCTTTCAATGCCAACCATCCAGGCACATCAAAGCGCCTGATAGGCGGCATGGAACCAGGCAGGGGGTGTGTGGCTGGCAGCTTCGCTTGCCAGACTTATTAGGGCTATGCCAAAAACAATTACGAAATTGTAAACACCTCCCCCTCCTCTCCTCCAGCACCTCCAGCTGCTACGGCAAACAAAAGTGAACCCTCCTGGGCTAAGCCCACACACGGTTAGTCCCTTCTGCAGACTATGAGCAGAGGCACACAGCACTCAGCCCCACTGGCTCAGCTGCTTAACTGCAACCAGGGGTTCTGCCAATCCCTGGACCACGTCACTACTTTGTAATTTCATAGGGGTGCAACCAGTTTAAAGTTACTTATTTATCTGCAAAATTTAAGTCATCCCATATAGAAACCAGCTTTCTGCCCTCAGTAATCCAAATGACAGGACCAGTTTTTAGGGCACCAGTGATAGCTGGGACCTGTGTGTTTGCACCTCTTAGTTTAACAGGTGCTGAGCTCTAGCAGGGTCCTATGTGATTGTGAAAGTGGTGGGGACCCTTTCCAGAAGGCCTACAATGGGGGTGGCCCAGCAGGTGTTTGTTGCTGGACTCCAGCTCCCATCAGCCCCAGCCAGCATGGCCAGTGGTCAGGGATGGCTGTATGTGTTGTGTGTGGACACAGGTTCTAAATCCCTATCTGAACAACCAATAACACCCACCCACCTGCTTGCTGGCTCTGCAGTCAAAGATTCCATGCAGGACTGGCCTAGACTGAACACCTGCATATGGCGGCTCTAGTATCAGAAACAGATTCTGGAGGCTTCTTGTTTGACAGATAGTTTTTTGCAAGTAGCAGGGGCTTCTTCAGGCAGTTACCTTTCCTCTATGCAGGTGGTCCGGGGGGGGGAGTTAAATTTGGCTTCTAAGTCCTTATTTGTAGGCAGGGGGAGAGTCTCCTTTGACTTTTGAAGCTAGCTACCCCCTCTTTTCTCCACCAGCTGTACCTGCACCTAGAGAAGTGTTTAGCCCCATGTTGTCTGGGCCACCGTGTATTCGCTGGAGGCCTGGAGAACAAAAAAGCCATGGCCTTCTTTGTGTTCCTGGCTGCCTCCCCGCTGCCCCCCTGAACACAACTGATTCTATTGATGGGGATAAAAATAGCCAATACTCGCGCACACACACACATGACAAAACAAAACAGCCAACGTTCAAAGCGAGAGCAGGAGAGAGATCTCTTCCTATTCGGTTGTGGGTTTTTTACTTCATAAAGAATTCATGTTGGAGAGGCAGCGAGGCCTGTGGTAACCTGGGCAACGGCAAACAACACCGTCAGTCTGCCCCTTACCTGGGTCTTGGCTTACGAATGTCAAGCGGCTTGGCGGTTGCCGCTGTTTGCTCAATCGGTGCTGTTCCAGGGGATGGCTGGGGCCAGACAAAGCCGCCCGATGATACATGACACTCGGCTGCCCCAGCAACAGGCAAGCCTTCACCTGCCTGCGGCCGATACAGTTTCAGTCCTGCCAGCACTGTTTGTTCTTCTTCCTGAAAGGAGAACAGGGTGGCGGGTTGATAGAGACAGAACAGGGGGGCGCTGGGTGATGGGGGGAGTTCTACGGGGTGAGAGAATAATATTTAAACAAATACCAAACTTGGCAGAGACATAAAACAGTGCCACTTTCTTAAGAACATACAGTTTGCTCAATTCACTGGCTGAATTTGGCAAGGAGCAGGCGTTGTGGTGGGGGACATTTATGGATGCGCTGAGGAAGAGAAGAGGTTCTTCATGATGTGTGCGGATTTGTGTGCACAATATTGTTGGTGAACATGGACTGTTTGTGATGCTTTTCAAGCATGCAAAGTGATGCACTCAAATATTCCTCAAATAAGGCCCAAGAGCCTGCTTTGAGTTCGATAGTCGGTGAGCTTCTGGGCAAGCAGACCAATTTTTTTTTCTAAACAGATGTTGAACAGACTGAGCTCTGGCACCATCCTCTGAATCATCACTATCACTTGCCTACTGGCCATGCTATATCTGGGGCTGATGGGAGTTGGAGTCCAGCATTATAGCCAGAGGGCCACCCTCATCTAAACCCCCAAAGAAAAAGGAGAAATCAGGGCTGCCATCCCATTAAAGGAATCTTAAAAAGTTACTCAGTTAATTGATTAAACTTACACAAATCTGTTCTAAAACAAACGAAACAAAATGTGTTTCCTTTGCTTTTGTTAATGCACGAGGCATTAACTTAGGAGAGGCATATCCCCCTCTGCCAGCTGCAGTTTTCATAACTACTGCATTTAAAAACTGGGCTTCAAAAAATGTTGTCCAATTAATTTGGACACATTTTTAGTCTATCAACATGGTTTTTAATGGATTGATCTAGCCAATTAATAAATTAAATGTTGCGGCGTTACTTAGTTAATTACATAGAAAAATTAGGACACCGAAAGGGCTTCACATACATTATCTCACTCATATTTCCCTAGATGTTGCTGGAATACATCTCCCATCCTCTCTGGCCATTGGCTGTGCTGCTTTCTTGGGGCTGATGGTAGTTGGAGTCCCACCACCACCTGTGAGGACATTATTACTGTAGAGCGGGCATGGCCAAACTTGGCCCTCCAGATGTTTTGGGACTACCGTTCCCATCATCCCTGACCACTGGTCCTGTTAGCTAGGGATGATGGGAGTTGTAGTCCCAAAACATCTGGGGGGGCATGTTTGGCCATGCCTGCTCTAGAGCCATGTAGCCCCTCTCTCTCCTTATTCATTTGAGACTTCTCCCACCACCACCTTTGGCAAAGTAGAAAGGATTCAACCAGCACTCATGTTCAGTGGCCCTAAAAACCTTTTAGGTGACAAGAGGCCTACTCCACACTGACCCCCTGCCAGGCTTTGTGCCATGTGCACTGATTGGACTAGGTGAGGAAAGTAGGGGAAGGACATCCTTGAATCTTAATCAGGTGTGGGGGAACTCTGGCTGCCAGATGTTGCTGGCCTACAGCTCTCAACATCCCTGACCATTAGCCATGCTTGCTGGGACTGTTGGGAGTTGTAGTTGGTTCAGCAACATCTGGAGAGTCACAGGTTCCTTACACCTGATTTAAGTCTTGGATTTTAAGACAATAAAGCAATCCCACCTCCCTCTTTCTCACCTGTGTCAGAAGCCTATATGCTACTAGTTTAAAACAAGTTCTCTTTCCTGACCCCTTTTCAGCAAAAGAGAATCCTTTCTGCCTTGTTCTCCCACATTAGGAAGTATTTAACACACAAGTCTGGGGATGCGGAAGAGCCAGCAGTCAGTCCCAATTGCTGCACTCTCTCAGAGATCAAACAGGACAGCAGCCATTGCCAAGCCCCCTGCCCGGAGCGCAGCTGCTCCACTCCTGGCCACTGTTAACTTATGAAGTTTGCATCTGTTTTGCATTCCCTCCCTCCCAGGTTGCAAGTACAACCAAGTGAACAGCCATTTCCATTGCATTCGTGAAGGCTGCCAGTTCTCCTTCCTCCTGAAGCATCAGATGACGTCCCATGCTAGGAAGCACATGAGGAGGATGCTGGGGAAGAACTTCGACCGTGTTCCCACTCAGGTGATGACTCCTGCAGGGTGGCTATAAATATGCTTAGAAACCACTAAGCTATGGCACTTCCCCACGTAAGAAGTTGCTATATCAAGTCAGACTATTTAGCTCAGAACTGACTGGCAGCAGCTCTTTGGGCAGGAGCTTTTTCCAGGCCCACCTGAAGTTACCAGGAATTAGGATCTTCTACATGCTGGCCAGATGGCCTGGAAGCTGTACACCGGCTCCCTCGGCCAATAAAGCGAGATGAGCGCCACACCCCAGAGTCGGTCACGACTGGACCTAATGGTCAGGGGTCCCTTTACCTTTACATGCCAGGCAGATGCTTTACCACTGAGCTACAGCCCTTCCCCAAGACCTATGTGAATTGTCCAGGACAAGATGTGCAAGCAGAATCTTCAAAATTCCTCACGGCTCCTGATCTTTGCTCTAAAATCTGCATTCACATTCAGTTCTGCCATTGTATTACTTCTGCAAATATTCAAAAAGCATTCCAGTTACTGGTATGTTAGAAAACATGACATCAGAATCATCCCCCTATATTATCCCCCTTTGCTCTTATTTTAAAACAACTGCATTGGTTGCCAGTTTGTTTCCAGGCCCCGTTGAAAGTGTTCCTGCTTGTGTTAAAAGTCTTAAATGACTCAGTCCCCAAATATCTGAGAAACCACTTCCTTCCCTACAGTTGAGCAGAGGGGGCCCTCTCAGTCATTCTATTGCCCTCAGAAACTTGGCAGAGGGTAGCCCCCCCTAAGTTGTAGACTTTCCTGCCCACAGGTGCATATTACACTGGCATTACATAGATTTCAGCAAATGCTGTAAACACTCTGCTCTGGCCTTTGACAACCAATATGTCTGTTTTCAGGACCCACCCTGTTCCTGTAACTTTCCTCTGTTTTAACAGTTTTTAATTCTGAATTTTAAAGTGCTATAACCCACCCCAGGACCTGCTGGTGAAGGGCAGGTGGCAAATGTAGTTGTAGTAGTAGTAGTAGTAATATAATGCAGAATCAAAAGACCCCCCTCCCCCAGCACATCTTAATGCACATGCTGCCTCTGCCATAGTTGCATCTGCTAAATTCAGCAAGTTCAACACAGCCCAATGCTGATGCCAAGATTAACATTCCCAGGCCCAGATTCTGGCAGCATCCTCTGCATATATATGCAGAATTCACAATGCCAACATTAGCACCCTTTAGGCAGGTGATGAATATGATGCCAGCCTGATTGTGCTAGCCAACATGACCTAGCAGTCCTTGAAGACATAACACGTACCAAACAAATGTCCACTTGGAGCCCAACTATAGTTATTGGTGTAGAAGTCAAACACACCCCTCCCAATATCGCGTTTCTTGATGCAGGTTATTGGACACACTCCAAGGAACGAAAACCTCCCCCAAGTCAGCAGCATGGCTCCCAGCCCAGCCTCATCAGGGACTCCTGCTTCCTTCCAGGGACCCCAAAGTATGATGGATACCGAGACAGATGAGTACATTGACTACACTGGATGCAGCCCTGGTGGCATCTCCTCCGAGTCCTCCAATATGGACCGCAGCTGCTCCAGCACGCCAGTGGGCAACGAAAGCACTTCAGCCGGTAAGTGACGCTGGGAGGAAACAGTTTATTTGTGATGCTTTGCTTCTGAGCAGCCTAAAAGTTGCATCCCTTGGGTACTCTCTCGCACAAGCTGCACCAAATCCTCCTCCTGCCATGCGGGATCTCCTCTCCGCCTCTGACACAGCAAGAGACATCACTGTGTCATCTAAAAGAGCCCCTTTGACAAAACCATTCGTGGTTTGTGGAAGTATTTTTATTCTGATCCAGAATGGGCTGTGCAGCTCATACCTTGCTAAAATAATTCCTGATGGAAATAAAGGTATTAGTACTTGCCCACTTAAAATCTCACCACCACCACCACCCCAGTGATCAAACAAATTGAACTTTACACAGTGGGCTTGCTGTAAGTTGCCCTTTGGGAGGGAAATTCTAGCATAGCACCTGTCACCAATCTAAGCAAGAGTGTCAGGGCTTGGGGTTATCAGGGGGACACATCAGTGAGGTTGGCTGGCACACTCCACAATTTCATCAAGGAGCATTAACCTAAAAGGAGTCCTCAGAGTATCCCTATGATAGCCATTTTTAAAAGTAACTGTTCCCCACACTGTTCAAGTTGATGGCCTTTGCTTGGGGCAGCCTGCTGGGGCTGGTGGAAACGTATTACTAAAAAACACCGGTCAATATCAGGGCGGCAAGTAAACGCTAATCGCAACCACTCCACAAACAGGGCAGAGCATAGAAACTCATAGCACTAAGGAAGCAGCCAAACTCCTCTCTTTAAACTGCACCACTGCTCATCACACCTCTCCAGGATGACGGTGCTTGACTGTAACCAGCCTGCCACAAACCAGATGGGGGGAGGGCAGGCGGTAAAACTGCAGTCATCCCTCTTTAGGTACTCACAGGGCCCTCTGCCACCTCTTGCTCTTCCCTGTTGGTCTCTGGGTATGCTCACTCCATCACTGCTATCCATCACTCTCTCCATCTCCTCTGTCAGTGGTTCCATTCTTGTATGTGTGAATGTGCTGTCCATTTTCATTGTATTGCTTACACTCTTGGGTTCTCATTTTGGTTCTATTTTTTCTTTTCTTTTCCTTCTTGTTCTGTTTTCCCCCTCCCCTGCTATTTTTTTCTTTCTTTCCACATTTCTCCAGGCTGCCTGGCTGCTGCTGCTGTTCCTCCTGCTGCCGCTGGTGGTGATGACGTTACCCAAAATGCACCACAACCACCACCTCTGCCTCCATCTTTCTCACAAGCCCTGCTCAGGTCTCCCCTTCCTTCCCTCCCGTATCTCTTCTCTCCATCTTGTGTCTCATACTCTCTGCTAAGTGCCACTCTGGGATCCAGCAGGGGCCTTGTCTTGCCCACCGCCAGCTCAACAGGGTTTTCACCCATCATTGCCGCCCCAACTCCAGTCAAAAGCGATGTCCCTCTAGTGCAGGATGCGGCAGGTAAAACCATTCTACAATTTCTCTCATACTTTTACAGCCCCACCCGCCACATCCTATCCAAAAGGCTTCACCTCCCTGTCCTTCCACCAAAGTCCTAGGGATGACAAACTGGTGCCCAAAATGACACATACCTAGTTATTTGATTGCCTTTTTAAAAAAAATCAATTTACAGAAGACCAATTTTTGATTGCAATAGCAGGTAAGACAAAGAGAGGTTAACCTACAAGCCACCAGAAAAACCCACCTCCCCACAAAAAGTGGTTTCTTTAAAAAAAGGAACGTTTGTTCATATTTTTAAATAGTATATATATTTCTAATAACTGATTAAGCCTCTACCCCTCTGATCACAAGCGGTTTCCTATGCCACCCAATGTGAGCTGCTAATAGCAAAAGGGTTTTATGACAGTTAAATAACCACTTTGATATGCAGCCCCCAAAGACTTGATGGTGGGTCAGTGTGGCCTTAAAAGCTTAGCCACTCTTGGACTAGGCAACTAGTCTCGTTTTCAGAAATGATTTGCACATGAACAGGTGTTTAGCATGCTACCTGAATGTACTCATCAACTCCCACCACAGCAGCAACCTCAGGACTCAAATCTGGCTCACCCAATCACCATCTCTCTACAGACAGAGAGGGTACAGAGCCTAGAAATCTGAAACGTTTATTCTGCCCTGGTTAAGAATGCTGCCAGCTCCTAAACATTGGATGCTGTCCCAAGAGAATTTGAAAAGTATCCCCCAGTGATGTGGTCTCCTAAATTCATCCCATGTGAAAACTCCTTTTCATTCTTTGGGTTGGGCATAAACATTCTCTCCTATGCAAATTTTTTGTAAGGGACAGGCTTCCCAATGTGCTGCTCTCCCCCAGGAGACTACACAGCCCATTCTGGACTTACCCCATACCACTTCTGTGAAGAGCAAGATGGGGTCAGTGCAGGTTGAAGGTCTGTGTATTCATGGCCCAGGAGGGTTGTTGGAGCAACATTAGATGCATGTGGTTGTTGGTTTTACAGTCATAATTAGTTCATTTTATTGTGTTTCACTTAAATCACCTTTACTTACTACCTTGTTCCTAAAAAACGCAAGTTCCAGGTAAAACATCTTTTTTTAAAAAACAAAGAGAGAGAGGGAGGGAGGAATAGTGTTGAGCCCGTGGTTTATTAACATGGTCTGGTCCTGGCTTGCGGCTACTGCTCCTTTGATGTAGTGAGAGTACAAATATTTAGGTATGAGAGTGGAGTCACAAAGCACTCCCTCACAGATAAAGTGCCAAAGGAACAAAGGCAGAGCAGGTAAAAAAAAGGTGTAATGACCAGAAGTACAAGGCCTTCCTTTCTCCATCTCTTAAGTCTATTCATCTCTTGCCAAACCACTTCAAGGGAATGAAAAGATTGGCTTTGCAGTGGCCAGGCTTTGGGGATGAGGTGGATGGAATGAGTTTGCCTGAAGGAGCCTATTGCCATCCCCTCTCACTGCCTAGAAACTGTAAAGATCAAGAAAAACTGGGCACACTGCTTGTCTGAACTCACCCCAATTAGCTAGGCAGGAGAGTCCAGTTCTAAAATCCCCTCTGCCCATTTCATTTCCCCAGGGAACACCATCACCATGCCAACCGCTGCAGGGGCCAAGAAGCGCTTCTGGATCATTGAGGACATGTCCCCATTTGGCAAGCGGCGCAAAACGGCCTCCTCACGCAAGATGCTGGACGAAGGAATGATGCTGGAGGGCTTTCGGCGCTACGACCTCTATGAAGACTGCAAGGATGCCAGCTGCCAGTTCTCACTGAAGGTCACCCACTACCACTGCACAAGGGAGAACTGCGGCTACAAGTTTTGCGGACGCACCCACATGTACAAGCATGCCCAGCACCATGACCGCGTCGACAACCTGGTGCTGGATGACTTCAAGCGCTTCAAGTCCTCCCTGAGCTGCAACTTCCCCGACTGCCAGTTCTCGGGAAACAGCACGCACTTCCACTGCCTGCGCTGTGGCTTCCGCTGCACCGACAGCACCAAGGTGACAGCCCACCGCAAGCACCATGGCAAGCAGGACGTCATCAGTGCCGCAGGCTTCTGCCAGTTCAGCTCCAGCGTGGACTGCGAGGTGCCCGACTGCAAGTACAAACTCAAGTGCTCCCACTTCCACTGCACCTACCCCGGCTGCAAGCACACGGTGGTGGGCATGTCGCAGATGGACTCGCACAAGCGCAAGCACGAGAAACAGGAGCGCGGAGAGCTGCCGGCCATCTCTCCGGGCCCCGAGACCCTCCCGCCCTCCACAATCGAGTACGATGCGCAGAACTCTTCCGTCAACCTTGACAGCTCGCTCAACCTTGGCACTGACACAAACAGCTCCCTCTTCTTCCTGCAGAACGCGGCGGGCGTGGGCCTCAACGACTCCTTGGATCTCAGCCAGAAATTGCCAGAGGCTGGAGGTGCTGCCCCTTCCCCCGCTGGGGAGGGTGGGGCCCCCGTGGAGAGCGAGCGGCTTCCAGCCAGCTGCGGCAACGTAGAGGACGACTCCTCCCACGAGGAGGACGACGATGAGGAGGAAATGAATGAGGAAGACGAGGAGGAGGAAGATGACGATGATGACGACGACGACGAGGAGGAAGATCTGAACACAGACTCTGAAGAGTCACTTCCTGACTCCCAGGCCATGCCTGCTAAGGACGTTAGGGAACTGGGGGAGGCTGCTTCTCCTTCTGCAGTCCACAGCGATGCTTCCAGACCTCCAGGCGAGCAAGCCCCCGCCCCCGAGGCCTCCCCTTAACTTATAGACAGCAGCAGCAGGGTTTTTTGATCTTTTAAAAAGTAAGAAACTGAATTAAATGAGAGGACCCCGCTATGTGAGGCGAGAACAAACGCTGTAACGGCAAGCAGCAAAGAGAAACACACACACCCAACTCTACCCCAGGAAGTGCACAAGATAACGAGGAAGCCGCTTAATCCTTGGACCATGCAAAAAAAAAAGGAAAGAAGCCTTGTGCCCATGGGAAGGGCAGGGGGGAGGCGGAGGGACCCATCTGTTGGGACGCACATGTTTACAGGGTGGCAGACGGCAAATCTTTTTACTAATATGCAGATGGGTTGGGCCATGGAGAAGTGATCCTCCTTCTCCTGGATGGATGTGCTAACCATAAGGGCAAACGTCTCCCCTGCCACTTCCCCCCAAATCTCCCCTTGTTGGTTTGGAGGGGGAGTGGAGTTGTTTCTTTTCCTCTTTAACTTCTATTTTATTTCCCTGTTTTCATTTTGTCCTTTAACACTCCTCCCATTCTCAGGGAGAGGGGGCAGCTAGCATCCGATGGTGAATATTAGGGGGTGACAATAATAATATATTATGAGGATTTGGTTCCTTTAAGCCACAAAAGCGAAGTTATTCGCCATTAGGCATAATTGGGGTTGGGGGAGGGTATCAGTCATACTTCTATTTTTCTCTCTCCTCTCTTCTCCAACATCAAATGAACAGGAGAAATGGGGGTCTCAGGCAGCTTGGGTTGGTTGGGAAATGGGCTATTTATTGTCAGTTTTTAAAAAAATAAAGAGAAAGAGAAGCATTAATGAACTGAACGGGGCTGGGAATATGCGGATACTTCTCTGATCCTCTTTGTTATTAAAGAATAATAATAATATTAATCTTTTTTTAAAGGAAGAAAGAACTTATTTATATTGTGACACTCCCACACCTGAGTGGGGAGTGTTCCTTTTCTGGTGGGGCTCTGACCGGTGGCAGCAAGTATGGGGTACGGCACTGAAAAGAACCCTTGGTTGTGAAAGGGAGGCTTGGATTTAACCAGACCCAACCCAAACACCGCTGCCTTGCGGAGAGGGGGTGCCAACTGCTTCTTTTCCAGACTGCAGAGCCACCCCCCCAACAAGTAGGGTAGAGACCCAGGAGCTCAGGATACCCCTCCACCTTGCTGCTAATGAAAGAAGAGGAGGTGGAAGATGCAAGTACCTCATAAAGAGTAAGCAGGCCCAAGTAGTACTTGGTCTTACTGGGGGGTGGCTTGTTTAGCTACAGGAAGGAAGCAGAGGTGTTACCCTTCTCTACCATTGTCCCCACCTGCGGTATTGAGCTTTGCACCCCATTTAAGCATGCTTTATGAAGGCTGAAAGAGGGCATGCGTCTTCTAGTGGGAACAAGTTGGGGGAGGAGAATATTAGCTACTACAACCCATCCCATCAAGCCACACGTAGGGCTCTTACCTTAAGATTCTCTGGCAGGAAGGGTGATGCTCTTCTGAATCCCAAGACAGAAATGTTTCCTGTCCCTTCACCCTTTGTGGAGCTGTGGAAAGGAAGAGGCCACTTGAATTGGTTGCTCCACAGCAAACTCATTTGGCATACAAATAATCTAATGTCCCCTTGCCCACCTGTCCCACACGCCCCCTGGTCACCAGATCAGGCATATCCTAAAAGGGGAAGGGCATGTTTTTTAAAAAAAAAAACAAAGAAGGAAACAGGCACCCACAATGGCTCTGCAGATCTCCATAGATCCTTTGCTTCCAATACGTTGGTGGTTTTAAGTCATTAAAAGCTAATGAAACCAGCCACACACAACAACACTTGTGTCTAACAGACATGCCATTTTAGTGCAAAAAAGGCTGAGAGCTTTATTAGTCTTAGTTTTTGAATATCCCTCTCAAACAATCACACCCCAAACAACTTGACAGTTCAACAGTAAGAATGTGGTCCACGACCACTTTTTAAAGTTTCTTAAAATATTAACAGTTAGGGAAAGGAGGAGGAAAACTAAAAGAGTGGCAAAGAAAAGGATAAAGGATATGTCCAGGGAAAAAAGATAGCTGTACAGTATTTTTGCCCCTGTAAAGGTTACGAATAGATATAGAGATATATAGAAATATATAGAACAGAGAGAAAGGAGCCATACCAAGATAATACTCTGTGAGTATCCAGTGAAGAATGCTACCCTAAGGAACAGACCCTTCAACATCCTATTTGGTTGCTCACCAACAATTATCTCCTTCACACACGTGTGGACACTAATTCAAACCACCTCCAGCTAGCCAAAAAACATGTTAAGGGGCAAAAGCTAAAGAAACTCTCAGTATAGAGCATCAAGTGATTCTGAATTTGAATTTCAGCCCGGCAGACATTTTAAAAGAGACACAGGAAAAGCCCTGTCATTTAATGAAACACGCTTCATGCACTCTCTCTTATCCACAAACACACTCCAATTTGGTTCGTAATAATATGCATAGGGTGTTTTTTGGTTTGTTCTTAATTTTATTTTGGGAGGTTGGGGACAATTGTTTCCTCAAGAACCATCTCAGCCTCCTATGACTCTTCCCACAACTTTAAAAGAAAAAGGTTGAACCTCATTCATGACTGTTTCTGGATTTTTATAAAACAAATTAATGATTAGCCATTTCAAACATTTTTTTTCTAAAAAAGAAACCTCACCAAGAGCCTACTTTTTCCTGGTAGTTTTGACTTGGCAAAGGTGCTCCTTGGAACATCTAGAATGGTAGAAAGTCTCCACACTGCTGCCGCCTCCACTTTTTTAAATTCCAGGATGGGGCAGGTTATGGTCACACCATAGGTCACATCAACAGATGCACATCAAAATTACCTGAGAGAATTGGCACAATGAGGTCTTACTCTTCCCTGTCCTCTCAGTCTTGAAAGGACCTGAGTTTGGTGAACATGGCAGTGACATATTTATGTTTAAGAAGCTTGGACAAACTCTCAGCACATTCTTATCCCCCTCCTGTTCTCACCACTTAGGTGCATAGCTGCCAAGTTTTCCCTTTTCTCGCGAGGAAGCCTATTCAGCATAAGGGAATTTCCCTTAAAAAAAGGGAGAACTTGGCAGCTATGCTTAGGTGTCTCGCTAAAAGGTGCTACAGAAAACTCTTGCTTGTGGTCAAGGTTTTGGAAACCTGTGATGCACTGCAGGGAGAGAGGCAATGAATAAGCCCTTTTTATGTTTCTATACATTTTTGGGTCTTTAATACAAGCAGGCAGTTACGACCCTCTGGTGGTTGCAGGGTAGTAAGATGGGCTGCTCTGGGGTTCTGGTCCACTGGTGTTGGCCATAGAAGCCAGTGATTACTAGTGGGCAAGAAAGGAAGGGGTGGGCAGAGAAGAATTTGAAGAACAGGTACAGTTTACATTAGCCAGTTATGCACCCCTTCCTGTTTGGATATCATTGCAATTGTTATTCCCCACTGAGAATCACCCAGTAACCAGTTTCCCCATCGTTTCGACCACCTTCAGTTCCAACAAAAAGCCTGCCAAGTTGAACTAGTTTTAACACCTAATGACTGGTCCCTCTATACTTCCCCAGTTTCACAACCTTCTCCACCTCCTTCTCTGCCTAAAACAAAAAGAATGAAAAAACAGGTCTTTATATTTATATATATGTTAAATGTTTATCAGCTGCATCCTGATGGACATCCGGAAGAAGCACTTCAGTGTCCCCAGGTGTTAAGAGGAGGACTTAAAAGTTCAGAGCAAGCGTAAATGTTTGGATGGACCTAAGCGTGTCATTTTACAGAGCAGGAGAGGCCACCAGTTAGCAACAAAGCAAGATTATTCAACCTTTCCCGCCCCCCCCCCCACACACACAACCTAACCTTTCCTGATTCTGTGTCCTCTGATCCCACTCAGAACGCAAATTTGGACATGGTAAAATTTAGCATGGCTGAAAGTATAGGGTTGATAAATGCGTC
Source organism: Zootoca vivipara (assembly GCF_965207765.1). Lineage (NCBI taxonomy): Eukaryota > Metazoa > Chordata > Lepidosauria > Squamata > Lacertidae > Zootoca > Zootoca vivipara. Next base: position 12,739,831 of record NC_142589.1, read on the forward strand.
CTCTGTGCAGGAGGGGGGGAACTCACCTGTTCCCGCTGCCCCAGGGCAGGCTCACATTCATGTCCTGTATCCCATGGAAATTTAGTAGCTGGGCCCCAAGCATAAGTGATGGTGGTGCTGATGATGTCCAGAGAAGATGTCGAGGTTTAGGCAGCCAGTTTGCACCTCTCCAGGACGACAGCTGGTGGCATAGATTTAAAAGGCATATTATGCTTTGGCAGCTATTGCTGAAATGGAGCCAGCAGAATATAGAACTTGGTGGCTTTAAGGGGACCATGTATTTTGGGGGGGGGGAGGGTCAAGAGCAAGAGAGAGTTTTAAAAACCAAACCTCTGAAACCCTAAGTGTAGAGCCTTTCATTACTGCTTTGTCATTGAAAAGGGGGGAGGGGAGGAACCTAGCCACCAAATAAATAAATAAATTATTATAAAGTTCACCGGTATTGAAAGAGAACTGTATTTCAATATAGAAAAAGAAATGGTGTTTGTTTTTAATGGCCCTAGATTTTTAAAAGGAAAACACACACATACACACAAGAACAGGAAGACAAAAATATGAGGGAGAAATTCTAGCCTTTTGTAAAATCCATATTGCACACTAGGACTATAAGCCATTGCTAGCTCATTTTGAATTTAAAAATGTGTACTTTCTTTTGTTGTTGTTTTTATTTTATTTTATTTCTTTCTGTGTGGGAGGGGTGGGGAGGGAGAAAAAGAAGAAGTGATGCTTGAACTACCAATGCTCTTTTTAATGTTTTATAAATATGTATGTGTATATATATAAATATAAATATAATATGTATGCACATATATATATATGTGTGTGTATATATCTATATGTATATACCTATATATATAGATATATAGCTATATATAGGTTTTGAGACAAAAAATAATAATGCAGAAAGTGAAAAAAAAATCCTAACAGGATGGTGTGCTCTGATTTTACTTGAATTTGGTCTTCTCAGCACCTACGTTATTAAGAACTGAATATTTTTCCACTTGAATTTAGTGCTATTAGAAATTTAATATATGTGTTTTATTTATTTGATTTTTTTTGCATGACTGATGCAAGGTTTGACATTTTCACTCAATAAAAACTGGAAAAAAACCAAACAAACAAAAAGCCAACCAATCACAGCTTTCTGTTGATTTGTAGCATTGCACTGACTTTAACTAGCATCTTTAAAATCCTACTTTTTAATTATTTATTTAACATATTTAGTTAACAGCACTTCTTGAGCTCAGACATGTTTCATCTCTCTGCTCCAAGAGCAAAGCTTAGGTAATTACTGGCATTGTAGAAAGCTACCTGCTGCCCAGGTTAGGCCTGTCATTGGGGTCTGGAAAACCAAATTATACTCCCCATATACAGAAAAAAATAGCTTCATTAAACCGCAGACTAACAGACCCCACAATTCTCCTGACGACACTAGAAACACAATGGAGTCTGAGCTCAACCCCTGTGTCCCTCCCTCCCACCCTGAAACCCAAACATCTAAAAACTGAGCCAAGGAAGAATTCTTGGGGCTGTAACACTGCCTTTGCAGGTCAGGTATGCATAGCAGCTCACCAAAGTTACAAAATGTACAGAGATGAGGTGTGGCATTCCAAAGCCTAAAGAGATATCCATACCATTAAGGGCTATCTAGCTCCTTTGGTTAAATGCCTAGTGATACAACAATCATCTAAACCAGGAATGGGGAACCATTTTCAGTTCAAGGACAACTTCTGCCTTTCTGGGCAACCTTCCAAGGGCCACATGCCAGGGTAGCTGGGGCCAGAGGCAAAAGTGAGGAAAACAGCACATGTGGATTTTGCCTTTGTACCATAGGATAGTTTCACACACACTGAGGCACCCCTCTCTATTCTCCATCCAGACAACCAAGAGTTAAGGACACATTCCAGTGAGCCCCCAAACCACCAACCACTCAAAAGAGGGCACAAAGCAGGATCAGTGAGCGATGTGGCTAGGGAGAGTCCTAAGGGACAAAGTAAAGAGGCTTATAGGACCACATTGATGATCTAAACCAGGCATCCCCAAACTGCGGCCCTCCAGATGTTTTGGCCTACAACTCCCATGATCCCTAGCTAACAGGACCAGTGGTTGGGGAAGATGGGAATTGTAGTCCAAAACATCTGGAGGGCCGCAGTTTGGGGATGCCTGATCTAAACAAAAGCCAAATTTATAAAATAAATTAAAAGACTTGCAGATTACTTTGAGGTTGGTGTGTAGAATGGCTAAATGTGCTGTGTGCTGAGTTCAAATCACTATTCAGCCATGGAACTCATGGTTGCAGAAGTCTGCCTCCCTCTTAGGCTCGCCTAACTCAGAAGATTATTAAGATAAAAGAAAGAGACCACACACTCTGCCCGGAGCTCCATAATCCCATTTTGCAAGCAGAGGAATGGAGGCCGGGAACAGGACTTTCTGGTCATAACCAAGCTCGGATTCAAATGAAGTTTCACTGCGGCCTGAATCTATCACAAGATACATGCCTTTGTCACCTTCACCCATGAAGACAAAAGTATGAGCAGCTTCCGTGTATATATTGATTCTTAATTAACTCCAAAAGCACATGGGAGATCATGGGCCTACCAGCGACTCCTCAAATGAGCCCAGGATCAGTTTCAGCCTGCTTCCCTGGTGGTACTGGGCCCCAATGTTCTAGGTCAGGCATCCCCAAACTGCAGCCCTCCAGATGTTTTGGCCTACAACTCCCATGATCCCTAGCTAACAGGACCAGTGGTCGGGGAAGATGGGAATTGTAGTCCAAAACATCTGGAGGGCCGAAGTTTGGGGATGCCTGTTCTAGGTCTCCATTTCCCCAGAAACTACTGTGCCCCTACTCCAAAGTCATCCAATGAGTTACACATAATTATAAGTGATCTTTCTCCTTAGACAATGATAGGGTTCCAGGGGTGCCGAGATCTCTGGCAGGGAGTTCTTTGCACCCACACTGAAAAAATTCTCAGGATTCATTGGGAGAGAGTAAATCATGACAGTTAAGAGTCATCACACACACACACCCCTAGTATAGACCTCTCTCTCTCCTTCCTGCCTTTTCTTTAAAAGCATAAAAATGTACATTCTCGCGCCACTGGTGTGATCCATTGTAAACTGATCCCAACTTACTAGTAGTACACAAATGGAATAAAGCATATGAAACACAGCCCAATTTTGTGTATACCTTGGCAAAGTATGACAGCAGCAAAATTGACCAACACACAAACCTACCTTCCTATGAACTAAGCGGGGGTCAGGCGAACTGAGCACTGGAATGTGAGGGGCTGTTACAATCCAGCCTCTTCTGCAAAGGCTTAGCCACCTTCGCCCTCTTTGCTGAAATCCGGGATGGAGAGAAGCAAGATCCATGACGACGCAGTGCTTCCAAGTTCTGGGCAGCCACAAACTCTACATGCTGACTCCTAAACAAGAAGAAGACGGGACATAAGAAGAGCTCTGCTGGTTCAGACCAAAAGGCCCATCTAGTGCAGTATCTTATTCCCCACAGTGGCCAATCAGACACCTCCAGGAAGCCCACAGACAGGTCATGAAGGCAAGAGCTGGCTCTGAAGCAGAATGGTCCGTTTAGTTCTTGTAGGCAATACCTGCTGACATCATCCTTCAGGAAATGGTGTAATGTCTTTTTAAAGCCATATAAGCTAGCAGACACAGACACAAACCTTATTCATTATTTCTTTAAGTGATTTACATTCTGCTTTTCAACTACAGTGGTACCCCTACTTACAAATTTAATGCGTTCTGAACGCACATTTGTAAGTCAAAAAAATTTGTAAGTCGAATCCCATAGGAATGCATTGGGAGAAAAAATTCGTACGTAGAAGCAACCCTATCTAAAAATTCGTAAGTAGAAAAAATCCTATCTAAACTGCATCCAAGATGGCGGACGGAGCTCCATTCGTAAGTAGAAACATTCGTAAGTAAAGGTGCCACTGTATAGTCCTCAAAGTGGCTAACAACATTCATAAATACAGATCTTGCAGCAGCCAGGAGCACTGTTGCTTACTCTCCACCCCACCCCTCACACGTTGCTTACAGGATACTTTGGGTGGTATCCAAATAAGTCCTACTCAGAGTAGACCCATAAAAGTTAGTGGGCTTAAGTTATCAGTGTCTTAGTTTCAATGAGTCAACTCTTTAGTAGGGCTAGCATTCAATACAACCTATTTCAAAAAGCTGGCCTAAATTTGCATCTGTTCATATAAATTAGCATATGCAAATTTCAATCTTCTAAGGATCTAGCAACACACCTGGTGGCCTCATATTCCACAAGTTAACAATGTGCTTTGTGAACAACTATATCAGTCTGCCTGTCCTGAATCTACTACTGATCAATTTGATTGGATGCCCCTGAGTTTCTGGCATTAAGAGAGAGGGACACCAAACCTAGTCAGAGCAGGCCTTTGAGAGCCGTTCATTAGTAAGCTTAGTCCTCATAATAGTTTGCAGTCAATGTGTGGGGATGAGGTTAGACTCCAAAGTCCCATCAGCCTCAGCCACCACAGCCAATGGTGAGGGATAGAATAGAATTGCAGAGTTGGAAGGGACCCTGAGGGTCATCGAGTCCAACCCCTTAAGAAGAAATATAGCTGACACAGGTATGGTTCCCCTTTCTTTTAGAAACACAAACTCCTGGGTTGGTAACAAAGCTATGGTTATTTTTAGAGTATAAGAAAACAACATCAGTACTAACTTAAAATACACTATGGTGCTTTTTTGGGGGGAGGGGTGTAATTTAATCTACGCTATATCCAGCCAGCAGTAGACCTTTAACCTTTGCTAAGAATTCATCCCCAGCTACTGAAATAGAAGCCAAACTTTTCATAATGGATCAGTTCAAACAATGTCAAACCATGGTTTATCAATACAGTGGTACCTCTGGATGCGAACGAGATTCGTTCCGGAGCCCCATTCGCATCCAGAGCAGTAAGGAACCTGAAGCGCCGAATCTGTGCATGCTCACCGCACGATTCGGCGCTTCTGTGTATACGCGTGGTGTCATTTGGTGTGTATGCGCATGCACGAATCACCGAACCAGGAAGTAACCCGTTCTGGGACTTCCGGGTTCGGCGAGTTCGTAACCCGTGATATACGCAACCTGCAGCAAACATAACTAGAGGTATGACTGTACATAAACAAGCTTCAGGCTCACACTCTCCTTCCCTTCCAGCCCCTTCCACGACCTCCAAGTTGATCACAAATGAGGCAAAAACCCTGCAACACCTAGTATATTTGCAGCAAACCAGATCTGGAAACTGTGGTTGTGAAAAGTGCCAATATGTCCAATTCTAGTTTGCAAGCAAATTTTTGTTTGTACACTATTTGGATGCATTGAAAAACTATGGCTTGACAGCAGTGTCAGAATTAGGGGTGTCAAAAAGGAAGCATATGTCCAAAGCTTACTCAAAGAACACCAAACCGTGGTTTGGCATCATGCCCAAACCGTAGGTCATGCCTATATGTTAAAGTAGGCTGGGGAGACAGGAACACATTATGTAAACTCTCTTAGAATGTGCCATATGCTTCTAGAAACACTACACATTACTCTCCTCCTGGGTGCTTAAAATGCACACCACATCTCTGGCCAAATCAACCCTTGCTACATATAGAAACAGCAGAGTGCAGAAAAGCCCATAGCAAAGAATCTGCTGGCCTCTCTGCGCTGCCAAAAGGATCTGGAATCAGTGGCATAATCTGTGCCAAACTGAGTCTGCTGCCTTTGCAAGCATTCTCCCCCTTGGTAGCAAAGTGGGATTATGGCTCTTCTCTCTTTCAAAGACACCCCCACCCCACCCCGGTTATTCTGCTGCCGCTCCCAGCCATCTTGTTCTTCAGATGTCATTATCTGAGCACACTCCTAATCCAACCTCGGAGCAGTACAGAGTTTTGTTCTTGCTGGAGCCATGCCTATAGCAGATGCAAAAATTTTACATTAATGCTTTCTGAGCAGAAAAGATGTGCACAAACCCCCACACACAAACAATCCACAGCTTGCAGGGCTCCCGTTGGGACTTGCTCGGTTCTCTTTGTAAGGCTCCCACTTCTCTTCAATAAAAGAGTGACTAATTTATGAGAGAAAAGGCAAATTCAACAAATTAATGCACAGCCTGCAGGCTCGAAGTGGTCTCGCCAAAAGCCTGGGCCCTGCTTTACAGTGGTTGCATGGTGTGGTACAAACCTCGGGAGCTGTGCAGGAGGGGAGGAAGGGTCTGAACCAATCCAAATTGACCTTTGTGTCGTTTCACAGTTGAAAGGGGCTTAGCATACCCTCTAACATTTATCCGATTCCATAATGATAATTTTATTCTTTATACAACACACATCTTACTGGGCTGCCCCAGCCACTCTGGGCAGCTTCCAACATATACGGTATAAAAACCTAATAAAACATTAAACATAGTTTTAAAAAGCCTTCCCTATACAGGATTGCCTTCAGACGACTCAGGGGTTGGATAATTCCATACCCTCCAATATTTCTTCAAAATGGGACATTCAGAGATCAAATCAGAAACCAGGACAACTTCTCTAAATCAGGGACATCCCTGGAAAATAAGGACACTTGGAGGGTCTGGGCTTAAGCTGCCTCCACAGGTTGTAGCTGCTAGTGGGCAGGCCAGTGGCTTATAAAGCCTGCAGGGGCCTTCATTATTCTACATTTTCAGCTTCCAAGTTTATAGCAGGAAAAGAGTGCAAGCATGACTCTATCCAGTTTAGTTGCTTTCTAGGGACTAGCTAGCTCATATGCAATGCTAAACAAGGGATGGGGGGACCTGTGGCCAAAGGGTGTTATGCATTATTACATTTGTAGCCTGCCTTTCTCACACCGTGGAACCCATGGTGGTGGACATGTGGTTGCCAGGTGGCCACCCATCCAGGCACTGACCAGACTCAAGTTTTCTTAGCTGCAGCAAGGTGGTTGTTACTCTCGCCAATAGTCAGCAGGGATGGGAACCAGAGTCTCAACAACTGCTAGAGGGTACCAGGCTGAAGAAAGATGCTAATGAAAAATGACAAATGAATCGTGTTTAATGACATTTCACAGCCCCATTCGCAAACTACAAATATGAAGGGGGTGGATTTGGGCCAGTTTTGTGGGGAGGCACAAAATTAACTGCTGCTGTGCCAGAGCTACCCCCAGTGGCTATTATTTTCCTTTCCCAAAGTTCCCATATAAGCAGTGCCTATGTCATAATGTCCTACCACATGGTCTTCTGGGAATGCATATGGTGGCTTTGGGGAGCAACCCCTACTCAGCTTTAGACTCCTCCGCCCTCAAAGGTTCATGGGTCAGCCTCTGGTTTCATCACCTACATTCACTTAAAAATGTACCTCAATTTGTCTCTCACAAAATGTCTGGCTGTGGGCCCCAAGACAGAGCATGGCAGGCAACACATGAGCTTTTGCGTGGATGGTACCACTGGACAGACATCCATTGATACTTCAAAGTCTGCACAGGTTTTCTCTCTTCTCCTTGGCAAAAACATCATGCTCTAAAAAAGTCTTGAATAGGATGCGTGGTCGGGCTAGGCCGGCTCCTGGTTCCCGAAGCAGCTGCCGCCACCACGCAAAGAATCCAGCTGGGCTCTCTCTGCCCCTTGGTCCCCCATGGCGCCGCTGCGCTTCTTCCCTTGTCCCCGCTCTCTGGATCCCGCTGTGACCCGGGCAGCCCTGGAGAGTGGCTGTCTCGGAGGAAGGACAGTCAAAACTGTAAGGTGAAGTTCACGACAGCATGCGCTGCTCACCGAAAAGCTGTTTCTCAGAAGGCTGCCTTACCATGAGTGCTGTATCCCAGAGCATGCTGCAGTTGGGCCAGTGTCCTCCCCTGAGTGCCAAACTGCAGAAGCCCCCCAAAAAGAGACACGCTCATTGGGGAAATGGTGAGGTTCGTTCTATTGTTAAGCTCTGCCCAGCGTTGGTAGAGAGCAATGGCAAACTCCATGCTCAGGTTCTGTGGTTCATGGTGTCGGTATAAAAGCTGTCCTGACCCTGCTCTCCCTCCAGGTCTTCAAATATTAAATGGAAAAGAAGAGAAGGCTAGCAATTATAACTTGTGAGGGACGAGGGATACAGGGAAGTCCCTCCCATCTTAAGTTCCAGCCCATCCCCAAGCGCGGGAGAGAGTAAGGAGAGCTCTGCCTCCAGCGGAGAGTCAGGAAGTGGTGTCCGAGGCTCCGGCAAGGTTGTGGAGCCCAGGCCGCAGGTGGGACAGGAAGTAGGACGCACAGGGGGGAGGCCAATTCCCCCAACTCCCGAATTGCGACGCAAACGTAGGGGGAAGAGGTTGGGTCTGCCAAAGCTGTGGTGCTGGAAGAAAACGCGCCAATCGCCATTCGGGAGTTCAGACACCTCACCTTAAGGATGCATTTTTACTGCTCTGAACACTGTAAATAATCAGCACTTAATAAAAACCTTAAAAGACCATGCTGGAGTCGTTACTCTAGAGTAGCCATACCAGGCCCTCTGACATAACTGTTTTAGGAACTTTCTTATATACACTGAACATATCCTTGGAAATAGACATTACCTTCATGTTTTCCTTGGCATTTCTTCCTCCGTTTGTAAAATGCCTAATAAAGGTTTGATAGTAAATTTCTTCCTCCTGCCATCGTCCTCCAGATCAGGATGGCAGGAAGTCTGCAGAGCCTACAGGGAAACAAAGAGCCACATGGGGTATGTTTATTTTCTGAACCTCAAAATAGGCCTCAAACAGTTACAGAGAGACCTTTCCTAAGAATCCTTAGGTAAAGGTAAAGGTGTTGTTGTTTAGTCGTTTAGTCGTGTCCGACTCTTCGTGACCCCATGGACCATAGCACGCCAGGCACTCCTGTCTTCCACTGCCTCCCGCAGTTTGGTCAAACTCATGTTCGTAGCTTCGAGAACACTGTCCAACCATCTCGTCCTCTGTCGTCCCCTTCTCCTTGTGCCCTCAATCTTTCCCAACATCAGGGTCTTTTCCAGGGAGTTTTCTCTTCTCATGAGGTGGCCAAAGTATTGGAGCCTCAGCTTCACGATCTGTCCTTCCAGTGAGCGCTCAGGGCCGATTTCCTTCAGAATGGATAGGTTTGGTCTTCTTGCAGTCCATGGGACTCTCAAGAGTCTCCTCCAGCACCATAATTCAAAAGCATCAATTATTCGGCAATCAGCCTTCTTTATGGTCCAGCTCTCACTTCCATGCATCACTACTGGGAAAACCATAGCTTTAACTATACGGACCTTTGTCGGCAAGGTAAAGGTAAAGGTACCCCTATTAGGTCCAGTCGCAGACAACTCTGGGGTTGCGGCACTCATCTCGCTCTATAGGCCGAGAGAGCCGGCGTTTGTCCGCAGACAGCTTCGGGGTCATGTGGCTAGCATGACTAAGCCACTTCTGGCAAACCAGAGCAATGCACGGAAATGTCGTTTACCTTCCCACCACAGCGGTACCTATTTATCTACTTGCACTTGACGTGTTTTCAAACTGCTAGGTCGGCAGGAGCAGGGACCGAACAACGGGAGCTCACCCTGTCGCGGGGATTTGAACCGCCGACCCCCTGATTGGCAAGCCCTAGGCTCTGTGGTTTAGACCACAGTGCCACCTGCGTCCTTAGGGACTAATATTACTCTGGAAGCAACATCTATACACTGAAGGGTTTTATCTTTGCAGTCTTCTGAAAGAGGGGTCCAGAAGGGGAGGCAGAGGGGGAGGGGGTGGGCGAGGGGGAGGTCTCTGGGGAGAAATTTTATTTCTTCTTCCCAGACAGGAAAAGACTTTTCTCAGCCTTGAAAGTGTAGAAAAGAAAGATAAATGGGACTTGTAGTTAGTACTCTCTAATGCCTCTAAGCTCAAGAGGAAATCACTATCATCACAGAATGCAGATGCTGAGCGAAATCCTACTTACATGTCTATCTTCTTCCTGTGACAAACACAAAATAATACAACCATAGGAGCTCACCAGACCTTTTAGCACTTTGGTGACCAGTGAGCCAGCAGAGGGAGGGGTCACAATGGCTTTTGTAAATCTGGGGCTGTCCCTGGAAAATAAGGACACTTGGCAAGTTTCCTGAGGTGCCCAGATGGGAGACCACCAAGGGAACTCATGATATGGTGCTTAGAATTATACAAAAATATACAAAAAGTACTGTGTTAATAAATACATATAGTACCAATAAATACATATAGTACCAATAAATACATATATAGACAAAAAAAAGAAGTTCTGAATAGTATGGCATCCTACTTTTCGGGGCAGGGGGGGCGGTGTCAGGAAAAAAATGTTTCAATAAGCATTGGAAAGTGCTTTGAGTAAAAGTTCCACTTCCTCATATACACATTTGTTGAGGGCTTGCCAGGCGCTCTGGTCAAGCAAGTTATTGAAACAATACAAAAACCTACCCAAAAGTAAAAGCAAGAAAAATGTGAACACAGCATTAATACACCTTTCATAGCACCTTCAGCTCCCCAGGGGGTGAGAGGACATTGCCCACTGCTGGTCTAAACAATGGCTGCCTTCCATCCCACCACAATGGCAGGCGAGATTTTGAAAGGGTTATAAAGAGATCTAATTCAAAGCTATTTTCTCCCAAGACTCAAAACAGGGTATCCACAATATAAAAATACTGCTCCAGAATCCTAGTAACCCCCTCATCTTAATCAAAAAACAATGGGAGCATGGCATAGACTATGAAATAAACCCTACTCAATGGAATAAACTGTGGTCTAAATCCATCTCCCCTTGAAACCTATCTATAGATGGTACCTAACACCACAGAAGTCGGCACTGATACACCAAGGAACCTCACCAAAATGCTGGAGAGGTTGTACCACTACAGGCACATACCTCCACGTGTGGTGGGATTGCCCCCAAATCCAACTCTTTTGGACATCAGTCCTACAAGAAATATGCGAAATAACTAAACAGGTATTAGAAGCCACCCCAGAACTGGCCCTATAGAATATTTTCCAAGGCAATAACACACACTCACACTACAGGAGCTTATAACCCAGGAGCATCATAGCTAGACACTGGAGGGACCTGTCGGGAGTGTACCACTAGTACCAAACTGTATGGGAAACAGCCTTACTAGAAAACTTAAGCAACAAACTAAAGCACGGGGACAAACAAAAGTGGACACCTTCACCCCAGTGTGGCTCCCCTTTATTATACACACAGCCCAACCAGACAACAAGAACCCACCAAAAACATACAAACCGATATGGCTAATTTGACCCAACAACCCCATACCCTCACACACACAAACAAAACTCACTGCAGTCAACTGAAGGCAACTAACCATATCCTGGGCCCCCAACCTCTCTCACTGCCAATGAAGACAAATAAATAGAAAGAGACTCTACCCATGTGATGCTGACACAAAAACTTTGCACATACACTATGTAAAAGAATGAAAGTTTACTACTCCTTCTGTCCCCCACTTTTTTTCTCTCCCCTTCTCTCTTCTCCCCCAACCTTATACTGTATACAACTTTTAAAGTCTCACATCAAATATAATTGATCTGTAGAAATGACTTTATGATCTGAAAATAGAAATGATGTATGTACTTTTGTAACACAAGAAAATCTTTAATAAAAAAAACATATATTTTTTTAAAAAAAGACTCCACCACCAATGGAACACAGAATCATTGACTTTGTAGCCAAGGTTGGTCAGAAAACACCCACTGAATGAATGGAATGGACCTACATTTTTAATGCCCGTTTATTTCAGTGGGTCGGCTCAGAGTATAATTAACAGTGGATGCAAACTCTCCGGGTCATATCAAACTAATTTTTACTCACAATAGACCCATGGAAATTGATTAACCTGAGTTAAAGGTAAAGGTAAAGGGACCCCTGACCATTAGGTCCAGTCGTGACCGACTCTGGGGTTGCGCGCTCATCTCGCATTATTGGCCGAGGGAGCCGGCGTATAGCTTCCAGGTCATGTGGCCAGCATGACAAAGCCGCTTCTGGCAAACCAGAGCAGCACATGGAACGCCGTTTACCTTCCCGCTGTAGCGGTTCCTATTTATCTACTTGCATTTTGACGTGCTTTCGAACTGCTAGGTTGGCAGGAGCTGGAACCAAGCAACGGGAGCTCACCCCGTCACAGGGATTCGAACCGCTGACCTTCTGGTCAGCAAGCCCTAGGCTCTGTGATTTAACCACAGCGCCACCTGGGTCCCACACAACCTGAGTTAGTTGTAGCCATTAATTTCAATGAGTTGGGCTAAAAAACAACAACCATTGTGTGGCTTGAGAATGGGCAGTGTGGACCCAATCTCTTCAAATGACTTAAATAGGCAAAACCTACCAGGGTCCATATATAATAATCAGCAGAGTTGTGAACATGAACAAAACCTTGATTTTAGGGAACTGTACAAGGATGTTTTGCAGGAAGGGGTATAAGTAGACACTACCATTTCACAACAAACCCTAATTTCTTTCCCCTTTCAAGCTTGTATGGGAGTCAGAGAAGGTTGACCAAGTCCAGTCAGGTAGCAAAAGGGTGCTGAAGCCCAAAACATTCAGTCAGAAAACTTAACAAAGAGCTAAATTTGATATGTCCCAGCATCCTAATATACGTTTTGTGACATGCCCTATCATATTGTTCATGACCAAGGGATTGCCACCTTCAAGATCTACAACAGGCATCCCCAAACTGCGGCCCTCCCGATGTTTTGGCCTACAACTCCCATGATCCCTAGCTAACAGGACCAGTGGTTGGGGAAGATGGGAATTGTAGTCCAAAACATCTGGAGGGCCGAAGTTTGGGGGTGCCTGATCTACAATATTTTAATCCAATATTTTAATCCAATCAAAACAATGCAGTCCTGGAGATGTATGACATAGGCAGGGCCGGATTTAGGTTTGATGAGGCCCTAAGCTACTGAAGATAATGGGGCCCTTTATATGTCCAGCTGTCCTTTGTCAACAACAAATTGTCACTGTTTTTTGTTGTTGAATATATGCTATATGGTAATTTATGGACCTAATAGGTATCTAAAGCCATTTTATTTGTTTTTATCTTGCATTTTGGAATTGTAAATCCAGTTTTTTTCCTTTAATTTTTTTGGGGCCCCCCAAGAGAGTGGGGCCCTAAGCTATAGCTTGTTTAGCTTATACGTAAATCTGACACTGGGCATAGGGTAGATCAAAGCTTAATTCTGACTAGGGCTGTCAGCCAATTTAAAAATACATCAGTTGATTAATCAGATTATTAGATAAGTAGTTAATTAACAAATTTGGGTTTAAGAGCAAAACCCAATAGGTGAAGACAGCAACAGTCTTTCCATTTTCAGAAGGATTCAATCATGTGTCATAGAATATTAGGAGTGGACTTAGAAGAGGCACCACTTTCTGCATGACAGCGTTCTCCAACACTGTGCGCTCCAGATGATTTGGACAATAACTCCCATCAGCCCCAGCCAGCACAGTATCTGAGGCTGATGGGGATTTCATTCAAAGCAGGCATAGGCAAATTTGGCCCTCCAGATGTTTTAAGACTACAACTCCCATCATCCCTGACCACTCGCCCTGTTAGCTAGGGATGATGGGAGTTGTAGTCCCAAAACATCTGGAGGGCCAAGTTTGCCTATGCCTGTTCTAAATTATCTGGAGGGCACCATGTTGACAAAGGCCACTGTAAGAGAACAAAAGGGGAATGCCTCTTGAAAATAAGCTGGCAAGCACCATCTTAAGTACCTTATAATTAGAGGCACTTTTTTAGTTGATTAAAGGGGACTTTTTTGGAGGGGAATTAATGAACCTTACTGATTAAGACCACAGTCCTTTGCACATTTATGTGGAAGTCTAACCACATTCTGTGGGACTTGCTTCTGAATAAACCTGCACAGGATTCCACTGCAAATCAATTAAACATTGCACCACTAATTATAAACTATCATTTTGGAAAGCGCAGGGAGGGGGGGTGTTTGGGGAGGAAATCCGAGCCTTAAAATTAACCTGGCACCATACATTTCTCCTGATGTAGTCTCTGCATCACAGACCTCCATCGATGCCCTAATAACACTTCCACGTTTCTGGCTCTTCTCTGAAATTTGGAGGGGTGTGTAGGAGAGAATTACACCATATAGAAACATTTTCTCCCTGCTCTTTTGTTTTTGCTAGGAATCTTTCACTTCTGTTTCTTGTCAGCAATCTGCCTGAGCCAAGAGACAAGTACAGGGATGCAGAAGCTCATATAGAGCAGGGTGGCTCCCAGCCACACCTTAAAGGTGCACAGTGCCCTAGCTAGCACCCTGAGAGACACTCCTCAACGCCTTCCTTGGCACAGCCATCCTTTTGGCACCGGCTGGGACTCCTACACTCAAACTGAGGCAAATGCAAGGGTTTTGCAATTTCTTGGGAAAAAGTGAGAGGCAGGCTGCCTGCGGGCTTCAGACAAAAAGAGCTTTTTTGAGATCTTGTTCTGCTCTTAGCTAGGAAAACAGCTGCACTGCACAATCAAGAATGTGGGGGTGGGGAATAAAGGAAAAATTGCCGACACCTTCCACTTTGAAGAGAGCCACTCCCAGAAAAATGTTTAATTTACGATACATGGTCTGGAAGATTTCATGCTGCTACTGAAGTTTCCCAAACTTGGGATGGGGTGGGGGGAGATTCTACCTCCTGGATTAAAATTGGAGGCCCTACTTACACAAATATCCTACTTTTATATCCCATCTTTCCTCCCAGCTGCTCAAATAAACATTTCCCTCCTTATCCTCACAACTACCCTGTGAGGTAGATTAGGCTGAGAGATGCTGGCTGGCCCAAGGTGACCCAGGCAGGTTTATGACCTAGTGTGGATCTGAATCCTATCTACCCACTGGTCCTAACCCAACACTAGCCATTATACCACACTGGCTCTCAACTCACACCCCCAAAAATATAATTTGGAAGAAGGCCTACCAGTCATTTAACAGAGACTAACCTTCTGTGTGTCTCCATAGGAGCCCCTTGTTATAGAACCACCTGCCTGTGGGAGGAGGTCATTTTAATTGGATCTGTATTGGGAACAGCTGAACCACTTTCCTACACAGAAGGCAGTGGAGGCTGCCTCTAATCAGTGAGGTGAAGTGCTAAAATTATCTGCTGACGTTTCCCAAATAGTACCATATTTACTTGAGTCTAAGCGCCATTGAATCTAATGTGCACCTCAATTTTCAGAACCTTGAAACCCCCAAAAAAGTATTTGCTAGTGAATGTAAATGTGCCATCAAATCTAATGTGCACCTTAATTTTCGCATCGTAATTTGGCCAAAAAAGGTGAACATTAGATTTGAGTAAATATGGTATATTTTGCTGTGGGAAACATTCCAATATTGGTTATGCGTTGTTTTAATAATAAATATTAGTAAAATAATGAATTAAAGAAATACAAATCAAATTGGGCAGCAGGAATGGATCGAATACTAGATAAATCTAAAATCAAAGTTGGTGTACAAAGGTGACTACTTTTAGGAAGCATACAGTTCTTCAGACATGCTCAAATTAGTATGCTAACAGTTTCCAAGTGCCTTTATTTGCTCACACAAGCCACTTAAAAATCTAAATAATGTGCAGGTAAGTGTATGCTATTGAGCTGAAACGTCTTAATATCTACAAGCATTCTAATAAAAATAATTTACAAGGGTTGCATCCAATGCTGGTCCTACTCAGAGTAGACCTAGTGAAAATGGTCATGCCTAACATAGGCCCATTCATGTCAATGGGTCTTCTCTGAGTAGGACCGCGGTTGGATACAACCCCAAAACACCGGAATTGCTTGAATATAACATTTAAACCATATTAGCAGTGCAATCCGATACATGCCTACCTGGTTTATTAGCAGGTAAACTGATACAGGATTTCATCTTAAGTGCGTTTCATTGATTCCCTCCCCGCAACCCGCTCCTCCTCAGAATCAAATATTTAAACTGAACTGCTTTTGTCTATTGGGAATCCAGTTTTTAATGCCTGTTCCAGTATTTTAACAAAACCTTGGGGGTAAATGCTACCTGCGGGTCTCCCCTTCTCAAGAACGCCCATCTCCTCCTTGTACACTGCTGCCTCTGCCCGTTTGATTGCCTCTCCCTTTGGACCCAATCCCTTCTGGGGGAAGGGAGCAAGCCATGCAGAGGTCACCACACCTCCTTGCAGAATCTGGAAGAGGAAAGGAACAGCCAATCACAGCAGCAGAAGAGGTCAGAAGGACCCAGGAACTTGCAGAGTGGCCATGGCATGTGCCCGATAATGAGAACTACCCACGACACCCACTGATCTACTTACAGAAAATTAAAATGAGCTTTTCCAGCTGCTGGATCCAGGAAATTCTGCGGAGCTACGAGACGGCTGTGGGCTGGTATCTTTCCCATCCATTTCCTCTGCCCCTCGCCAGTTCAACTGCCCTCCCTCTGATTGGGTCTACGACAATCTGCACTATGAGGTCATCAACCATCATAGAGACACAGACATACTACGTATCATACTATCAATCCATCACTAAGATTTTGCCCATTTTGTGTTGGGGTTTAATTATAAGGCACTTTGGGAACAGTGAACTGGGAAAGGAGTGTATAAATGCCAATAACTGTATATGCTGCAAAACAAAAGATCCATGAGCTATTTACCCATCCAAACATTTGCTTAGCCAATGAGTCTATACCACAAATCCGGAAACTGACGTGTTAGGGCCCACTGCTGGGATAGCTTTACTATAAACAGAAGTAGCAATGGGGACCATGTTAATCTGACAAAAGTATCAAAATACTTTTTTAAAAAAATAACCAAAACTGGTTGAACTTAAATACTTTATTCAACCTAGGTGTGTAGTATGTTCCACAAATCACACTTAATGTAGTTTAAAAATTGAACAGAAACTGTATTATTATTATTATTATTATTATTAAATAATAATAATAATCCCCCACCCTTCACCCTAAGGTCTCAAGGTGGGTTGCAACCATTAAAACAGAATGTTAAAAACAGATTAAAACAATTTACAATCTCAGAAATAAGGTGCGTCCTAAAAAATAAAGCACTCCATTAGATTTTTTTTCTAATGCAAAAGAATTCCAATGTAAATTAATTGATCCTGATTTAATCCCCACCCCACCCCCGAAATCCCATATCACGGGTAGGTAGGTGGATAGATAGCTCTGATTCCTGGGGATAATCTCCTAGGGGGGAAAGTTAATTACAACTTTGGAACTTCCCAAATTTGAGTTGAATTGTGAATCCAATAATTATGTTACTAATTCATTTTATGAAGCAATATTTTTAGAATTGTGCCGCAGAGGAAAAACATAGTAATATAGTAGTGGAAAATATTTCATCTTATATCACTGATTATGATGAATTTCACAAGTTGACTTGGGACCCAAAGTAAAAAGGTGGGGTAAATATTTTTTAAAAAATTGAATAAAACAAAATTAAGCACACAAGTTCTGGAAACACAAATCAGAAATTGTTTTTCCTAACAGTTACAGTTGTTCTCTCCAACACTGTAAATACTGGAGGCTCAGCTGAATCTTTTTGTTACCTAAACCACAGTGGGGCTGGTCATGGCTGGAAACAGGAAGCTTTCTGTACATGCTCTAAAAAAGCACTCTTTCTTGGAATTTAAAATAAGCATAGAAACCATCAATCTCACTCTCACACACATCTTTTGGAAGAGTTTAGCTAGCTACTTATTTTGGAAGAGAGGAAGCAGCAGCTTATTTCCTGTAAGGAGATTTCAAACACACACACACACACACACACACACACACACACACACACACACGTACACCTGAGAGTCAGAGCGGGGAACGAAGAATCCCAAGGCCATGCAATTGTCCTTGAATCTGCAAGACTGAACAAGGACGGCTTTCCCCCCACTTTTTGGCAGGGACTTTTTTTAAACAAACAAACTGAAGAAACACTGAGGATTTAAGTAAACAGCAAAAGATTTATCTGACAGGCCAGCTAAGGAGTCTCTCTTCCCCCTCCCCCCCCCTTTCACAGACATGGCTGAGAGTTCACATCGCCCAACTTCTCCAAAAGCAGCACCTCATCAATATACTCCCCCCCCAATGAGAGACACCCTGTCCAATGCAACAGACAAAGCTCCCCTCCCCCAAAGAAGGCTGCTATGTTATTGAAGGTGACAAAGTGTGTATGTGTGTGAGGGGAGCAAAATTTGCTCCCCCATAAAATGACTCTTCACCCGTCCCCCATTCCTGATCTCCATATCTCTGTAGTTACTAGAATAAAACATTTTCACATGCAAAAAAATGGGCCATAAATTGGATTTTTTATATACAGTGGTACCTCGGTTTATGAACACAATTGGTTCCGGAAGTCTGTTCATAAACTGAAGCGTTCATAAACTGAAGCAAACTTTCCCATTGAAAGTAATGGAAAGTGGATTAATCCGTTCCAGACGGGTCCGCGAAGTACTTAAACTGAAGCGTTCATAAACTGAAACATGGGTGTAATTGGTTCCGGAAGTCTGTTCATAAACTGAAGCGTTCATAAACTGAAGCGAACTTTCCCATTAAAAGTAATGGAAAGTGAATTAATCCGTTCCAGATGGGTCCACGGCGTTCATAAACCGAAAATTCATAAACCGAGGTGTTCATAAACCAAGGTTCCACTGTATATATAAAAAAAGGCTGGCGTACTGAGCAGGCTTCCTTTATAGTTCAGTCCTACAGATTTGGATGGGAGTTTCTATCAGAGAAAATGCATTTAGGACAGATTTGCCTGGCCCCTCTCCTCACATTCAGAAGAGATTAAAGCCATTTCCTACATGACCAATCATTTCAGAGCAAATTGAAACTGACACTGTCCTCCTCTGCTCATCCCCACCCCCACCCCCGTGAACAGACCCTGGACATCAATAAGTACTTTTTTAAAAAAATTAAAACAGTGGTGCCAGTAATAAATTTGCATAACCATCTCAAATTGTGTTAAGATTTCCTCAGAAAGTTACCTCAGAAAGGAAAACCCAAAGAGTTTTCCCAGAGGAAAAGGGAGAGCCTTGCCTCTCCTTCACTCAAATGCATTACTGTGGACTTTATTTGACTTCAAACTCCTCTTTTCTTAGAAGAAACATAGGTTCTCCTCAGGACTCCATGCAGTTTTCTCAAATCAACTCATGAGGCAGCAAGCGGGAGAACCTCCAATTTTAGCACATGTGACGTCATCTTGAATAATCATCTAAAGGACTACTTAATGCTCTTCAAACTACTTCTTCGTGTAAAGAAAGACCCTGACAGAAAAATCATGATGTACCAACTTATGAAAATAATATAGCCTGTTTTCAGCATCTTGATCAATAACCCTCCAATGTTGTTGTTGTTGTTTAGTCGTTTAGTCGTGTCCGACTCTTCTTGACCCCGTGGATCAGAGCACACCAGGCACTCCTGTCTTCCACTGCCTCCCGCAGTTTGGTCAGACTCATGTTGGTAGCTTCAAGAACACTGCCCAACCATCTCATCCTCTGTTGTCCCCTTCTCCTTGTGCCCTCAATCTTTCCCAACATCAGGGTCTTTTCCAAGGATTCTTCTCTTCTCACGAGGTGGCCAAAGTATTGGAGCCTCAGCTTCAGGATCTGTCCTTCCAGTGAGCACTCAGGGCTGATTTCCTTCAGAATGGATAGGTTTGATCTTCTTGCAATCCATGGGACTCTGAAGAGTCTCCTCCAGCACCATAATTCAAAAGCATCAATTCTTCGGAGATCAGCCTTCTTTATAGTCCAATTCTCACTTCCATACATCACTACTGGGAAAACCATAGCTTTAACTATATGGACCTTTGTCAGCAAGGTGCTGTCTCTGCTTTTTAAGATGCTGTCTAGGTTTGTCATCACTTTTCTCTTCAATGCTTCTGTCATGTGAGGAGAGCTTTTATACTCCAAAATCATACCCGCTTATGAAAAATATATATCCATTAATGTTTAACTAATTGATCCACTTAAGACTATTTAGTGAGGGATATATGTTTGTGACTGAACCTCCAAATGTTGCTGAAGGGTGAAACTCTATAAAGAAGCAGGGGGGTGGGGCGTTGAGAAAAGAGAAAGAGGGAGATATTATCTCAAAAGTCCTGCTTATTACCCACAACCCTGCAGTGTGTGTGTGTGTGTGTGTGTGTGTGTGTGTGTGTGTGTGTGTGTGTAGATTTCATGTCCCAAAAGACAAGCTGCAAAACTACAAAAATAAAAGTGGGTTGCTGAGAGTTGGAGAAATCTCCTTTTCTAGAAAGGCCCGCTTCGTGCTCACTTCTGCCCCATTTCAAATATTTTTACCTTATTTGGATAAAATATATTATTTTTCTAATGGAAGGAAAGCTTCCCCCTCTGCTCTAAAGAGTTGGTTTTCCCCCTTCAGTCCAGCTGCCTGCCTTTATTAGGTTAATGTTTGCTCCCTTTAGTGGGGGATGAGATTGTATTGGTGGTGTGTTCCCCTCAGCTGAGAAGCACAGCTAATCACACACAATTCAGGATTCCCATTACACAAGCAATTGCCCCTTGCTTGTCCTGTTTAATGTTGTTTCCAAGTTGCTTCCCCCTGCTACTTGGTTTTGTTTTTCCCTGCTAGGGTCCAAGCCCAGGTTTTGTGGCAACAACAGTGGGTCATTTGATACTCTCCTCCCCACCCTGGTCACAGCAGCAGTGTTGTCAGGCAGAAAATCAACAGGTGCTGCGCTGCTCCACCAACTTGGGGCGCTTCTTGGACAGCCAAGATGGTGCCCTCGAGACAGTGCTTAGTGTCAGACTAAGGCCTGGGACATTAGCTACTCCAGGTCTGTCAGGAAGCAATGCCAATATGTGAGAACTTGTGAATTACATTTCTTCATCAGTCATCAGTTAAGAAGAAGCAAGTGCCTGGGAGGGCTGCTGCAACACAACCCTAGTTTCTGCAGAGCCAGTGTGGGGGAAATCCTAATCAATTGAATCATGCAGCTGAATCCCATATGGAAAAACCATCAGATAGGAGTGGTATTTATTATCTTTGGACATCACAGCATGTTTTTAAAAGCATTAAATAAGAAAATCAGCATGAAGTAGCATCGCCTCTTAGAATATTTCGTCTTCTTTTGCAAAGCCCCAAATCCAGTACTTATATTCCGTTTGCTTTTGAAAACAAATCAAGTAGCTAGGCCTGTTTGAGGAGCTAAACTTAAAAAAAGAAATCAGAAGCCGTTAAAAGCAGAGGGCCTCATAAACTCCCAGGTAAACACAAGGTGCTCAGTATTTATCATGAAGAACCTCATGCATTCCAAAACATGACTTACAAAACCTAAACTATGGTAACCTACTAAGGGAGTGAAGTATTGAAGAGCTCTTGGTCATCCATGCTGAAAGAGCCATCAATGATGTTGGGAGACACAAGATAGCCTTTCAGTAGCCACAATAGGGCTACAAACGTGTAGGTGGGTCCTCTTGAACTGAGTAATCATCTCTCAATCTAGCCTACCTCTAAAGCGTGTTTTGAGGATAAAATAGGAGGGCGAGGCCAAAATCTTGCATGCTGCCTTAAGTCCGTTAAAGGAAAGGCAGGATATAACAAATAAATAATAAATGTAACAAATAAACAATGCACAAAATAAAGATAAATATAGCAGCAACAAAACTAAAAAATAATTTAAAAAATCCAAGCATCATAATTAAAGCCCCCAAACCTTACCAGACCAAGGCTGTCCATTCTGTAGTGTTAGAAGAGGTGCTTTTTTCCTTCTGGAACCAGAATAATTAAGGACCTATAGCATAGGTAGGCAAACTAAGGCCCGGGGGCCGGATCTGGCCCAATCACCTTCAATATCCGGCCCGCAAACGGTCCGGGAATCAGCGTGTTTTTACATGAGTAGAATATGTCCTTTTATTTAAAAATGCATCTCTGGGTTATTTGTGGGGCATAGGAATTCGTTCATCCCCCCCCCCAAAAAAAAATATGAAAGAGTTTGCTGACCACTGACCTATAGGCTCACAAGGAAGGATGGCTAGCAACTAAAGGTCAGGCCTTTGAGCTTTTTAAAGCGTAAACAAACATGCCCAGCGGGGGAGAATCTATATAGGTGCACAAGTCACAGCTAGTCCTTGCAGATCAGTCCATATGGAATAATTCAGATGTCCATACAAGTAGGCCTCACTCATCGCTCAGATGTTGAGCATATGTTTTATGAAGAGAAGGTCTGGGGCAGGCATCCCCAAACTGCGGCCCTCCAGATGTTTTGGCCTACAACTCCCATGATCCCTAGCTAAGAGGACCAGTGGTCAGGGATGATGGGAATTGTAGTCCAAAACATCTGGAGGACCGAAGTTTGGGGATGCCTGGTCTGGGGTATAATCCCATGGGGAACCTGTGGCCCTCGGGATGTCATTAGACTACAGCTCCGATTGGCCCCAGCCAGCACGGACAATAGGATAATGGGAGGTGTAGTCCAGCAATATCAGGAGGGCCGCAGGTTCTCTGGGAACACTGGACATAAGAACATTAAGAAGAACCACCTGCTGTATCTTGTCCAGCATCCTGTTCGCACAGCAGCCAACCAGATGCTGATGGGAAGCTCAGAAGCGAGACCCGAGTAATTTCAGGCACCTGGCATTCAGAGATGGAACATAGGCAATGTGGCTAGTAGCCATCCATGGATTCGTTTAAACCTCTTGGTGGCCATCATGACTTCATGTGGCAGCAAGTTCCATAGGTTTCGCTACGGTGTGGACTTTCTTTTGTGTGTCCTGAATTTCCAAACATTCAGCACAATTAGATGTTGCCAAGTTCTAGTGTTATTTTTTTTGGGGGGGGGGTGTTCCTCTGTCCACTTTTTCCATACCTACCCATAGTTCTATACACCTCTATCATGTCTCCTTCTACTTACCTTTTCTCTAAACTAAAAAGGCCCAAACCTTTTCTCATGGGGGAAGCTGTTCCAACCCTTCATCAGATAGTGTGGCATGTTAAGGCAACTCCCTACCATCCCATTACATTAACCATCTTGGGACCCTCATGTGAATTTTCTCAAGATGAAGAGAAAAATTGAAAGGTCCTCAGCCCCTAACCGGGGTCAATTTTTTACTTGCTATTAACTAATTCACCCCAGGTAAACAAACCAGAGACTGAGGAGAGTTCAGAGGCTCCTTTCCCAAGATAACTATGAGCTGTGGTCACTAATTGGAATTTGTATGTATAAAATCAGTGCTTTTTTTTCTTTAAAAATGTTTAGGGGTACTCTCATTTTGATTCAAGAAAATCACCATTTTATAGTTCAAATCAGGAAAAATAAATACAGTAAATGGACAAAAGTAAAAAGATTCACAAAATGTTTAGGGGTGTGTGTACCCCCATAAAAAGCACTGTATTTGTATTAAAGGCTTTCAACAAAGGAAGTCTGAACCAAAGTCTTTTCCCTTAAAAAATAAAATAAACCCTTTAAATAGTTCTTTGGTACCTACTATCCAGTGGAAACAGTAGGAGCAAAATTATCCTGTTTGTATTGTAAACCTCATAAGTTACCCTTTTCAAATACTTCCCCAACATAATTTTCCACATTCTCTAAGTGACTGCCGTTGTCCAGGCAGCTATTTTCGAATCCTTCTATGTATATAAAGCGGGCACTGATGGGACAATGCATTTTCATCATGAGACCTTATTTGCGTTCTGGTCCTGTTGTTTCCATCTGACAAAAGATTCTTGGCTTGTGGGAGACAAAGCAGGGTGGGCCGGGGGGGGGAATCTTCTGAGGAAAGCTTGTACTGTACTTTCAAACACCCTTCAAAATTTGCCTTGTTTTAGCTAAATGTAATGTTCTTCATGAGTGTTAAAAGGGGAGAGGGAGAGAGAAAGAGAGAGAGAGAGACTCCTGGGAAAGATATTAGTCCATTTAAGGAATGAGAAATCACTGCATTCAATAACAGGTCTAAATACAGTCATGGAAAGGTCCCTTCTCTCGCCCCATAAGCATGAAAATGTCACCGTGTACTAGACGCAGTGGGGGAAAGATCCAGGAATCACTCATTTCTTTTAAAGAGGGCAAATAATTCTGCTAAGTGAGGACACGGCTAAATTTACGTGTGCCGTACACAAAACTTTTGAAGTGCTCCCGAGTCACAAAGGAAGTAGCTTCACCATACCAAGGAATATCACAAATTGTCCCTGGTGCTCCTTGCCTCTGGAGAGATGCGGTGTGTCTTGTGCGCTTGTGGTAATTAAAATTCCACACCAGGGATTTTGGGAAGGGGCTACAATTGAGTGGCAGAGGCAGACAGGCTTTGCAATGCGGTCAGTCCCAGGCATCTCCAGGTAGGACTAGGAATGCACCTTGTTTAAAAACCCTGAAGGACTGCTGCCAACCAGTGTAGACAATACAGAGCTAGACAGACCAATGCTTCGAATGGGTATAAGACTTCTTGTGTTCCTGTGATTTAAGGAAAAAGTCATAGCTCGGTGATAGAGAGAGAGAGAGAGAGAGAGAGAGAGAGAGAGAGAGAGAGAGAGAGAGAGAGAGAGAGAGAGAGAGAGCGCACGCACATAAATGCAGAAGGTCCCAGGTTTAATCCCTCGCATCTCTAGTTGGACCCTTATCTGCCTGAGACCCTCAGAGAGTGACTCCCAGTCAGAACAGACAATCCTGGGCTGGACAGACAAATACTCTGATCTGGTATGACAGTTTCCTATAATTCCTAATTTTGTGGCTGTATGAATTATTCAAATCCAATTAATTTGCAATACTATTCTCTATGGCTTTCTTTCTTTTTTTAAGTTTCCCCCTACAATTTATTGTTAGGTTCATTAGTTGTGAAAAGGAACAATATCTAACACAGGAACCTTAGTCCTCCACCCACTGAGAATCTTATTTGTCACCCCCACCCAACCTGTGAGATTTCAGCAGGCATTTGTGCCAATATTTTCAAGGTCATTTTCACTGCTGTAAGCGCTAGAAACTTGTTGCTTTGTTAGCAGTCATAACCATTGGCAGACCTATCCTCCATGGGCTTGCCTAATTCAGTATGGAGCCATCTAAGCTTGTGACCTTAGCCTCACACCTTGTGGAAACGAGTTCCGTAGGCTAATTGTGTGAAAGTAACAAAATGTTCCCATAAGCAAAATAGGAGCACCAATTCTTCTTTAAAAGAGTACAAAAACTGCCCGGAACCTCCTCACACTAATCAAAATGAGGTTAAATCATTTGAACAGTTAAAAACGAAAGTCAACTGTTTGGACCATTTGCATTGGACCAGTTGCAGAAAGCGCATTTTCAGAGGCGATAATAAGGAGGTAGCTCCATGTCCCTTGTCTGAGGTGCTCCCTAAGTGAAGCGTGTGGAGCTAATTGTGGTTTGGACATGAAATCTGTTTACTTTTAAAGATATTTAACAGCAACGAACTACACTCCTTCTCTGACTTTTCTTTTTTCCTAAAGAGGATTCGGTTCTGGAATCCATCCTACCTCTGTTCCCAGCTGAAAACAGGCAGGCGATTTCAAAAAAGGAAGAAAAATAAACTACAGCCATAGCAGCAAAGCGCCCGCCGTTAAATAGTGGTAACTCATATTTATTACAATTATATACAATCATATTTTATAGTTGGATTCTATACATGATCACACGGACAAGCACATTTTTTTTCGGTTTCGCCTCTTGGTGAGGATGAGGAGGCAGTGAGAGACCCGAGAGATGTTAGTTAACAGGAATCGAGGCTCTTTTAAATATCTATCTATATATTTTTCCTCTCTTTCTTTGAATGAAAAAGTGAACAGAGACTGGACATCGCTGGACCATTTGCTCCACCCAATAAGGCAGGGATGTGGGTTGAGGACCTTCATAGCCCTCCATGATGTTTTTGGGCTTCAGTTCCCATCAGCCCCTGTAGCAGCAGCCAGTGGTCAGGGGAGGAAGATGGGAATTGTAGTCCAGTGAGTTGTACTCTTTCCCAGCCCTGCAGTAAGGCAAAAGTGAGGTGGGCAAGAGGGATGGGGGGTGGATGCGGGGAGGAAGGGTGACACAGGAGCAAGGAACAGGCCTCCACACAAAAATCGTGAACTCTGCCTGGCAGATATGAGGGGCAAAGTGCCTCCTTGTTTCCTTTGTTCAGGCCCAATGACGTGGAAAAGGCATGGGGAACCACTGGACCTCCAGATGTTGCTCGGCTCTTATGCTGGCTGGGGCTGACAGGGGCCTGGCATCCAACAACACCTGGAAGGCCACAGCTGCCCCATGCACTGTTTAAAATGTTCTTCATAAAAGTCACAAGCAGCTACTCATGCAGAGACATGACAGGGAGTTTCCTTTCTGGACAGAGTTTCCAGCTACCAGGAATGGGAAACCTTTGGCCCTCCAGATGTTGCTAAAAGCCATCTCCCATTGTCCCAGACAATGGGAGAAGCTTGCTGGGGCTAATGGGAGTTGTAGTTCAGGAATGTCAGGAGGGCTCCCCGAAATTGACTTAGAAGAACTGAGCAGTCAACGGTCATGGCAAGAACCTGTACTGGAACTGGGAAGGAGACAGAAGGGGAACTGGGCTCAGTACCTTCTCCTCCTTCAGGGAAAATCATGAGCTTGCTTTAGGCATTTAACAGCAAGGAAAAATGAGGACTCATGAAGAAAGGGAGAAAAAGAGGAGTAAAGGATGAGAGACAGAGGAAGGGGGAGCAGCAGTGCTAAGCCTCAGGCACAGGGCATTTTTTTGGATGGGGCAGGAGATGTTAAGAAACTGGGCCAACAACCCAAGCCTTCACAGAATTGCTCCCTCTAATGTAGCAAATCACGCTGCCAGCAAACATGCCACACTATTGTTCCCAATACACTGTCTCCCATTCTAGTCCTACTCAGTGGAGACCCATGGGAATTAATAGGCATAATTAACTTAGGCCCATTAATTTCTGTGGGTCTACTCTTAGTAGAACTTAGCTTACAACCCTAGGACAAAGAGGGAGTTGGGGGATCTTCAGAAGACAACCGCTTTGTTCAGAAATGAAATGGAAGCTAGAGAATCTGGGAACCCCACAAAAAACATTTGCTTTTCATAAAAGGTGGGGGTGTTTTGTTTTTTTAATCTGAAACTGAACTAGGGGCAGGGAGGAAATAAGTCACCAGGGGGGAGAGAGACAGATGTCACACTGGTGGCTCTGGGGAGTCGTTCAGAAGGCAGTAGCCCCCCCCCCCTGTTTGCAAAGCGGATGTTAGTTGAGTTAGATGGTTGCCGGAGAGGAAGAGAGTTTAGGAACAGACAGGATGGAACCTGAGGTCCATCGTTTGATATTTGGATTTGTGTTATGTTGTCAGCAAGGAGGCCCATTTCTCTGGCTGCAGTGTGGGCCAAGTAGCAACCGAGCTCCTTTCGGAGGTGCAATGTGAGGGAGGAGTGGCTTGTAGCGTGAAAGAAAGGGGAGCCACTGGAAAACAGAACTGGCGGGTGAGGGGCTGCTCGGGCCTTGGCCCACAGGCCGCTTGGTTTGCAAGATGGTCACAATGCTAATTGTGTTGAATCACAGGGGCGAGACAGGGAGAAATCACTGGGCAGGGAGAGAGGCCCGAGGAACAGAGCACGGCCAAGAGGTGCAGAGGGTAGGGGTGAGCAGGTGGCACCCCTCCCCAGCCGCACTAGTCAATTTCGTTCTCGTTGCTGGCTCCCTCAGGCCTCCGTAGCTTTTCGACTTGCTCGTTGATTTGCCCATCACCTCCTCGCCGGTCCTCTGTCTGGACATCCACACATTCTTCCTCGTCTACATGGCTGACATCGTCGTCTTCGTCCTCTTCCTCTTCTTCCTCCCCCTCCTCGTCCCCTTGGCCCTCCCGCTTCTCCTCCTCGCCTTGGACCTCCATCCGGACTTGCCCCTTGAGGTCGATCAGTGCCTCGCCCCCTTCCTCAGGGCCCAGCAGGTGGCAGCTGACCTTGGGCCCTTCGGGGCTGTGGTTCTCCTTCACGGGCGAGGAGGAGTTGGACTCGTTGCTGACGGGGGAGATGTCACTGCTGGTGTTGTGGTTGTTGGTTACGGGGTTGGAGGGCGATGAGGGCTTCACTGGGATCTGCCAGGATGGGATTTTAGGCGCAGATGGAGAGGGAGGGAACTGCCTCCTGGGAGGAAAGGAAGAAACAGAGCAGCTTAGATCCAGCTCCATGACCTGCTGAATTGCTCCTTGTTCATAAAGGACCTAAGAAGAGCTCCTGTTCTCACAGCGGCCAACCAGATGCACCAATGGGAAACTCACAAGCAGGACCAGATCACAAGAGCACTCACTGTAGTGATTCTTACCTTTGTATAGTAAGCCACCTTCCAGGCATGCAAATGCAAACATACAAACCCCTCTCTCTATCCCCCATTCAGGCAAGCAAGAGTCAATAGCAGAGTTCAATGACATGTTCCAGCCAGGCATAAATACTCAAGAAGCGTGCACAGCAGGGCCAGTGAGGAAGCATGGCCTGGAGAGAGGAGATGCCAGAGGCCTGGGTGCCAGATAGAGAGGCCTGGAGAGGTTGCATTTGTCCCATGGGCCTGAGATCACCCCCACACCTGCATTCAGGAATCCCCAACAGGCTTCCATGGTCGCTGTTAACCCAGAATCCTGTGTTAGTCACTATTGTAGGCTAGGAGCTGTTTCTTAGAAAAGCCCTATGTAGTGTCAGGGACATGTAGGGATTTTCAGAGGTGGAATGAAAATGGGAGGACGTCTGACCCTCTTGGCAAAGCCTTTCCCCCCTTAGCCAAGAAGCCCCATATCGGAAGCGCCCGCCGCCTTCTCTGCATGCAAACGAGCAAACGCTCCGCATTATTCACCAGTATCATAAATGCTATCAAGAAATTCAATTGGGAGGCTTTTCTCCCTGGCTGCGGTGTCACGGCCTCTTGCTTTGCTGCAAAGGGAGGGCTTGAGCTGGCTGGTTCTGTTTATTTATTTTAAGAAATATATTTTCCAAAAGCACTTATCTCCACAGCCGCATTAATACACACATACACACACACCCCAACAGCGACAATGAATTTCCTGTTAATGATGAGATGTCCCTTTGCGGACACACAGACAAGAGGACGGGTGTCCTTGAGTTCTGCATGAGAAACAGAACTCCACTGGAGTTCTGCATGAGAAACAGGTTTAGGCCAGGGAGGAAATCCCAGGCCTGGGGGCAAAATGTGGCCCTCCGGTCCTCTCCGTTTGGCCCTTGGTACCCTCCCCAGGCCACACCCTCTCTTCTTAGCCACACTGCACAATGGCTGTGCTTTGTACGCTCCTTGAGTGTCTCTGCCTGGCTGGAAATGTGTCCTTGAATGGTGAAAATGCCTCTTGCTTGCGTGCATGGAGGACACAGAGTGGCATGTGTGTGTGTACAAACCAGCCTACTGCACAAAGGTAAAATGTGCATTCATTGCTCCGCCCACTTTTGCCTCTATCCCCGCCCACCACTGGCATGTTGCCCCTAGAAAGTTGCTTAAAAGGAAATGTGGCCCTTGGGCTGAACAAGAATCTCCATCTCTGCTTTAGACATACAGTGCATCACCCCACATATCCCAATTATTGATTTTTTTAAGAACCAGTGACAGCAGTGAGGGGGAGGGGAGGCAGACTCTGAAGATGCTAGATCAGGCATCCTCAAACTCAGCGCTCCAGATGTTTTGGGACTACAATTCCCATCATCCCTGACCACTGGTCCTGTTAGCTAGGGATGATGGGAGTTGTAGTCCCAAACATAGCTGCCAAGTTATCCCTTTTTTAAAGGGATTTTCCATTATGCTGAATAGGCTTCCTCGCGAGAAAAGGGAAAACTTGGCAGCTATGGTCCCAAAACACCTGGAGGGCCGAGTTTGGGGATGCCTGTGCTAGATTCATTAGCCAGCTCCTAAAGTCCAACTCCTAAAGTCCATGGGGGTCCATCTGGTCCATGGGGTCATGAAGAGTCGGACACGACTAAACGACTAAACAACAAAAAAGTCCAACTCCCTCCCTGAACAGAGAAGGGCCTAGGACCAGCTATGCCTGGTAGGGCAGCTTCAACTATTCTTGGACCGGGAAGGTATAACTGCAAGAGTTCAGTCATTGGCATCTGGATTACTGCAAAAAAATTACTGCATTGGCATCTGGATTACTGCAATTCACTCTGTGGAGCTGCCTCTGCCCTGGAAACCACAGCTACGGTAGTACAGAATGCTGCAGCATAGGAGCGAGACCCTGCTAGTAGCTCCTCTGCTCCCACTAAATCCTGCTCAGAGTAGACCCACTAGGTGGCATTGAACTAGATTTTATTCCAAGCAGACCCACTGAAATTAATGGACCTCACTTCATGTTCCTTATTTTCAATGGATCTACCCACTGAAATTAACAGGCCTAAGAGAGTCACTCGTGTCCATTAATTTCAATGGGTATACTCTGAGCAGGACTAGCACTGGATGCAACCCCTACAATTTGTTAATCTGTTGGTAAATCGCTTCGAGACTGTTTTGGTATCAAGCAGTATATAAGCACAGGAAAAAAGAAAGACAGGTATGCAGAGAGGCCCTGTGGGTCTGTGGGTTGCGTTATAGAGAAACTGGCCCCTTAGAACTTCCTCCAAGAGGGGAAGAGTGCTGTTGTGTTTGAATCCTGCTTGCGTGTTTCCTGCAGGCAATGGGATGTCCACTGAGAGAGAAGACGATGCTGGACTTAGATGGGCCATTAGCCTGTTCCTGCTGCCAGTCTCTTCGTAGGATCTTGTGGTTTTGTATTATTGCATACCTGTTTAGAAGCAGCCCTTTTAACGAATAAATCTCCGACTTCAGCTCGTTGATATTCTGAGATTCCAGGATCCAGTTAGTGGACGTCGTGGCCTAGGGTGCAAAGAGGAAGTCTTGGTCAAAGGCAGGTGAACTCAGACGTGGACTTTCAAGAGAAAGTATCCCAAGAACACAGGCTCTCAAAAGCGTTTCTGAGGATGGCCAATCTCCTGCATTGTTGGTCTTTCAAAGGACTCATAAAGGTTGCAGGCAGATGTTTCCACTACAACAGCTAGGAGTTAAGGGGACAGCACATGAGGATTGGCCTGCCTTGATTTTTTTAAAAAATAAACAATTTTTATTGAAGGCCAAAGAGGGATAATGGATGTACGAATTTGTGCATGGAATTACCTTGAGCTCTCCAACCACAGGACTTTTGCATCAGGATCTGCCTGGTGGATATATTTTTTTTTTTGGGGGGGGTGTTAGGTATACCCTACAAGCCTGCCCACCCTTAACTAACCCCAAAGCGTTCTGACTAATAGTTTTCTAACCATTACAACAGTAAAGGGCTTTTTGTGGGGTGGAGAGTTAGTATCCCTGACCTTGCAATAACCCTGGCATAACTGTAACCAGTTGTCACAAGTGGTCGCAGTGCAAGGCTCAGGGGAGAAGGAGGCAACAGGCTCCGCCCATAAGCCACCATTTTGCCACTGAGGGACCTGGGGACCTTCTGCATGCAAAGCAGATGCTCTACCACCGAGTTGCAGCCCTGCGCTTAACACATAGCAACATACAAGAAGCTGTTTTATACTGGATTGGATTGAGTCAGAAAACTGATCCACCTAACTCAGTACTGTCTGCATTGACTGGAACCAGCTCTCCAGGGCCTCAGATCAGGGACATCCCATGGAGGTTGAATCCGGGACCTTCTGCATGCAAGACAGGTGTCCTGCCACTAAGCTATGGTCATTTCCTGATCCTCAGGGTTCCAGAGTGTGTTTGTGTTTTTAAGAAGGGGGATCCTGCAACTCTCAAGTCCATCCATGCCAGGTGTAATCCCTGGTTGGTCTCGGGGAGGGGGGGGGGACACACACACCCAGCCCTACATGGAGAATGAACCTGGGGCCTTCTGCATGCAAGACAGGTGCTTGGCCACTAAGCCGAAGCCGTTCCTTCATCCTTGGGCTTCAAGTTGTTGTTTTCTTTTAAGTGGTGATCCAGAAACCCTGAAGTCCATCCATGCCAGATGTAATCCTTGGATGGGCTATTTAAGTCTCAGCTCACATCATCTTGCTTGAAAGTGGCTCCCTGTTGCTGCTGCTGCTTTGGCAGCAACCATTGAAGTCCCATCCCCCCCCCCGCCGCCTGCTTTTCTGGCAGCGACAGGCTCAGCTCCATAGTAGCTGACAACCCAGGCACAGATGTGTTCCCCAGGGAGGATGCCACTCCCTGAGCCTCTGAGGCAGTGGGGAATCCACAAGCCACCGTTTTTGGCTCTCTCGCGCTCTTGGAGCCCTTTGAAAACTGCAGAAGCACATTAAAGGAGCAGAGAGTGGTTTCCACTTGCTGGCCTATGCAAAAGGGATTCGGATTTCCAAAACACATATGGTGCCAGATGCTGCAGGATTTAAGAAATAAAAACCTGACATCTGGGGCTTTTAAAGCCAGCCTCTTTTAAACGGCCACAACAAAAACAAAAAACAAAACCCGCAAAACAAAAGTGGTAGAAAATTCGAGCCTACACACACACACAAATGAATGTAGCAGGTTTTCCTTTTTTCCTTTTAATTACTTAAAGCCCTTCTTTTTCATTTTTTACAGCATGTCAGCAGGAGTCTGAAAAGCCGACATAAAAACTTAAAGAGCACAGCTGAAAAAACTATGGTTGGTTTTTTGTTTTTGTTTTTAACTACTAAAGTTTAGGGAAGACTTCCCCAACCTGGCACCTTCTAGATGTTGGACTGCAACTCCCAAATGCAGCCAGCATGCCCAATGGTCAGGGAGGATGATGGGAGCTATAGCCCAATGACATCCACCTAAACTTTGGAGCTCCCTGCCTATTGATATACACCGTACACTGTTCAGTGCCTGCTTGAAACATCTATGTTTAGGCAAATCCTATCTGGACACATAGAATGCTGACATGTTCTTTTCCTCCCTACTGTCAATTGGTTTTTAAATAATTTTAAAATAAGTGCGTTCAACTGTCTTTTGTTGACTAATGTTTTAAAAACAAAAACAAATGTAAAGCACTTTAAGGTTTTGTTGCAATCTAGTATATGAATGCTATGAAATGGGGAAAAATGCACACATACACACATTGTTATTTTATATAAACAGCAGCACGTGTCACTATTTTTGGAGGAGGGCTTTAGAAAGAAGAAAAGAAAGAGGGAGGAGGAGGAATCTTGAAAGACTCCCCATCCCAACAAGCTACTTTTCTCTCCTTAAAGCATAACATATGCTCTTGATCTTAACACTTCTCAGACTCAGAAGAGAGAGTCTCCCAATTTCCTGGCTGGCTCCAGGCCACCAGCAAGACCTTCTGTCTCCCCAAAGGAAAAATGAGTGAATGGGGGCTTGGGAGGCCGGATTCCCTTTCTCCTGGTACCAAATTATTTAGGGCATCATTTGTGCCCTCCCTGCAGCCTGCGTGGCCAAATGCCAGGGGTGATGGGAATTGCAGTCCAGCAAGATCTGGTGCACCAGAGGTTCCACATGCCTGGACTAAAGAATCCTAAAAACTGGAAACACTAAGCAGAAAGGAGGCTCCCTGCTGCATCTCTGCATGAACGCCTGCTCTGGCTTTTTGTAAGCCTGATTTAAAACACGGATGCGGTACATTGCTCGTGCTGCCCAGCAGCTGCTGATGTGCTTAACTCCTGTCAAATCCTTCTTAAAAATAAAATGCCACTGCAGCATATTTCGTGGCAATCGCTTTTGCAAGCTGTTTGAGGACCCGTTTTTGCAGTTATCAAAAGGGTAAAGGGTGATGAGAAATACCTTGGAGGAAGCCAGTTCTTGAGTGAGCTCCTGAATTTTCTGCTGCTGTTGGATTAGAAGTTCCTGGACAGAAGCTAAAGTTGTCTGAAGTTGAGTCACTATTTTAAAAGAGGAGGGAAACAGAGGCGGAAATGAGATCGCAACAAATGCAAAGTGTTCTGATGTCCAACTACAAGATGCCTCCGTTCTTTCTACGTCTAATTTATCCGTGGCTTTTGCTTGCCCGAACCGCTTATAATTTATCAACGCCATGGGTAATCTACCTGCACTGTTATCTAACCTCCCCTATTTCTACTTTATCTTCCCTTTGTATAGGTGTCTATAAGCCCACAGTATATCTATCCAAAACCTCTCCCTTCTAATTATATCAGTTTATGATTTGCACTGTCTCCCTGAACTCGCACAGCCTCGGTGTCATTTATCTACCTCTGAACTGCGCGGGGGGGGAAGCTCTCCTTCGCGCTTGAGGTCTGTATATGGTTTGGAAGAGGACAACACTCCTGGAATAAGCGGCAGCAGCAAAGAAGGAACAGAAGCCCAAGTCACATCCGCAAAATACACTGAATGGGACTGAACAAGGAACCTCCCGCTGAGCTACAGCCCCTCCCCTATTGGGGGATTGGGAAGACAACATAGAATCATAGAACTGTAGGGTTAGAAGGGGTCCAGTGGGTCATCTAGTCCAACCCCTGCAATGCAGGAATCTCAACATGTGTTCCTCCATTCAATTTGAAACCCTGCTTAGGTTTGCAAAAATGTGCTAGCAGTTTTATTGCTGGGCAATTCAAAAGCAGCAGTTATCCTCCCCTCACTTTAGAAGATGCTCCTGTGCTCTGCATCTATGTTCTCACAACAGCACATGAATCAAATAATTATGCACAGCATGGAAAAAGCAGAGAAAAGTTTTTTTCCCTCCCTCTCTCATAACACTAGGACACATGGGCATCCAATGAAGGTGATGGTTGGAAGAGTCAGGAACAGACAAAAACATTTAAAATTTACTATGAAGCAGCTGCCTTTTGTTGGTTGAAAGAGTGGTTTACATTGGAAAATTCAGATATTTTGGATTTAGAAGGTTATGACAATGTATACGGTTGGCATGCATATGTATGGTATGATAAAGTGAAAGCCCACAGAGGCTTTAAAAGACATATAATTAGAAATTCATTGTACAAGGTTTGGGCCAGATATAAAGATTTACTAGAAAGGAAAACACCTAAATGGATTTCACCTTTGGAGGCCAAGGCTCGTAAAAGGTTAAATACGGAGACCGGTTGGCCGAAATATAGAGATTTATTGATTGAAGATGGAGACCAATTTAAGTTAAAAACATATGAGGAGTTGAAAGGTAAATTAGATGATTGGCTCCAATATCATCAGATAAATGAAGTGTTTAAAATGGATAGAGTAATTGGTTTTCAAACAGAGAAGTCAAAGGTGGAAACAGAACTACTAGAACCTAAGACGAAAACACTTTCCAGAATGTACAAATTGTTGCTAGAGTGGCATACGAAAGATGAACAAACAAAAAATGCTATGATTTTGTGGGCAAAGGATGTGGGACATAACATCATGATTGAGGAATGGGAAAAGTTGTGGAAGGAGAATATTAAGTTTACTGCGTGTAGTTTATTAAAGGAGAATATAATGAAGATGATGTATAGATGGTATCTTACACCAGTAAAATTAGCAAAGATATACCACAACCATGATAATAAATGTTGGAAATGTAAATGTCCACTAGTGAATGACTTCTGGAATAAGATTTATAATGAACTTAAGAAAGTGCTGAAAAGCACATTTGTTAAGAAACCAGAGGCATTCCTAGTGGGCATTGTAGGAAAGGAGATCCCTAAGAAGAAGGCATCTTTTTTTATGTATGCCACTACAGCAGCGAGACTTTTGATTGCCAAATACTGGAAGCAGCAAACATTACCAACGATTGACGAATGGCAGATGAAGATGATGGAATTCATGGAAATGGCTGAGATGACCGGACGAATCCGCAACCAGGGAGAACAAGCGATGGAAGAAGAGTGGAAAGATTTTAAATTGTACTTAAAAAAGTATGCCAAAGTAATATTTTAGATTAGAAATTAAGTGGTAAATAAAACTGTGGAATATTTGAAGAGGTTATTTAGAAGGGGGAAAAAAGAGAGATGTATTTTAAAAGGTGATTATTTGGATGTAGAATTTGCTATTTAGAAATGTATATAAGAACCACAGGGACGGGAACCCGAGGAGGTCCCAACTGACATTGTGAGGAAGATAAGATGTAATGCTTTATATTTTTTATTCTTTGTTTTTCTTTGTATTTTTGTATTCTGTATTTTTGTTTTTTCTCCTTTTTCTTTTATATTGCTTTAACCCTTTTGTGGAAAATCAATAAAAAATATTTTTTTTAAAAAAAGGAACAGACAAAAACAAAGGACTCCTTCCTGGAGCAGGCAATAGTGCCATAGTGCCAACAGTTTGGATGTCTTTAAAAGGGGACTGGACAAATTTGTGGAGGACAAGGCTACTAGCCATAATGACTATGCTCTGCCTCCAGAGTCAGAGGCGGTAATTCTGCTGAATACCAGTTGCTGGAAGCCACAGGAGGGGAGAGTGTTCTAGTGCTTGGGTCCTGCTTAGCAGGCTTCCTATTGAGGCACCTAGGTGGCCACTGTGAGAATAGGATGCTGGACAAGATGCTGGCCTTTGGCCTGATCCAGCAGGGTTGTTATGCTCTAGGTGAAGGGCTGGGTAAAAATCATTTACGTGAATATAGCAGATGGGGGAGTTCTTCCTCTGGATACATTTCTCTCTCCCCCCCCCCCCGCCCCACCCCTCTCTCCAGGAAAGAAAACTCAGTTGTGGCAGGGGGGACTGATTATCACTGCTCAGAGGTTCCCCCCAACTCCCCCCCTTTTTCAAATTATAAACCAGTAAACAGGTTCATATAAAAAGAGAGAGAGAGGAGAGAGATTTCACTAGTGTGACAGGTAACAGCTAATCTAGGTCATCCGTCGGGGCAGTGTGTAATGAAGAATAGCCCTATGGAGTCAATAACAGAGAAGGTTGCCGGGGTCGGAGGACGAGGCATAATTACAGACTCTCTTGACCCTGCCTTGAGTACTCAGAAGGAAAAAAATGTGGAGGGGAAGGGGTGGCAGCAGAGCAGGTGCCCCCACCCGTCCCCCAAAAGAAAAAGGAGGGAGAGGGGGGGGAAAACCCAAAGAAAACCCTCAGAGAAGCAGAAATTAAAAATGAACTTTACAGCCCCTTCGAAAGGCTGTCATTTTATTCCCCTTATTAATATTCTGAGGTTGGGAGCCTTTCCGTAAAAACATAATTAATTGAGGCCGCGCCGACAGTAAACAAGCAATTTCAAATTAAACCGAAATGACGGCGGCTTCATTTGCAAATGTGAACAGATTTCTCAGAGCAGATAAATGAAGTCACCACATAAAGTGGAGATGGAGGAGAAGGTTGGAGAAAGGAGGGAAGATTGAGGGTGGGGGCGAGAAGAAAGGAGACGTGGGGGGGGGAGAGAGAGAGAGACGTGGGGAGCAGGGGCTTTGAGGGGCAGGGACTGATGGAATCATTAATCTTCACCTGTCTGCGTCACGCTGCCACTCATCTCAGAGATGCTCGACTCGATCCTCTGCAGTTGCTTCCTGTCTTCTTTGCCGCCCATGATCAACGGGAGCAGGTATTTCTGCACCAAAACAGCAGAGAGCTAAGTGAGTTGACAGGAGGAAAGGAAACGGGGGTGCATTTGAGCTTAGCTCAAGCACCCTGAAATCTGAACCACACATTCCTTGCCAGACATCAATCAGTGCCTGATGGGGTGCTACACATAGAACGGCACATCGTCCAATCGGGTCCAATTAAGATATCACACTAAACTGGGTTTTGCACTTCCAACCGTAGAGGCAAACTATCGACTGCTTCAGACCTAATTCAAGCACCCTGAGAACCGTGTATTCCTTGCAAGACTTCAATCCGCACCAGATGGGTTGCTAGATGCTGCATATATAGAATTGCCTCGCATCCAGTGGGACGTGATTCAGATATCACAGCAAACTACGGTTTGCACTTCCAAACTTACAGGCAAACTATGAGTTGGTTGAGACCTAATGTTAGCCCAGCCTTCGCCAATCTGCTACCTTCCGGATGTTCTGGGTCTCATATCCCATATTAGGCTGGGATATTTTTGTCATCCCCAAATATACATGGATGTATCCAATACAAGTTCAACTCAGGGCAAGCCAAGGGAATTTACTCACTTTGGCCTATTTATTTCAATGAGTCTACTTTGACTTAGTTGGATAAAACACCAGATTGAGATGGCAGAGTTAAACTGTAGCTTGGTGTAATGAGAGTGAGTCTACCTCCCCTCCCAGGCTTAGGTACTCCTCCCTCCTCTGCAAGGGGGGTGTTTGGTTTAGCATGACATCCAAAATGCAGACCCTGGCTCACAGCTGGTTGACTGTACTCCCATTTTTCTGAGGCACAGCTATGACTGTAAACAAAGTTTGCCAAGTCAGACCTTAAGCTAAACCATCGTTAGCACAAGCTATGGTTTACAAACCCACTTCAGACAATGGTTTGCAATTCTGATTTGCTGGCACATCACAAACCATAGCATTATTAAAGTTCAAGCCAGGCATATACACTTGCAGTGTGAGCAGGGGAAATGGCAGGTATGAGCTGGGGAGACCTCCTCTCATTCTGCCTCAAGTCCTTTGGAACAGGCCATGGGGACGGAACTGGTGAGAGAGGCATTTTAGGCCCTGAGACCTTGCAGGTATAGTTTGATATCATCATCATCATCATCATCATCATCATCATCATCATCATCATCATCATCTCTGTCCCAAAGGGAATTTCAGATTTGCTGTACTACAGAACAGAAATATTAATCTTCCACCTCTGGAAGAGAAAAAGAAAGCCTAGCATCTGCCTCTAATCTTTGCTTTTAAGATGAGAAATAAATAAATAGTGTCTATCTGGAGAGAGAAAGATGTTGAAAGGTACTTTTTAAAGAGAGTTTACTATGCTTTTAAATAAATAAATAAAACCCCGCAAGATTGAAGTGCCTGGGGGTGGGGGAATATGTTCTCCACTTGATCTACAACGTTAATGATACAGATGTCTGGCGTCAGCCTCGTTTACGTATTTGCATATCTGTTAGCACTTCACAAATGAAAGTAGGGGACACCCTTGTAATGCCCAGGTTAGCTCTGGCACAATGGGAGTCACTGCTAAAATCTGTGAGCCATTACCTCTACCCCACTTCCCACTCCTGCCTCTTTACACGAGGCTAAAGTCCTATTGTACCTCTTTGTATATTTTACAAGTAGGACTTGCAAGGAAAGACTACTGCAATGTGATCTGACCTCCTAAAAGGAAGGATCCTACTCCAGGATCCAGCCAGGCACGCTTTTCTCCATCAGACCATTCTGCACACAAACCCCAATTGGCCCCAATCTTCCACTTTTCCTTTACAAAGAACTCACAACGTTCTGTGAGCTAATACTGCATTTTATGGTTGTCATATATAAAGAGACCTTGTGGGTGCTTTTGGTAAAACCCTGGTGGAAAAACATGCAGCGACCACACACAGTGTGATCTTTTGAAATGGCTTTTCATGCACAGTACAGGTTGAAATAATTAATTCTTCTGTTTTTGTTTAGTTGTTTTACAGGGCCTTTTCCAGAGTTCAAAAAATAATCCCACAGCTGCATTGGATAAAATGGCAGGCTGTGTACTTGCACAGTGCTTGAGTTTATGTGTCATGATAAACCATGGTTTAGTGTTACATGCATCAGCAGGAATACTTGCACACAGTGTGCTTAAGTGTCACACCCTCAGGCTGAAAAGTAGGCTCTCCACCCCAGTGTAAAACTAGTCAGTTTCTTCAACCCATGGTTTCTGAAGTTGGTTGGTTAAACAAACTAGTGTTTGTTTGAAACCTACTTATGTTTATGTTCTCAACTGGTTCAAATCAGCTTTAGAAGCCCTCCTATGATTGAGGTGAGGTAGGTGACAACAGGAGAAAAAGCTTCTTGGAATTACACCCTACACATGGCAAATAGTTTGATGAGTGTTGGGTGCCAATTCAAGCCCTCTCTAGTTTGCCCAGGCTTTCAAAAGCTCCCTAAAGTTGCTTGTTGCCAACTGAGTTTTTTTTATTCATATTTTACTGCTACTTCTTTTGTATCACTTTTTTAAAAAGTTTTTAAAAAGGAATAACAGAATTATTTTAGCTTCCCCTCCCCGCCCAGTTGCTTGCTTTCAGAGTTGCAGTCATAAGCCACCTGCAAAGTTTTAGATGGAAAGAAGGGGTGGGCATCTTTCCAATAAATGCAGATAAAACTCAAATACTGCTCTGGTATTGTGCTTTGTTGTCTCATAAGCCCTAATGAAGTTAACACTCCTTTTGCTAACACAAGCAGACCTACAAAGTACATTTCCAGGGGGTGGGAAGGAAAATGCATGGGGTCCAGGTAGCAAGGGAACTCTGCAGCAAGAGGCAAGTCTTCACAAGCACACACAAGCCGTGTGAATACAACATTCCATGGCAAGAGCTCAACTCTCTACACTGCAAGGGCCACATTCCCTGCTGTGCAACCTTCCAGGGGCTGCATATCAGTGGGGAGCAGGGTTATGGACAAAATTGGGCAGAACAGACCATTAAACAAGCAGACTTGGTGTTGACTGGCAGGGGCTCCCCAGGGTTTCAGGCAAGGGATATTCCCAGGGCTACTTGGAGATAAAGATGGACGGATCTGACAATTTTGGTTTTCTTGGTTTCTCATCTCCCCCCCCCCATCTTAAATTCAGCACTCTACATTTCTGTAGCAGTTCCTTCTTTATATCCTCATGTAAATCTGTCAGCATTCTGGTGCAAACTACTCCTAGTAAGCACATTTTTGTACGCAGCTCTGACTCACATACACATTTTTGCAAGCGGTTTCCACAAACACAATGCATTTTTCTATTTTATTTTGATGAATATATTCACTTTTATGTACACTTTCCCCTAAGGCCTAAGACATGCATTTATTTATTTATTTTAAAAAAGGCAACTGGACGATGACATTGCAAAATTCATAGAAGTGTGAACTCTGAAGGAGAGGTATGTTTCGGTCCTCATATTGTTTTGGGAAAAGAAAATTAAGTAGGTTCACATTTAAATCAAACTGAAGCAGATTTCTCCCTCTTCTTCTACCTGGGGATACTGGGGACCTTCTGCATGCAAATGGGAAGCTCTGCCACTGAGCTGCAGTCTTTCTCTTAAGACAGTGGTTCTCAAGGAGTGTGGTGTGTCACACTGGTGTGGCCAGAGAGGGTGGGAAAGTTTGACTGATTCAAGGACAATCAAAGAACCATTTCAACATTTCAGTGTAGAATAGTATCAAAATAAATATTCTTTGATATACATGCAGAAACAGTATCCACTCCTCTTCCAAGAACATTGGCTATTCCTCTATAGTTCCCTGTGACATGTCGTTATGAACAGGGATTTTCAACTCAGACAAATATGAAAGATCAGAAAAGAGAAGTGCTTATTTGTGTTGATGTGGAGCTGAGAGTTTGTCTGTTGCATATTAGACCTAGCAAAAGCAAACTCACATATTTCCTTGAGTTTCTATAC
Source organism: Zootoca vivipara (assembly GCF_965207765.1). NCBI lineage: Eukaryota > Metazoa > Chordata > Lepidosauria > Squamata > Lacertidae > Zootoca > Zootoca vivipara. The sequence continues at coordinate 12,781,134 of NC_142589.1, forward strand.
ATACTTAAGATACATATACATAAGAGACTTGTTTATAATTATATTTGGGGGATGATTCATATTCATATGTAGCTGCATTATTCTAGATGTCCCATGGTTATATTATACCTGAAGGAGTGTATCTGCCTCCATTGTTCAGCCTGGACACTGAGGTCCAGCTCCAAGGGCCTTCTGGTGGTTCCCTCACTGCAAGAAGTAACAGGGAACCAGGCAGAGGGCCTTCTCGGTAGTGGCGCCCACCCTGTGGAATGCCCTCCCATCAGATGTCAAGGAAATAAATAACTATCTGACTTTTAGAAGACATCTGGAGGCACCCTTGTTCAGGGAAGTTTTTAATGTTTGATATTTTATCGCATTTTTAACATTCTGTTGGAAGCTGCCCAGAGTGGCTGGGGAAACCCAGCCAGATGTGGGAGGGGGGAGATAAATAAATAAATAAATAAATAAATAAATAAATAAATAAATAAATTATTATTATTATTATTATTATTATTATTATTATTATTATTATTTATAAAGTAGTTGTGTTCTAGGTTATAAATCAAGCACTTTATGCTGGCCGAGTACCGTAACAATAAACTACCTAACTAACTAATCAAGCACTGATAGGAGTTGTTCCTTTTTGTTTTCCAGGATATTTCTTGTCCATAAAAAAAAAAAAATCAGAGTGGCGCAAGCAAATTTTTATTCTGAAACTGCAACCCAGAGAAAAAAGTTTGAGAAACACTGCCTAACATAGGAAGCTGCCTTACACTGAGTCAGATCACCTTGCTCTGCATTGTCCACATTGACTGGCAGCAATAGTCCAGGATTTTAGGCGGGGGATTTTCTCCCAGCCCTACCTGCCGACGCCATTGGGAGCTGAAACCTGGGACCTCCCTGCATGCAAAGCAGATGCTCTGTCCACATAGCTACAAAGTTTGCATCCCATGGCCTTGACAAAAGTCGGAAGGTAACCCCTTACCTTGTAGAGCTGGTGGAAGCCGAAAGCGATGCCCGCCATGATAATTGCTAGAGCGCCATAATCTCGCCATCTGGAACCGGGGGGACCTGTAGGGCAGAAGCGAAAAACGTAAGAGTGGGGAGGAACGAGCAGGGTTTTGTGCTATTCCCTCCTGCGCTGCTTATCCAGGCACAGGATAGAGATGGCGAACTTAGGACCTTCCAGACATGGTCAAACTCTGTTTCCCATCAGCCTCCAGCTAGCCTGGTCAATGGTCAGAACAGATAGGAGTTGAAGTCCGACAAGATCTAGAAGGTCACAGATGGTGTTTCCTGCTTGGCAGGGGGTTGGACTGGATGGCCCTTGTGGTCTCCTCCAACTCTATGATTCTATGATTCTAGGTTCCCCATTCCTGAGGAAGAGCCTTCAGTAAATATGGAGTAATTCCCCAGAGAAGCAATTGTAAAATTGTCTAACCAGGGATATAACACTTCAGCTTGAGAGTATGTATTACAAGGTTAGGTTTCAACGTCTGGCCAGTGATACATTCCAAATATATAACCTCATCCACACCACACATTTAAAGCACCATCATCCCTCTTTAAACAGTCATGGCTTCCTCCAAAGGATTCTGAGAGCTGCGGTTTGTTAAGGATGCTGAGAGTTGTTAGGGTGGATGTCCCTATTCCCGTCACAGAGCTACAGTTCCCAGGGTTCACTTGGCTCAGAAAACGTAACCGCCAGTCCTGGCTCTGGATTTTTCAATCTCAACTCCAAATGGGTTGTCTCCTACTTAGAGCAGACCCGCTAACGTTCAATATCATTAGTCACTTAGGTCCATTCATTTCAATGGGTTTACTCTGTATAGGATAAGCAACCCAAAATCTTGCAAATAAAATCCCCACTCTTACAGAGTTACTGTCTTCTAATGAACCATGTCGGAATAGTTGCCCCCAGATTTGCCCAGGCCCCAATGTCCCACTCCTTCTTTGACCTCCAGGAAGACTCCGAAGACACCTGTAGGTCTCCCTAAGTCCCCCCCCCCATAGCAATTCCATCATCTGCGGCCTTTGACCTCTGTCATCTCTCCCTCTGTCCCTGTAATGTTCGTGCTAAGAACATTTTATTGCCCCCTGGTTTTCATTATTAATGAAAAGGGACCGAGATGATCTTTCGGAAAGTTCAGAGAGTCTATAAAGACGAGGAGCTGAAATGCCATTTTACTCGTTTTAGGGATGTGTGGAACAACTCTGTCTTGTGGCGAAAAATAAAAGGCACCGAGGAAAAGGGGAAAAGAACTAATTGAAGAGAGGGGAAGGGGGAAGAGAAGGAGAAGAAGGAGAAGGAGAGGAGGAAGAAAACATCCCACATTCTTCACCAGCTCCCCTGATGTGACAGTGAGAAGGGACTATGTGACCCAACCCTGTGGACTAGTAACTTTGGCAGACTTATTGCACAGTTCCTTCAGCTTTAAGGAGAAGGAGCGGGATCTGTGTGGGAAAACCTACCACTTTCTGTAATAAGAGTAAGACGACTGTGAGAGCAGGATGCTGGACTAAATGAGCCTTTGGCCTGATCCAGTGGAGCTCTTCTTAATGCAGTGGTATGGAATTCCTCAAGGCCTGCAAAATATTTAATGGGGAGGCCAGCAATCTCCCTACCTATATAATAATCTGTCATATAGCAAATACTAAGCTAGGTCAAAAGTGTCACATAAATAACTACCCAAGCAGGGCCCTACAGAACAGTCATTGAATTGTAGAGTTGGAAGGGACCCTGAGCATCATCTAGTCCAACCCCCTGCAATGCAGGAATATGCAGCTGTCCCATATGGGGATCAAGCCTGCGACCTTGATGTTATTAGCATCATGCTCTAACCAACCGAGCTATTCAGCAGCAGCAGCATCCAGCTGAGAGCCCTGTTCCCCATATTTTTTATATTTTTATTTTTATTATTATTACCCCGTCCATCTGAGCATCTTCCAGCATTTATAAAAACACACCTGGAAAGTCAGCCAAGGAGTACATAAGGGCAACTGGTTGGCCTCCAGCAATTGGCATCCTGAGGTAGACTGCCTCTGAACGCTGAGGTTCTGTGGAGCTATCGCGGTAAGAGCCATCCACAGACACTTCTCTCATGTGGCCTTGCCCAATCCCCAATCCCCCTTTAAAAACAATCTCTGTCACCCATCTCTCAAGCAGCCTTCCAAAAAGTTTTGTCAGCCAACAAATGCCCACATTGGTCGTTTGTGGCCTGGAAGCAGAGAAAGCAGACTTCTGTGGCACTTCTTTGAGCGATCGCCTGGAGGCACCCCTCACCTTGCCACAGGAGGCCTACTTGAGTGGCTGCTTTAACATCCAAGGGCAAGGAGAGCAGGAACCAACAGCCCTTGTACGAAAGACAGTGGAATTTTTTTTAATATATATATATTTAAAAAGGTGCAAAACCAGCACACGAACACCCACCGACAAGGGTCGTAAATATTATGGGATGCTGACAACGCCCGTGCAGTGCAAACACTGCTTGCACACCTTAGCTCAGGAACTCCCCGGAATTTGTATGTAATGAAGGAGATTAGAGGAGGTGGGGAAAAGTATATATAAACCCTATCAATCATTTAAACACTTAGAGTCAGATTTCTCCTCACTTCTGGATTAGAGTATTTCATAAATGCCAACGGCAGACAGCACCAGTGTTCCCACTCTGCCTCCTTTATTTCCCTTCCAAGTTGGGGGGTTCATTTTGGGAGCGCGTTCAAACTAGTCAGATTGAGTGATGCTTCCAGCAACTAATCGCATGTCAAATAAAAGATATTTTATGTAATAAATTACAGCTACAAGTAATTCAGATGTCATTTATCAGTTTTATTATCAGTCAACCCAAGTCTTGTTTCTCTATATTAATCAAAATCAAGGAGTTGGTGGCTTGTGTGGTATATGTGTGTGTGTGTGTGTGTGTCTCTATGTGTTGGTTTTTTTAAAAGAAGCAGCAGCAGTTTTTGACACGTCTTGGCAAAAGTACAGATGGGAAAGACAGACAGACAGACAGACAGACAGACACACACACACACACACACACTTGCACATGCTAGTGAACTCAAGCAGCAAGGAAGAAGAGAACTGACTGGTTCTCTTCTGTGGCTAAAGGCTTAGCATCAGCATTAAGGAATTTGGGAGTTTAAAATAAGGAAAAGTGAGGAAAGTGACAGTATGGCTAGCAGCCATCAATAGCCCTTCTCTCCATGAATTTGTGTAACCCTTTACAAAGACCCCTAGGTTGGCTGCCATCACTGCCTCCTGTGGGAGTGAGTTCCAAAGTTTAACTAGGCGTTGAGTGAAGGAGGACTTCCTTTTACCTGTCCCAAATCTTCCAACATTCAGCTGGGTGGCCACGAGTTCTAGTGTTATGAGGGAGGGAGAAAAAACTTTTCTCTATCCCGTTTTACCCAGGCCATGCATCAATTCATAAACTTCTATTATGTCACCTATCACTTGCCTTTTCTCTAAACTAAAAAGTCCCAAAGGCTGCAAGCTTTCTTCTTGCTCTGCATGTGGGCTTCCTGGAGCTATGAAAAAACAGGACGATGGACTAGATGGGCCTTTGGCCTGATCCAAAAGGGCTCCTCTGATGTCCTTATGCACTTTCCGTACTTCAGGATAACCTCTAGAGCCAGTTGGAGAGCAAGATGAGAATTACATCTCGAGCCGAAGGGCCGCAGCTTAATTGCACGTTTGAGTTGTTGCATGGAGATTAATTAATTTCCTTGTCATTTTCACGAGTGAGGATGGGAGCCAAAACCACAGCGAGCGGACAAGTTGCCGTTCACTCTACAATATCTTTATTGGGACTAATAGGTGCTAGTAGATTGCCGGCGTTAAATCTTTATTAGAGGCTGGGATCGTACTAGCCTGGCGTCGGGAACCAGCAGCAACCTCAAGGGTGTGGAAACGGGCAAGATGGCAGGTAAGTTTCAATGAAGAAATGGATCCAAACAAGTGGTGGGGAACTGTGTCCCCCACTGCACAGCCTGAGGGCCACATTCTCTTCTGGGCAACCTTCCTAGGGCCACATGCCACTGGTAAGCAGGAGCAGAGGTAAACGTGGCTGGCACTGTGCATGTAAATTTCACCTCTGTACAGTAGACTAGCTTCTACACATACTCACAGATTCCCTCCCCCCTCAATCCTCCATCCAGGCAAGCAAGAAACAGAGGCAGGGAGGGGATGTGGCCTGGGGAGACGGGGCATATCCCGGAGAAGGGATTTATTCAAAGTAGGCCCACTGACATTAATGGACATGGTTACAGGTAGGTAGCCGTGTTGGTCTGGGTCGAAGTAAAATTAAAAAATTCCTGCACACGAAAGCTCATACCAAAATAAAAACTTAGTTGGTTTTTAAGGTGCTACTGAAGGAATTTTTTTATTAATGGACATGACTGACTTGTTAAATTTTAGCCTAATGGTTGTACACAACCCAAAATTGTAAAGATATTATTTAAAATACATATTTTATATACATACTATGTATAATACGCATCGATTTGGAATGGGAAGCTGCTCTTTTAGGAATGATTTAAAGGTTTTTTTTTTTAAAAAAAAACCAAAGCCTAATTCTCCCACTCTTATATTGCCTCCTTGTATTCAAGCCTTAATGCATTGTCATTCTACAGACAAATGTTTCCACCATCATAGGAGCTAGCACCTGAGAAAAACAAAAGTGAGATAAAAACCAGAAACACTTCAGAAAAACGCTGCCTGTTTCCCAGCCCTGAGAAATAAGACAAGACCGAGAGGCGTGTGGAAATAAAACAGTCTGGTGGCTGCCATGGGGCTACTTACTGTGTGGGGCAAGATGAGTCGGCTGAATCGGCACCAACTGCGTGGAAAGGCTATGGGGCTGAGGCTCCTCTTTGGCAGTACCTGACTGCTGGAAGGCCAGGTCAATTTCTTCATCCGTCAGCCCTTGAAAGAAAAGTAGAGTCATTTAATACCGGTCCATTTGGGTGATGTGCCCCAGCAACCTCAGTCTGCCTTGAGCCATCCCCCACCTGCCTGCCTTTTTAACCTACAACCAGCCCAGGAGGTGGTCTTACCTGCCAGCTTCCTCCTCCTCAGCCTCAGCCCTTGTACAGGGAGGAGGAGGAGGAGGATGGAGGAGGAGGAGGAGGATGGGTGTGGCCTGTACCACACCCTTTTCAAAAGCCATGAAGAAGTAGAAGAGTTTGGATTTGATATCCCGCTTTATCACTACCCTAAGGAGTCTCAGAGCGGCTAACATTCTCCTTTCCCTTCCTCCCCCACAACAAACACTCTGTGAGGTGAGTGGGGCTGAGAGACTAGCCCAAGGTCACCCAGCAGCTGCATGTGGAGGAGCGGGGAAGCGAACCCAGTTCCCCAGATTACGAGTCTACCACTCTTAACCACTACATTAGGGTGCTTGTTCTTCAAATCAGAGGTGCGGACCAGAGAAAACGCCAGCGAGGCCAGCAATAAATGGCTGCCATTTGCATTCCTCTCTGGAAAAGAAGTTCCCTTCCATCCAAGTGAGATTACCGCTCTCTTTCTTCCATCTCCATCACCATCACACCCACTTGTTCCGCTTTTCAATCGTCACAATACATTTCACCGCTACTGACTCTGCCCACACTCTCAGAGGCAATACCAGTTGCTGGGAATTGTAAACGGAGAGTGCTGTCTGGGTGGGCCACTGTAAGAACAGGATGATGGTTCCTTGGACTATTTTGACAGCCAGGCTCTCCTTATGCAGGGTCAGACCACGTGGCAAATACCACATTGGGTTAAGTCCTCGAATGAGCAACGTTCGAATTAGGATTTCCTCCAAAAGAAACAGATATTGAACTAGGACAGGAAGCAAACAAATACGGACTGGCCCCAGTAAAAAAAGACAGGTGTAAGTGGAGGTTGCAGGCCCGTAAGAGCATAGGAAAAGCCCTGCTGGATCAGGCCCAAAGCCCATCCTGTTCTTACAGTGGTCAAGATGATGCTTATGCGGAGGCCCAAGCACAACAGCCATTTCCCCCACTTGTGATACTAGCCATGGTGGGGCCATTGATACTTCTATCAATTCACTTCTGAATTCCATAGTTTAACTATGCGCTGCATGAACATCGGAAGAGCACGCAGGGGTCAGCAAACTTTTCCAGCAGGGGGTCGGTTCACTGTCCCTCAGACCTTGTGGGGGCCAGACTATATTTTGGAGGGGGGAAATGAACGAATTCCTATGCCCCACAAATAACCTAGAGATGCATTTTAAATAAAAGGACACATTCTACTCGTGTAAATACACACTGATTCCCAGACCATCCGTGGGCCGTATTTAGAAGGTGATTGGGTTGGATCCGGTCCCCGGGCCTTAGTTTGCCTACCCGTGAGTTAGAGAAAGCCCACCTAGTCCAGCATCCTGTTCTTGCAGTGACAAACCAGGTGCCTCTTCTGGGAAGCCTGCAAACAGGACCTGAGCACAATGGCGATCTCCCCACTTGTGTTTCTCAGCAATGGATATTCAAGGACACCACGCCTCTGACAGCGGGGGTACAACGTGGCCCTCCAGACCAAGAGGCTTCCCAACTAAAAACCCAGAATCCCCAACAGAACTCCCCGGAAGCCGCCTTGCAAAACTATTTTGGCAAATATGCGCGTCGCGTCTCGAATTTTGGATTCACTGGGGTGGGAGCCACATTCTCTCTTCACTGCCGCAATTTAACCTTAAGCGACGGGCGTATTAGCCTTCCCTGACACTTTTTCCAAATGTGGCTCATTCAATTTCCTTAATTTATCTTTGAGTTTATTGCTGCTTTTGAAGTAGCTTTTCTATTGCAATTCCCCCATTCCGTCAAAAAAAAATAAAAATAAATCCGCAAAAAACTCACACACAAAACGAACATAGTGGGGAAAACGTACACCATCAACTGCAAATGTGGCTCATTTTAATCCGTAATGGGGTGGGCTGGGGAAAAACAACACAACAGCAACAACAAACCCAGGGTAGGGAAGGAGAAAGCTAACAATAATGTAAGAAAACAGACAGGGAAACAAAAAACTAATTATTGGGTTAGACGACTAATTAGTCTAGATCGTTTCTGAAGATGGGAATAATTTGCTTTATTTTATGACAAATGCGGAAATAAAAAAAGGGGGGAGAAGAGAGAGAGAGAGAGAAGGGGGGAGTGGAAATCAGGTCTGACTGTGATGAGCATGAATGGGACCCAGAAAACATCAGGAGGCAATAAAAACAGAGCAGAACAAGCTGAGATGAAACTTTTGGAAAAGGACGCTGATGACCTGCCGGTTATTAAAAGGTGGGCGCTTGGCTAGCTGGGGCTTTAAATCCGGCTCTCTGAAAAGCTATCATCCATTTTAGGGGTGGGCTTAGGGGAGAGGAAAGAGGGGTCCCCTCTCCATTTGGAGAGGCCGCAACATCTGGAAAGGATTTGGCCAATGAGAGAGGGAGACAGAGAAGAAAGAGGAGCAGCTGCTGACCAGCAGCAGAAAAGGAAACTGCACAGCTGGCTCGCTTTTTCAGAGGAAGAAAAAGTCCTTGCTGAGAAAGGGAAGTAGAAGGGGGTGGGAGGGAACGTGCCATGAAGGGCAGATTCTACAACGCAACGCAAGGCCCAGAGGGAACAAGACTATAGAAGGAACCATGCCTTTTTATTTGATTTTAGTGTCTTTTTCATTTTAGAAACTTAAGCCAGGTCTGCACGTTTTAACAAAATTTATAGACTGTTTGACTGTGTACGCAGTTTGCAAGGAATGTTAAAATTATCGTGGGTTTTGTTTTTTGTTTTTTAGAATTGAAGAGCAATTTAAAACCGTGAAAAACCGTTGAAACCAAGGATTAAAAAAAAGTTTAAAACATGTCGACATATATGTTGCCTGAGTAGGTTGGCTTAAACAAAAAGTTTTAAGCAGGTGCCAAAAAGAGTGTTCAATAGGCAGAGAGTTCCAAAGTGCAGTGCCAATTCTGCAAATCGAAGTGATCAAGTGGACACACATTGGGTGAGGCAGGCCCCACAAGAAAACTGGACCCAAACTGTGAAGTTATATTATATATGTTAGAATTCATGGTGTTATATGCTGACAGGGCCGCACTCTCGTCAGCAACCAGCTGCAGTTTCTGGGTCAAGCGCAAGGGAAGCTCCACAGAGTGCCTTGCAGCCATCCAAGAAGTCATCAATGCTCTCCTGGCCCGGGAATACAGTAGCAGTAGCTATCGCACCAATTACAACTGGTAAAAGGCACTTCTAGCCCCTGAGGCTGCCTGGGCCTCCAGGGACAAAACTTGACTTGAATTACTTTCATAAGATGCTGTAGGTTTAGGCTTAAGAAAGAGTCTTGGGGTGGGGAAAAGAGAAAGAGGGGGATCCTGGGAACAGCACTTCTGGGGACCCTGGGAAACGTCATTTCCAAGGCACCCAACTGGCATATGATATAGCATGGATGGAGAATCTGTGGCTCTCTATAAGTTGCTGGACTCTCAACTCCCATCATCCCTTATCACTGGCTAAGGATTGGCGGGGGGGGGGGGGGAGAGAAATTCAACAGGTCGCCTCTAAAGGTGAACCCACACAATCCACATACAATTCAAAACACTTTAGCCCTCCTTCAAAATCTGCACTTTCAAGAATTTCACAACTCAGATCTGAAGTTTAATAATATGTACAAAAGTGCCCGTGCCTGGGTAAAACTTTCTCAAGTTTTAAATCAACCCCACTGAGTTCAACAGATCTGACGCCTAAGGAACAATATATAGGATTGCACTCGTGCTGATCCTAATAAACTGGGGGATTTATGGGGAGGTGGCTATGGGGGCTGTCAGGATGAGCTCTCCTGCTTCTCAAACTTTACTGTTGCTGTTATGAATGCATCCCAATTGAATCAGGCTGCCCATTCCCCTCCCTCTACTCCCCCCCCCAAAAATCCATTCAAAGAGAGCATATGTGATAAATATTATCACTGAAGATTGCACACCAAACCACAGAGAAGCCCTTTGTTCTTGAGGTCTCCAATCTGGAAAGCACAGGAAATAACACTCATTGTTAAGCTACCCTCCTCCCAGCTAGATTCGCATCCTGTTCGGGAGGGATAAAATAGATAGAAATTTGTTTCTTGCGTTAATCTGGCCATATTAGCCAGCAACAATAGGATTAGGCAGAGCACGGCTGTTTTCATTAGGGATCCTCTTAAAATAGGGATTGGAGAGGGCTCTAGAGATACAGGCAGAATATGTGTGTATTCTGAATATCCCAGATGCCTACGAAGGCTAGTGGCTCCTTGACATGGCTTTTGGGCATCTAATTGACTACAATAGGGAACAGGATACTGGCCTAGATGGATCCTTGGTCTGACGCAGCAGGACTGTTTTCATATTATACCAGCCATGATAGGTAACAATGGATCACCCAGGCTCAGAGGCACTCTAATTTGGGAACCAGTGGCTGGAGATGAAGGGCAGAGGAGGGCAGGCCCTCTCTACAAATATATATATTTGTAGGTCCTGCAGCCGCTCACACAGAACCTCCCCCCAGCTTGATGAGACACCACTGATGAGCACTTTTGTGGCTGCTACACATCCATCTATTTCGATAGCCTTTCCAGGTTTGATTGGCCCAGTTCCATGGGAAGCATTTTTATTTTTAAAAAGCCATTGAGTCTTGGTCAAAAACTGCTCGTGGGAGCCCCATGGGCTGTTCATGGTCATCTATGGCTGCGGTGGCTGGGGCAGATGGGAGCTGTGGTTTGTTAAGGGTGCTGAGAGTTGTGAGGAAACCCCATTTCCCCTCACAGAACTACAATTCCCAGAGTGGCTGAATCCTGGGGAACTTTGGGAAAGGTAGCTCTGTGATGGGACTAGGGGCTTCCTAACAACTCTTAGTACCCTTGGCCAACGACAGCTCCCAGAATTCCCTGGGGCAAGGTGTGACTGTTTAAAGTGGTATATGGTGGCCTAGGAGCGACACAATGCTCTGATTCCAAGAGGTCTATGCAACCTGAAAGCTTGCTGTGTTTACCGAGACAGTTCCCCTCAGCGAAAAGGGAGTCTCTGTCTGCTTTACAACTTTGGCTCAAAGGCCATGCTGCGTCTCACATTTGTGCAATGCCCAGCCACTGAGCAGCATAACACATGCACATACACACACAAACACCCTTGCCTCTGACATTGCAACTGCCTCTGCCTCTCTCTCCTTGCTAGCCAGTCCTTCCCCGCATAAACCCAACGCTTCCTATCTCCTGGAGAAGACCGAGACCCAGGCAGGATCCAAAAGGTTAAAAGGAGGAATGAAGAGAGCTGCCGATTGTAAGTGAATTATATTTGGCCTTGAAAGCCGAGAGACGCGGCTATATTATAAGGAGGCATCTCTCTCTCCCTCTCTCTCTATATCTGTGTTGTTTACCATCACCCTGACTAATGCAAACCGTTTTTTTTTTGTTTTAAATAATCTCATGCAAATTAGACACACACTTCCTTCCAGTTGATTGCTATCTGCAAGGAATAATATAACCGCAGAGGGTAAGAAGCAAGGACTGAGCCACAGCAAAGGGATGCAATGAAAACAGAACGTGACCCACATATCGACCCCCGCCGCCGCCACTGCCACCGCCGCCACCACCACTTTTCTCCATCCATCTTCCGTCCAGCCAGATGCCACCACCACTGGATGAATTACCCCTTATTTTCATAACACCTTATAGTATTTTTCTCCGTGGAGGTCACGGGTGGAGGTGGCTCCTGACTTGCATTATACGAAACGGGTCTTTCGCACAAGCTGTGTACACGCCATGCACCGGAAACCTCTGTGCAGTTTACCACTGCACGGAACTACACTTCCCAGAACCTTAGCAAACTACAGTTCCCAGAGGTGGAGGTACCTTCCGATTTGCATTATACAGCACAGGCCTTTCACACAGGCTGTGTTAACGCACCATACATTCCTCCTCCTCCTTAGCCTTAGTGCTGCCCTTGTGGAACTTGGCAGGGAAGAGAATGGGGACAAAACTAGGAGGAGTTGGCTCTGCCTAACATTAGCTCTGGCGCCACCTACTGTTGGGATCCCAACCACTACTGAGGATACGTAGTGCTAGGGGTGAAGAACTCTCATGAGTCCTGTGCAGATGTTCTGGAGTAGGGGGTATTAGATGGAGAGTGAGAGGAGGTTGTAGGAGTGGTCCCCCCCTCCTGGGTTCTTACCCAGTCCAGAGACTTGGAAAGATGGCCATGCAAATGGCTGTAGCCACCTCGTTCTTTGAAAGAGGAGCTTAGCAGGTCTTGCCAAGTGTTGGAACAGCATCCTAGCACATGCCTATTTATGAATGAAGGAACTCAAGAGAATGATGTAAGCCACCTCAAGTCCCTTAGGGGCTAGCTGGGATATAAAATGCAACAAGCAACTAAGAGCCAGTGTGCTGGAGCGGTGTGAGTGTTGGACTGGGACCTGGGAGACCAGGGTTCAAATATCTGTGCTCAGCCAAGAAACTCACTGGGTGTGACCTTGGGCCTGTTACTGCCTCTCAGCCCTACCTACCTCGCAGGGTTGCTGTGGGAATTAAATGAGGGGGAGAGCCATGCACGTGACCTTGAGCTCTTTGAAGGAAAATGTGAGATATAAATGCTGACAACAACAACAACAACAACAACAGTATTCAGGGCTGGCCTGATTCGAAGTACAGTGGTACCTTGGGTTAGAAACACCTCGGGTTACAAACGCTTCGGGTCACAAACTCCACTAAGCCGGATGTAGTACCTTGGGTTATGAACTTTGCCCCAGGATGAGAACGGAAATCACGTGCAGGAGGCCCCATTAGCGAAAGCGCGCCTCAGGTTAAGAACAGTTTCGGATTAAGAACGGACCTCCAGAACGAATTAAGTTCATAACCTGAGGTACCACTGTACACCATTATGGATCATCAACAAGTTGTGTTCCCACCAGGGATTGAGAATCTGTGGCTGCCCAGATGTTGCTGGGCTCCAGCTCAATTCAATCCAGATGTTGCTAGACTCTGAGCTTGATTCAAAGTGTTGGTTTTGACCTCTAAAGCCATTGTCCTCTACCCTCTTAGGCTACCTACACATGTAAATGACTGCTTTCCACCCCATAAAAGCATAGGAGGCTGATCCATCCCCCCCCCCTTTTCTTACTCCAGTCAACCTGCAGAAAGAAAGAAAGTCCAGCAGAATTTAAAATGCAGCTCGGCAGGGGTCAAAGGTGCGACCCACTGATATTTCACCCAGCACACCGTCTTGTTAGAGGGGGCCCTGTCAGGTCAATTTCATCTTTTAAAGTTCTGTTTAAAAACACACACACACCAAAGCAAACCTAAGGTCAAGAGAAATGTCCCTCTGCATCCTCTCCCCTCTGCTTTCTTCATTTACGTGGAGACAATTTATTTGGACTATTCTCCCACCCCCACCCCCCTCTCTCTCTTTTTGTACCTGCCGCAGTTGCAAACCAGTGGTGGTCACGCTAGCAGAGAGAAGGGGGGGATTGCAGATACAGAAGGGGATTTTTGTGTGCATGTGCATGTAGAGAAAGCATGCAATTTCCACTTGCATTGAGAGAGAGAGAGAGAGAGAGAGAGAGAGAGAGAGAGAGAGAGAGAGAGAGAGAGAGAGTTGCTGCTGGATATGAAAAGTGGCTTTAAGTCCTGTGCAGGATTATATCTTTCTGTCAAATTTGAATGGGTTAGTTTAGACTAGAGAAAACAACAAAAATTATCAACTGCTGCTAGCCTGCTAGCCCTGATACCTACGCTCTACCTCAAAATACAGGAGGGGAAGAGTCGCTCTCGTGCTCAGGTCTTGCTTACGGACTTTCCATTGAGGAAACTGGTTGGCCACTGCAAGAATAGGACATTGGGCTATATGGGTCATTGGCCTGATCCAGCAGGCTCCTTTTATGACAGCAAAGGCTTACATGAAAGGTACTTTTGAGTACTTTCTTTTAAGTACTAATCACCTATGGAGTCTCCTTGGAAGTCTTCAGAACCACGTCTTGCAAAGTAGTGCCACTCCATACATATCCAGCTTTCTTCCTCAAACTCTATGCATTCTTATCCTTTTTCGCCTCCTTTCTTACTTTTTCCTGTCTCCTAAGTGTAGGCAGCACCTACACTTTGGAACTCCCTGCCTGTTGAGATTAAGCAGGTGCCTTCACTGTATTCTTTTCGGCGCCTGCTAAAAACGTCATTGCTTTTATTATTGTTGAGTAAAGAGGAATGAGATTTAATTCATCCTGAAAGTCTATAATGAGGGAGACAGTCACAAGCGAGGGCCAAAAAGGGGTAGCTACCACTGAAAAGGCCCTGTCATGGATAAATGCCAACTGGGCAGCCGAGCACAGGACTGGGGAACCTTTGGCTCTCCCTATGATGTTGGTCTCTAGCTCCCATTATTGAACATGTTTCCTAGCCCTGTTTTAATCACGGCTAACAAAAGCCAGAGCAGACACTCATGCATAGGCACAGCAGGAAGCCTCCTTTCTGGATGGGGCTGCCAGGAGCCTTGAGTCCAGAAATGGCCAAACTGTGAGTCCTCCAGATGTTGCTGTACCCCATCACCCCAACCACTGTCTATTCTGGCTGGGACTGATGTGAGTTGGAGTCCAATAACATGGAGGACCAAAGGTTCCTTAGCCCTGACCTAGCCCAACTTACATGTGGGACCTGCAACAAAAATGTTGCAGCGCTGAGTTCAGGATCCCAGCCACTTCATCTCCTTCTCTCTTTCCACTGTTTCTCACTCCCCTGAGTCCACCAGGATTCTGCAGATGCTAAGCACGCTGTTGTCACTGGGCTTGTTTTGGGAGTTCCCTCCCCCATTAAGTTTTCCCTAAAAACTTTTGCAGAATTTGGGGTCCCTCCACGCCTGTTCTAGAAGTGTGGGGTGGAGCAGCACTGTCTTGGCTACCCCAGCCACAAGACTCACACCCTGAACATGGGAATTAGAGCATGTGACCTCCGTCTGCCAAAGAAAAAAGCACCTAAATACACACCATACGTTTAAAGCACCCCCCTCAAAGAGCCATGGGAACTGTAGTTTTACCCCAGAGTGTTGTGATCCCAAGAACCCTTAACAAACTATAGTTCCCATGATTCTTTGGGGTGGGGGTAGGGGAATGTGCTTTAAGTGTGTACGTAGCCAAAGAAAAAAGATGAATGTGTGGGATCCAATTAAAAATATGGTGCTAATGCAGCCAGGAAAAGGAAAGGTTAAGTATAAAAGCATTTGTTTGGAGGTGTGTTTTTTTGGCTTTAAAAAACAAAAACAAAAAAAAACTGGCAGGAGTTTTTGCCTTGCTGGCTGTGCTTTCGAAGTCTATAATAAAAAAGGAAATGTAAATGGAGGCGAGGAAGCCAATGTCAAGGGGTGAGAGTTTGGGAGAGGTTGTTAAGTATCTCCGTCTCTAAGGCTGTGTTTTCTCTCCCTCCCACCCCCTCCATAATTCTCCCCCCACCCTCCACCCTGCCACTTACGGGACCTCCTGGGTGATTGATGGATGGGAGAGAGAAAGAGAAGCCATAAGAGATGGCCACCTGCCTTTCAAATAACCGACACACACACACACACACACACACACACACACACACACACACAGCCTTAGAAAAGACGGCAAACTCCTTTTTTTTAAAGTGCGAAAAATAGCATTACTACTATTTTCTTTTAAAAAAAAGACAACTAAGCAAATCTCTCACACACTCCAAAATAGGAAATACTTTTTGGAAGAAGGGGATAGAGCTTGACATTGACATTTTAATTTTTTATAGGGGAGGAGAGAAGTTTATTTATTTATTTATATTATGACCAACCCCCCCCCAGTCATCTGAACAGCTGAGCAGAACGAGGACTCTTTCTCCCTCTCTCTTTCTCCCCCTCCTCTCCCCCCCCCAGCCCTGGGCGCCTGCACCACCCCAACCCCGCAAGCCGTTAAAAGTCGTCGGGTGACCCGGAGACCCCTATTTCCCAGAGCCTTGTATAAAATTGAATTTTTTAAACATAAATTACACGTAATGACGACACTGTAAAAACTAACAGTAATGGAAAGCTGTGCTGTATTTCATTAGCCTGTATTATTCCAAGCCACCTGATCCAGGCGGGCCTTGTTTATGAGTTAGGGTGTTAGCAGGATGCCGATGGAAGCATTTGCTTCGACCTTGCACTTCTCATTGGGGCATGAAATTACGACGGCAGCACCTAGATATTACGGCCATAAATACAGTAAACTGCAAATTTAAGCCAACAGCTCCTATTGTCTCCGAACATAAAGCTGATCGGTATTTATTTAAAAGGAGAATGAAAAAAAATATTATATATCACCTTGTTTATGGGTTTATTTCCAACCCCCCTTTCCCATAAACCCACCTCCAATCAACCTTATTTCCACCCCCAAACAAAAAAAAAACCCCACACACCCAATTTGTTTATTTCCAATCTCAAACACAAAATTTTAAATAGGTAAGTGCAAGTTTTCTTACCCAGAACACAACAACGAATGCGGCTTCCTGCAACCTGGTGCCCTCCAGAGGTTTCAAACTGCAGCTGCCACCAGCCCCAACTGATGGTTCAGGCTGGAGGGGCACCAGGCTAGCGAAGGCAGTGTGGCATTGTGGGGAAGTATGTTGGGCTTGGACCTGGGAGACGAGGGTTCAAAACCCCCACATTCAGCCATGAAGCTCACTCGAAGCTACCTTGTAAGCATGATTAGGACTGAGTCACTGCTAGCCAACTTCAGGCAGTCCAGCAATAATTTCAGAATCAAACCCAAAACTACCATACTTTAAAATATATTATCTTCTCCCCCCCCCCCCCGGCGCATATTCCGCTCTTTAATTTTTGTGCACACATAAACCTCTGGCTAAAATGCTAAGGAAAAAATAACAAACACCTCCATAAATTAAATATTCTCAGATGGTAGAGATTATCTTTTGCAAATTAGCTTTGTAAAGGATTTTTTTCCAGGGGGGTTGGAGTATTGCAATCCTGCAGTGAAAGAAAGGCCAAGCTTGATGTCGGCTTACATCGGGGTGGGCGGGGATAGAGAGAAAAATAACATAAATTGCATGCATCCAAAGGGATGGAGGACCCAGAACATTTCTATGTCATCTGATGGGAATTTATTTCTGATGCTTCAGACTTAAATGCCCAACATTCACCATCCATGCCATCTTGGGAAAGAAGGCTGTCCTGGTTCACGTTGGTCTTGTTAACCATTTATTCCACTAATTATTATCTTTTGTTTGATTGCTTGCTTTGCACATGATACGATAAAATGCCCTGCTACTGCACCTTTGAATACTTAGCAACGGACGTTAAGTTAATAAACACATGTATTAAAGTACCCCAAACTTCCTTATGCCTAGAAAATGTCAAAGAAGATGATCAAGAGAAGGTGGGGTAGAACCAGGGCCGGATTTTGGTTTGATAAGGCCCTAAGCTACTGAAGGTAATGGGGCCCTTTATATGTCCAGCTGTCACTGTTTTTTGTGTTGAATATATGCTATATGGTAATTTATGGATCATAATATTATAAGGAGCAGGCTAGCAGGCGGGGCCATTGCTTACATCATAGGAGCCTACACAACACAAAACACTCTTGCTGTATGTAGGTTTTCTTTTATTTGTTTTTTATCTTATATTTTGGAAATGTACACCCAGGGGTTTTTTTTACCTTTAATTTTTTTGGGGAGGCCCAAGAGAGTGGGGCCCTCAGCTATAGCTTGTTTAGCTTATACATAAATCCGGCACTGGGCAAAACATAGGAAGCTGCCTTATTTTGAGTCAGACCACAGTTCTATCTAGCCTAGAGGTCAGCAAACTTTTTCAGCAGGGGGTCGGTCCACTGTCCCTCAGACCTTGTGGGAGGCCAGACTATATTTTGGGGGAAAATATGAACAAATTCCTATGCCCCCCAAATAAAACAGATATGCATTTTAAATAAAAGGACACATTCTACTCATGTAAAAACACCAGGCAGGCCCCACAAATAATCCAGAGATGCATTTTAAATAAAAGGACACATTCTATTCATATGAAAACATGCTGTCCGTGGGCCGGATTTAGAAGGCGAATGGGCCGCATCCAGCCCCCGGGCCTTAGTTTGGGTACCCCTGAGCCCATCAGTGTTGTCTACACTGACTGGCAGCAGCTCTCCAGGGTATCAGGGTATCCCATTTGTGGAATGCTCTCTCCAGGGAGGCTGGCCTGGCATCTTCATTACATATATTTAGGCGCCAGGCAAAAATGTTTTCTTTCAACCAGGCCTTCTGCCGATTAACATAATATGGCTTTTTAAATGTTGGGGAGGGGGGCTGGTTTGGTCTTGGTTTTTATTTTTATTATTATTATTACACAGTTTATGTTATCTTTTTGCATTGTTTCTACAGTAGTACCTCTAGTTGCGGACACGATCCATCCCGGGGTGCCATTCACAACCCGAAAAGTCCGCAACTAGAGCGGCGCTTCTGCACGATAGAGCACTTCTGTGCATGTGTGAAGCGCACAGAACGCTTCTGCGCACGCACACGCGTCGAAACCCGGAAGTATACACATTCACAAGCCGAAAAGACGCAACATGAACCTAACGCAACACGGGGTATGATTGTATTGCAAACCGCCCTGTGATATTTGGAAGGGTGGCATGGAGATTTAATCAAGGACACACCTTATTTCTGGGATTGTAAATTGTTTGAACTGCTTTCCATATTGTGTTGCAATGGCTGTAACCCACTCTGGGACCTTAGGGTGAAGGGCAACTGAACAACAACAACAACAACAACAACAACGTATAGGATTGCAAAACCGCTAGACTTAGCAAGTGCTACAGAGACTCCCACCAGAGATTGAGCTCTTGTGGTCAAGTGATCCATCTATCTGGGTGCTCTTAAGGAGCAGAGGTGCAGAGTAACACTGGCTGGTGGACAGATACCGTGTTTCTCATATTATAAGACACGTCTTATATTTATTTTTTCCTCAAAAAAACACACTATGGCTTATTTTCAAGGGATGTCTTATTTTTTTTCCTCCTCCTCCTGCTGTGGCCGGCATTGCTGCTGCGCCTATCACTATGTCTTATTTTCGGGGTATGGCTTATATTCCTTGAATGCTTAAAAATCCTGCTATGGCTTATTTTATGGTTATGTCTTAAAATATGAGAAACAGGGTATTATATGTGAGCATGCACACTCTTGTGTGATTGTACATGGGCAAATCCCTTTCCAGGTACGTTGCTGGATTAATGCTATCCCCAAAAGCAGAACAGGTTTTTTTTTGGGGGGGGGGTTCCTCCCTGGAGGAAAATTAAGGGGGGAAAGAAGAAGATGGGAAGTAGGTGGAAGTAGAAAGTTTTAGAGCCTGCTCACCGCCCAGACCAGCATTTTCTTAGTCCAACCTCTGCGCCCTGAGAACCTACTCACCTCTATTACGTTAAATGTAGCAGAAGGAGACGCTGGGGTGGCCGGGGGAGGCGTGGAGAGAGAAGGGGGGGGAAGAGACTCTCGACACAAAGGCAAAAGGACACTGGAATATCGCAAACCGTATCACGGCATAAATCACACCATTACAAGCCAGTGCAAAATATATTTCATCGGTACTTTGGAGGCAAAGGAGACACACAGCTTCGCTTGTCAGAAGAGAGGTCAGGTCTCCCCCCTCCCTACCTTGTCCCACGCCCCCCCCCCCAAACCACCTCCACATCGGAGAGAGAGTCCTCTGGTATGCTTGAAGCAGATGCAATTTCCCAGGGGCGGTGGAGTCAAATTGGAGCTACTTTAAAAAAAAAAGCCTTGCATTCCAAAGGAAGAGAGGGGCATTGAACATTGCGATCTGGGGACCACCTGGTGAATTTCTAGTTGTCCTTGTGTCCGTCCCTGTCCCCCACCCCCACCCCGGCCCAAAGAAAGAGAGATGCTGATAACATCAAGAGGAAAAACTGCAGGAGACAGGAGTTTCTTGGAAGTTTCCACTGACTTGTCTCTTTAGCATCAAAGGAGATGAACATTTTTTAAAAAAAAACAACCAACTATTGTATTTATATCCCACTTTTTTCTACAAGGAGCTCAAGGTAGAGCACATTATGCATCTCCTCTTTTCTTTTTTCTTCTTCTCAGCAACCCTGTGAGGTGGGCTAGGCTGAGCGGCTGTGACTGGTCACCTGTGAGCTTCATGGCTGAAATGGGATTCGAACCTGGCTTCCAGCACTCTAACCACTGCTCCACACTGGTTCTCTTGAGCTGTGTGCAAAGTTGGTCATCCACACACCCCAAAACATTTGTAAATGGAGTTTCACTGAATCATGGTCACGGTAAGGATAAGCACAACAGCTGAGCTGGAGTTATTTAAAATCAAAGTTAGCTGCCTTGTGACCCTCCCTCCCGCGGCTACAGAACCGCAATTCCCATCAGCCCTGGATAGCATGGCCAATAGTTCCGGGAGTTGTAGTTCAACAACATCTGGAGGGCCACAGGTTAGCTGCCCCTGGTTTAAACTGTTATGGGGGATATAAAATAATAAGGGGAAAGGCTGTGGCTATCATTACTTACCTTTAGGCATCCAACAAAAACATTTCTTTTCTGACAGGCCTTTTAAAAAAAATAATCAGTGGGTGAGAGCTTTTATACCTGCCTTTCAAAAATATGGCCACATGACCTGGAAAAACTATTTGCCTACAAACGGCAGCTCCCTCAGCCTGTAAAGCAAGATGAGCGCCGCAACCCCAGAGTCGTCTGCGACTGGACTTAACTGTTAGGGGTCTCCTTTACCTTTACCTTTTTCCAAAAATATGAACGAGTTTTTAGAATTTCATTTTTAGTTTTATGCTGGTTTCAATGCATGCTGTACTTATTTATTGTTGTAAGTCGCTCTGAGTCACTCTTTGTGGGCAGGGGACACCTTGGAAGTGAACTCTCCTTTGCTGGAGGTCTTCAAACAGAGGTTGGATGGCCATCTGTCAGTGATATTATTATTTTTTTACCCATGGTTCCTGCACTGCAGGGGGTTGAGCTTGATGGCTCTTGAGGTCCCCACTCTATAATTGTACGATTCTAATACGTTTAAACAGAAACACAATAACTTCTCATGCTTAAAGACAGAGTGGTGGAAGTGGGTCCTTATCTAACTCCCCTTTCCTGTGATTCGAATCCAAACCCTCGGGACTCCTGCCCGCAAAGGGGCAAAAGCTTTAGAAAAGAGAAGAAGCAAAGCAGGGAAGGAGACAGCAGTGTTGCCAGTGACCACGCTGCTTGAGTGGCAAAGAACGGCCAATATTTCATCACTGCTCTCAGGGGAGAGTCAGGGACCGTGTTAGTTGCTGCTCAGATCCTCCAGGGCTGAGATTGCCACAACAACCGCAGCTCTTTGGAGGTCTATTATTAGGGTTACAGTATTTCCCCCACCCACTAAAAATAAAATAAAATAAAAATCTGGAAAACAAAGAACCACGTGTGGTGCAGAGGGAACGTTTGGGGATTTGAGTGTCTTGCGGCTTTGGGACTGAGTCTTTTAATCATAAAATTGAAAGCAGGGCACAGGAACTTCCTGGTGCTCTGACACTCTTCTGCATCAGGTTACAGGACCTGCAGAGCTTGGGACTGGAGCATGGGACTGTCTGGAGCCCTCCAGGAAGCAAACGTGGTAACCTTCAGATGTTGCTAGAGAACAACTCCCATCATGTTTGGCCACTGGGCCACGCTGGCTGCAATAGGCAGGAGTAGAAGTCCAACAACATCTGGAGAGCTGCAGGTGGCTCATCCCTGCCTTAATAAAAGCCAGAGCAGGCACTCATGCAGAGACGCAGCAGGAAGCCTCCTTTTTGGATGGGGCTCCCGGCTCCCAGGGGCCCAAAGTTCAGGAATGGGGAATCTGTGGGTGCATCCAGCTGAGCTATACTCAGAGCAGACCCACTGAAATGAACAGTCTTGGCTTTGCCGCATCCATTAACTTCAGTGGGTCTACTCTAGCCTGGGTTGCAACCTTTTGATTTTTGGATGCCTTAAAAGGCAGTGAGAGATTTTACTTTCTTGGGTTCCGTGATCACTGCAGATGGTGACAGCAGTCACGAGATTAAAAGACGCCTGCTTCTTGGGAGAAAAGCAATGACAAACCTAGACAGCATCTTAAAAAGCAGAGACATCATCTTGCCGACAAAGGCCCGTACAGTATAGTTAAAGCTATGGCTTTCCCAGTAGTGATGTATAGAAGTGAGAGCTGGACCATAAAGAAGGCTGATCGCCAAAGGATTGATGCTTTTGAATTATGGTGCTGGAGGAGACTTGAGAGTCCCATGGACTGCAAGAAGATCAAACCTCTCCATTCTGAAGGAAATCAGCCCTGAGTGCTCACTGGAAGGACAGATCCTGAAGCTGAGGCTCCAATACTTTGGCCACCTCATGAGAAAAGAAGATCTGGATGTTGGGAAAGATGGAGGGCACAAGGAGAAGGGGACGACAGAGGACGAGATGGTTGGACAGTGTTCTCAAATCTACGAATATGAGTCTGACCAAATTGTGGGAGCCAGTGGAACACAGGAGTGCCTGGCGTGCTCTGGTCCATGGGGTCACAAAGAGTCGGACACGACTAAACAACAACAATGCCTTAAAACACAGCAAAATTGGGGTGGAGAAATGCGGGAGAGGGGAGAAAGCATTTGGGAAGCAGATAGAGATTCTTGAGGTGCCCAAATCTTTTCTACAATGCCGGAGTCAGCAATACAAAGCAGGAAAGAAAGAAAAACACGCTCCACCGAGCCTTGTCACTCCGCATAAATCTCTGACACCGCATCCCAGGAGCGCAGAGAACTAACTCAGGGAGGACACTCAGCTGCTACAGATGGGGATGTTCGACAGGATGTTTTGAAAGGGGGAGGGGGAGAGGGAGGCAGCACTCTTTCCGGAGGTTTCAGCCACACTCCCTCAGGGAAGGCCGTCCCTGATGCACTTAAGCGCCCAAAGTTTGATGACCGGACAGAACAGCTTATCCTCTACATGCCTTTGCGACAGGTCTGTGGCTTTCAAAAACTTATTGTCTTTGCAGATTTTTAGTTTAGCAAGGGAGAAGCAGGGAAATGATAGAAGTGTCGTGAAGTTATGGAGAAAGGGGTTAGAGCAGGCATGTCAAACCTGTGGCCCTCCAGATGTTTTGGACTACAATTCCCATCTTCCCCAACCACTGGTCCTGCTAGCTAGGGATCATGGGAGTTGTAGGCCAAAACATCTGGAGGGCCGCAGGTTTGACATGCCTGGGTTAGAGAGAAGTTAGGCAAGCTGGGATAGCTCAGCTGGTAGAGCATTATTCTTGATCTCAGGGTCATGGGTTCGAGCCCCACCTTGGGCAAAAAAATTCCTGCATTGCAGGGGGCTGGACTAGATGACCCATGTTGTCCCTTCCAGCTCTATGATACTAAGTTTTGCTCCCTCATAACACCAGAAGCCAGGACAATCTGATGAAAACATAGTCAAGAGGGAGAGGGGAATACAAGTAGAGCCCTCCCGATGGATCAGACCTAAGGCTCCTCTAATCCAGCATTCTGCTCTCAGTGGCCAGCCAGGTGCACCCTAGGAAGCCTGGAAGCAGGACCTGAGTGCAACAGAAACTCTCCCCACTTGGGATTGCCAGGGACTGGTATTGAGAGGCATACTGCCCCCCAAGAGTGGGAAAGCAGGGAATATACTAGGGGAAACCGCTCTGCAAAATGTGCACATTTGGGGAAACTGCATGCTGACGTGTGTCCATTAGATATACGCAAAACATTGCAAACTGCTGTGGAAATGTGGAGACCTGTGCTCGACTGGAAAAGTGAGAAACGGAGAGAAATCGAAACTGACACCTGCCTATCCCTGCGCCAGATTGGCGTGCATTATGCTACTGATTCCGGGACAATCTGAAGGCCAAATGTTGGAAGATTCTTAACAGATGAAATAAAGGACTTATACGTGCAGCACATAGTTAAGACTATGGAGCTCACTGCCACCAGAGGCAGAGGTGGTCACCAATTTGGACGGCTGTAAAAGAAGCTTAGACAAATTTGCAGAGGAGAAACCTACCATTGGCTACAAGCCACAGTATCTATGTTCTGCCTGCACTGTCGGAGGCAGAAGGCTTCTTTATTCTAGTTGCCCCTGGCCTGATCCAGCACGCTCTTCTTATGTTCTTATGATAGCAAAGGTTTACAAGAAAGATACATTTGAAAATTGGTGATGAATATTGTGAATTGTAAGCCCCGAGGAGCAGGAAGGTTTGTTCGTTAGCTTTTTTTTTTTTTTTACTCACCTTTCACCATAAAGTCCCAAGGTGGGATAGAACAATATAAAAACAGATAAAACTCATACAGTTATAAAGTAAGCCAGTGTTTCTCAACCAGTGTGCCTCAAGATGTTTTGGGACTACAACTCCCATCATCCCTAGCTAGCAAGACCAGTGGTCAGGAATGATGGGAGTTGTAGTCCCAAAACATCTGGAGGCACACTGGTTGAGAAACACTGAAGTAAGCGATACCATTCAAAGTAGAACAGAACAGTCTAACCATGTTTGTGTGTTGACATGGACGGGTAACTTATGAAAGCATTTTTTAAAAGAACAATTAAGGGTGGTGGCCAGTAGAAGCAATGCAGAAATAGCCAGTTTTTGTGTTTTTTTTTTAAATAAAGAAATTAAATTATAACACTCCCTGCAAAAATATATATATATTTTAAAAAACCAAAAAAATGGGGGCTGGGTGTCTGTGGGGGAGATGGTACTTAAGGATGAAACAAACTTTCTGCCTTCATGATGCAAGACCGAGGCTGAGCAGACAAGCAACCCTCCCCATTCCTCTGGTAGCTGATCACCAACGGGCAGCAACGAGTTTATTGACAGCCTGGTGCAGGTGCTAGTAGCAAAAGGCTGAGCTCTAGGGTATTCTAGGTAAACACACATCCCCACTGCCTCCGCCTGCCCCCCCCATTCCTCCCCAGTGCTTCCAGCACTGGCGGCTCTTTTTAGCCGACACACAGAGCTCGCACCTCGCAAACAAATTATTTAACTGCTCCTATTCCCCTTGAGGATTGTGCCGCGATCATCTCTCGAAACCCAGCGCTTTTCCCTCGCATGCATGCAACAGCCTTGATAGGTTAAATGCCGCCATTTAATTACTGTAATGGAAGCAGCTATTTTTTGGTTCTTGTAAACACAGCTTCTCTCTCTCTCTCTCTCCTTTTTATATATAAATATATATAAAAACCAAACCTCCGTACGCTCAAGAGCAATCTTTTTAAAACATCTCATTTTGTGTTTCGGGGATTCAGAGGCTGACCTGAGTGTTCTGGCAGTTCTTTCAGGAGCTCAGAGCAGGGGACGGAATCTCTGCCCTAATGTATTAGAGAGAGAGACTGGAAGATTAAAAACTACTTTCTTAAAAATGCCAAGAGGGTGGCGAAGGAAAAGAGGGTTGTGGGAACTGTGGTAGAGGAAGGCGAAATTGCCAAGCATCCTGGAGAACCTCTGCCCTTTGTAGAGGGAGATTCTTCCTCTGCTAAAAGGCAGGGAGAGAATCTGGCTGCAAGTGAACTGGGAGCCCCGTGAAAAGGCAGAAATGGGGGGAGGAGTAGAAAGAAAATTCAGGGTGCCTGCTCCCCACAAACTGCATGCCAGAGCTCCGGGCCCCTAGGAGGGTTTCCTGCCTGGCCCACCCATGGGTGAGTCTCAAAAGCACCCACAACACAAGGGTCAAATCCCAGAAAAGCCCCTATGCAAAGCAAGTGCTCCTTTCATCATCAATGCTCCATCAGGCCCCTCCTGCCTCAGAACTGTGTGGTGTACTGGTTAGAGTTCTGCAGACCAGGGTTCAAATCCCCACATGGCCACGAAGCTCACTGGATGTGACCTCGGGCCGGTCCCCGCCTCTCAGCCTAATCTACCTCATAGGGTTGTTGTGAGGGATTAGATTAGGACAGGAGAAGCATGTAGACCACCTTGAGCTCCTTGGAGAAAAGGGTTGGCTATAAATGCAATAAATAAGCAAATGCCAGCTGGTCATTATAATAATCTACTATTTAAGATGTGGTGCCTGAGTTTGCTTCCTCCTCCCCACTTCCCTCCCGGACCACTGTCCCTTGTGTGTTGGGTTTATTATTATTATTATTTGTAAGAAATTGGGCAGGGGACTGCCTTGTCTTTAATTGATTGTCTGGAATCCACTCAGGGAGACTTCTGGGCTGAAGTGCAAACACTCTAAATCTCAGGGTTTCCCAAACTTGGGTCTCCAGCTGTTTTTGGACTACAATTCCCATCATCCCTGACCACTGGGGTCCTGCTAACTAGGGGATGATGGGACTTGTAGTCCAAAAACAGCTGGAAGCCTAAGTTTGGGAAACTCTGCTCTAATTGAATGAATAAATGGAACTTCCATATGCAGAGGACGTTTACCTTGGAAGAACAGGCACAGATAAGCAATAAGGTGCCAAAAGGCAGTGCCTGAACCAGTGTTAGAGAAGGAGGTACCTTCTTGTCACGCAGAACCAGGCGCCACCTTCACAGATGGCAGCAGAAACCGCACCAGCCCCTTGCCAAGCTTTTAAATATGAGGTGTGGTGCACTCACTTGTCAGACTCTCTCGACCCCTGGGAATGCCGGGTTTGCAAGCATGTGCTCTGTTGGGGAAGGTGGATCTGCTTCCATTTTATCCTCCATGAATCTGTCTGGTCCTCTGTTAAATGGGTCTGAGTCTGTGGGTATCACAACCTCTTGGCAGAGCGAAGTGGCCCTTTGAGTCCAACAGCAAAACGCATTGGCCTCACTCACACCATAAACTATAAACAGTCACGGCTTCCCCCAGAGAATCATGGGAGCTGCTGAGAGTTGTCAGGGGATCCTCCCATTCGCCTCCCAGAGCTACAATTCCCAGGGTTCCCTGAGAAGAGAAATTGATCCTTAAGCCACTCGGCAGCACCCTTAACAAACTGCAGCTCCCAGGATTCATTGCGGGGAGCCATGACTGTTCAAAGTGGCACCATGCAGCTTTAATTGTACAGTGCAAACGGGGCCATTGTTTTCAACACCTTACAGGCCCCCAAATGGATGGGCATGGGAAGAAACTTCCCCTGCAAAAAAAAGGATAGCTAGATTGATGGAGCGGTACTATTGCTAACCGGCAAAAAATAATAAAGAAAAGATTTCAACATTTCATTTGCTCAGCGATCCTTTGCATGCCGACATCCCTTGGTAGCAAAATGATCCACGATCGGCGCCTCCTGTCTTTTGCTGCAAAGACGCAACCTCAAAGGTGAGGAAGGTCAGGAGTTGACAGAGAGAAATTTAATTTTGTTTATCACCATAAAAAGGGGGCACTTATCCTGTCTCACCCCCTCCACACACATACACCCAGCCCCACCACTCTGGACAGCAAGGACATGAACACCAGGAGTGGGTCGGCGGGGCAGGCACGAGAAAATTACAAACGCATTTGGGGCGAAATTCAATAAAGCCAATTCCAATGCATAAGGTCAGCCATGCACTTCCAACGACCCAAAAGGGGGGGGAGGAAAATATGATATGAATGCAGTTTTTAATATAACCCATGTATTTGCAACAAGGTGGCTGGGGGGGGGAGTGTGTAATGCTATCCCTCCTTCGCTGCCCCCCTTACTCCAGACCATCTCTCTGAGGGATCAGAGAGCACTCCAGCTACGTTTTTGGTGACTAGTTCCTACTAGCAAGACACATTTTGTACAGCGCAACGAAGTCAATTAAAAAGAAGAGAAAAAATTTGGGTGTCTCCGGTTTCATAAGGAATGAAGTCTCTCCTTTCAAAAAAAGAGAGGAGGTTGCAGGATGTCTGTCTTTAAAAAAACCTCTTGAACCCATTAAGGATAAACACACACACACTTGTGCCTTGCTGTGATCCCTTTGTGTCTCTCGCTTGGCACAGACTTCCAAAAGTCCTTCCGTGTAAAGGTTGTGGCTTGGTGGTCGAGCATCTCATTTCCCATGGGGAAGAAGGTCCTTATTTCAATTCCCCAATTGCATCTCCAGGTAGTCCAGGAAGAGACTCCTGCCTGGAGGTAGTTTTGTCACTTTTTTATGTTTCAATCTTTGTGGTCATATAAACCACAGTATTAAAAAAAAACACTGCCATATACTTGGTCAGACTGTTGGTCTGTCTAGCTCAACACTGTCAACACTGACTGGCAGCAGCCCTCCAGGGTTTCAGGCAGGGAGTCTCTCCCAGACCTGCCTAGAGATTCCAGAGTTTGCACCTGGGACCTTCTGCATGTAAAGCAGATTCTCTAACCACTGAGCTACATTCTTTGCCCAAGAGAAAGAATGAGAGCAAAACAACAACAACAACAACAACATGATGATGATGATGATGATGATGATGATAAGTGGAGAGAGGGGGGGGGGAAGAGAGAGAGAGAGAGAGGGAGAGGGAGAGGGAGAAATTGAAAGCAAACTCAAGAAGCCCACATGTAGGAAATCTTTCCATCCACCCAAAAAGGAAAATAAATCTCTATGTAAGTTATCAGTAGAGTTCTGTGACCAGTTGGGGATGATGCTTACAACAAAAGGTCAGTGCTTGAGGCCAGGAATAGGATGGCACGCAACCTGCCAGAACCTCATCTGTCTGGCATTCAGAGGCTTGTAGCCCATCCGCCGCCCCCCAACTCCACCCACCTACGACAACCAACCAAGGAGAGGTCCAGCCATTCAACTCACTTTCCCCCTCTCACTCTCTCTGAAAGTACAACTCTTGTTCCTGATAAGGAACCACAGAAACCACAGCCTAGCAGGGACCGTAATTGGCCATCAAAAGCGTGGTTAACGGTCTTTGAGCCAAAATATTTCCCTTTCCTGGCGGGGGGGAGGGGAGGTGGAGAATCGGCAGGCTCTTTTTCACCTAGCAATGGAGGGGGCTGGAAAGTAAGCATCACATTCAGCATGGATTTGGGGGCGGGGAGCAAAGAGAACCAAGCATTTTCACAATTGCAAAGGCAAATCTACCTTGGTTGTTGGCAACTGTCTATCTCGAGAGACACTGGAGTGCGCCTCTGGGGATGAGGTCAAACCCCTGTGAAAGCAGCACCGAAGTGATCTCTCTGGTGCGTAAGTCTGGGTAGTGTGAATGGGAGCCCTGGGCTGCCCCGATGACAATCCCCCCCACCCCGGCCTCGCTGATGTGGTCCAAAGAAAATCAGAGCAATACATCTGACACCAGCTTGGCTGCAGGAGTTGCCAGAAGGAGGCATACAAAGTACCATCCAAGCATTTTAGGGACTCTGCTCCAGATTTGTGTAGGGTTTACTGCACAGCCCAAAGATATCCTGCAAGGCAGCGGAGGTTTCCTTCTCCTAGATGGCCTACCTTCCCAGGTTGATGAGCCCCATCTGCCCCTCACTTCACTCTGCAGCACATACAGAAACTGCCTTCTTAACCGCCGGACTCCTTATTGTTTTCACCTGCTCAATCCACCAGAGCCTGTTCACATGCAAGGTAAGTCCCTAATTCATCGAGGGTCTAGCCATGGTTTAGCCATTCCTGGGGTGTGGCCGCTGTTGTTTCTAGGAGCCACAGTGAAAGCTGGATGCAGGATGGGGACGAAAGGTGGACAATTTGTCCCAGAAGAAGCATGACGTGCCTCCCACCAGAGGAACTAGTTTAGCTTGATGCACACACCCCAAATCCTCACAGTGGCAGGAATCTGCTTATGAATCTATATCATGGGACTGTGTGTGTTTCCCTTTTCCCAGGGAACTCTGGGAATTGTGGCTCTGGGAGGGGAATAGAGGTCCCCAAGCAACTTTCAGCACCCAGAAGAAACTGCAACTCCCATAATTCTTTGGGGGAAACCATGACTGTTTAACGTAGTATCATAGTGCTTTAAATATTTTATTTATTTATTTATTTATTTATTTATTTATTTATGCCCCACCCATCTGGCTGGGTTTCCCCAGCCACTCTGGGCGGCTTCCAACAGAAATATTAGAATACACTAAATTCTTAAAGATTAAAAGCTTCCCTAAACAAGGCTGGCTTCAGATGTCCTCTAAATGTCTGGTAGTTGTTTTTCTCTTTGACATCTGGTGGGAGGGCGTTCCACAGGGCGGGTGCCACTACCAAGAAGGCCCTCTGCCTGGTTCCCTGTAACTTGGCTTCTCGCAGCCAAGTGGTGTGAATGTGGTCTCAGGTATATTTTTTTAAGGAGACCCTCCAGGCCGGTGGCAGGGGGTTTCTTGGGGTGGAGGAGTGTATTCTGCAAAATGCCATTGGCACAATAATAGTGCCTTTGTGGTGGATTTATACCAGACTATTACAGACCTTTCTGCTTTATTAGTTGGTCTGCAAAGCTTCCCTAATTTTACTCCCATCTGGAGGGGCACTCTTGTGCTATAGAGTAACAAAAGCGGGATAATAAGTAAAGTGGAACATTTGTGGTTATAAAACAAAAAGTTACAGTATTTCAGCAGGAAGTTACACTATGGGAAACAAAGTATGGATCTCCCGATACCATGATGAGAACAAATAAATGCACACAATGAAAGGGCATCTGGAGGGGCCTAAGATTCTAGACTGCAAGGATATGTTCCATCATAGCTCACTAGATGGGAGGTTCAGCTCAGAGGTTCCTCAGTTCAATTCCTCCTGACAAATGATTTACATAATATCAGCATAACATCTCCATGCTTGTGGGCAGGGAGAAGAACAGGAATTAAGTGAGGAGCTGGAAGAGGGAGACTATGTGTTAACACGCCCCAAAACACATCTTTGCTCTATTTATCCTAAGCTCTTTATCTACGGCTCTCAAGGACCCACAAAACGTCTTGACACCCTAAAATGTGCCACGCCACAGAAGCGTCAACCAGAGTGGCACACATGGCACGTTTCCACATGGGAAAAGGATGTGTTGCATGCAGAATCCAGCTTCATTTTTGTTAAAGTTTCTAGTCCTTATGGCCAATAAAAATATGCAACACATTCTTTTAATCTCAGAAGCAAGTGAAGAGGCGGCTAAAAATATTTCAAGTGGGTGGGGAGGTGGTTCTTTTGCCCTGCAAACCACAGCTCTGTGCCCTATGACTTGATGCAGCAGGAAAATAGGCACAGTGAGATAAATCATGCAGATATGCTCATTTTGCATAATTAATGCATTTATTACATTTTTAGCCCTACCCTCCTGCAAAGGCATTCAAGGTGCCGTATTGTGATTCTCCTTCCATTAACCCCACTCCATCCGCACAACAACCCAGTGAGAGAAGTTGGGCTGAACAAAAGTGACTGGCCCAAAGGTCAACAAGCAAGTTTTTTTTATGAATGGGAGATTTGACCCCGCGCCTCCCTGATCTCCTGGCCCAACACCTTTATATGCCACACTGACTCTATTTGCTGAAATATATTAACTACTTATTTATTGCATTTGTCTCTCACCTTTTTCTCCAAGGAGTCAAGGTGGCACACACAGAACTTCCCGCTGCTCATTTAAGCCTCCTCATTCTACTTAATATAAGCGTTTCTTGGCAAATGATTTAGAATCAGGGGTCAGCAAACTTTTTCAGCAGGAGGCCGGTCCCTCAGACCTTGTGGGGAGGTGGACTATATTTTGGAGGGGGGAAATGAACGAATTCCTATGCCCCACAAATAACCCAGAGATGCATTTAAAATAAAAACACACATTCTACTCATGTAAAAACATGCTGATTCCCGGACCGTCCGCAGGCCGGATTTAGAAGGAGATTGGGCCGCATCCAGCCCCTGGGCCTTAGTTTGCCTACCCATGATTTAGATCAGGAATGTGCTGTTGGACTCCAACTCCCATTATCCTTCACCACTGGGAGTCCATAGTACCTGGTGGGCCACAGATTTCTCCATCCCTCCTCTAATGCCTACCAACATCTCTCCTGCTTTGGGGCAGAGAAAGTGTGTGTTGGCCAAGCCCTCCAAAGAATCTGGACCATTTCTGCTAAACTTAGGTCGAGCTTAACCTTGCATTTAAAGCATACCACTTTAAAAATTCATGGCTTTCCCCCACCAAAGAATCATGGGAACTGTAGTTTGTTAAGGGCACTGAAGAGTTGGTGGTGGTCCCGTCCCCCGTCCCCCCATTTTGCCCAACAGAGCTACGGTCTCCAGAGTTCCCTGGGAGGGAGGAATGATTGTTAAGACACTCTGGGAAACGTAGCTCTATGAGGGAAGCAGCAGTCTCCAGCAATACCCTTAACAAACTACAGCTCCCAGGATTCTTTGAGGGGAACCGTAACTATTTAAAGAAGTATGACAGAGCTTTAAATGTAGGTTGCTGATATGGCCTTAGACACAGTGACCTGGACGGACTGCACCTTGGAAATGGTCACTGTTATGCCCTTAAAATATGGGGGAGGTCCTGTCTGTTGAAGTGGTATAGTAGTGCTTTAAAGAGTGGTTGAAACAGCCTCGGTGCAGAATTTTATTTTATTTTATTTCTGGAAAGGGGGCATACTAGGTAAGAGAGATGGGATCAGATTGGAAAGGGGTAAGAGAGGAGAGATTAAGTAAAAATTAGAGCCAGTGTGGTGTAGTGATTAGGATGTCAGACTAGGACCTGAGAGACCAGGGTTCACATCCCCACTTGGCCGTGAATTTCTCACCAGGCAAGTCACTACCTCTCTCATCTTTACCTACCTTGCAGGGTTGTTGTTGGAATTAAATAAGGAGGGGGAGAACCATATACGCCACCTTGAGCTCCTTGGAGGAAAAGGTGGGATATGAATACAGCAAATGAAGAATAAAAGAGAAGGGTGTGCGGCCACAATCCATCAGTTGCAAATGCCACTGTTTTAGGCAGGGGGGGGGCACAGCATTGGGTGGATTTCTTCATCATGGAAATGGCGGTAAAAATTTCCGAGGCTCTGCTGCGGCCAGACGAAAGAGAGCCTCTCCTCATTCTTGCTTGTGCTGTAAAAACCAGCCAGGCCTCTTACACAGTGAATTGCACCTCTAAATGGTTCAGGGAGGGAGAAGGGGGGGGAAGGGGGGAGAGTTGTGGGGCACGGCCAAAGCACAGAGAGCGAGTGAGCGAGCACAAGGCTATTATGGTTAATGTGACTCGTACCCTCTGTTATGGAAGAAATAAATGTACATTTAGAGGTTGTCAGGTCTGCGCTCTCCTCTCCCACTCAATAGATGCTTTGCAACATCATTAAAATAGCAAGCGGCTGCCCCTTGTGGTGCTCTTTCCGGGGGGGGGGGGCTCCCTGAACACACACACACACACACACACACACACACACACACACACAGCCCAAAGAAAGGAATGCTGAGATTTGAATCTTTTTTGACAGGAAGTTGCAGAGAGCACTTATCAAACCCCATTGGAAAACATTACTTAAGAGGAACATGCTAAGTTAGCTCTGCTTCCAGCCCTGTGCCCCATCTTCTTTTTTAATTCATCTATTGTTTCTCAGAGATGAACCAATTTAACACACACACACACACACACACACACACACACACACACACACACACATATATATATATATATATATATATATATATATATATATTCCAGGAAAAAATGCACTAGTTTCAAAACTGGCAGTCCTGTGTTCAGCGGTGACACATGGCGCATCCCCAAACGGAGGCAACAGAGCACAGCCAGCTCACTAAGAGAGGAGGTAAAGGAGGAACAGAACAAATAACAAGACAGGAAGGGCCCTGCTAGATCAGGCCAATGGGTCACCCAGTCCCGCATCCTGTTCTCACTGGATGCCCCTGGGAAACCAGCAAGTAGGATTCAAGTACAAGAGCGCTCTCCCCTCCTGAGGTTTCCAGCGACTGGTATTCAGAAGCATTGCTGCCTCTGACTGTGGAGGCAGAGTAGAGCCATCGTAGAGCCATCATGGCCAGTAGCTGTTGACAGCTTTGTCTTCCATTAATTTGTCCAACCCTCTTCAAAAGCCATCCAGGTTGGTGGCCATCACTGCCTCCTGTGGGAGGGAGTTCTATACTTCAACCATGTGCTGTGTGAAGCAGCACTTTCTTTTTTATCTGTCCTGAAGCTTCCAGCTCTCAGCTTCACTGGATTTAAGTATGGAAGCACCAAGGTTTGGTTAAGGTGGGGTTGAAGTTCATGTGAACAACACAGGCAAGATGCTCTCTCCTGAAGGAATGGTTACTAGCCAATACTTGCCTTCCTGGCTAAATGCATTGGGGCTCTCTGCTATGGCATAGATACATTTATCCCATTGGCTCAAAGGTAACCCCCAAAAGCTATGTATTTCATGGCTAGGTTTGGCTAAAAAGCAAGCTGTGGTGAGATTGATGTCCGGGGGGGGGGGGGAGAGTGTGATGAATAATAGGCCCAGACGCAGGAGTTTCAGGTGATGGATATGCAGATGTGAGGCTGGCAAGACAGAGAGATGGCCTTTCAGAACAGATGGATGAGGATTCTCGATCACTTTCAGAAAACAGGAATAAATAAACCTAGGAGCCCGCTATAATCTCTGCATCTCTATTTGTACTGCTAAGGCAGTAGGTGGTTACCAGCTCCTCTTATTATGGGTGGGAAAGGTTAACAAGAGTGGGCTGTTGGCTAAGAGTTTGGTCTTCCGCAATGGCAGATCACATCAGATCGGTTTGGAACTCTTACAAGTTTGTCCGCAGTGGTGAAAATGTGCTCTCCTATCAAAATAAATATTTTAACTCCACTGCCAAGAGGCAGCAGGACTCCGAATAGCAGTTGCTGGGGATCACAAATGGGGATAGTTGCTGCTGCAGTCGGGTCCTGCTTTCAGACTTCCCATTAGGGCATCTGGGTTGGCCACTCAGAAGAATATGCACCATTTCTGCTAAACATAGGCCACATGTGTCCTTGCATTTAAAGCAGCAATCATACCATATACCTGAATGAAAAGCCTTAAGAAAAGCTTAAGGACTAGGAATTTGGCATGGCAAATTTGGAAAGGAAGTTGTATGCCAGCTCTGCACAGCAGGGCTGTGACTGTCTTTGCTAACAGAACCACCTGCACTGCAATGTCTCCACGGTACAGATTACAGTGAGATTTGCCCTTTGCTATGCAAAAAAAAGAAAAAAGGAGGGGGGAATTGCTTGAACCTCACTGCGACACTTCTGAAAAATTAATTACGAAGTCGAAGGAGAAAATTAATTTTAGAAACGCGGGAGGTTACTTTCTCCCCCTCCCACACTTTCTTAATTCTCCTCCCTCTCCTCCACCCCCCCCTGCGGACGTCCTCCTGGAAAGCCAGGGAGGAAACCTCGTTGTTTTCATTCCCCATCCTAAGGGGGTGCAATCTGGGAGACGTCCAGTCGATAACCTGGCCATCAGAACAAGGTCTGTAATTAAAAGGTCAGTGACCTGGAAAGCTGGGGCCTCACTCTCAGGGCTTCTCAGTAATGATGGAGCTATTAAATTAAGGCGGTTATGAAATCAATGCTAAAAAAGCTTTCACGGTAACGAGCTTCCATTCAAGGACATGCAAACTGCCTCGTGAAATGGAGTTAAATTATGAAAAAGGAAAAAAAAGTAATAGAGAGAAAGAAGGAGAGAGAGAGAGAGAGCGCTAAATTGAAATCTGTTCCTTTTCGGAGGCTTATTCACCTGCGACGGCAATCCATTTTTGGGTCTCCTGCGCAACAACAACAAAAGCTTCAGAGGAGATCCAGGGATGGTGAAACTGTGGCTGCTCCAGGTGGACTCCAGCTCCCATCAGTCCCAGCCAGCACGGTCAGTGATTGGAGAAAAAGTGGGAGTTGTCCAAAACAACTGGAGGGCAGCAGGACTCCTAGCCCTGATCTAAGATATCTGGCCAATTCAAGATCAGAGTGCCAGTAGCTTCATTTGTCTGTCTGTCAATCTGTCCGTCCGTCCGTCTGTCTGTCTGTCTGTCTGTCTGTCTCTCTCTCTCTCTCTCTCTCTCTCACACACACACACACACACACACACACACGAGCCACAAGTGTTTTTATGGACCTCTGTTGTGATTTATTTCATGCATGTAGTTAGGAACATAGAGACAATGAGACAGAGTGCTGATCTATCTAACTTGGTACTGTCTCTTCAGGGTTTCAGGAAGGGTACGTTGAAGATGGGACCATCTGCATGAAAAGCCGCCGCTGCTCTTCTGCTGAGCTACGACCCTTCCCATAAGACACAAGAGCAGAGGAAGTTACCTTGTGCTGAGTCAGACCATTAAGTCCAGCTAGCACAGGGAGGTGCACCCCTGCCAGTATGCAGTGCCAACACCACTGTGGGGAGGCCCAGGGAGAGCCACAACCTCCCGCCTCCATCAATGCCAGTGGCCCACCTAGTGCAGCAACCTGTGGAAGCCAACAAGCAGGACCCGAGCACAAGGGCACTCTCCCCTCCGAATGGTATTCAGAAGCACTATTGCCTCAAACTGTGGAGAGGCAAGGAGTCCCCTGGGCCTGACCCTATTATCTTACTGTTTTTAGAATGAGGCCATGATATGGCTAAAGTTCAAAGGGGGTAGGGTTTTGTAGATTTCGTATTGGGGGGGGCCCTACCTCTTACCTGCTCCTCAATAATTTGAGCGCTGTCCCATTGAACCTTCTGTAGGAACGTAATATAGAAAGAGCTCTGCTGGATCAAGACAGATGGCCCATCGAGTCCAGCTTCGTGTTTTTATAGATGTTCCTATGGGAAACCCGCAAGCAGGACCTGAGCACAAGAGCGCTATCCCCTCCTACAGCGTCCAGGAACTAGAATTCAGAAGCATTACTACCCCGTAAGCATGGAGGCAGAGCATAGCCATCAGGGGCTAGGAGCTGTCGGATAGCCTTCCATCCTTCCATGAATTTGCCCAATCCTCTTTTAAAAGCCGCCCAGCCTTCTGTGTTTTGCTGGACCTCCAAGTCACGCAAAGGAAAAACAAAGCTGATTCGAGTACAGGGAAGGAAAAATAAAATAGGTGCTCGTTTCAATAGCAGGCTGCTCCGAGCAGGGTAAAGGTTTCCTTGGGATGCAAATCCATGTCGAGTGGGGTGGGAATTAATTAAGGAGAGTGGCAGCTGTATTCCCTCTCTCCCCTGGTGTGTGGCAGACAGGCTCCTGCTTTAGCCCTTCCTCGGCCTGTCGCCACCGTCAACGACTTAATGGCCTGACAATAGCTGCAAGAGACCCACAGGGGCAACCGAGTCAAGGGGAAGGCTTCCGGCCTCCCCACATCCCTTTTTTCCCCGAGAGCTCTGCTCCCTCCTATGAAGCTTAGGCACCAAGGCAGATTAATGCAGGAGACGTCTACAAGGGCAAAGTTTCCTGTGACCTCCTACTCATCTCTCCAAATAAGAGCTTGTCACCCCGTTGGGAGCAGTTTGCTCAGCCTATTACGCAGACATGGCCAACAGCTCTTTCGGCCCAGCCAACGCCGTCGAGGTTCTAGATCAGATGCCGTCTTAATTCAGCCTTTCAGAAATTACGTTTGAAGCAAAGCACCGTTAGGTGTGTGTGTGTGTGTGTGTGTGTGTGTGTGTGTGTGTGTGTGTGTGTGTGTTCCACTGCACACATTTTAAATGTGGAATATGCACCAGCTGCTGTCAGTGAGTTCCCATTTACTGCTTGAAGCAGCAGGAAGGGTCACAGAACGGCAGAGTTGGAAGGGGTCCAAAGGGTCATCTAGCCCAACCCGCTGCAATGGAGGTCGTAAGTTCTGTGGTAGAGCATCTGATTTGCATTCTGAAGGTCCCAGGTTCAATCCCCAGCATCTCCAGGTGGGGCTGGGGAAGATGCCCTGCCTGAAACCCTGCTACTGCCTGTCATAGAATCATAGAATTGTAGAGTTGGAAGGAACCCCATGGGTCATCTAGTCCAACCCCTTGCAATGCAGGAATCTCAGCTAAAGCATCCATTACAGATGCCCATCCAACCTCTGCTTAAAAACCTCCAAGGAAGGAGAGTCCACAACCTTCCGAGGGAGTCCATTCCACTGTCTAACAGCTCTTATTGTCAGAAAGTTTTTTCTGATGTTTAGTCGGAATCTTCCTTCTTGTCACTTTAAGCCATTGGTTCGAGTCCTATCCTCCAGAGCAGGAGAAAACAAGCTTGCTCCATCTTGCATGTAACAGCCCTTGATATATTTGAATATGGCTATCATATCTCCTCTCAGTCTCCTCTTTCCCAGGCTAAGCAGACCCAGATCCTTCAACCGTTCCTCATAAGGCTTGGTTTCCAGACCCCTGATCATCTTGGTCGCTCTCCTCTGCACACGTTCCAGCTAGTCAACATGCTTCTTAAATTGTGGTGTCCAGAATTGGACACAGTATTCCAGGTGTGGTCTGACCAAGGCAGAATAGAATGGTGCCATTACATCCCTTGATCTGCACACTAGACTTCTGTTGATGCAGCCTAGAATAGCATAAGCTTTGTTGGCTGCTGCATCACACTGTTGACTCACATTGCTGCAGATAACGTTGAGCTAGATGGACCAATGGCATGACTTCCTATGTCTTGTACTCCCAAGACCTGTCAATGAATGAAAATGCCAAAATTGGGTAGAGGCAGCCGGGGCATGGGGGGGCAGTGTGAATTTGATGCATAAGGCACTAGAGGGCTCAGAACCAGGACCTTAGCTCCTTGGTCTCTTTCCCAGTGGAACAAATCACAGGCCATTTCCATAAGGTGTCTGGACAGAGCACCCTACCATCCTCTTGATCCTAGGAGCTCCAGTTAGCCTGCACAGGAGCCTTGTGCCAAAAAGCAGCCATTGTTCATGCCAGCAGGAGAGATTGTTCCACAAGTGAGGAGACACCACTGAAAAGGCCCTTTCTCTGCATCCCATGGCCATCACTCAGTGATGGTAGATTTCACATCATGCGCAAGACACTACAAATCCATATATCCCTGCCCACTTAAGCAGCTCCTTCCAGGATATAAAGAACACCGACCTTTTTTGTGGTCCCGCTTTACACCCATGTTTGCCATTACCAGATATTATGATTGTGAAAAATTAACGGCAACTAAACAGAAAGGAGGGTAAGGAAACAGAGGGCTGTATCCAGTGCTGGCCCTACTCAAAGAAGACCCAGATAAATAAATGGACATTGCTAATTTAGCCTCATTCATTTCAGTGGGTCTACTCTGATCGGAACTGAGCTGGATGCAACCCAGCTGCATCAAAGAAGGTTGCTGAGTTTTTGCATTATTTTTTCCACTTTTGTAATCATTAGCCAAGTAATTCATTAGAAGCTTTAATCGGGTCACCGTCTCTCTTTTCAGACCTCCTCTTGCAGACGCCGCCGAGCTGTTTGCCCCCACCCTTTAAAAAAAATTCCCCAATCTCTGCTTCTCCCAGTCAGGGATTTATTAAAATTAAACAGATTAGATGGAACTCCAGATACTAAAAATTCTGCTTTGCAAAGCTGGAGGTTGGGGGGGGGAGGGGGGAAGAGGCACGTGGCGCAAAACACCCAAGACATTTGTCTCTAAATTGCTCTAAATACCTTTTGCAAATGAAATTTTAACTCTCGTCTGCGTTGAGAGGGGAACAAGCAGGGCGGGAGGGGGGAGATGGGGTTGGTCTGGGTGGGGAGAAACACAAGGAAGAAACTGGTCACTTCAGCAATATGTAGTGGTGGTTTATAATATCACAAGATATCCCGGGGTACGGTTGTGTTTGAGGTGGGGAGAAGCAGGGAGGGCGGGAGGTGCTAAGTATCGCTTTGCAACTATAGATTTCATATCAGGTTACCGTGGGTAATCAGCACAGCTTTTAGGCTCAGCTTTCCTGTGCTTCATTGCTTCGATGATAGAGCTGAAATCCCAAAGCTTTTATGATTAATTACTCCCCGTAGGTCCGCATATTTCAAGCGGGGGGGGGGGGCGACAACACAGAGAGAGAGAGAGAGAGAGAGAGAGAGTGAAAGAGAAAGAACCTGTACTGCAAGAGATCAGACCTGGAAGGGAAGACTTCTGACAGCCGGGAACAGCCAAGAGGGGAGCGCCCCAACAGTTGACATTCCTCGGCATTACTGCCCTGACCGGAGGCACTGTAATTCAGTGCTTCCAAAAAGAAAAAGATATACCCTGGTTTTTGAAATGCAAACAAAGCAAACTGCGGACACGTGGGCGATTTGTACAAGTTCACTGCTTGTTTGTGTGCGCAGGAACATCCCAAGAAAGGCTAAGAACACTGATAACCTGCTGAGACAAAAAGAAAGAAAAGAGGCAAACAAACATTTCATAGACATAAATAGGAACAGGCTTCCATGCCCCTGGATTGTTTTCATCACCTGGGGAAATTTTGCCCGTGGCACTGCACCCGGCAGAATAGCACAGGGCAGTGTCCCCAAAAGTGGGCATTTTAATTATTTTGCATTTAGATCCTACCTTTCCCCCAAGGAGCAGAAAGGTGGCAGACATGGTCCCTCTCCTCCTCTTTTTATCCTCTCAACAACCCTATGAGGTGGGTTAGGCTGACAGACTGCTACTGTGACCAAAGTCACATCCAGGGCTGAACAGGGATTTGAACCCTGGTCTCCAAAGTCATAGTCTGACACTCTAACCACTACACCACGCTGGCTCTCTCCCTGCCACTGATGCCCTTTCTTCTCCCATACAATGAAGCATCCACCATCAGTTGCTTCAGGCGTCTTGGAAAGGCCTACCTTCTTGCCCAGGGTTTCCCTAACCCACTAGATCTTTGTTATTACTAGATATGAACAGAAGAAGAGCCCTACTGGATCAAGCCAAAAGACTGCAGTTGTGTGTACTATGTATTTTTATATCGCTGTATTTTATTCTGGTTGTAAATTGCTTCAGGACTTTTCACTGTTGGAAGGCAAGCGTAACTCCAGTAACTTAACCTTCTGCATCAAGTTCCAGGGGACTGTACGTTTTTTTTGTTTGTTTGTTGACAGAAGCACACAATTGTGTGAGCCTCCAACCTGCTATATGAGGTAGTACAAGCCTTGACAGAGGTTCATCACCTCAACAGAGAACTATTTCCGAAGCACGCCTAACACCCTACAGCACGGGTGTCAAACACAAGGCCCGGGGGCCTAATCCGG
Organism: Zootoca vivipara; assembly: GCF_965207765.1. Taxonomy (NCBI): domain Eukaryota; kingdom Metazoa; phylum Chordata; class Lepidosauria; order Squamata; family Lacertidae; genus Zootoca; species Zootoca vivipara. The sequence goes on from NC_142589.1 coordinate 12,822,069, forward strand.
CCCGCCAGACCTTGTCATGTGGCCCGCTTAGCCGCCGCCGACAATAGCCGCTGACAGTAGTTCTGGAGCCTGCGATTGGCCGAGGGTCAAAACCGGGGGCGGGGCTGCAGGCGGAGGCCGGGGCGCTGGAGCCGCGCTGACGGCCTTGGCCAGGGAATTTCAATTTCGAATGAGGCTGAGGGAAGCGGTGGCACAGCGGCTAGACGGGGAAGTGAGATGCAGGAGGAGGAGGAGGAAGCCCGCCGAGGAGGTAGGAAAGCCCTACAGGCGCCGCCGGCAAAGTTGGTGCCGGGACGGAGCAGCGCTGGATTTTATTTTGGCGGGCTTTGCTGTTGTCTCCGAGAGCGAGTGAGGTGGCACTGGGGAGCCGCCGCCCGCCGCTTCCCTTCCTCTCCTCGGCTGCATCCGGGAGGTGGGCGAGCGAGCGCGCGAAAGGGACGCGGAGTGAGCCTGAGGGGGAAGTAGGCGAAGCACAACAGTCGCTCTCTTGATGGAGCCGGGTTTCTCTTCCCTCTTCCCCCGTTTTCTCCTCATAGACACTCGGGAGGGTGCCTGGCTTTTGCTTTGCCCCCCACCCCCGAGCCGCCCTTTGATTTCTCAGTTCCGGCGGAGCTGCTCCCCGGGGGGCGGCTGGGAGGGAGGCGGCGGCGGCACGGGTTCCTGCTCTTCCCGCTCTGCCACCGCCTCCTCTCAGCCCCTCGTGATGTAGGGCTCCAGATGGAGTCGCCTCGCTGTTTGAGTAGGTGGGAGGGGAATTTTTTTTGGGGGGGGGGAGGTTTTCAAGCCTCCTCTGCCTGCAGTCCCGGTAGGGAGAGGCGACGGCAAAGACGACAACAGCGCGGGTGGGGGGGGAAGAGCAGCTCTGAGGCGAAGATGCACGTCCGCTGGGGCTGCCGCCGCCTTCCTCCTCAGGAAATCCGCTGCCCTCCCTCAGCGCGAGGGGAAGGGACTCTGGCGCTGAAGAGGGAGGATGCAAAAGCAAAGCAGGGAGTTGGCGCTGCACCGCATGTTCCTGCCCCTCTCCAAAGCATGGGGTGGGTTGCAGCGTGTGGCATCCTGCCTAGGGGGGTTTGGGTGTGCGCAGGGCGGGAGAGGGAAGCCCTCTTTCCATCTGCAGGTTTTTAATCCCAGCAGTGGCGTTCTCCTTCCTGCCGAAGGTTTAGTTGAGCCCCCACCCCCGAAGCCGTCGATCCCCACCTTTTGTTCAAATTTCCCTCGTTTGCATCCCCTCCCACACACGCGCCACGACGCAGGAATGTGATCCGCGTGGGGGCGGGAATGAGCTTACATTATTACAAAAAACAGTAATAATTGAATGCAGTGACAATAATTTATGATAATAAAGAGTGGACACATAGTCCTACAGACACAACCGGCCCTTTGAGGGTGACCAAACTGCTGATGCGGCCCCCGATTAATTTGAGTTTGACACCCCTGCCCTACAGGATGATGTTTCAGGAGAGGGTTGGTAGGTATGGGATGGAGAATCTGGGATTTTTGCAGGGAAGGAAATATGATATGGGGATAGATAGATGCGTCTGTAAGATACCAGAGCTAAAGCCCCAAAGCCAATGGGATGTGCTAAGAACAGAGCAGAACAGCTGGTGCTCTTTTCCTTCCATTCTGCTTTGTTTCACAAAACCTGTCAGCTCGTTTTCTTTTATGACCATACGGACTAGAAACTTGCTTTCCTTTTTAAGGATTTAAAAACGGTGGGCTCAGGACAAAAAGGAAGAAATCAAGGCCCTAGTTCAGCAACCTGAATCCAAACAAAACCAGAACAAAACTCTCTGCTCTTCAGCTGACAGCTTTAGATCATCGCTAACCCAGAAGCTTTAAGAAGAAAAAGACGCTGTCCTTTCCTTTAAGATAAAGGATTGCAGGCCCACAAAACAAGAAACTTCCGTCTGCCGAAAACAATGCTGGATTTATCAAGATGTGGGCTCTCCTTTCCTCCTGAAAGGGCTTGGCAGTCAATCGCTTGCCCTTTCAAGGCCTTGAAAGGCTGGGTGACCCCAAATTTAACCTTAACTCGACCTCGCTTTCACTGACTGCGGCCCATAACCTTCTCTGCTCAGACCGGCCATTCTCTGAAGCGGCTGACCGTTTCACCCGCAGCTGGTCAACCAGCATCAAATACCACTGGCAGAAGCCAGGATGGACCAAAGCGCCTGTGAACACTAAAATCCTCCTTCCGAGAGGCTGCAGGTTCAGAAGTTTGCAACACCAGCCCTGCCACATTGCCACATTGCATTTCACTAAAAGGGTAGCTGCTGGATCAGGTATGGGATCAGGGAAGGGGATAGAGGGGATTCAGCTGGATTTAAATACGAATCTATGCACCACCTTGTTTCTGTGATTGTAAGTTGTTTTGAACTGCTTTGAAAAATGTGTTTTAATTGCTGTAACTCGCCCGGAGAAAAGCACAAGAAGAGATTTGTTGGATCAGGCCAGTGTTCCATCTGGTCCAGCATCCTGTTCTCACAGTGGGTCACCAGAAGGCTATGCAAGCAGGATTCGAGCATAAGGGCACTCTCCCGCTCCAGTGGTTTCCAGCAACTGGTATTTAGAAGCATTGCTGGCTCCGGCCGTGGATGCAAAGAAAAGCTATTGTGGCTAGTAGCCACTGACGGCCTCCTCCTCCTCCATGAATTTGTTAATGGAGTGGGGATGTAACTGGGTGTTTGCAGACATTTTCAATAGGTTTCAGTTATATGCAATTCCACACAGTGCCTCGGAACATAACCCCCATGTAAATGGGGGGCTGCCTGTAATAATAATTTTATTACTTGCACCCTGCCATCTGAGTGGGTGTACAAAAATCTCATTATATGTACAAAATGCAGCAGTTAGGTGGTAGTGTGCATATATTTGTAAAAATAGCTTATTTAGAAAAAATAATATTAAATTAAAATTCATATTTAAAAAAATCATATTCACATTAGGGGTAATTGCTTGCAAAGATGTGGGTCATCAGGCAAAAACTGCATATGAGTAAAGTGTCCATTAGGAGAAATCTGCACTGAAATGCTGGTGAATTTTCATGAGGACTTTAAGCAAACAAAACACCTTCACTTTCTGATTGCAGAAATGAAATGAACTTAGGAAAAATGAAAAAGGGCCAGAATCGTCCATTCCTAATGGGAGGAACAGTGTCGTCTGTGACCGCTTCTTGGGTTTCTTGTTCATAAGCTTCGTCAGTAAGTGTTTACAATGCACAACCCCCCACCCACCCACCCCCAGCCCCATGTTTCATATGTTACTTTATTATGGAGCCATTATACACCATTATTTGGTGTAATGGAGAAACACATCAGAGCGTTGCAGCCAATGCTGGCCCTACTCAGAGTAGACCCTCTGAAATGAATGCCCATAGCTAGCTTAATTATTTATCACAATACTTGTCTCCCGCTTGATTGTAACGAAACCTCAAAGCGGTTTACAAACTTAGGTCCCTTGATTATAGTGGGTCTACTTGAATTAGCACTGGATTCAACCCAGAGTTCCCAGGATAAGACAAACTGAACAATGCAGATTTTCCTTTTGTGCTGCTTTGAATAGTCTGTATTCCTAACATAGAATGTACTCCACAGACGGTATCACTTTGTCCTTTCTGTCATATGGTTGTACTTATTTTCCCTTTCTCCTTATTGAAAAATAATAAAATATTTATTTTGATAAAGACTTATGGGTTGGTACTTGCAGTAACACTTCCGGAGTTAACAGCAGGGAGGTGAGGAGAAAAGAAGGGAATGTCATGATCCACCATACCCTTTTTCTTGAGAAAAGATCTTCTGGTTGCAAGTGGACTTTGGCGGACTCGAGGGTTCTGCAGAAACTTCACCGCTGTTGCAATCTGTGGCAGGAGGGAAGAGAAAAGGAGAAAACGCTTTTTAGAAGATGTGGACTATCAGAATTCAGATTCTGAGCAAGACATCAAAAGCCAGTAGGATGCAAGGTAAACAGAGACATCACCTTTGAAGTGGGATGAAATATTACAGATAACTTGGAATCCCTATGGTTGTACTCTTGAGTCCTACTCAGAGCAAATTTATAGAAATAAATGGACATGGCTAACTTAGGTCAATTGACTGCAGTGGGCCTACTTTGAGGAGGACACACACTCATTTGGTTCCTTCCAGAAGCTGTTAGTTGAGCACAACTGTTGTACAATATTCCATTTTGTATAATTTGTATCTTTAAAAATACTCAATGAGGCCATGATATTGCTTTACTTGCATTCTAACAATGCCCTGTTTGCACATCACACAAAACCATGGCTTTAAAGCAAACCATGGTTTCATGCGAACAAGCAGCATGTTGAGGCACGCTCTCCCAGGGGGTCACCACAGCCCATGTTACTGGCTTGGGAGCCTTCTTTTCCTGGAAGCACTCTCCCCTCCTGGCTGGAATGAGACCCAGGTATTCTGTATTCCAACAGCTTCTACCTCCCCAGGCTCAGGCTCAGCTCTCCAGCTAACTCCTGTCTGTATACCTTCCCCACTCAACCTGGTCTTCCTATCTAAGCTGTGGGGCTTCTTCCTCTTGCTATGGTCTCCTCAGAGAGGATGCTCAACTCAAATAAGAACCAATTCTCCCTCAAACTATCCTATTCCCTATATCCCACCTCAAATCAAGCCCTATCTCTCAAACTAAACCCTCTCTCATTCTAGCTCTTCCCCTTCTCTATTCTTATCCGGTCCAGTTTCCTGTTCTCACAGCGGCAAACCAGATGCCCATTACAGAAAGTCCGCAAGCAGGACCATTAACAATAGCTTAATTAATGAAGTGATGCGGAAACCTTAGGCTTGGGGGGGGGCCCTCTAGGCTTCACTGTTTGGCCCTTGGGGTTGTTTTCAGACCACGCCCCTTCCCAGGCCACACCCCTCACTGGCCCTGCTCCAAGCTCCCCCCACTTGGGTGTTTTTGCTGGGCTGGTATGTGTTCCTGAACTGTGCCAATGCCTCTTGCTTGCCCGGATAGAGGACAGAGAAGGTTGTGTGGAGAAGTTATACCGTTGTACAGAACAAAAATTTACACTTGTCCCACCCACTTTTTGCCTCTGGGCCTGCCAACCACTTGCATCGAGCCCCCTGAAGCTTGACCATAAGGAAATGTGGCTCTCGGGATGAAAATCCTTCCCTCCCCTCCCCCTGGTTTAAAGTGGTACATGACCCAGCCATGTATATTTAACTCAGTGGTTTTCAACCAGTGTGCCATGGCACCCTGGGGTGCCTTGAATGGTGGCCAGGGGTGCCGCAGGCAACACTGGCCTCTGTCCCTCTTTCCTTCCCTCTCTCCTCCGATGCCCTCGTGTCTCTGCCTCCCAAAGGCTTGCACAGCTATTTGTTGCAGCAGCCCTGGCTACAAGCTCCCCAGGTGAATGGAGCCTCTGGGGCTAGCCAGGGGGTGCTGGTTGCCAGGAGCTGAGGTGGCCTTGGAATAAGAAAGCAAGTGGGCTAGGGAGCCCAGGCACCCAGTCCGCGGGCCCATGCTGTTGGGAAAGGACAGACAAGTGCCTGGCCCCTGTGGGGCAGTGTGAGGAGGCACCTCTATTTGCAAGGGGTTGCAGATCAGAGACCAGGGGTGGCAGCAGCGGCTGCCCAGAGGACTCCCAAGGAGAGGGGATGGGAGAGGAGGCTGAGGGAACACTCCACAGGGGAGGGCGTTCAAAAAAGGGTGAGAGGCTGCCAGCTCTGCAGGCAAGGGGTGACATAACTGGGCTCCTGAGCCCCACAGGGGTGCCTCAGAAAGAATGTAGTTGGTCAAGGGAGCTGTGGACTCAAAAAGGTTGAAAACCTCTGGTTTAACTGATTGCTTGGAAGGGGTCGTTGGAAACAGGCACCAGTAAAGGGAGGAAGTTCCACAGGGTCGGTGCTGCCATGCTAAATGCCTGCTTCCAACACTGTACAGAAAGGACCTCCTGACGATATGGTATTTGCAGGGAAGCCCCTCCTGCGGAGAGCACTGATCGGGTGGGATTATAAGGGGAGAGACTCGATCGAGCGCCTGCCTTTCACCTGCTTTTCAAATATACATCTCAGGTCAGAGAGCAGAGTTTCTGATGGGTTCTAATGGCCCTTTCGAAATAATCTTTGGTGCATTCCATCAATGTTGGATGTGTGTGCGTGTGCGTATATATATACATACTTCCCCACCACTACCCCTTTTAAACTGCATCTCTTATTTCTTTAAATACATTAATCAGAGTAGTGTAGGCAAAACGGATCCATCGGACAATGCAATAAACATGAATTATCATCTATCCAACATGCATAATGGCTTAAAAAAACATAATAGCAGGTGTAGTTTAAATGATTAGTTATTACACCTGCGGTGGGTCTGATTCAATTGGGGAAAATCATCTTTAATAGGTTAAAAGGTTTAGATCACCCGGCTTCCCCCTTAAAGTGGCTGTAGAGAGGGTATGATGGAGTGCGCTGTCATTACTAATTCATTTAAGAAAAGCAAGGGGGGATACAGTAAAGAACAGCATAAATGAGCCAATCCAATTTAGACATCAGGTAAAGGCAGCGAAACACCTTTTTAAAAAGCATGATAAATGAATTTGGGAGGGAGATGAAATTCACATTTTTTCCTCATTATTTTTTTAACGGGAAATTTGACCACCTCCCGGCATAGTTTGAGGGAAAGGGGAGGGGGGGTGGGAGGAGAAGAAGAAAACCTCACTTTTTAAAGTTTAGCACTCTGTCGTTCCAAATCATAAAATAATACAGAGCCCACCCACCTTTTCCCCCCAGCGCATAAAGTGCCACTTTGATCTTGTTTACGCCCCTCTTGATCTGCCTCGCTGGAAATGCCGGCGATAGGGAAATTACACATTTAAACGGCGCGGGTACCGCTGCGCCAGATGTAGGAAGGATAAACGGCACAAATTAATAACCTGGGGGTTGGCGGAGGTAAGGGGGAAATGTGCTGAACATGAAAGATGTCCGAGTAAGCAGACGCAGAGACGTGCCAACTTATCAAAAGCTACTTTGCCTTTATATTAATCTCCTGTTCCCTTTTTGGAATGCTTTCGACAGGAGTTCACTCTCTCCGCTGCCGGGGAATGAGCAACGGTGCCTGCCAAAATGTTTTTAAGGACCTAATGTCAGAACTTAAGAAGTGTCCTGCAGGATCAGGTCAAAGCCCCATCAAGCCCATCATCTGGTTCTTGTGGTGGTAAACCCAGTTGGGAGAAGCCAGAGAAGCAGGACAGAACAGGTTAGTGTGACTGACGTCTAGATAGGTTGGTGCAGGGTAATTAGGCACCGTACAAAAATAAAAACAGGCTCTTGCTGTAGGGCGTTAAGATCGTACAGGTTGCATATAAGAGCCCAGCTGGATCAGACCTTCTGGGTACAGAGCAGGTGCTCAGCTACCAAGTTACAGTCACAGGTTAAGTGGCCGAAATGAGAATGTGCTGGCTTAGACTCTGCAAGGAAAGAGCATTGGTTTTGCACAGAAAAGTTCCCTGCTTCAATCCCCAGCAGCTCCAGGCAGGGCTGGGAATGCCCCCTGCCTGAAATTCCAGAGTGCTGCTGCCATAAGTCTGAGATCAGTGGACCAACACTCTTTGAGTTGGTAAAAGGCTTGTCCTTGGTTGGAGCTCATGATTAGTGAGAAGAGAGCTTCACCATGAGTCCCGGTTCAAACAACACGCTAAGTCACACCTTGGTGAAACAACACGCTAAGTCAGACAGTGGTGAAAATGTAAGGTCAACCTGCTGGATCAGGGCAACCACAGCCCCCATTCAGCCTAGCATCCTCTTCTCATTGTGGCCTACCAGATCCCAGTGCAAAGCCTGCAGGCTGGGCATGCACAACAGCACTGCAAATCCCAATTCACACACAAAAATTCTTCCAAGGCTGTACAGAGAGTTCTGACGAACTGCTAGTTTCCAAGCAAAAAACTTTGCAGAAGTGTCACCTCTGTTCCAAGAAATTAACCAAACCACCTCTGCTAGATGAAATCAACAGGAACAGTACTCTTCCCAGTTACAGGTAGGTAGCCGTGTTGGTCTGAGTCGAAGCAAAATAAAAAAATTCCTTCAGTAGCACCTTAAAGACCAACTAAGTTTTTATTTTGGTATGAGCTTTCGTGTGCATGCACACGAAAGCTCATACCAAAATAAAAACTTAGTTGGTCTTTAAGGTGCTACTGAAAGTACTCTTCCCAGTGTGTCTTTGGCTACACACACACACACACACACAGATTTTTCTCATTAGTATTTTTTAAAGTGGTAGATACACTGTGACGGAGGAAGACGCAGCAGGCAAAAATCTACTTTTCAATAAAGCCATTCTATCAAAAAATGAAATCGCTCCATTAACAAGAGCTAAATTATTTAAAGGGCCTCCTCCATCATCTGTCTTATCTATTTGCTAAAGGTCTATTGATTGAAAATGACATTACAAAATTATAGCTAAGGAAGATTCTCTCCCTTCCCTCCCTCCCTCTCTCTCACACACACATCTTTGCGAAAGATATCTGCAAAGTTGCTTCCTACAGCTTCAGCTAGTGTTATGTAATATCTCTAATTCCTCGGCAAAATCATCAAGTTTCTAGGCATCTGGGAAACTGCAGACTTTGGGCTGTGTGTGTGCAGTGACAGCTGAGGTAGAGTCAAAGGTGGTTGGTCTCTCTTCTCAGCAGAGCCAATGGAGTGGCCCTGCTTCCCTTCTCTCCCTCTGTTCTGCAGCCTGATGGAAACCTGTTCTCTTGCCCAGCAGAGATCTGAAGGCATGCCTCCCTAGCCCAGCTCCACTCCATTCCACTGGCACCTAAGATTACCCCATAAGGGACATGCGGGCAACACTGGCACTGGACATACTCAGCTCTTTACGGTATTTGTGCAAAAACCTAGATTCTCAGAACTGTAGAGCTGGAAGGGAGCCCGAGGGTCATCAAGTCCAACCCAATGCAGGAATCTCGATGCGCAGTTCTCCCCATCCAATTGGAAACCATACCAGACCCTGCTTAGCTTTGCAAATGTGCTAGCAGTTTTGTTGCCGTAGCACTAGGCATGTTGTATTAAAAAGACAGCGATGTTTAACTGAAGATGAAACTTGTCACCAAGTCTGGCCACTGTGATTCATCCACTGTAACCTCAAGGCCAGACTACTGTAATGTGCTCTACGTGGGGCACAAAAATACTGAGCTAGATGGCTGGCCAGCAGCTTCTCATTTCCTATGAAACCTGTTTCTTTTGCAATTTGAAACCCCCTCTTGACGCTCACTAGGGTGGCCTATCGCCAGCCTCTCAGCCTCAACCTACCTCACAGAGTTGTTGTGGAGGTAAAAAGGGTTCAATCCACAATGGCATCGCCAGGCAGGGCTGGAAGGGATGCCTGCCTAAAACCTGCCAGTCAGTGTAGACAGTATTGAGCTAGGCGGGCAATGGTCTGATTTGGTAAAAGGCAGCTTCCTCTGTTTTAAGGAAAGCAGTAGGGCATCTGCTTTTCCTGAAGGTCTGTAACCAAGAAGAGCCACTGCCAGCCAGGGTTAGACAATACTGATCTGCATGGACCAATGGTCCTCTAAACCTTGCAAGAAAGCTCTTGGTTGTTTGAACGTATCCGTATGCATTTTGAGAAAATGCACATTTTAAAAATGTATTTGGATGCATTTTTTTCTCTCGTTTGGATTTCCCCTTCTTAAACGCAGAAGAAATGAGAAGGAATGGCGGGAGACCATCTGCAAAAACGGAGCTGGTTGGAAACAGACAGACTCAATCATTTCTGTGTAAAATAGACATCTGACCCAAAATCAAACCCTTTGCTTCTTAAGCCTGGCATTAGGACGAAGGAAGAGGACGGTCCCCCACCCCACCCACCCCTTTCGAGCAGGGGAGAAAGAAAGTGCTGTGTTTTAAGTAAAAGACAGTGGGGGGTGGAAGGGAGAAGGAACATCCGTACTCTTGTCAGGACCAGCTTGACAAATACGGTCATCAGTGGCACACGGAAGTAGTTGCAAAGCAGCTGTTAATCAGGGAAACACATCGCAGAGCGCTGATGCCAGCACTCGTGAAAAAATGCAAGAGGCTAATTATGAAGCTATATATCTCGCTAAGGAGGCACCATTCCTGGAGATTCCAGATCAAGCTTTCAAAGAGTGAGAATCTTGAGCTAGGTGTGCATTTTATGCACACAAAAAAAAGCCTTCCTTAAAACCCCGCAAGCTCGCCTCATAAGAATCTGCCTTCTTCCTTAAGTCAAGATTGCTGGGTACAGGTAGGTAGCCGTGTTGGTCTGGATCGAAGTAAAATAAAAAAAATTCCTTCAGTAGCACCTTAAAGACCAACTAAGTTTTTATTTTGGTATGAGCTTTCGTGTGCATGCACACTTCTTCAGATACAGTGAAATGGAAGTTTCCAGGCACTTATGTAGAGAAGGGGTGGGGAGGGGTGGGGATGGGGAGGGGGGATCACTCAGAAGGGTGGTGGAAATGGGTGATTGACTGACTGATAGCTGTTGATGACCGCTGGTACATTCACCTCAATATTGTCTACACTGACTGCCAGCGGTTGAACTGAGGAGCAAAGCAGATGCTCTACCACTGAGCAGCACCCTTCCCATAAAACTTGGGAATGTGGTAAGCTGCCTTATACTGAGCCCACGTAGTTCAGTGCTGTCTACACTAACTGGCAGCAGGTTTTGATGGTTTTACACAGGAGTCTGTCCCAGCCCTATCTGGAGATGGTGAAGCTGGGATCTTCAGCATGCAAAACAGATCTATGGTTCTGTCCTTCTTCCCAAGAAAGGGACCTCCTGGGACTCAAACCTACGCTGCTACAGCAGTTCCTTAATCCCTCAGCCACACAATTCCCCATTTCAGTGGTAACTATTTTTTATTTGTTATTTGAAACCAAGGAGATTTGTGTATAGCAATCTCTTCTTAACTGAAGCTAACTTTCCATAAAGCATGGTTGTTACTATCATTCTATGCGAATGCTGCGTTGCTCTTGTTGCCTGGTATTAGCCTGGGCTTGCTTAAATCCCTGCCCGAATTGCCAAATAAGATGTCAGCATGCCAGATAGCGCCAGGTGTTCTACTTTTGAAACAAAAACCTAAGGATTGCCCAGCTGGCTCTGGCCCACTCTGCAACCTCTAGACGAAGTGGCAAAGCATGATGGCTCAATCACTCAGATCTGCAGAACTAGCAATTCTGCAATTGCCACACAACTGCCTGTTGCACGGTTGCAACAAGTGATTCCTTAAGTGTGGCAGAACCCACACCTTGGAACTCATTGCCTATTGAAATCAGGCTGACACAATCACTGTACACTTCTTCTTCTTCTTCTTCTTCTTCTTCTTCTTCTTCTTCTTCTTCTTCTTCTTCTTCTTCTTCTTCTTCTTCTTCTTCTTCTTCTTCTTCTTCTTCTTTACACCAGCTGAAGGAAAAAATCTGTTTGGGCAGGCCTGTACAGAAACATGATTTGATTACATCTGGGGGGGGGGTATAAAAAAAAAACCCATCAGAGGTTTTATTGCGTTTAGATGCTTTTAACAGTTTTTAGGTGTTTTAAATACTTATTATTATTTTGGTTTTGGTTTTGTTTTAACCACAGGAGTATTTGAAGCCCTGGGCTCCTTTGGGAGGAAAAGCAGGGTATAAATTTAATAAAGAAATAAGCAGATAGGCTGTGCCAGTTCTGCCAGGGGCAGAAGGGGAGAGGAAACATACGTGATTAAAGGCTCCCCCACAATCAAAGAAAAAATCCTATGCAAGTCAAGGAGAGAGCCAGGACAGAGTCTTTCTCCTCAACATAATGCCTTCCTACATGCAAAGGCCTCCCCCCCCCCCCAAAAAAAAATACGCTGTCATATTCAATCATGTGATGTCCCACCTGGAATCTAAGTCGTACAGTCCAAGAAGAAAGACCACTACCTCATCTGCTGTACGGCTATCGCAGGGCCTTATATTAAGCCAGGCATCCCCAAATTGCGGCCCTCCAGATGTTTTGGCCTACAACTCCCATGATCCCTAGCTAACAGGACCAGTGGTCAGGGATGGTGGGAACTGTAGTCCAAAACATCTGGAGGGCCGAAGTTTGGGGATGCCTGTATTAAGCCTTAAATCAGAGGAGGCTGATGTACTGCCTCTCCAGATGTTGTTAGGACTACAACTCCCATCATCCCTGAATGTTGGGAGGGCATCACGATGGCTACTCCCAATATAAATCAAAGGTTGCTCTACGTTCCCATCTTCACTATACATTTAAAGCAGTTTCATACTGCTTTAAACAGCCATAGCTGCAGTCTGCTAAGGGTACTGAGAGTTGTTGTTTTTGTTGCTCAGGTTTATTAAATTTCTATACAGTACCGTCCTTCGTCTGAAGATCACAGGGCGGCTTACAATATAAAACCACAAAAACACATGCCATAATAACAAGCAAAAATAATAACCCACCCACTTTTGAAATTGAAATAATATTGATAGAAGTGAAGAGTTGGAAGAGACTGTGCAGGAATCTTTCACCCAGCCTTGGGCTCGAACTCACAACCCTGAGATTCAGGGTCTCATGCTGTACTGACTGAGCTCAATATCATTATCACAGGTGGAATTTGAGAATAAATCTGCTTGTTTTTACTATATTAAATGTTTAATTAGGAGATCCCATATTCCCCTCACAGAGCTACACTGGGTGACCTTGGGCTGGTCACTCTCTCACTCTCAGGCTAACCTACCTCACAGGGTTGTTGTGAGGATAAAAGGGGAGGGATAGAAGGGGTGTGTGCATTCCCTGACCTTCTTGGAAGAATGATTTTTTTAAATAAAAAAATAGCAAATTACCTAAATTAATGGGGCCAATTTTAAATTGGGGGGGCTGAACATTAAGAGTCTGTATATGTTTTTTAAAACTGTTCTCTTGTAGCTGTGACAAGGAAGAAGACAGAAAACATTAAGAGACGGTTCTGTGCTTCTAACATTGTGGTATATTTTGTTTACCAACCCTCTGGGGGCGGGAGTTAGCTTGCACTTCCTTCCATATTTCAAAAATACAGAGGGTCCAGGCAATATGTACATTTATTTAAACTTAATGGATTAATCACTCAATTAATCAGTCGGAAGGCAGATGACTAATCAAGTAAATAATCTCCATTTGGTTTGTTAAATAGCCCCACTAATAGCCACAGCCCTTCATATTATCATCTTCTAACGCTTTAAAAAGCTATTTATGCATCCTGCGGCATCCTGCAGCCATGAGTATCATTGATTAATTAGGTGTTGCCTGAAATGGTAGCCATTTCTACGGATCTTCTCCTCAAGCCCCCTGCCCTATCAGTTTTAGCAAATTACTCTGGTGGATAGCATTCTGAGCAGACACCAAGTTGTTTTTCTCCCTGCTAGGGAATCCATCTATCCCAGCTTCCTGGTTCCAACAGAGGACAGCCCAACTGGGCAAGAAGGAATATATACCTTGCTCTCCTGTTTGCCCTCAACCTGTGATATCTGAACACAGAGGCTCCCATTCCTAACAGTTTCTTGTATTACGTAACTTACAAGATCCTAACAACTCCGAGTCTAGGATACTTCGATGACCGGTTGGTTACTTGCCCAATCACTGGGTTCTTTGTGGGGAGTCGCTGCTAATAGTTCCCCCACGGCTCAGATGCAGGGCTCATATCCACCAGGAACCTTGTGTTCAGTATTGGGGACCCAATTTAATGGCGCTCACTTCCAGCTGAGGTCAGACAGGCCCCATCTCCCTGTCGAACTTCCTGTGCCTGCTGGAGACTTATTTGTTCCAGAAAGCTTTTTAATGGATCCCTGATTTCATAGATCTAAAACTCTCTCTTTTTGTACGCCGTTTAGAGGCGGGAGTAATTAAGTGGTTATATAAATTGTCAAAATTAACGACAACAACAACAATCATGGCAAAAAAGATCATTATTATTATTATTACTGTATTATAATTGCATTTTTATCTCATAGCTCAAGATGGTATGCACGGCTCTCCCCGTCTTCATTTTATCCTCACAATAACCCTGTGTTATTGTTGAAGTCCAATGACATCTGGATGGCCACTGTTTTTCCCATCCTCCTCCTATTATATTTATTTATATTTATATTTTACCTGTCCTCCTTGGAGCTCAAGGTGGTGTACATAATTCACTGCCTCCCCATTTTATCCTCACAACAACCCTGTGAGGTAGGCTAGGCTGTAAGGCAATGACTGACCAGAGGTCACTCAGTCAGCTTCATGGCTGAGTGGGGATTCGAATCACACTACACTGGCTTTCTGCTACACATAAACCAAACATAATTATCAGCAGAGATGGTCCCTAGTAAAACCTATTATTGGTCTTTCAATGTGGGTGGAGTGTTTCGGAACACAGCAGTCTGCACGCTCACACAGAAGTAAGCTCACTGATTTCAATGGGAATTATTGTACAGAGTGTCTCAAATACGGAGAGGGTTGTTTTGCCCCAGGCTAAGCAGAAGGAAGCCTTTCAGATGATCCCAGCTTCAAAGTAAATGTGTTTGGAGGACTTAGCAATCACATCAGGGTTCCTGAAAATGTTTTAAAACACTTTAAAGAATTCATTATGCTAAATGGAAAGCCAGGTTGAACCCAAAATGGTCCTCATGTTTATGGGAAAACTTCACAGAATTAGAGAAGGCAGGGTGGGAGACAAAACTTTTTTTATAGAAAAGTGGTCTTTTGAACACATTTTGGATTAAAACTGTTGAGGGTATCATCCAGACTAATGAGTTATTGGGAACGTTGTGGAACTGAATAGCAGGGGCTTAGTGGGATATGGTGTTATAAAGTCATGTATTCATATTAATGCATTGTATAATCACAGGGTCATATCCAATGCTAGTCCTACCCAGAACAGACCCATAGAAATTAATGCCCACTATTTGCAATAGGTCTATGCAGAGTAGGGCACTGGATACAGCTCTAAGGATATTTGTAATTGACTAACTTTTACTGAGAACGGACTCACAGATTGATGGCTATGGCTTGGACCTATTAATTTCAGTGGGTCTACTCTGAGCAAACGTTAGCTGAATACAGCTTTATGCATTTAATTTGTATTTTCAGAAAGATTTCTAATATTTTAGAACATTTGCAATGAGGACATAATAACAATACGTGGGTTTACTGTTGCAGCATATGGATTATTTTTGCATATAGATTTGTGAATTTTGTGTGTGTGCGCGCACGCACACAAGCACTCTAGTACTCATTCACAATAAAAGTGTTGTGGGTGCCAGCCTAGAAGAGCTGTCATTGTTGTTGTTGTTGTTGTTGTTGTTATCAAAAGATCTCAGGGCGGTTCACAAGATAAAAATACAAGATAAAAGCACAAATAAATATTCAAAACAAAAGCAACGAAACAATACACCCCCCCAAAAAAACCCCACATTTACAAGGCTGTAGAATATTAATCAGGGACCCAGGTGGCGCTGTGGGTTAAACTACTGAGCCTAGGGCTTGCTGATCAGAAGGTTGGCGGTTCAAATCCCTGTGATGGGGTGAGCTCCCGTTGCTCGGTCCCAGCTCCTGCCAACCTAGCAGTTCGAAAGCACGTCAGAATGCAAGTAGATAAATAGGAACCGCTACAGCGGGAAGGTAAACGGTGTTTCCATGTGCTGCTCTGGTTTGCCAGAAGCGGCTTTGTCATGCTGGCCACATGACCTGGAAGCTGTACGCCGGCTCCATCGGCCAGTAACGCGAGATGAGCGTGCAACCCCAGAGTCGGTCATGACTGGACCTAATGGTCAGAGGTCCCCAGAATATTAACCAGCCAAAGAGACCTATTTGAAAAGAATGCTATTTATAGATAAATATTTGACACACAAAACTAAGTTGTACTCAGAGCAGACCAGCTAAAATCAATGGATCTAAGACAGTCATGTCCATTCCCTTCAATGGACTAGCATTGCATACAACGCAACACGGGCAGAAAAAGGAATCCTGTTTTATCTTAAAGACTATCATATATACATTCTTTGGTGGGCTAGATCCTGGGTCCTGGACTCTGGACCAACCTTTAAATGTGACAGGTTACGGAAAAGTACTAGATGAGAGGGGAGGAATAAAGGAAGACTCTAGTCTTCCGAGGGATAGGCAAGACTGCCGGATACCCAGTTCATAATCTCCATCCCGGAGGAGGAATAACCTTGGGAAGGAATGAGATTCAGGGGAGCATCGCTCAAGCAAAGAGCTGGTGCTCCCCCTAGCCACCGCCGTGGGGAAGTGTGCCCTCTTGTCACCTGCCGGTGGAAAGAGAGAGGGAGAGAGAGAGGTGGAAAAAACGCAGCCCAAATTAAGTGTTTTCACTCGGTGGAAATGAAATGTTTTGCAAGATGAAACAGAAATAAAATTGTGGTTTTAGGTAATTACTAGTTGGCATTTACATATCACAGGCTGGTTCAACACCTATTCATTTTCCTCTTTTATTTTCAATTTTTTAAAATTGCTCATTAAAACCTAGCATATGACAGGGACATGGGAGAGAAAGGAGAGGGTGTATTGGGGGGATTATTCTCCTTTTCGTATGCAGTTTTTATTATTTTATTATTATAAAGTACTACAAAAATCCCCAGATCTTCTTTAAATACAGTTTATCTCTAATGATCATAGACAGGCACCACTTAAAGGCTGCGATCCTGCAACAGACATTTTACCTGGCAGCAAGCCCCCTTTAAAATTCAGTGGGACTGACTTCTGAGTTAGAGAGAGGTAGGATTGAGCTGTTGAAGGTTCCCTGGGATTGTGCCACAAGGTGGGGGTGGGGTGGGGTGCTGTGACGGCAATGCCTTCCCCTCTCACAGCTACACTCAATTAAGATTAAGAAGAGGGGTGAAAGGTAAGCTGTCGCTCTCACCCTGCAAAATCTGGGTTTTATTCTGGGACCAAGCCAGCTTCTGCAGTCTACTGCCTAGCAGTGAGTGAATAATAATAATAATAATAATAATAATAATAATAATAATAATAATAATAATGCAATTTTCCCACCTGCTTCTCCAAAGCAGTAAAAGATATAAGGTACAATGGTGACCCATTTGGGGAGGGGAAAATAAAATCCAAGCAGCAGCAACAGTATAAAGTTCTTCTCAAAAATAAGCAAGAGCACACTTCTGAGTTCAGCAGGGCTCTTCATCAGGCTGAATGTTAAGAAGGAACGCAGGAGCAAAGGAACTCCATGACTCAGAACTACCATAAACCCTGCACAGAACGAAGCGAGAGGTCATAAACGTTTGACCTTTAAAAAAAGAAAGAAAGCACGCCTAGCTGTCAGTCAGCTGACATTACCCAATGGCCAAGTGCCATCAGCTAATGGTCGGGGTTCAATTCTGCTCGGTTTGACTACACACGCCAGTTTCCTGAAAGCAGAAAGCAGGATTTAACACGTATACAGTCTTCTGGGTTTCTGGGGTATTTCCTGTTGTTATTCTGTCTCTCACAGCTACAATAAACCTACCATTAAAATTATGGACTGGTGATTTCTTCGTCAGAGGGCAAACAGGCAAATTTAGCAGGGGATCAAATACTTCCCCCCCCCACTGTATCCACAGTCCATTAGTAGATGAGCGGGTGGTTAAATCCTGTTCTGTTACCCCCGTCTCCCCATCCCTATGAGTCCCCAACTTTTACAGGTGGGTGGTCCTGCCAGTCACCTGATGTCAGTATGAGAGCAAATGATTGAGAGGGAGATGGTCCTGCCCCCTGTCGAAGTTGGCCCGCAGGGTGGGAGGAAGAAAAGATTTGAGGCCCACAGCTCAAAAATATTCCACACCCTTGAGATAGGGGAAATTTTCTGCTACTAGTATGTGCTGAAATCGTTATTATTTTGAATGCTCCCTCCAAAATGCCCCTTGCATTATGTAATCGGATATACTGGAAAGTGGGCTTTCCATGAAGGGTTTTCTCCCGATCTGATGCTAGCATTCCTATACTGTATGTCAGATGTTTCTAAACAGATTTATTTGTTTTAAAAACTCTCGCTTTTGCCATGTGTCCTAATGAAAGGATAAAACATATGATAAAAAACCATTTGAAACATGGATTAATTGAGCATTAAATAAGAAAAAAGAGAAGCAGAAGCAGGAAGTGGTACAGTCCTGTCTGCAACCTTCAGGACTCTACCACCTCAGTTCATTGCATGCACAACAGACCAGGCCTAACTCTGTAGGGTTTCGCACATGGTGGAGCGCCATTCCTTCACTCCAATACAGCAACACACAGCAGAATGACCAGTCTCTCATAGGAGGCTGCCTGCTGCCTCTCTGTGCGAGTTGCAGCTCTTGTCTGCTTCCCTCAGAGCAGTTCTGGTAAATGTGAACTGGTTTGGCTCTCATTAGAAGTAATTTACCTACTCCATAGCTCCTTCTTTGCACAACACTATACATGTTTAGTCAGAAGGAAGTCCCACTGAGCAAAATGGGACATATTTAGGCTGCAATCCTCTATGCATTTAACTAGAAGCCCCCACTGAAAGCAATAGCGGTCCCTTCTGAGTAAACATGTTGGAAGCTTATCACAGCTCCCTCCCTCCCTATACTTCACAAGTCTTTATTTAAAACAAACGCAGAGTGTTTCTTAGCTCCAGTTTGCATGTTTTATACTTGTTTTTCTTCTTTAAACTGTTATCCTGATGCGCTTCAGGGCATAAAACATCCACGAGAGAAGATGACATGATATAGACTAATATATTTTAAGGTCTATTGTGTAAATATGTATTTAGGGAATTCTAAAGCAGGGCATTATTGACCCAAGTCTCTCTTAAAACACTTTGATATATATTTAAATATGTGGAGGGGGGTGCAGAGTCCCTCCTTGAACAACAGCATGATTTTTTTTTTTGCAGAGTAGCCACATTTCAAAAGTGAAATATCTTCCACCCATCTTCAGATTTTATAGGCCCAGGGTGGAACATAAGAGTTTGATTATCAAAATCTTTCTTTAAAGAACAAAAAGGTTCTTTGGGGGGAAGGCAGGGAATGAAGTTGCTGCGGAAGGTGGGGTTACTTAAGCTGCCCTGAACCCATTAAAAGCAGCAAAGAGGGAGTCTCCCCACCCCCTCAAAAATGCTATGCAGTCTATACCTGCAAACACAACCCAAACAGAAGAGCACTCTCTCCTCTCATGGTTTCTGGCAAGTAGCATACTGAAGCATAGCTGCCTCTAACCAGGGAGGCAAAGCATAACTTTCGCGGCTAGTAGCTATTGATGACTGCCTTCTCCTACACAAATTTGTCCAATCCTCTTTCAAAGCCGCTCAAGTTGGTGGCCACTGCTGCCTCTTGCAGGAGTGAGTTCCACAGTTTAACTAGAAGAACGCAAGAGAGCACCCGGCCCTCGCTCTATCATGGCACGTTAAGGGCAACCGAGCCCAGCCTGTGCCCATGCAAGCTGCCTTCTCTTTGCCTGCCCAGGCCGGCTCCAAAACGAGGCAAGGTAGGATGAGTAACGGGCTTGTAGGGCTGTCGGCCGCGCTGTAAATATTCCATGAATGAATGGACTCCTTCAGCCTCCCACGAGCGCCATCCGGCATCTTTTATGGCCATTACGTTCAACTATTCTTTAAAAAACCAAAGACCTGTCATGATAACCTGACCAGGGAGGGAGAGAAAGGGCTCCATCAAAAGGCAGCAAACCAGACTCTCCGGGAGGCAGGGAGCGCAAGCTTCCTCTCCTCAGCACCCATGCAAAAATCACACACACACTGTCCACAGTCAAATTCAGGTGCTCTGAAGCAGCACAGACACAGGCTCAAAGCCCTGTTGACCCTTGCTCCCCATGCAGAGATCTCAGTCCGAAACCGTTCATTCCCAAAATGATGCATCATGGCACACAAGGGAGAGACATTAGCGTGCTGCATGTAAAGATTGCTGCAAATTCAGGAGGGTGTTGGGTGATTCATTTGGGGTTGGGTGGAAGGCAGGCTAGCCCCCGCAGTCTACGCGTACACGAAAGAATGAGGATTTGGTAATGCGAGCAAGGTTAGAGAATTTGGGTGGATGGAGCAAAGCATTGAAAAAAGTGTGCTAATAACAAACCACTCTTTGCAAAACAACAACAAACCACTCTTTGCAAGAAGAAACATAGGAAGCTGTCTTATACCATTAGGCCGTCTAGGCCAGTGCTGTCTGCACAGACTGGCAGCAGCACTCCTGAGATTCAGACAAGAGGATGGTTCAGACCTGGGACCATCCATGTGCAGAGTAGAGGCTCTACCACTGAGATACTTTTCACCTAGAAAGCTAGCACATCAGGGAGAAAGGTCACATGGTCCATTACCTCATTCTCTGTGGACAGTCTTGGTCTATTTCTGCTTGCCTTCCACACAGACAAGGGTTACCCTCTCCGGGCCTAAGCAGAGATGCTGCAGCATTATCCGTGCTCGGAGGAGACTGCCTGTTGTGCTTCTGCATGAGTCCCTGCTCTGCTATTGTCTTCTTTCAATCAGTTGCTTCTGGGGCCAGATTATTCTGCATCTCTGTATCAGGCAAGGCTGGGTCATCCACAGCAGGGCGATCTGTCCTTGGAAAAATCCACCTGCCGCACCACTGCATGACACCAGGCTTTGAATTTGTTTCCTTCCAGACAGAAGGCACTTTCAGATCAGCAGGTGACCCACATAGAAAAACAGGTTGAAGGTTGATTTGTGGACTGGTGGGTCTTACGCTTACACACAAACTCCAAATATAAAGCATTCCATGCCACTAACATCACAAATTTGGGGAACCGGTTTCAACAAAAGGGATTGAGGCCCTTGCAAAACGAGAGAGAGAGAGAGAGAGAGAGAGAGAGAGAGAGAGAGAGAGAGAGAGAGAGAGAGCAGGTCTTGCATGCAAAGCACTATTTTTGTGTGTGTGTGTGTTTGTGTGTGTTTTTCATTTTCCCAAACCTTGAAGCAGTCAGCACATGTCAAGCATTATTACAATTACACTTTTTACCTACTAAAAAATTAATAACCAATTATCTTCTTCAGGGAGGGAGGGAGGCCGGCAGGTCCTTTACCTACACAAGAAGCACTGCGAGGCACCAGCAGATTAAAGACACGCATCATATATTTACAGAGGACTGCTACCTGGGTACAAGGATTCAGCTCATACAGCATTGTTTGGATGTAAAACAAACAAACAAACCCAAAACCAAAAGAACAATGCAGATTATTCTGTTAGCAAAGACAAGAACAGTCCTTCTGTTTTGGGGCTGGCAGGCAACTTCCTTCCAAATTTATCAGGACAAGATCCTAGTCCTTATGCTTTTATTAAAGTTTTCCATCCAGGTACACAAGGTGTATCCAATGCTAGTCCTACTCAGAAGACACCCACTGAAATGAATGGGCATGACTAACTTCAGTTCGTTCATTTCAGTGGGTCTACTCAGAGTTGGGTGCAGTTCCAAGGTCTGCTTGAAGGCGAATAATCAGAATTTGGAAGGAGAAATTGTGTGGGCAGAAAGGCCAGCAAAAGTATTTGTGTAGGAGCAGCAATATGTGGATGGAGCTCACTGTAGCCCCATCCACATCTCATCACAAGCCCCACCCATACCACAAACAGGTGATGTGCCACACCCATATTTCATAAAACACCCCACCCAGAAAGGAAGGTACTGCCCACAGTCCACAGTACAAAGCACCACCTTACCCCATATTTGCCCACTCGGCCACTAGAGTTTGGAACTGGCACAGTTACAGGTGCCACGTAATACTTGTTCAGCACTCATAAAAAAGCAATGTTTTAGTGTGGCAGAACACTAGACTTTGGAACTCCCTGCCTATTGACACCAAGTATACTCTTTTCAGTGCCTGCTAAAAACATTTTTGTTTAGGCATTCCTATCCAGACATGTATAATGCTGACATGTGTTTTGAACTGGTTTTTAGCTTATCCTTGATTTTAATTATTTTTTGAAGTTTTCAAGTTGTTGCTTTTAACTTTTTTCCCTGTTGATAATTCCATTGGTTTATACTTTTCTGTAAACCAGAGGTGTGTTCCCCACCCCACCTTATTCTCAAAGTCAACCCTTCGCCCCAAACGGGGCACCATCCTTTCATTTGGACACAAGTTCTCTATTGGGTCCAGGAGCACCATCGCTAAAAGGTTTTGATTTTCCTTCTCTCCCTTCCTTTCCTTTTTGTATTTCTTCTAAAACAGCCCCCACGCCTCAGCATTCTCATCTATGCCACCCCATCAATGGTAACCCAATTTGAATGCCTCCAAGCTCTGTCTGGAGGGCTTGCTGGAGAAATCAACGCTTTTTATCTTAAGGATTATGGATCGCTGCTTGGCTGAGTACCCATTTTTGCAAATATATATATATATTATTATAATTGCAATGGAGGATCTGATGCTTTTCACTCTTCTGACCTCCCAAAATGAAATCTCACATTTGGTGGTGGGGTTGGTTACCTCCTGTCCTTACTTTCCTGCAGGAAAATCTCCGCCGCCCCCCCAAACCCACTGCCTGGTTCTCTTTCTCTCTCTCTGCCTGGCCTTGTCCAACTCTTTTTAAGCCATGCAAAGATTTATTAACATTTACAGTAAAAACAAATAAAATAAAAAAAAATGCTGAAGTAAGAAACGCGGTGAGGTAAGGGCTGCAAGCTGCTAGCACCATTTATCTGCGGAAATCCAATTAGCACTCGAGTGCCAAAGATACCTGGAAAAGCGCTCCCAATCGAATCAAAAAATGATACAAAAACATTAACCTGATGGGCTTAAAAAGTCCACATTTAAAACATTTAAAGTAATAAAGGCCCTTTTATTGAGTCTTTTCTATATTTCATTACGGTCCAAATTGACCAAATGCACTTTTCCAAGGCTGAGGTTTTGTTTTTAGATTTTTATTCATTTATTTTTTTGAAAAAAACCAAGCCTCTTACATCGAATGTTGTTGGGTTTTTTTTTTTTGCAAAGGGGGGGGGGTGGACTGGCCTCTCTTGCTAGGTTTTAATGCTCAAGCAAAAACAGCATTTTCATTGTTGTAATCTTTAAAAAGTAAAGTAAATATAACAGAAATAGGAATTATTTCTAACAAGGAGAATGAAAGCATAGAATCAAAGAATTGTAGAGTTGGAAGGGATATGGGGGGTGGGGGTGTTATCCAGTCAAACCCCCTGCAAATAACTGAAGTAGCAGAGTATAAGAAAATTATTTTTGGTACCCATTTTTATTATTAGCATATTTATTTAATGAAATGCATCCACTGCTGGATTGCCAAATAAATAAAAAAGATCCTCAAAGTCATTTACAAAAATAACAAAACAATAAAATTATGGGCGAAAACAGTTAAAACATCCCAAAACTAAAACCAGCAATGAATTAAAAACAGGTGAAATCACACATCAGCATTATACATATCTGCATATCCAGGTAGGCTTGAATAAACAAAAATGTTTTTTAACGAAAAAGAGTACAGTGATGGCCCCTGCCTAATGTCAATAGTCAGGGAGTTCCAAAGGGCAGGTGTCGGGAGACCTCCAACTAACACGTCCCATCAGCATAAGGATTTCCTGCTTGCACAGTGGGTCTTTCCCCCATGTCCTTCTCAACTCTGCTCTGGATGGTTTGGGGAACCCTTAGAACAGCCTGGTTTAAAGATAAGGGTCTGTAAATAAGGAGCCCAGGAGCCCTGAAGCTCCGAGCCAACCTGGTCAGCAGAAGGGGCAGGCACACAAGTCTTGCGCATGATGGCGAGAGGCACCATATTCTATCGGAATTATAGGGATGTAGCCAACTGAGGCCCCAGCCACATTACACATTTAAAGTGGAAGCAAACCACTTTTATCATGACTTTCCCCCAAAGACTCCTGGCTGCTGGGAACTGTAGCTTTGTGAGGGGTGAACTACAGTTCCCGGGATCCTTTGGTAGAAGTCATGTGCTTTAAATGGTTGCAACCTTGGAAGAGACAGTTTCCCTTCTTGCTCACCCACAGCCACAGAGAAAACATAATGCCTCTTCTAGCATCATCTTAGAAAAACCCCATTACTCCCTCTCCCTTGCACACACACAGAGAAGCTGATCTAGAAGAGGCACTCTGCCTGCTCTCACTCTCTCACAAGCACACAGGAGAATGCATCTTTTAGCTTAATACTAAAAGAGGCATTCCCCCCCCCACTCCCACACACAGAACACCTTTTTTAGCCGTACCTTAAAGGTGACATGCATGGGGTGTATTGGGTGTTAGGGGAGGGTAGTACCTCTGGTGGGGGACATGTCATGCCCCTTCTGGAGTAGATTGTCCACCTTTGGTCCCCACCCTGCACTCGTCTCTCACCTGTGGCTCCTGGAAGCTGTCAGCATGTGACAGCATCCACTCCCTGGGAACTGGCTTCAACTGGCCGGCTAAGCCAGGTGACAGTAGCTGATGGGTCTTAAACCCTACGTGACTTAGGGACTTCCCCTGCATGTGAAGACAGGCTTTGGCGGATTGAGCAAATGAGACCAACAGTGGGTCCAACGGTGAAGGCGGTTTTCTGCACGTGCTGCAGAGGGAAGGGAGGGACAGATGGGAAGGTAGCACACCTAGGAGAAGGAAAACTCTGACCCTAAACCTCCACTGCCTTGAGGGATATCTTCGGGAGGAGAAAAGGCTAAGGACGAAATCCTACACACAAATCCAGAATGGAGCCCCTAAGACGGCTGCATAGCACTTTGGACAAGAGGGGGCTCTTGTCGTCTGGGCAGCCCAGGCCCTCCATACACACTGCCCAGGCTTGCACCCTGGGAAAGTCACTTTGGTGCTGCTAGCTAATGGTTGGATTCACACACACACACCCGAGGCGCACTCCACTGTCTCTCGAGACAGATGGATGCCAGCAACAAAGATGTGGCAATCCCCCCCGCCCCATAAGCACACAGAAGACAGAATGCATTTTTTACCCTAATCTAAGAGGCGGCATTTCCTTTTTCCTCATGTAAAGGAGAAGATGCCTCTTCTCAGGGGTAGCTTCCCAGCTATCGTTTTTGCATTAAAAGAAACATTTTTAAAAAATGCTGCCTTGCTAATGTGGAACACCTTTTTTTAAGCCAACTAAAAGGCTTTTAATTGGACTAATCTAACCAATTAACTCACTGCAATCCTTAGCTGCTGCTTCTAAAATCACTTCTGTGTTTTTAGAATGTTTTGCAGGAAACCGCTCCTGTGAAACCCCTCTGACTAATCAACAGCTTTGGATTTTCACCACTTGCTTAAAAAACACATTTCTTTTACTCAGGCATTTCCAGCCCAGCACCAGCTTTTAACGAACCTCAGAACATTTCATTCATTCATATATAAATATATATGTGTGTGTGTATATGTATGTATTGTTGCAGCTTTTTTTGTAAACTGCCTTATAATCATTCTGGTAAAAGGCGACAGATAAGTGATTTTAAATATGCAAACGAATCTAAAATATTGTACATTTGAGCATTCAAAGTGCTTTACAGTTATTATCATGTTGTGATAGTTGCAAAAAACCCTGTAAGGCAGGTTCCCCAGTTTGATCTCCAAGTAAGTGCCCTCTGCCTGAAATCCTTGGAGAGATGCTGCCAGTCAGTTGTAGACCAGTGTTTCTCAAACTTGGGTCTCCAGCTGTTGTTGAGCTATAACTCCCATCATCCCTGACCACTACGGATGATGGGAGTTGTAGTCCAACAACAGCTGGAGACCCAAGTTTGAGAAACACTGGAGCAGACAATACCAAGGGTCTGGTTAGGTATAAGGTAGCTTCCTGTGATCCACCTTGCATGCAGAATCATAGAATAATAGAGTTTTAGAGTTGAAAGGGGTCACAGGGGTCATCTAGTCCAACCCCCTGCAATGTAGAAATATTTTGCCCAATATGGGGCTCAGACTCATGCTCTACCGACTGAGCTACCCCAGTAGGATAGAAGAACCCCAACATCTCCAGGTAGGGCACAGAAAGATTCACTGGCTGAGATCCCAAAGGGCTGCTGCCATTCAGTGTTCACAATACTGAGCTCAATGGATCAGATGTCTGCCTTGGTAAAAGGCAGCTTCCTATGAAAGGGGAGGAGAGGAAGGTGAAGAAAGAAAACAAGTTCCAACAACCCATCCAGCGTAGCTCGGTCAGTCCACTGAGTGGAGGGAAATCAGAAAGAGAAATCGTTAGCTAGTCCACAGTGCATCTATGCTTGGAGATCAATTCATTTACCACTGGCCCTGTACATTTACAGAAAAGTACTTCTGATATAATAAAAGGGCTCATAAACACGCAGAAATTGGGTTAGGCCCGTTTCGAATTCCTGCCAAACAACGGCTCAGAAAAATGAAGCTCTATTTTAATTAGGTGGACTTCCAACGAGTGATTCGATCAGGGCCGAGGCCGTCTAGATGCCATTTCGGCTCAGTGGCCTCCACGTACACGGGCTAAGAGCACTTCTGATGAGATTAGGGGCCTCCTCTGCCCCGCTCTGGGTTGCGCCAGGCTCCCCGCTGGCTGCATAAACCTGGACGATCGGGGGGGGGGGAAGACTGCACATGCGAAGGAAACCCGGCAAAAGGCTCACCCAGCAGGTGACCCTTTCCCTTGGAGAGCTATGCAAGACAGAGAGATCTACCTGGAGATGTAGGGGGATTGAACCTGGAACCTTCTGCATGCGGCAATTGACCTCTAAGCTACAACCCGTTCCCTAAAAACAAAGCAGTAAGATTCTAGTCCTCATTGTTCTGAACAAAAGGCTGGTTTCAATAGCAGCATAGGAATCTGCCTCACGCATTGACCAGCAATGGCTCTCTCACTGTCTCTCCCAGCCCTAACTGGGGATGTTCTGCATGCCAAGCGGGTGCTAACCACTAAGCTACCTCCCTTTCCCACGTACATTCCGACCAGAATGGGAGCTGGCATCAGGCCATAGTCTTGAACTGCCAGTTACCTGGATTCGGCCCTCTGGAGAGTTTGCAGGTCTAGGTCTTTCCGATTCCCAAGCAATCCCCACCTTCAGAGTTTGGTTGCGCTGGTCAGCTCTTGCAGAGAACCATGGACGAGAACCAGGAAGGCGGATCTGCTCTGCTGTGCCAGCCATCCTGACTTGGACCTGCAGACCAAGGCAAGGTCCTCAGCAGCCTCTCCCAAACCGGGTGCCCTCCATATGTTGTGGGGCTACAACTCCCATCAGTCCCAGGCAGCACAGCCAACGGTCAGAGATGATGGGAGGTATTGTCTGAAGGATCTTGAGGGCACCTCGTTTGGGGAAGGCCAGTCAAAAGTCTAAGTGGCCAATCCTCAAAACTTCCTAAGGAGCCAATCGATCAGGAAGGCAAAGCTGCAGATCATTTTGGGCGTTGTGAAGATTATTATCCCTGTTGCGATTATATGCCTGTACCCAACCTGAAGCTAGGCTCTCTCAGGGCAAGCTCTGACATGACTACTCTCCCTGCATTTTTATTGGCAAAGTGTGAAGGGCAACAGAGGCCTTAACAATCCAGTAAATCCCGAGACTCTGCAGGAACTGAAGCTTGGATTTCTGCAGGGAGATTTGCTGTTGCACTCAGGCTCTGGCAGCATTTGGGGACTTTTTAAGCTTAGAGGAAAGGCAAGTACAAGGCGACATGATATACCACAATAAAATTATGCACACCATAGACGAAAGTTTTTCTCCCTCTCTTGTAACACCGGAATTTGTGGGCATCCAATGGACTCAGGACAGACAAAAAGGAAGCACTTCTTCTTGGTAGAGCATGAGACTCTTAATCTTAGAGTCATGGGTTCAAGCCCCACGTTGGGGAAAAGATTCCTGCATTGCAGTGGGTTGGACTAAATGATCCTAGCCGTCTCTTCCAACTCTAAAGACATCTAAAGCACTGTTAACCCAATTTAAAAACAGCTATGGCTTCCCCCAAGCAATACTCCTGGGAGCTGTAGTTTGTTAAGGGTGATGAGAGTTGTGAGGAGATCCCTAATTCCCCTCACAGGGCTACAATTCCCGGAGTCCTCCAGGGAAGAGGGTCTGATTGTTAAACCTCTCTGGGAACTGCAGCTCTAAGGAGGGGAAATAGCAACCTCCTCGTAACTCTCGGAACCCTTAACAGAATACCATTCCCAGGATTCTTCAAGGGAAGCCACGACTATTTAATGAGGTATCATGCTGCTTTAAACGCATGGCGCATAGTTGGCCTGACAAAGACACAACATTCTGGGTGGGATCCCCTATTATTTCCTCGGAATGGCAAGATTTCACACAAGATGAAGTCAGAACACAGAGGAATTTTAAGAACTTTGGTGCACCTTCAGAGGAGAATTGTGCTCGCTACGGTGAAGGATAGGTTGCGCCGGTGGGGGCACCGCAAAACAAAGACGAAAGATAAAAATGGTGGACGTCCTGGGATTGCTTTGGACAAGCGGTCACTCTCGCCGCATGACTCCCGCACCCCACCCCACCCGAGACTTTTCTCAAGGGGAAACTGGCCATCGATCTCGGGACACGCAACTTCCAGGGCCGTTCCTTATCTCAGAACAGCCTCTGCCGCGAATTCCTGCCTACGCTTTAATGTTTAAATTATTAAATGCATTAATGTATTTACATTATTCAAGTCTTATGTGCATTTTTCTCAGATAATTTATGTATAAGAGTTTGAATGTCCATGACTGTTAATGTCTACAAGCCTTCCTGTTCATTATTGATTCTGGAAAGGAGGGGAGGGGGAGGGAGGGAGCAGGGTGGGGGGGAGAGAAAGCTAGTGTTTTAATGCCTTATTTTTAATGTATTAAGAGTCTGAATAAGTGCATTCTCTTTTTTCTTTTGTAATTTCATAATTTAAGTAGTGCATTTATTAAACTGACACAGTATGAATTGTGGTGAAGGCTGGCACTGGTCCAGCCTGCCAAAGCAATTCGACCGACCATCACGCTGCACTCTGCAAATCTCGCAGTAGCTTTTGCTCTAGACCTCAACGATCTCACTCTCTCCTCCTTTCAGAAACCGGGGTGGGTGCAGGAGTTTATTTCGAAGTGCACACTGCCTTTCCCTTTTGACAGCTGCTCACCTCCAGACAACTCATTCCTCCTTTTTTCTCCTGTTTGCATACCTGTTCGCTGCAAACAGATCATTATTCTCATGTACCCCAGGCTGAGATAGAACAGTTTTGTTTTTCTAACAAAAATAATATGGTCATAAGTTTTCTTTTTTGGGGGGAGAGGGGTTTGAGGGTGTAGTGCAACCAAAAAAAGGCCCACAATTAACACCTGTGGCTTCCCCCACCAAATTCTGAGAACCGTTGTTCGTTTAGGGTGCTGGGAATGATAGCTCAGTGACAAGCACACTACAGTCCCCAGAATTTTTTTTGGGGGGGGGAGCCATGTGCATGTTAAGTGTGCTTCATAATGTTAAATGCAGCTGTGACCCTGGTTCAGACCACAGGTAAGGTGCTGAAAGAACTCCTGCCCCGAAAACTTGGAGAGATGCTACTGGGCACTGTAGTAAATATTGAGCTAGATAAACCAATGACGACGCAGTGTAACAACTTCAGGAAGGACCTTATCCAACTAAGTCCTGCTCGAAGCAGAACCAAAGTTAGCCATGAATTTAATGGACCAAAGTTAGCCGTGCCCATTGATTTCAATGGGTCTTCTCTAAGTAGGCTTAACAGTGGATACAAACCTTTGTGGGTTTTTGTTTTCTTTAAAAAGGATGTATGCTTAACCTCTGCCTACGTATTGCACAAGTGACAGTGTGTGTGTGTCTAGAGTAACTTCTGTGGATTTATTTGGAAGGCTGACTAATGGCTTGTGTACATGGGAGGTAATTTCCTGCTGGTTTGAAAAGGTCCTTTACAGTCCCCCATCCCCACCATTGTATAATTAGTGCCTATTGTCATGCTTGTAACAGAGATCAAACTGGTTTCAGGTGGTACCTTCTCTCCCCTTTTCTGTTTAGAAAAACAAATGTTCTTCTATTACTAGCTCCTGCTGTTAAAGATTTCCTACCTTCATGGTGAAGGGAGCCAGCCCTGGGGGGAAACTGGGGCTCAGTGGCAGAGCTTCTACCGGTATCTTGCACGCAGATCATCCCGGATTCAATCCCAGATAGGAGATGGAATAAGACTCCCTGCCTGAAACCTCGGAGAGTCGCTGCCGGTCAGTGTAGACAATACTGAGCTAGGTGGACCAGGCAGCTTCCTATGTTCCCAAGTCTTAAGGGGAGGTCCGTAGCTCAGTGCAATTTCTCAGCTTCTCTCGGCCTGAACACAAGACGGCATCCCTGTAACATGATCAACGTCTCAAACTTGTGGAAGCGGACAAAAGGGGGGTGGGGAGAGAGGAAAATAAAAGTGTCGGGGAAGGGGGAAATGTTGTTGTTGCAAAGTTCCCGGCCGCTGTTTTAAGAGAGCTGACTCTGCCATTTCTAAGGTTAAGTTTGTGTTTTCCTCCCTCCCTCCCAAACGGGCTTACTCATTACCATTCTTTAACTGTTACAATTTATATCAGCATATAATGTTAAATAATTACAGGGAACGAAGGCTCACTCTGGCGAGGATATAAACGCACCGTGGGATTCTACAGATTTAAACAAATAACGCGCGCGGCAGGGGGGCGAGCGGATGAATTAGCATTAATACCCTGCTTGGGAGATCCCAAGGCTGCTCTGCTGTTTAAATACAGATCCTTTTCTGCAACCATCGCGGCAAGATGACAGCTCGCCGAGCCAGGAGGGGAAGCGGCTGGGTGGTGGGCTTTTCGGGCAGCCGACAGAGTCCCCGGAAAGGGACGAGGGAGGGGGAAGGGGGGAAGACAAGAAGGCAACCCTCAGCAAACACTCAATGGGGCACATCAGCTAAAAATAAATAAAAGAACTCCTGTTTTAACACTTGGTAGCAGCCAGCTAGATTAAAACCTTCCCTTTTAAGGGATGCACGGGATCGCCAGCTAAATGGAAAAGTTGGCAGCAAGAAGAGGGAGACGGAGAGTTCACGGCTGAGCAGCCGGCCGCTGAGGACCTGCCTGCTACCAGTGACGTCCGGGGACGTGAACAGGGTCTGTGCATGATCACAGGAAGATAAGAAGCTGCCTTGTGCAGAGTCAGGCCGTTGTGTCCACCTTTCTCAGTACTGCCTGCTCCGACTGGCAGCGGGTCTCCAGGGCTTTGGTAGAGTCTTATTCCATCTCCTACCTGGAGATTAAACCTGTGTGTACAAGGCAGATGCTTTTCCCTTTGAACTATAGTCTTTATCCAGGGCTGACTCCTTTCTTGGGGGATGGGAGATCTTAAACGGGCAGCTCATGACAGAAGACCATTTAGTCTGCTAAACAGAAAAGGGAAGAGAATGTACCACCTGAAGGAGCAATTTTATTTCTGTTACAAGCATGGCAACAGGCAATAATAATAATAATAATAATAATGTGATGAACTCAGGAGAGCTGCTTTTCAGGCTGGCAGGTAAGTTATCTCTTATGTAAAGTCATTAGTCACCCTTCCAAACGGATCCACAAAAGTTACTAGCACACAGCACATTTAATACCTATGCACACCTGTTTTATTTTATTTTTACGGTTTCAAAACATTCAGGAGACCAGCACTTATCAGTGATTTCAAGAGCAACTCATGTAAGTCACTTGTGCCAAAACAACCTTCCCCAGTCACAAATGTGCCAGGACCCGGCCGGTCACACACACACACACACACACACACACACACACACACACACACAGACAAAAGTAGCCTACTATGTAGAGTTGCTGTAAAGATGAAATGGAGAGGGGGAGCAATGTGGAAATGAATGTAAATATAATAATAGGAGAAGGATTCTTCCTCGGGTGCCCGCCCCCCACTTCTGAGATTGGGCAGGCAGCAACCACACAATTATGGACTTCCTACCCCTGCAACTCTCTCCCCAGAGAGGCCTTCCTGGTACCTCCTTGCATATCCTTTCAGCCTTGGACAAGAACTGCTTTTTTCTATTTCCCATTTATTTTTTTAATTATTTGAATTGGTTCCCTCTGACTGCCCTTTCCGTTGACTGCTTCTGCTGCTTTTAATTGCACCTTCATCTTATCGTTCCCCAGTTTTAGTGCTTTAATTGCTGTTGTTTTTAAAATCAAACCCCGGGGAGCAGAAACACTTCCGCTGACATACAGGAGATAAATCTTTTAAGAACGAAAGAAGTCACTCTCACCCAATTTGCAGGGAATTTGTTCCGGCTCGCCTGCAGGCAGCCACTCTTCGCCCTGGGCGAGCCGCTATTTACCAGCCTGCCATTTACCTGTGCAATTAAGTTGGAGAGAAGTCCACTTCTGGCTGAGAATTGCCAGGCAGCATCTCTCTTCGACAAACCTGTGATGTTTTTTGCTGCTGGCTGCTTTTTAAAGAATAGAATCCCAATCAAGATGAGCTGTTCTGATGTGACAGACCTAGAGCAAGAGGCTTGTGTTGCAATGAAAGAAGGCTTCGTAGATTTTGTCAGGAAGGTATCCTGAACAGAAAATTTTCCTGCAGAATTCCCTCAAGATTTCTCATTCCAGGATAACTTCACTGTGAGTGACACACAGTTCTCTAGCGTGATAACATGAGGTGTGGGAAAGAAATTCTTCCACTGATTTATTTTCTCTCTGAAAATTTTCTGCTGCAACAGACGCTAATGTTGCAGGCGCCAATTACAATATTAAGCAAAATCAGTAGATACAGAATTTTTAGCTTTGTTTACTAAATAAAAGTGAAATAACCATGCCAAATTAGAGCATCAGAAAATTATCTGATGCAAACTGAAAATTCCTTGGTGCAAATTCCTTTAAATTTACATAGAAAAACTTTCCCCATTCAAAATATTCCAGGAAACCCATGTCACTGACAACAGCATCCTCATTAGCAATGGAGGAGAAATTTGATTTGGATGACATTTAAAAAGAAACCCATCAAATTTTTACTTTCAGAAACAATACATGAATAACATAGCCCTAGCCTCTAAAATTTGCACTTGGTTTTGAAATGCAGTTCTCCAGCCGAGCAATGTTAACAAAGAAAGTGTGTGTAAATGAGAAAATAACATTTTTTTATTTTAAAAAAATGCATTATATTTGGGAAATTTGTTTTACCGAAATGTGCATATTTGGGCAAAACGACATTAAAAAATGTGTTTGTTAGGATAAATTTTGCACTAAAAACTTGACTAGTTTTCATGTGGACTAAAATAAATAAATTTGCAAATAGTTGTGGGAAAATGTAAGAAACTGAACTTCAGATTGGAAAAATGAGAGAAACCAATATTGATAGATCCAGCCATGCCTAATAGACACATAGACACCAGTAAGCTCTAAACTTCCAGCAACGTTTTCAGGTTCTACCATCCTTGTGGCTCACCTGGAGGATAGAATATTATGCAATGAGGAAAGGAGACTTCCTCCAAGTTTTTGGCAGATTCCAAAAAATACTTGACCCTCGGGAGTTAGAATCCTTTCATACTAATATGCCACGTATTCATAGGTAGGCCCAATTCTGCTCATCATCTGTTTGCAATTTTATTTATTAAATAAATAAATGTGATTCAGAGATCTCCTGGAGCACCTCAGAATGGTTTACACTAGATGGGGGTGAGGTCCGACTCCTTCTTGCTTAAACAACATAAACAGCCCAACAAACTTTTACCCAGCTAGGTACGAAAAAAGCTAAATAAGAGTGAACTTCTATGTGAAAAGAACTATGAATTTGCTTCAGTCTGAAAACAAATTCCTAGGTACAGAATGTGCTCAGAAGCACCCAGTTCATTCCTTCTAGCGGTGGGTCTTCTCTACCTAGCTCTGATTGAGTGGATCTTTGAGTTCTAGTAGAATCAGACAAGCTTGAAGTCGGCACCCACTCCTGATGGAAAATATTTAAATGCTGCCTTTGAGAGCAAACTCTCCCCCCCAAGGCAACTGGCACTTAAAGAGGGGGAATGCAATAAAGATACTTGTAGATAAAATATTAAGAAACCAGCTGCTAGCCCACTCCAAGTCACCAGATTTTAACCAAAGCATACCAATATTTAAAACACACAGACAACTTTCGGGAGAAAGTCAAAGGCAAGAATAGAGATAAGTCTTAAGATCTCCTCAAAGGTCCAGCAAAAACTTTGTCCACAACTTTCCAGTTTTTGTAGTGACCTATGCTTTTGGCTTATGTTTTTAGCCATTGATTGTATCAAGTGAAATACTACTTCTAACTTTATCCAATAATATTATGTATTATAATTATTTTTTTAATGGACAGAGGAAAAAACACCTCCAATATTAAATCATTACTATTTGTCTTGTAATTGGACACAGATGTACATTCTCTGTTTCACTACACTGAGCCTTTGTTGAGGGGTTTGTGTGTGTGTTTGTGTGTGTAACAAAACAAAATACTAGTATATTTTAATCCCTGTATTTTAGGCTTTTATTAGTCTGCAATTTGCTAACCATATAACCTTATATATTATCTGCTGGGTGAATAACCAGAACCCTGTGTGTATGTCTTTTTAAAAATCACATTTAAAAAATCACATAAAAATCACATAAAATGGGTTTTCTATCAATTTCAAAGGGGGGGGGCTTTTTTAAAGGTTGAAGGTGAAAATATTATCAGACAGGTGAGATTGCCCTACTAAAATTCAACGCATCCCTTTTATGTGCCTGTTCATTTGAAACACCTAAAAAGAGAAATACTACCCAGAAAACTTTACCTATAGGGGGTGGGGGGACACTCCATCCTGAACCCCCAATTCTCCCTTTGAAAAGGCTTCCTGGACTATTTACAGAGCAAAACACTCCCATCTGACAGTGGGCTTGAAAACTCAGGCGGCGACGCTTTTTCGATAATGAAAACTTCCGTGCACATCTCAGACATCCGCAGGAGCGACATTGCCCTGCTTGTAACTTCCGCGACATAAGAGGGTGGGGAGAGAAGGAAGCTGGTGTCAGACGGACCGCAAAGTCCGCTCGCAAGCTTTTTATGATCTATATCCCTGTGTGGGAAATTCGGAAGGAGAACAAGGAGGAAGACGGAGAGAGGGAGGGATGAGGTTGTGGGGGAGGGAGGCGGAAAAAGCCTCTCCTCTTTACTGGTCCCACTGTCACTGCAAATAAAGACCACGTCAAGATTTAAACCATAATAATGGGAAAAGCTATAAAAGGTCTTGGCCATAATGTTTCCTCTGCTACCCCCTTTCATAAAACGCTCCCTTTCTTTCTGCTGCGTGCTTTGCAGTAATACATGTAATGCTTTGGAGAACGAGCCTCTGTCGGAGGGGGGGAGCTCAAACGGCACGAGTGCTGCCCGCCTCCCATTTCCAGAAAGTGGAGAGGGATTCCCTCCCCCAAAGACCAGCCTCTGTCCAGCTTTCCCACACACACACACACAATCCCCCATGGTAGGACACACAAGAAATTCCAAGACGACGAGCCTCAAGCCTCGTAGAGCAGAGACCACCAGCAACCGGTAGACAGTTTGCAACACGCAACTCACCACTTCATCTGCTCTCATGCCCTGTGGGTGACTGAGAATTTGCTTTCCCAGAATGTTCTAGGGCCTCAGTGCAACATCGTGGCTGGCCCCTAGAACAGTCTGTCCGTGCTGCTGGTCAGTGACTACATTGTAATACCAGAGTGGGGATCCTTCAGTCTGGGGACTGAATGTGGCCCTCCACACCTTTCCATCTGGCCCTCGGCACTCACCTTGGGCTAGTCACACTTCTCTGAAGTCTCTCAGCCTCACTCACCTCACAGAGTGTTTGTTGTGGGGAAGGAAGGGAAAGGAGATTGTTAGCCGCTTTGAGACTCCTTAGGGAAGTGATAGAGCGGGATATCAAATCCAAACTCTTCTTCTTCTTCTTCTTCTTCTTCTTCTTCTTCTTCTTCTTCTTCTTCTTCTTCTTCTTCTTCTTCTTCACCTCAGGGCCTGCCCTGGCCCCCCCCCCCACAGACCACACTTGTCAGTGGCCTGCCTTGAGTTATTTTTGATCATGTCTGTTGCTTGCCTAGTTGGAGACTGATATAGTGTGTGTGTGTGTGTGTGTGTGTGTGTGTGTGTGTGTGTGTGTGTGTAGGGGGTATGTGTGTAGGTGTAGAAATGACTAACATCACTATGGCTGCAATGTAAGTCTCATCCGTTGCTCTGCCCACTTTTGCCTCTGGCCCCATCCACCACCACTGGTATGTGGCCTCCCATAGGTTGCCTATGTAGCTCTTGAGCTGGAAAAAAAAGGTCTCCCGTCCTTGTTGTAATTACCAAATTCTGAGTCTGAGAAAAGGGAGGAGAGAGGACAGAAATGCCCACTCTGCTCACTTCTGGATCAAGCTGGGGTACAAAGGAGCAACAGGCTTCCTTGGTGGTTGCTGAGAATCAAGAGAAAGGTGGCACAAATTTATCAAGCATGCCAGATGCAGCTGCCTTTATTGACACAAGTGGAACTAGGCCAGAGGTGAGGAACTGTTTTCAGACAGAGGGCCACATTACCATCTAGGCAACCTTCCAGGGGCCACAAGCGAAACTGTGTGGGGCAAGAAAATGTTAAAATTTACTCTCTATTCTCCATCCGGGCAGGTAAAAGCTCAAGGATGCATTCTAGTCAGGCAAACGGCTCAGGAAGGGAGAAGAGCAGGGTTGGTGGTGGGAGCGTGGCCTGGGGAAAAGGGGTGTAGCCTAGAGAGAGTCCAGAGGGCAGGAGAGAGCAGACTGGGCCAGACAATCCAGTACAGTGGTTCTCTGGTGTGGCAGGAGAGGATGGAAAGTGTGGCAGGAAGATTCAAGGACGATCAAAGGAACATTTAAACCTTGGCCTACTACTGTGAGGCCCTGACTGCAAGAATGCTAGACTAGACAGACTTTTGGTTTAGAAGCCACCGGGCTCACTTTATCCTGAACAGACAAGTCACTTCCCTGCAACTGCTCCTTCTGCAATCCAGCCTACAGTGCATCTCCCCTGCAGGGTTGCTTGTAAGGAGTTTGGTAGTCACGGCAAGACCATGTTGTTGTCATTTAGTCGTGTCCGACTCTTCGTGACCCCATGGACCAGAGCACGCCAGGCACTCCTGTCTTCCACTGCCTCCCGCAGTTTGGTCAAACTCATGTTGGTGGCTTCGAGAAAACCGTCCAACCATCTTGTCCTCTGTCGTCCCCTTCTCCTTGTGCCCTCAATATTTCCCAGCATCAGGGTCTTTTCCAGGGAGTCTTCTCATGAGGTGGCCAAAGTATTGGTGCCTCAGCTTCAGGATCTGTCCTTCCAGTGAGCACTCAGGGCTGATTTCCTTCAGAATGGATAGGTTTGATCTTCTTGCAGTCCATGGGACTCTCAAGAGTCTCCTCCAGCACCATAATTCAAAAGCATAAATTCTTCGGCGATCAGCCTTCTTCATGGTCCAGCTCTCACTTCCATACATCACTACTGGGAAAACCATAGCTTTAACTATACGGACCTTTGTCGGCAA
Source organism: Zootoca vivipara (assembly GCF_965207765.1). NCBI lineage: Eukaryota > Metazoa > Chordata > Lepidosauria > Squamata > Lacertidae > Zootoca > Zootoca vivipara. The sequence goes on from NC_142589.1 coordinate 12,859,426, forward strand.
GATGATGTCTCTGCTTTTTAAGATGCTGTCTAGGTTTGTCATTGCTTTTCTCCCAAGAAGCAGGCATCTTTTAATTTCGTGACTGCTGTCACCATCTGCAGTGATCATAGAACCCAAGAAAGTAAAATCTCTCACTTCCTCCATTTCTTCCCCTTCTATTTGCCAGGAGGTGACGGGACCAGTGGCCATGATCTTGGTTTTTTTGATGTTGAGCTTCAGACCATGGGATGCATCTAAGTCAGTCCAAATCAGAGTGGCATGAATGAACCAACGTTAAGTCATGCCCATTAATTCCAAGGGGTCTACTTTGGGTAGGACTAGCATTAGACCCGACCGGCTTACATGCAAAGCACTTGCATACCACTCTAACCGCCATGGCTCCCCCTGCAAAGAACACTGGGACCTGCAGTTCGTCAAGGGTGCCAGGCACTGTAGCTGCGAGGGGATCCTTTGGGGCCAAGCTATGACTGTTAAAGTGGTATAAATTAGCATAAACCTTTTTTACACTGAGTTGCGTGTTTTCGGGACCTATCCTATTTTGGGGAAGGTTATAAGTTTTTAGCTGTTTTAAATTACTGTAATCTACAATGGGACCTTGCTGAGGTGATGCGATCTGAATCAATGCACTGCAGATGCTTTGAACATGAGTGCCCTATATACAGATGATGATGATGATGATGATGCCACTGTTACAAGGGGACCAAGGCAGCTGAGGGTTTGAGAAAGGTAGTGTCCGAACACCAAGGAGGGATGTGGTGGAAGGTGCAGATGATAATTCTCAATCACAGCCAAGTGGCTGCACCCATAAGCACTTCACCCCCCGAGGAGCATAGGAAGCTGCTTTGCACAGAGCTCCATCTAGCTCGGTATTATCTACACTGACTGGCAGCAGCTCTCTAGGGGCTCAGATCAGGGGTCTTTCCCAGCCCTACCTGGAGATGCCGGGAATTGAACCAGGGACCTTTGCATGCAAAGCATGCTATCCGCCAGAGTAACACGTGTCCCCCACATCCCCCCTCTTCATGACAGGGCTGTCAATTACAGCCTTGACTTACGAGGCAAAGATTAAATGAGCTAAATATGTAGAACCTGTCTAAGGAATAAGAAAAAGGAAGGGTGACTGAAATGAGAGGGAAGAAAGGGGTGTTTTTAAATGGGAGGTAGAAAAATGATGCCCGTTTCTAAAAGAGCAGCACAGATAAGGAGAATTCTGTAGGGTGCTCACCCAGCTTGCCTGAACCTCCACTCCCTCTGCTGTAATACCACCTGCTTAACCACAGCAAACTTTAGATCTGTAAGCTACTTAGTGCAGTTGCCGAACTTTTTCCACTTAAACCTCATAGACACTGAGGATTCTGCAGAATTCTGTATAAAACCTGACACACAAACCTGAGCTTTGGTTAAGACAGATGTGGGGAACCCTTGGACATCTGGATGTTGCTGAACTACAACTCCCATGATCCCAGGTTATTGGCCATGCTTGCAGGGGCTGATGGAAGTTGTAGTTCAGCAACTTCCGGAGGGTCAAAAGTTTCCCATTCCTGAATTAAGAGATTAACACCAGGACATGGTTTGATGGCCGCCTTTGAGGTTTGAATTCCCCCTTCCTTGATCCAGCATTCTCTCCGTGCCAGAGCATTCTCTGGTTGGTCACTGTGAGAACAGGATGCTAGACTGCTTGGGCACTGGCCAGATCCCGCAACAGGACTCTTCTTATGTACCCAGTTACCCATCTTAACCAGAGTTTCAAGTCTGGGCATTTGCAAACCCTGTTTAGGAGGAACCCCGTTTGGGGCGAACCAGGGTTTGTGATGCTGCAGATGTATTACTTTTCTTTATAAAGCAGCTTAAACAAAATAAGTCAGGCACTGTAGATAAATTAAAAATAAAGAAGTTAATGCCATAGGAGGCAAGGACAAAAGGAAGGAAAGGGGCAGGGAAGCATAATGGACCCAATAAAGTCAGTCTTCTCAAGCAAGGGCTATAGCAGGCATCCCCAAACTGCAGCCCTCCAGATGTTTGTCCTACAACTCCCATGATCCCTAGCTAACAGGACCAGTGGTCAGGGATGATGGGAATTGTAGTCCAAAACATCTGGAGGGCCGAAGTTTGGGGATGCCTGGGCTATAGGATCCAGCTGTTGAAAAAAGGGCAGAAGAGAAGGTAAAAGCATAATGGGAATTGTTCCATTGCATGAGTTAGAGCAGTGCTGAAGTACAGAAGCAGCCCCACGACAAAGGGAAGACCTTTTAGGAATCCCACAAAAGACTTATGAGAAGTTTTAAGGGCTAGTCTCCCGCAAAACCATGGGCAGCTGCTGCCCTCTATAGGGCAAGCGGTGTATAGCATGGGAATCCTGGACCCCCTCACAAGCTGCAATTAAAAGAGATACTCACACAAATGGGGGCCAGGCGGATTCCCATGTGTGCAGTGGAAACAGCCAATTCTCCAAATGGGCAGTTTCAGGTGGGTGGCAGTCCGAAGGCCTCCACGGATCACATTTCATTCATTTACTTATTGAATCTATGTCCCACCTTTTTCTCAAGGGAGCTGAAGGTGGTATGCATCGTTCTTCCCCTCCTCATTTAATTCCCACAACAACCCTGTGAGGTAGGTCAGGCTGAGAAGCAATGGCTGGCACAAGGCCACACCCAGCAAGCTCTGTGACGCGGTGGGGATTTGAACCCTGGTGTGTCCCAGGGCCTAGTCTGACACTCTTTAACTACTGCACCACACTGGTGCTCAAAGCAGTGGCATACAGTCACCCCCATGGCATGGGCTGCCGTAACATACCTTTGTCAGCCATACCTTTGTACAAGGTAGGAGGAGGCAGGGACGGATTGCATTCAATTACAACGTCTTGTCGGGATGCGCGGGGAATTTCAAGGAAGCGCTGCTATTGATCTGAGGCCAGGCGAGTTAAGCAGAGCTGACAGTTCCCCTTTAAACATGCTCCCTCGGTAAGTACATTTGCATCCGCGGACAGGGCGCGCGCATGAATTTGTCCAGGTCAACACATTAAAAGGAATCGACAGATTAAAAGAGTGCATTTTGCACGGACCACAGGGAAGGGAGGGTGAAGGGGCAAAAATAAAATAAAAGAAAGAGCCACTCGATGAACAGAGTCAGCAGTAAATAGACAAAACCAAGAAAGAAAGGAAAAGAAGAACGATTCGGCTCAGAACTCAACCAAGAGGTCAAGCATCACAGAAAACAAATTGACAAATTAATGCATTGTCCTAACAGCCGATGAAAAGAAGTTGGCATAAGACGGAAAAACCATATTCCATTGTTCTGATGGTGGGCATGCAATGCAGAGAGCTAAGAGACGTTAGCATGTACTGCAAGGGGGCTTTCTACAAACCCTATTCTCTCCCCACCCACCAACTCCCTGTAAGTTTCTAGTCCACACTGTTGCAGAGATGGGCTTGTCTGCTTGGCACAGCTGAGCTCCCGAGAACAGCATTGAGAACACACCTTGAGAAAACATCACCTGTGGTTTCCAGCAACTGATGTTCAGGAGCACCACTGCCTCTGGCGATGTCAGCAGAGCACAGGCACTGTGACTAGTAACCACTGAGAGCTTTGCCCTCTGTCAATTTGCCTAATCCTCTTTTAAAGCCATCCAGACTGGTGGCCATCACTGCCTCCTGTGGAAGTGAGTTCCATAGTTTACCTTCCCAACATTTCATAGAAACATAGGAAGCTGCCTCTTACGAACTCAGGCCATTGGCCTACTGAGCTCAGTACTGTCTACACCAGGCATACCCAAACTTCGGCCCTCCAGATGTTTTAGACTACAATTCCCATCTTCCCCAACCACTGGTCCTGTTAGCTAGGGACCATGGGAGTTGTAGGCCAAAACATCTGGAGGGCCGCAGTTTGGGGATGCCTGGTCTACACTGACTGGCAGTGGCTCTCCAAGGATTTCAGGTAGAGTCGCTCCCAGACCTACCTGGAAATGCTGCAAGGAACCTGGGGCTTTCTGCAGGCAAGGTGGATGCTCCACCACTGGGTTGCAGCCCTTCCCTTCTGCAATGAAACCAAGCGCCACAATTTTATTTTTTTAAAGTTCTCTGCATATTTTTCCCAAGGTTCACTTTGAACAGTCCAGAGAGAGGACCAGTGAGCCTCTAAAAGTCTATATATCTATATATATTTTCCGATCGGTATGGGGATTCCCAGACAGTTGGAGTCAGTGGGCAACCAACCCAGAGTCCCCAGTCAAACATTAGTCAGGATAATTTAGCACTGTCAGCCAGAGAGATGCTATCAGCTCAGCGACCTCTGGGCAAGCAGTAACCCTAATGGGCTTATAATGGCCTTGCATTCCTTCAGGCTGGTTCCTGTGGGTTTTGAATGCCGGGAGAGATTCCATCAGGCTGGTGGTGCGGGTCAAAATAAAAGCGAGCTTTTGCAAACCAAGTACGATGGGGAGCGAATACAGTATGCTTCGCTTGGAGAAAAGAAGGTTAAAGTTCTTCAAATATCAGGAGGGCTGTCACATCGGAGACAGGGCACGCTGTGGGCCCCACATGCACTACACATTTGAAGCAGTATCACACCACTTTGCCATGGCTTCCCGCAAAGGCTCCTGGGAGCTGTAGTTTGTTCAAGGTGCTGAGAATTGCGAAGAGACCCCGCCCCCTACTCCTGTTACAGAGCTTCAATACCCAGAATTCCCTGGGAAGAGGGTCTGATAGTTAAATCATTCCGATAGGCAAATCATTCTGAATGGTGAATAACCCCTAAAAACCCCAAATACTTTTGTATTTCTTTACAGGAATGATGCATCAAATTTAATTAATTAAATAATAACAAGAAGAAGAAGAACTTCTTGATCATTTTAGGTACTCTTTTACAAGGTTCTGCACACACACGCAATGACTCATCTCCTACAGGCCCTGCAAACTTATCATAATGGAAACATCCTCAATTTGTATTATCTACATAGGTGGAATATGTATGGAGCTGGATGCAGAACTTTATTTATTTACTATAAATAGTAAATTTATTTACTATTCTTAATAATAACGATTCTTATCTATGTACTATTTTGTACACAATTGCATATTTATCTGCAACGCCTTACATTATCATTCAACCAATAAGTGCATGTCTATAAATTATCATACGGATAAGAAGAAATCCAAAATTCTTATCAGAAATATATACTGTGAAAATAATACGCTGAACAAGTATGTATCATCATCGTTCATCTCGCCCTCACTCCCAACCCTTCATTTTTGGTTTGTTCTTTTAAAATCCCTCTTTGAAGATGGCAACAATAACTGTTCCCACTCCTGTCCAAATGATCAATCATCTGCACATCGTCTAAGCCCTAATAATGCATGTGGATTGATCCAAGCCTTGCATTTTATCATTCCAATAAACGATAAATGCAAGGTCCGTTTTCCCTATGATCTTTTCAGAAGTTAGCTTTTAAAAAAAGAAATTACTTTATTACATATAACAATGCAGATGTTTGAGAGGTGCAGAAACGAGCAACTGCTTGCCTCATGTTTAAAATCATATGGTCCACAACTTATTAGAAGGGAAATGATGCAGAGAGGAGAAGTGGTTATTGCAGAGGCTTTAAACAGTTCTACAGATAATAAGATCATGATACCACGGAAACACGATGGAGCGGTCAATATTAGGTCCTAAAATACAATCAAATCCAGATGTGAATCCTACTTTGCAGGAATTTGCCTGCCGTAAACAACCACCATGCAGCGGCATGTGACATAGGTTTGTCTTTACCCCTGGAAACTTGCAAAGAACGAGCAAGTTTTTTCAGGTATCGCAACGAATAAGACCTTCTTAAATCAGGTATCAAGGTAAAAAGCAGAATTAGTGCTCCGTTTTCTGTTTCTATGCAAAGTAGACCCAGGCCCCCAAAAGATACAGCTTCTACAGTCTTATTGCTAAGAGAAAAGGCTTTTATCTCCACTGATCAAGTGCAGCTTCACCGCCCCATATTTCTTTTTACACAGAGCCAAACTCATTGCTTTGAGCAGGATGTGCAACCGAGAAAGAAAAAGGGAGGAGAGGGGAAAGGCTGTTTAGATTCCACAAGTGCTTGAAGGATCGAGAGGGGAAATTGGGCAGCAGAGAGACACAGGCGGGCGGGGGGGGGGGAGAGAGAGACAGACAGACAGACAGACAGAGACGGGCGGCTGTGTCACTGAGCATCTGGACTCAAGGAGAAAGCTGATCCCACGCCAAGGGATGACACACGCTGGCTGTAAACAGCACTAGAGCGAGTTGCTGACGCTCCGAGAACCACAAGGTTACACTTCCCATCGCGGAGCGTCCAGGCGAAATTTTAATGGGCCAAGACCGACAGCAGGGAAATGAGAGGCCAAAATTAAAAATAATAATAATAATAATAATCGTAGATTACAGCCCCCCGCCCGCCCGCCTCAGTCCATTTGCCGCCACCGCTGCGGACAAAGGGCGCTGCTGCCTCCGTTAGAAGCAGAGCTTGCTATTAAAGATCGCAGAGGTTACTCCAAGGGGACTGGGCTGGGTTTTGATGAACTACGGCAGTGGTTTGGAGAGGACTTTTTGTTTTGTTTCGCTGGCTTAATAAATGGTCTTGATTAAAGTTTCTAGCTCTCAAGCTAATGGGACAGAAGCTTGGAAAGGTAAATGCAATGATGCTTGCAAAAGATTGGGAGGGAGGGATGGAGGGAGGGGGTCATGTCCACAGCTGTCTCCCTCAAAATACCCTGTTTCTCATATTTTAAGACATACCCATAAAATAAGCCATAGCAGGATTTTTAAGCATTCAAGGAATATAAGCCATACCCCGAAAATAAGACATAGTGATAGGCGCAGCAGCAATGCCGGCCACGGCAGGAGGAGGAAAAAAATAAGACATCCCTTGAAAATAAGCCATAGTGTGTGTTTTTTGAGGAAAAATAAATATAAGACATGTCTTATAATATGAGAAACACGGTACTTGTTCCTACATATTTGCCCAGGGGTGAGGGGCAGTCTTTTCTCAGCTGTTATGGGTAACCAATATTGACAGACCCAGCCTTTCTAATACTGTCTACTTCTACTTCTTCTTCTTCTTTTTAAAAAAGGATAAGAGAGACACCTGAACCTAGAAGCTGCTGCAACATCTTTAGCCAAAGTATCCTGCTCAATTGTGCAATGGGATGCTGGCTCGTTTCAAAATGGGGTGGGGGGGAAGGTGGGACAGTGCTCATTTTGCTCAGGGGCACATCCAAACTTGCCAGGAACCATGCTGAAACCGGCTTGCCCCAGTGAGCAACCTGGCTGCCAAATTCTGCACCAGCTGTAATTTCCAAACCGTCATCAGATGCAGCCCTACACATGATGCATGTTCGAACGCAGGAAGCCCCGGGTAACTAATAAGCTCACGCCAGAGGTCTGCGGCACTGAACGACCAGCGAGTCAGGCCGTAAGTGGGGAGCGAACGGCCGATTAGTTAAAAGGGTCTCTACGGATGCGTGGCTGGAAGTGATGACGACACCTAAGCAGAAATGAAGAGGCTACGAGAGGAATAGAGAGGGAGTAAGCGGGGAAAAATAATTAAAAAGGAACCAGGATTGAAAGCCCCCGTTCCTTTTCCACGTGAGCTCCGTGGTACCCTCATATGCATGAAGGTTCGTTGCGAGATCAATATTATATTTCAGGGACACTGAATTTTATTTTGTATTTTCTTGATTTGTGCTGCGTTTCCCCCCCCCCACCTTTTCCCAACGAATTATTTTTATCTTATATCTATGTCTATATATAGATATATGGCTGCGATGCGTTCCTCTTTTCCTCGGAGCAATTATGAAGCAGTATATAAAGAGCAGGGGAGATGATGTTAATTAAACAGAAGGTAATTTCTGTCAGCCCACAGGGTGGGGGGCAGAGAGCGAGCTGCCTGCCATTCTCCTTGGGAAGAAGGAGAAGAAAAATCAGTGCGAAAGCATAGGTACTTGCATCAGCAAGAAACAGCCTTAATTTTTTTTTACTTAAAAAATACTGCAGACAAGAGCATGAAGGCACACGAGGCAGCAAATCTGGAGCTCTGTCTGAGCTTCGTCCTACTAGCAAACCCACTGAAATGAATGGAAATGACAGGCGTAGGCCTGTTACACTTTTCGGTGCCTGCTTAAAACCTGCAAGCCTATCCAGTCATGCAGAAGCTACAATAGAGGAGCCTGCTGGATCAAACCAGTGGCCCAATCCAGCATCCTGTTCTCACAGTGGCCAACCAGATGTCCCAATTGGAAAGCCCACAAGCAGGTCCTGAGCACAACAGCACTCTCCTCCATTTCTGATTCCTAGCAACTGGTATTCAGAGGCCAATGGTCTCTGTCCATAGCTAAGGGCAGGAAAAGCAAACAATGGTCTACTTCAGGGGTGGGGAACCCCTGGCCCTCCAGATGTTGTTGGACTCCCACCAGCCCCAGCCAGCATGCGCACAGACGATGGGAGTTGTAGTAGAACATCTGAAGATTTTGCAGTTTCTCCATCCATCTATGGGGAGCATTCACATCCTGCCAGATGTTGCCAGACTCCAACTCCCATCAGCCCCAGCCAGCAAAGCCAGTGGTTAGGGGTGGTGATGAGAATAACATCTGGAGGGAAACAGGTGTCTCCCACCTCTGGTTTGGCGTGAGACATTTGAGGGCCTGAAGGTTGGCGGTTCGAATCCCCACGACAGGATGAGCTCCTGTTGCTCGGTCCCAGCTCCTGCCCACCTAGCAGTTCGAAAGCACATCAAAGTGCAAGTAGATAAATAGGTACCACTACAGCGGGAAGGGAAATGGCGTTTCCGTGTGTTGCTCTGGTTCACCAGAAGCGGCTTTGTCATGCTGGCCACATGACCTGGAAGCTGTACGCCGGCTCCCTCGGCCAATAACGTGAGATGAGCGCCGCAACCCCAGAGTCGGTCACGACTGGACCTAATGGTCAGGGGTCCTTTTACCTTTACCTTTAAGGCCCATGTGTGAAACATTTCAGAATCCTCTGCACCTTAGAGGCCTTCTGTGGGAGGCCTTTGAATGGGGAAAGAGGTAGGGTCTGGGAATCTTAATTATGATACTTTGTTCTATAGCAGGAACACCGAAATCTCAAAGTCTGCTTGATGAGGAGCATGAAAGGAGGTTGAGATTTCGTAGAGGGTTTCCCTGATGAAGAAGCTGAGTGTACTACTACCTCTCAGGTTAATCTGCATACACACAATACACCACACATTTCATTTTCATCAACGAATGGAGAAACTCTCTACTAACCGAAGAGACCTGTTACGTGCCAAAGTCCTCGAAAGAAAAATCTCTGATCAAGAGCAAGAGAGTCCTTCATGGGTGGTTAGAGATGACCCTCTGCTCACCCAGGAAAAGATAAGGAGGGGGGGTCACTAAAGGTCAAAGTTCAGAGGTCACCTAGAGAGCACCACACATAGCGATACTTAGGTCCTTCTGTCCAAGATGAAGGAGTTGACCCGGGAAAGAAGTGGCCAAACAGATGCTCTTTTCAAGAGAACAAGCTGGTCAAAAAAAAAAAAACCCCAACCACATGGACATGCAGCCCATGCCTGGTTGAGTTGAATTACGTGAAAGCAAAGTTATTCTTTTGATTCCCACACCCCACAAACGCAGGACTCACCAGAGCTTCGCGGGATGCTCCATTCTCAGGTCCAGAAGAAGAGCCAGTCTGTAAGAAGAAAAAAAGCAAGGTTAGAGTGCCACCCAATGGTCACCTCTAAGCATGCTTAGCTGCTCTGACATACAAACAAACAGGAGCCATTACTCGCCAGGAGAGCACCCACTTTGAATGCTAAAAGGTCTCCGGTTCAATTCCCAACATCTCCAGTTTTAAAAGCACCAGGTCTTACTGGTGAGGAAGCGCTGCTGTTTTCCCCAAAATGGATGTTATTTAATATTTTCGATTGTGATATTTATGGAGTTGTCAAAAGAACATATGATTTACACGACTCCGGCAGCAAAACTGGTGATCACTGAGCAATGGAAACCTGCTGCAGATCTTTCTTCGGAGCGTCGGCACCAGTTTATTTTGCTTATTTTATTTATTTATTAAACTTATTAGTCACTTGGCATCCAAAGGTCTCCAAGCAACTTAACGTTAAAGAAAAATATATGCACATACAAAATAACATGGGGGGGGGCAGGGATCGTACAATACATTAACATCTCATTTAACACACAACTTGTGGAAAAGCAAAAACAGCATGCCAGCAATATCCAAACCATAAACGAAGCAATAGTCCCACCCACTAATCAGCAGGTGAACCTCAACTTGATTTGGCATACTTTTACTGATTTCACCTCGAGGTCTGGCTTTTCGAAGAAACGTTCCATTCAGGCTTGGGAAATGTGGCAACAGGTATAATTAATTCATTGGTCTTATACATACTTTTAATTACTTATTTAGTGGTTTTTGTTATCTTTCCTCTGCTGCAGTATGAATTAAGTTGGAGTGATATGGGGCGATAACTCCTCTAAACAAGATGCATGCCTAAAGGTTTTGTCATGGTTTCTGTATGCAACACATCCATGCTTAAGATGTTTGCTACTCAGCCCTGGGCAAAAAGGCTTACTGCCCCCTACAAATGCAGAAGAGAGGGGACAAAGCAAGACCCCACCCCCTCCCCACGTGCAGAACCAACAACCTTCAGAAGTTGTTCAGCATGGCGAGTCCGGCCCCTGCTGTAAATTTCCCTAAAACAAGCAATACCAGTGAAAACATTTTTTTGACAACTGGGTAATTTATACCCACGCTAAGAGGCTGTGCTAATAAAAGGATGGCAGATTTATAAATCAACATGTGTGTGTTAAATTAGGGCAACAAAAAAAAAAATGAGGGGCAGGCAACCAGCATGCCAAGCAGACCTAGGATGAAGGAATAAGAATCTTAAAAATAAATGACAGCTCAGGTTTCCTCCCCTGCAAGTGTTTTCATGCAAAGCTAACAAGGCACTGAAGCACGGAACAATTAAGACCTTGGCCACGGTACAAGGAAAAATTGGTGTGCTCTTGGATCCAGTGAAATCACAGCAACATGAGTGGGGTAGACCTCAGCCTGGGTGGGAGAGAGGGCAGCATGGCACCCAAAGCATCACTATTTGGCCCTCAGGATGCCAAAGTGCTCAGCAGTCCTGCCTGGCACCCTCTGTGAGTGTTTTCACCAGACTGGAATGTGGCTTTGAATTCTGATCATAACTCTCAGTCGCCTGGATGGAGGCTAGGGGGGGGGGGTGTAGAAACCAGCCTGCTGATCAAAGCTAAAATTTGCACCCATTGCTCCGCACACATCTGCTCTGGACTCGTCTGCCACTGGCATGTGGCCCCTGGAAGGTTGCGCAGAAGGGAATATGAAAAAGGTTCCCCATGCCTATGCGCTGCGTGAAGAAGGACTTCCTTCTATCTGTCTTGAATCTTCCAACGCTCAGCTTCATTGTATGCCCAAGAGTTCTAGGGCGAGAGAGGGATTCAGCTGCCAGTCAGTGTAGGCAATACCTCGCTAGATGGGTCTCAGTATACGGCAGCTTTTTACAACCCTCTGTCTTAAGGGAAGGGCTGTAGATCAGTAGTAGAATCACAGAACTGTAGAGCTGGAAGGTACCCTGAGGGTCATCTAGTCCAACCCCCTTCAATACAGGAATCTCAAGTTGAACACCTGCCTTGCACACAGAGGGTCCTGGGTTCAAACCCCCCCCCCCAGCATCTCCAGGTAGGGCTAAGAGAAGACTCCTGTCTCTGAAACCTTGGAGAGCTGCTGCCAGTCAGTGTAGGCAATACTGAGGTAAATGTATCAATGGTATTGACTTAGCATAAGGCAGCTTCCTATTTTCTATTTTTCATGCCCCCCCACCATTGTAGAAACACTTTTTAAGTCGGAAATGCAACCCCCCCCCCCATGGAGTCCTAACATGCTCTCTATCATCTTCTCTCAGAAACCAGATCTCACTTTATTTCCCCCACCAAAAGCTGTATTGAATTTTACATAAATGTACAGATATATAAAAACTTCCGGGCTCCTCAGGGACCCGGCCTGAATGATTCACCCAATTAGATCTACATTTGGCTATTATGTAGGATATTGAACTACATCAATCAGTTCAGGTTAAGATGAAGAACTAAGAGAAAGAGACATTTGTCTTAAGAGAGGTCTCTAAGGAAACGGGGAGGGGGGTTCCTAAAAAAAAGAAAAACGTACATTGTTGAGATCAAGGGCAGAGAAGCAGTGCTTTTGACCTACACAATCTTGTAGACCTCAGCCTTTTTGATAACTTTCAATTATTGTTCTCATTTTTTAAAAAAATCACATGCTTCTAGACCTCATGATTACTTGGAGGTGGGCTGTTAACAGAAACACTTAATGGATATAGTCATGTCAAAGGGTCGAACTCTTTTCCTCAAGAGATGTTCAAAATATTCCTTTAGTTAATATGAGACATACATGGATAACTACTTATTTGATTTGTATTTTTTTAAGTTGTAATTTTACTGTACTATGGGGGGAATCGCAAAAAAGATGGGGGGGGGGTAACTAGAGCAGATGTTCTTAGAGCACACTGCTTGCTTTTTAAATGATGTAATCCTGGGCATTTGAACCTTGGTTGCTGCAAGACCTCTTCTGACACACATACAGTTCCCACGTTGAAATATCATGCCTGGTCTTGTAGCAGTATTGCCAGGTTAAGATCAATTGATAAAAGACCTATAGTGACTTAACTGGTTTACCACTCTTGAAACTCAGGTTCACCATGTGATTTGAGGCTGGCACTGAGGAAGAGCAGGGCTCTCCCACTTTTAGCAGCTTGCAGTAGGCAGCAGTTCAACGGGTTAAACCTTTTCTAATGCAGAAACGCTGTTGCGGGGAAAGCTTCACCTGTCAACAGCAGCCCAATTTGGAAATAGGAAGAAGTCGGAAGCAGGGACCCTTCCCTAGTGGTTAAGATGCATGAATATAGGAAGCTGTCCGTTTCAGATCTGATGGACGGCGAAGAGGATATCAATGTGTCTGGTGGAGCTTAAGAGTGTACAAAGAGTCTCACTGTTGAATCAGCCCTACAGCCCATCTAGACTGGCATCCTATATTCAAAGTGGCCATTCAGATTCCTCTGGGGAGTCTGAAAGCAGGACCCAAGCACAAAAGCTCTCGGCCCCACCCCCCACCCCTTGCACTTTGCAAACACTGGCGTGCAGAAGCATTACTGCCTCCAACCTGGTTGGATTCAACCCTTAGTTTTAAAAGTTCTCAGGAATAACAAGGCTTAAGGTAATATGCAACTGTATGAAATAAAAGGGGGAAATTACAAGTGAGTTTTTATTCCTTTGGAAGTATACACCTGTAAGATGTTTAATAGTCAACAAATGTATATAGGCAACTGCCCATTTCTGCGGGGGTTATGTTCTGAGGCACCACATGTATAAATGAAATCATTTTCAGGAAAAAGCCTGCAGATACCCTCTAAATCTCTGGAAACTCTTGGAAAACTCTTTTAACAGCTCCACCAAACTCTACCACAATGCTCCCTCCAAACCTCCTAGCTCAAACTCCAGCTCTACATAGGCCTAAAAGGTCAGTGCAAAGGCTCCTGAGATTGCACTTGCAAAGCCTCGGCGGGGGTTGCTAGATGCTATTTTTGCACCATTTTTGCCGTTTCCGCAATCTTCTCGGGCCATTTCCTCCCCCCTTTCCATGCCACGTCCAGGTTTGTAGCAATATGCAAGGTTACACGTGCCTCAAACACATGGAAATGGGGAGTTGCCTGTACTTAAATATTTAAATATAATTAATAGGTCGGGGGGGTTGTTTTTTCTTAGAATGATCTTTATTTAGCAAATTAGTGATACTAGCAAAGCCAGCCTGGTACGGGTATATACAGTGGTACCTTGGGTTACAAACGCTTCAGGTTATAAACGCTTCAGGTTACAGACTCCACTAACCCAGAAATAGTACCTCGGGTTAAGAACTTTGCTTCAGGATGAGAACGGAAATTGTGCTCTGGCGGCGCGGCAGGAGGCCCCATTTGCAAAAGTGGTACCTCAGGTTAAGAACAGTTTCAGGTTAAGAACGGACCTCCGGAACGAATTAAGTTCTTAACCAGAGATACCACTATATGCTAGTTTAAGCTACTTCTAGGATGATCCCTGTTTGTTAACTAGAGCTGCAATCCCTATACAGTGGTACCTCACAAGACGAAATCAATTCGTTCCGCAAGTTGCTTCGTATAGCAAAAATTTCATCTTGCGAAGCACTGTTTACCATTTACCTGGTTTACCCATTTAGTTAATGCATTCCTATTCATCTTGCGAAGCGCAGCCATAGGAAACTTCGTCTTGCGAGACGCCTCGCGCAACGCAAAACGCTTTCGTCTTGCGAGTTTTTCGTTGCACGAGGCATTCGTCTTGCAGGGTACCACTGTACGCGCTTACCTAGGTGTGAGTCCTGCTAGCTCAAGGAATCCTGAGCTGACATGCTTGGGATTTGCACTGTAAATCCTTAATTATGTGGGGCTGAGAGCAGGACCTGGATGCAACAATGACTCTCCAGTGTGGTGTAGTGGTTAAGAGCGGTAGACTCGTAATCTGGGAAACCGGGTTCGCGTCCCCGCTCCTCCACATGCAGCTGCTGGGTGACCTTGGGCTAGTCACACTTCTCTGAAGTCTCTCAGCCCCACCCACCTCACAGGGTGTCTGTTGTGGGGGAGGAGGGGAAAGGAGATTGTTAGCCGTTTGAGACTCCTTCGGGTAGTGATAAAGCGGGATATCAAATCCAAACTCTTCTTCTTCTCCCCCCTGCAGTTTCTAGAAAATTGTATTCAGAAGCATTGCTTTCTCCAAAAGTATATTTTGGAGGTATATTTTTACCAAACCCAGGCTTCTTTCAGAGGTGGGATCAGGAAGGAGGGAAAGGTGCCTGAAACTCATGAATTCAACCACCTCCAGGTTTCCTGCACTCTCTCTCTCTCTCTCCGCACTCTCTCTCTCCTTCCCCCTAAAGGGACAGAGCCTGAGAATATGAAGTTCAGCCAACTCCAAGGACACCAGAGCAGGAGTGAGCCAAAGCAGCGGCAAGCACTTGCCCTCCAATTCCTATGTAATGGAGGAGATTAGGGATATGGGGCGGAAGATTTTCCACAGGGGATGGGGGAGGATTCCAAAATCCAAAATGTTCCATTCTTCTATTTTTCCATGCAAAATCCACCCCCCACACAAACACACATTTCATAAGTCCAGTGAGGAAAGATTGCAACTTTTGGAAATGAGAGAAATGGCAAGTAACATGGTAACATGGTAAAGGTAAAGGGACCCCTGACCATTAGGTCCAGTCGTTGCGCGCTCATCTCGCATTATTGGCCAAGGGAACCGGCGTATAGCTTCCAGGTCATGTGGCCAGCATGACAAAGCCACTTCTGGCAAACCAGAGAAGCACATGGAAACGCCGTTTACCTTCCCGCTGTAGCGGTTCCTATTTATCTACTTGCATTTTGACGTGCTTTCGAACTGCTAGGTTGGCAGGAGCTGGGACCAAGCAACAGGAGCTCACCCCGTCACAGGGATTCGAACCACCGACCTTCTGATCAGCAAGCCCTAAGCTCTGTGGTTTAACCCACAGCGCCACCTGGGTCCAAGTAACATGGTAGAAATGTTTAAAATTATGCATGGCATGGAGAAAGTGGATAGAGAAAAGTCTTCTTTGCATTCTTAACAGTAACAATTATTGGACACCAGCTACAACTAGGATATTTGGCAAGCTTAGCAGTTTCAATGTTTTCTGGGTCTGCTTACTGAAAACAAGCAAACAGGCTATGCATCTGGAACATGCTACATTGGCTCTAAAGCGATGCTCTTCAGCCTTGGAACCCCAGATGTTCAACTACAACTCCCATAATCCGTGATCACTGGTTAAATTACCTGGGGATGATGGAGCCTGTTGTCCAGCTTCTGGGACCCAAAGTTTGAAGAACACTTGTCTAGAGAACCAGCAAATCACCTTCTCAAAATATCCTGATTTGCACAGGACAATCTCCCAGTTCAATTTTTTTCTAGAAAAGCAGTTAAGGCAGTGATGGCCAAACCTGGCCCTCCAGCTGTTTTGGGACTACAACTCCCATCATCCCTAGCAACCAGGACCAGTGGTCAGGGATGTTGGGAATTGTAGTCCCAAAACAGCTGGAGGGCCAAGTTTGGCCATCACTGAGTTAAGGGGATGAGATTTCTTGCAGACCCCCATCTCACTAGGCTAATCCACTTTTCTTCCCTACACCCACAAACGATGGTCTACTCAGAGTAAAGCCACTGAAATTGATAAACCTAATTTAATCATGTCTGTTAACTTCAATGGGTGTACTCTGAGTAGGGCTAGCATGGGATATATTACCATGTGCCCAAATTCGGGCATTACGACAAGTCAGATACCAGCTAGTTTTCCAATAGCTCAGCAGCAGTGGAAGAGGAACCATGTGAGAACTTTTGATTCTTCACATTAAACTGTAATTTGTCTTTAACTGTGGTAATTGGGAATCTCAGGCTCTGGGGCCCTATAGGCCCCTGGATTCCCCCAGGACGGATCCTTTAACAGTTGACAAGATTGGTGGGAGGGGAGAAAGTCAGAGCTAGTTAGTTAGAGAAAGAAGACTTTGTTGCAGCTTGAAGACAAACTCATTTATTATGACATGAGTCACTGTCTCTCAGCCTAACCAACCTCACAGGATTGTTTGTGAGGATAACTGGGGAGGACAAAAACTAATAATAATAATAATAATAATAATAATAATAAATTTGTACCCCACCCATCTGGCTGGCTTTCCCCAGCCACTCTGGGCGCCTTCCAACAAAAATTTAAAATACATTAAAATATCACACATTAAAAACTTCCCTGAACAGGGCTGCCTTCAGATGTCTTCTAAATGTCAGGTAGCTATTTATCTCTTTGACATCTGATGGGAGGGCATTTCACAGAGTGGGTGCCACTACCGAGAAGGCCCTCTGCCTGGTTCCCTGTAGCTTTCCTTCTCGCAGTGAGGGAACCATCAGAAGGCCCTCGGCGCTGGACCTCAGTGTCTGGGCAGAACGGTGGGGGTGGAGACGCTCCTTGAGGGAAAAGGTGGCATAAAAAATGTAATAAATAAATAATCCAGAATCAGGCAATCTGATACCTCCCCAGATGTTGTAAATTTCTACTGCCATTAGCCGCAGCCAGCCTGGCCAATGGTGAGGAATGATGGGAGTTGTAGTCAAGCAACATCTGTAAGGCTGGAGGTTGCTCACCCATTCCTAAATGGGTGAAAGGCTTTATACTGCCATGCATGCTGAGAAGGAATTGCTTTTACCAGGTGACTTCCTGCCCAGCCTTCAAAAAACCAGAGAAGGCACTACACACAAAAATTAGCAGATTGTGAGCTCACATGGTGCATATTATGTCCTCACACACCAAGATTTGTGTAGAAAATGAGCAACTATGCACACAGAGGAGACAACTACTTAACAAATGGCAATACAGTAATAGTAATGAAAATAAGAATGGGAAACCTTTTTCAGCTCAAGGGCCACATTCTGTTCTGTGAAACATTCCGAGGGCCACATGTCGGGGCTTGGCAGAGCAAGAGGCAAAAGTGGACAACAAATGTAAATTCTACCTCTGTGCCATGGGATAGTTTCTACACACAAACACCCTTCTCTAGCCTCCATCCAGGCAGCCAAGAGGCACCATCAGAGCTCAAGGACGCATTCCAGCCAAGCCAAAACACTCAGGGTGTGACACAGAGACAGTGGGGCCTCAGGAGAGAGAAGTTCCAAGAACTTGACAGAGATGTCTGGAAGGCTACAGTTGGCCTCTAGGGATGAGGTTCCCCACCTCTGATGTAGAAAGAGCCACAATGCATCAGATTGAGGCTCCCCCTGGCCTAGCATCAGGCTGCTCATGGTAGCTAACCAAATGGCCCTCTGGGAAGCCCACAAAAAGGGCTTGAAGCTAAGGTTGGTTGTTGGCATACATCTGTCTTGATAGCCATTATAGTGTGCCTCCAGGGGTTAAGTCAAACCTCTGTTAGCAGCACTGAAGTGACCTCCCCTGGGTGCAAGCCTGGGCAGTGTGTATGGAGGTCCAGGGCTGCCCTAATGCCCTTTTGGCCTCGCTGATGTGGTTCAAAGGAAAGCAGAGCACTACTTTTGGCACCAGCTTGGCTGCAGGAGTTGCCATAAGAAGGCACACAAGGCACTACCCAACCATCTTAGGGACTCCACTGCAGATTTGTATAGGGCTTACTTCTTAGCTCTTTCTCCTCCTAAAGATATCCTGCAAAGCAGTGGAGGTTTAGTATCAGAGATTTCCTTCTCCTAGATCATGGGTCAGCAAACTAAGGCTCGCTGGCTGGATCAGGTCCAATTGCCTTCTAAATCTGGCCCACAGACAGTTCGGGAATCGCCGCGTGGATCACCAGCACACGTGTTCTTTTCCTCTCCCTCACTCGGCAGCAGCGGCAGTGCCTCCTCCCTCCCTCCTCCTGGCTTCTCCCCACCCTGCCTAGAGGAGGAAGGGGGCTGGGCTTTGTTGGTGCCAGCCCCAGCAGCAGCGCTCAAGCGGCCACCATTTTAAGCAGCCCCTCTCCGGAGCCCTTTTGGGCGTCGCTCACCGTCCCTCCGCTGCCGCCACCAGCCCCTGCCGCTCTCAAGACACAGGAGTCATGGTTGGCCAAGCGCCCCTTTCGAGCGGCCGCCATTTAAAGCAGCTCCTCTACAGAGCCCTTTTGCGCTCATCGTCCCTTGTTCTTTTTTTTTCTTTCAGATATATAGCCCAGCCCCCCCCCCCAAGGCCTGAAGGACAGCGGACCAGCCCCCTGCTGAAAAAGTTTGAGGACCCCTGTGACCTAGATGGACTACCATCCCAGGTTGACAAGTCCCATCTGTCCCTATTAAAGCTACAATTTCTATCCCTCTGCCTGTCCACCGGCAACTGGAATTCAGAGGTATGCCATCTCTGAACACTGGTGGTTGGTTTCATTTATTCCCTTTATAAACCTCTTTCTATACTATCTGAAAGTTCCTGAAGCAGCTTACAACAGATTGATTCCTGGCAGCTATCATGGATACGACATTATAGTTCACAAATAGCCCATGTGCTGCCTTCTGAAAGGTGATGGGAGTAGTTGCCCATCATTGCCCAGTTGGCACGGCCAATGCTCAGGCATGATGGGAGTTGTAGTCAACACAGAACAGTAAAAACATAGGCATCTGCCTTATGCCAAGTCAGAGCACTGGTCTATCTAACTCTGCATTGTCTACACATCGACTGGAAGCAGCTCTCCAGGGTTTCAGGCACAGATCTCTCCTACCTGGGGTCTTCAACACTGAAGGCAGATGCTCTACCGCTGACCTACGACCCTTCTGCCAAAATCAGTCCAGCAACATCTGGATAGCACCATGTTGGCTACTGCCGGCATGTCCTGTTTCAGCCTTCTCCAACCAGGTGTCCTGCAGAAGAAGCTGGACTCCCAACATCATCCCTGACCATTTTGCCTGCTGGCTGGGAGAACTGGAATTGAGGAACACCCAGAAGGCCACAGCTTACCCAATCCCTCCTCTAAGATGGTGATGCCAGGGATCAAACATGGAATCTTTGTCATGCAACAGGTGTGCTCTGTAACCGAGCTCTCTCAAGAGGTGTGCAACAAGTGGGTTTTGCATACCTGTTTTCCGAGAGGCTGAAGAGGAATTATGGATAAGGCCAAATGCAGACAGGAGTGGCAGAGAGGAACCCCCCCCCCCAATACAGCCCCTTAAAATTATTTTTCATATGCAACGAAAAGATTACAAGGCCAGCCTGTTCTCCTTGCTGCATGTGTGTAGGAGGCATGCAGAAATTATAGATGAGTTTCCCCAGAGCTGGGAGGGGCCCGGATAAAACTTAAGCTCCCCACCATTTTTCCCCATCCCAAGGGGGGGGGCGCGGAGTCTAGACTAAGCAATGCCCCCTTCCTTCTTCACACTTTATGAAGCAACAGATACCTACCTACTTCCTCTCCAGGGAGGCCACAGAATCACAACATGGGATTTCTCTCCCATTGCTTTTGAATTTTTTTTTTTGGGGGGGGGGAGAAGAAATACAGAAAGAGGAGAGGGGTAGCTAGCAATGCACACATTTTACTCTGACCCCAATTAGGTATAAAGAGTGCACACCTCCTTCCCCACTTACACCCCCAAAGTCCACTTGTGATTTCTTCACCACCACCAGTTTAGAAAAGTGGCACACAAGATCAAGCAGAAGGAGAGGAACTGACCTCCCTTCACCTCTTCCCTCCATTATGGGTCAAAGGGCACTCACCCCAACACAGATTCCCCCCCACCCTTTTTGGAAAGGGGAGAACAGAAGGTAAAATGGGGGGGGGATTAGGCAATTGTCCCCTTCCACCCACTTCCTTGCCCCTTCCCTGTCAGGGTTGAAGCTTGGAAGAGGCAACGCTCAAGCAGATGAACAAGGGGGCAACTGGCACCCCCCCATTCCTCTTCCACCCCCAACTATTATGGGAAAAGGAAATCCAATTTCCCCTCCTGATCAAAAGCGCAAGTTCTTACCAATTATCCCTCATTGTCTGAAATTGAAATTAGGGTGTGTGCCAGAAGCTCAAGCAGGGAAGCAGAAGGAGAAGGGAGCACTCCCTCTCATAATAGTGCAAAGGGCACCCACCTCCCCCATTATTGGGGGTGGGGGTATAAATAGACACTCCTTTTAGTCAGTGATCGAAACTCCCATCTTCTAGGCGCATTTTGTGACAGGGAATTTCATTAGCAGGAGCAGTTTCTGAGCTCTGGGCGCAGTACTGCGCCTAAGATTTCAGATTAAAACTGCAGAGTGAAAGGAAAGGAGGACCTTTTCCTGCCTCCCCACTTCCAGCTACTCTCTAAAGACTGGAGAACAGACTCTCTTAAGAATATTAGGGGGGTGGACAGGGGAAGGACTAGACCATGTGAAAAATGAACATAATATTTTAGCTGCAGTTCATTCTTTTCCAGCTTTGCATTCTTGTTATATAAAAAAGCAAGCCTATACATTCCATTGTTGTGCCCATTGTTGTTTGTTGTTTAGTCGTTTAGTCGTGTCCAACTCTTCGTGACCCCATGGACCATAGCACGCCCATAACCTAGGTTTAAGGTGCCATTTAGGTCCAAGCTTTCATATCTCAGTTTCTAACCCTGCTTTTAGTCATAGTTCCCCTAGCCTCTTCTTTTTTTTTAATGAGGGAGGGACATAAAGAATGGGCAGCAAATACCCCCCCAACCCCAAATAAGGGCAGAAAGCACCCACAACCTGCTACCCCTGGGAGAAAAACAGACACTCATTTTCACCATTCCTCCCTTAACCTTAAAAAGAGGGGAGGCATAAAGAGTGGGCAACTACTAGCCTTCCCTGCCCCCATTTACAGGGCGAAATACACCCCCTCCTCCAACCCCTGGAGACACTCCATTTAGACATTCCTCCCCTACCTTTTAAATTGGGGGGCCTATAAAAAGCGGGAACGAACCCCTTCACATTATAGGGTTTTATAAGGTAACTGCCCACTATCTCCCGCCCCTAATTACAGGGCAAATGGCACCCCCCTAATTATAGGTCAAAAGGGCACTCACCTCTTGCACTCCCTGAGATTTGGGGGGGGGGGTGGCTCAGAAAATCCTACTACAGTACAGGGATTTTTCCCTTTCATGGGAGGAGCGGGAATGAAAGAAGGTGAGGTGGCAAATGGACTCCCTCCCCTCTTCCCCCCCGCCCAGTTACGGGGCAAAAGCCACCCACCACCTGCTCCTTCCTCACTGAGGGCACAGGAACTCCTCTATTTGGGGGGTGCCCCCTTCCTTATGAAAGAGGGAGGGCAGCATGGGCAGGCCCTGCGACTGTCCTCCCAACACCCCATTCTCCTCACACAAGTGTCCTCGTGGGGAGGGGGGTCCCAGGGCGCCTCCCTCCTCCGACCCCCCGCTTACCTGCCCAGGTTGCTCTCCTTGCTCGGAGGAGGCCATGTTTCCAGACCCGGCTAATCGATCCTCGGATGCCATGGATTCTGAAGAGGGAAGGCGGCCGATGGAGGCAGAATCAGCCGAGCTCCGAGGCGCCGATTGACGAGGGAAGAAGTCGCTCGCTCTCTGCCTTCCTCTCCTTACGAGATTTGCAGGGGGGTTAATTTAAGCCAGACGGAGGCAAGGAGGGGTTTAAGGGCTCGTTTGGTGGTTAGAGCGATCCTGAGCAGGTCTGCTTAGAAATGCACAAGCTGCCTTATACTGAATCAGGCCTCTGGCCCATCTGCACCTCGGTGTTGCCTGCACTGGCTGGCAGGGGCTCTCCAGGGTTTCAAGCAGGAGGCATCCCCTGCTGCTCCTGGGGATTGAACCTGGGGAGCTTCTGCAGACAAAGCAGGTGCTCCACCGGCCCTTCCCTTAAGATAGTGGTTCTCAAACTCCGCCCCCCCCCTTCCTGGCACACTTTCAGAATAAAAATTTGTTCGCGCCACACGGGGTTTTTAATTGATAAGAAATACACTGGACGACAAAAAGAAACAACTCCCAGCAGTGCTTGATTTATAACATAGAGCACAACTAGTTTAGAATATGGCAATGGGATATCCAGAAAGTATAAAACAGTGCAGCTGCATAAGAACATTAATCACTGCACTGACTGGCAGCAGCTCTCCCAAGAATTCAGGCAGAGGGTCTCTCCTCCCTCCTACCTTGGAAATGCTGAAGGTTGAACCTGGGACCTTCCACATATAAAACAGACGCTGTACTAAAGAAGAGTCGTGTGTGACCTCCCCGATATTATTAAGAGTTCAAATAGTAATGGGCGTGCGATAAAAGGATGTCTGGAAGGGAGCCCACAAAAGAGAACTGTACAAACACAGCTATGCCTTCGTATTTTATACTGTACTCCCTATACTTCTTCAAAGCCACGAGATTTTATTTCCAGTTAAATAATTCAACTTTAGGGTTACAAAGTATCCCCGTTTCCTCTTGAAGCAAGTACAGTACTGGCCAATTTGATAGTATGAAACGAATTAATATGTAAACTTATCTTTGAACTGGAGACTTAGGAGAGATGCTGGCTAGGGAGAAATAAATTAATAGGATTCCTTGCTTTGTCAACTCAAAATCGGGATTAATTTTAATTGATGAGAACTACATTTCCCATCATGTAAAGAGACGGGTTTGCCGTGCAGAGGCTAGAGTGCGGAATTAATTTGGGAAGGGAACTACATTTCCCAGGCTGCATCAGCAAAGCGATCTCTGCTCCGATTGGTTGTCTGCAAAGAGCGGTCTGTGACTTTCTCTAACAGCCTTCTGTTAGAGCCGAACACAAGCAAAGCGATGGCGGCTGGTTCTAGGCTTCCCCAGTTGAAGCAATGCCTCATCAGGCAGAATGGCCAACAGGAGCAGCACGGGGTGGCGGCCTCCTGCCTCCGGGAGCTGCGAAGCAAAGGTAAGCGGTTTTTCCCCTCTCCCCTCCTCTTTTTACACAGACAGAGATTCCACAGGTGAAACATGCTCATCTCAGTTTCCCTGGGTATTGAAAGCTGCACCGGTTGAATTTCGGTCTGGGGTGCATCTTTAAAAGAGGATTTTACCCAGGGTGGTAGGAACGTGGAAGCCCGGGGCAACAGCAGTAACTTTAACAACAAAAAGTCAAAATAGTTTTGTGGTACCAGAAAGACTAATGAATTTATTGTGTAATAAGTTTTCCTGGATCAGTGTCTGCTTCATCAGATGCATAAACTATTATCCAAAGTTGACAAGGATGTCTTCTCTCTCTCTCTCTCTCTCTCTCTCACACACACACACACACACACACACACACACATCAGTTGTACTTACCTGCAGGATTACAGTTCATAAATCTAATGGACTATGCTCCACAACATCATAAATCATACTTAATCATAAATTTGCTGGCTTGTCAATTACAGTCAGGTTTGCAAAACAAACTTAACATAGCCACCCCTCTGGTTTTATTTTTTCCAACCGGGTTTCAATAAAGCTTTTTTTTAAAAAAAAAAAAAGTAATAATAGTAAAACAGTTTACCAGATATGAATTAGAATCCTAAATCCTGATATTTGTTTTCTTTTCCTTCTGACTTGCAATTAAAATGAGATAGCAGTTTTAAATAAATAACTCCAAACTGGGTTGGGTAAGTGATGAACTGAAGAGGAGCAGATACCACTATGATTGTCCATAACTGGGGTCTCAGTGTAGAATCATGGTGCCCACAGATAGCCCAGCTGATACCTTCCAAAGTTCCCTGGCCCTCAAATATTAGTCTGGGTTGCAGAGGGTTAGTTCTGCCTTTTATTGGTGGTTGTTTGGGGATGGGGGTACCTGTTTCTTGTGGGGGTGTTGTTTCCTTCTTTTTCTATGTTTCATCTGTTTTTGGTAGGGGGGGGGTTGTCTGTAGGAGGGAGGTTATGAGCATTAATAATTTTTCTTCTGTGAAATGGGTATTTTTTTGTGATGCCCCAGGTCCAAAGAGAGGGTTTGGGAGGCTCTGGTCTCCCAAAGCAGTCTCATTTGGAATACCGTGGGCTGTTCCAGCTGTCCCTTCTGAAAAAAATTACATAATAATGTCATGGAAATAGTGCGAAAGGTGCAGAAAAGCAGCGCCAGCCCACTCATGAGACAAGGTGAGACAACCGCCTCAGGCTGCAGGATCCAGAGGGGAATACATTGCCTGCTGCTGCTGCTGCTGTCACAGTGTCAGTGACAGCAGCATGCAGTACACTGTGCATTCCCCTCTGGATCCTTGAGGACAGATCTGCTGCCTCTTTGCTCAAAATGTTGCCTCTACAGTAGCCTCTTGGTGAACAGGAGGTGCTGCTGGTCTCCTCCTCCCTTTGTTCCTGATTTAGAACTTTATTTCTCCCTTGTTCACCATGTAGATCTTCACTCACCCCTTCCTCCTTGGCTGGAGAGGCATCATTTTGTGGTTTGCCCCAGCTGTCAACAAGTCTTGGGCTGGCTATGAGGAAAAAGTCAACCAAAATAAGGCTGGAACACTTTCCCTATGAAGTGGGTCTAAAGATTTTGGGGCGTGATTGATTCCCAAGAATGCAATATCTATAAAGAAACAAAAATAAAACTCTAGGGAATGGGCCCAGCCAGACAATGCAAGCAACCCATCTGGTCACTTGGGACATGCTAATGAAGGAGAACGCAAACTGGATAGATGGGCTAATTATTCCTTGCAGTCTCAGAGAGGAGCACGAGTCTTGTGACCTGGTGCTGTGCAGAGACAGGTGTGCCTAATCCCACTGAAATGTGAAGCACGCCTAACTGCATAGAATCAAGTCCACTGGAATATTGTTGCAAGGGGTTCCACAGTGCAGTGTTTGGACTGTGCAGTGAAGCCACTTGAAGAAACAAAATCGATTTGGGAGGGCAGAATGTAATAAAGCCTGGGTGTTTGGAAAGAGGAGCTTACGAAAAGAAAAGGCAGTGGATCCTCAAAAGGAAGTAAAAGAAGGAAGGTGACCTAGCTGAGTGTCTTATGATTAAGGGGTGTGGACAAAGCTCTTGTTAAAGCTCAATTGCATTAAAGAATTATAATCTCCATTGGTGGGGAGGGAAGCTCTTGCTGAACCTGTGTTACTTGTGGCTCCCAGGCATTTAGAATTGCCCTGGAGCCTTCTAATACAGAATTGCACACTGCAAATTACTGTACACACAGCTGACCAGCAAGCTTTTGTGGTGAAAGCTCTCATTCCTGCGTAGCCCTGGGCAAGGAAGGCCACAGAAGTTCCTAGACCTCACCCCATATGTCCCCCCCCCATCTGCATTAGTCACTTGTGCCATGTCATCTCAATTAGTGGCTCCCAATCAGTGGATCACTTAACGATTTCTCTGCCTGTTATAGCACTTGCAATGGCACTGTGCTAGATGCCATATGATTTTTAATTGTATTTTTATTACTGCTTTTACTTCTGATACTGTTTATTGTGTTACAATAGCAGCAGCAATAAAAAATACAATTAAAAACCAATTTGATGTGGCCATTTCCTGTCTTCAAATGCAGATCCACAGGCACACAGACCACCTGAATGAAACTCATAGACCACCATTTTGGAACCCCTGCTCTAAATGGAAAAGAACAGACTCTCAGTTTACAAGGTTTCCCTTCGTTCACCTGGATTCACTGGTTGTTCGTCCTTGGAGAGTGGCTATTTACAAAGAACCTTTTAGTGTTGTACAATTTGGCAAGAGGATACCTCCAATACTTTTCATAATAAATCTGATGTGAGATAAATAATAAGGCACCAAGCACTTCCATAACTACACTGTTTTATGTGTGTTGATTATATTTTCCTATTCTTGGTTTTATTGTTAGTGCCAGAGGGGAGAAAACAGGTTTGCATAAATAAAGTTAAATAAGCTTTCCACAGAAACTGTTTTATGCCGTTGGGGCCAAGGCTTTCTGCGCTGTCATGGAGACTCTTTAGGAACATAGAAGTGTCTGCACTGACCTGCAGCAGCTCCCTAGGGTTGCCATGTGACATCCCAAGCCTTACCTGGAGAAGCCAGGGATTGAACCGGGGACCTTCTGCATGCAATAATAATAATAATATTTATAAAGGTAAAGGGACCCCTTACCATTAGGTCCAGTTGTGACCGACTCTGGGGTTGTGGCGCTCATCTCGCATTATTGGAAGAGGGAGCCGGCGTATAGCTTCCAGGTCATGTGGCCAGCATGACAAAGCCACTTCTGGCAAACCAGAGCAGCACATGGAAACGCCGTTTACCTTCCCGCTGTAGCGGTTGCTATTTATCTACAGGTACTTGCATTTTGAAGTGCTTTCAAACTGCTAGGTTGGCAGGAGCTGGGACCGAGCAACGGGAGCTCACCCCGTCACAGGGATTTGAACCGCTGACCTTCTGATCAGCAAGCCCTAGGCTCAGTGGTTTAACCAACTCTTCCCCTTTCCACAGCCTGTGACCTCCTAGCAATTGACAAGGCCTCAGAGCCCATCACGCTGGTATTGGCTGAGGATGGCACTATTGTGGATGACGAGGACTATTTTTTGTGTCTGCCGCCAAACACCAAGTTTGTGGCACTGGCAAAGGGCGAGAAGTGGTCCACCAGCAGCATAGGTAAGTGGAAGAGTTGAAGCTCTGTAGGATATGGTTGCTGTATGTAGGGGCAAATGAGGCCCTGGGCAAGAAGCACCTTTGTTGCTGCCACCACTACCATCACCCCATTTAAGTTCTTCAACTTTTTAGAAAGGCAACGACCAATTTGCATGTGCCCAATTGACACACGACCGCAATTGCACACATTGCCGCACCCCAGAAGTGGCTGGAAAAGGTGTTGGGGGGTGGAGGCGGAGCGGGTTTATGCATGGGGGTCAGGAGCACAACCCCCACACAAAACAGTCATTGCCTTACCATATTGTTGCACTTGCAGACCATCACATGCTTTTGGTGCACATTTTAAGCTGGCTGAGGCGGATGGGACTTGTAATCCAGCAACATCTGGAGGGGCACCAGTTTCCCACTCCTGTTCCATGCTCTTAGCACTGGAGCTCTTGAACATCCAATGAAGCTGAGCTCTGGAAAATTCAGGACAGATAAAAGAAAGTACTTCTCCATGCAGCACGGTTAACCTATGGGACTCATTGCCACAGGAGGCAGTGATGACCATCAACTTGGATGCTATTAAAAAAGGACTGGACAAATTCAGAGGGCAAAGTTGCTACTAGGCACGATGCTTATGCTGTGCCCTCCGCAGTTGGAGGCAGAAATATTTCTGAATACCAGTTGCAGGAAGCCACAGGAGGGGAGAGTGTTCTTGTGCTCGAGTCCTGCTTGTGGGTTTCCCACAGGCATCTGGTTGGCCAGGGATGAAGCTGGACTAGGTGGGCCACTGGCCTAACCTAGCACAGCTCTTCTTATGCTCTTACGTTCTTTTAACCCTGATTGGCTTAGCTCAGTGTGGCAGTAAAAAGGACCAGGGAGGAGAACAGGGGCTGCAAGTTCCTCTCCAGGAGTCCCCACATTTGCACAGCATCACTATAGCTTGACCCAGGCATCCCCAAACTTCGGCCCTCCAGATGTTTTGGACTACAATTCCCATCTTCCCTGACCACTGGTCCTGTTAGCTAGGGATCATGGGAATTGTAGGCCAAAACATCTGGAGGGCCACAGTTTGGGGATGCCTGGCTTGACCTATAGTGTTATGCAAACAAGCTGATTACTTGGTGAATTTTGGCCTCAAACTGCTTAATAAGCTTTTGTTGTTTAGTCATTTAGTCATGTCTGACTCTTCATGACCCCATGGACCAGAGCACACCAGGCACTCCTGTCTTCCACTGCCTCCCGCAGTTTGGTCAAACTCATGTTGGTAGCTTCGAGAACACCGTCCAGCCATCTTGTCCTCTGTCGTCCCCTTCTCCTTGTGCCCTCAATATTTCCCAGCATCAGGGTCTTTTCCAGGGAGTCTTCTCTTCTCATGAGGTGGCCAAAGTATTGGAGCCTCAGCTTCAGGATCTGTCCTTCCAGTGAGGTCTCAGGGCTTATTTCCTTCAGAATGGATAGGTTTGGTCTTCTTGCAGTCCATGGGACTCTCAAGAGTCTCCTCCAGCACCATAATTCAAATGCATCAATTCTTTTGCGATCAGCCTTCTTTATGGTCCAGCTCTCACTTCCATACATCACTACTGGGAAAACCATAGCTTTAACTATACGGACCTTTGTTGGCAAGGTGATGTCTCTGCTTTTTAAGATGCTATCTAGGTTTGTCATTGCTTTTCTCCCAAGAAGCAGGCGCCTTTTAATTTTGTGACTGCTGTTACCATCTGCAGTGATCATGGAACTCAATAAAGTAAAATATCTCACTGCCTCAATTTCTTCCCCTTCTATTTGCCAGGAGGTGATGGGACCAGTGGCCATGATCTTAGGTTTTTTTTTTATGTTGAGCTTCAGACCATATTTTGCACTCTCCTCTTTCACCCTCATTAAAAGGTTCTTTAAGTCCTCTTCACTTTCTGCCATCAAGGTTTTCTCATCAGTATATCTGAGGTTGTTATTTCTTCTGGCAATCTTAATTCCGGTTTGGGATTCATCCAGTCCAGCCTTTCACATGATGAATTCTGCATATGTTAAATAAGCAGGGAGACAATATACAGCCTTGTTGTACTCCTTTCCCAATTTTGAACCAATCAGTTATTCCATATCCAGTTCTAACTGTAGCTTAAGCTTTACCCTTGCACTTATACTTGTGGCTCTTTTTCAGATGGGGGCACAGCTTGGCTCAAGGGAGACATCACGGACACTGACAGAGTGGACGGTGGTGGTGGAGAGAAGTGGAGGCAACTGGCCAGACAACTGAAGGACGACCTCTCCACCATCATATTGATGTCGGAGGAAGACCTCCAGGTAAAGGAAGGGTCATGTGCCTTTGGCAACAGGGTGGGGGGAGTGAGGAACCCTCACCTTTGCTGAAAGAGGATGGACCTCGTCTTATTCTAGGTGCTCATCGATGTGCCATGCTCTGACCTGGCCCAAGAGCTTTCTGAGAACCAGCCCAAGATCCAGACTCTGCAAAACACCCTCCAGCAGGTGCTGGACAGGCGGGAAGAGGAACGGCAATCCCGGCAGCTTCTGGAACTCTACCTGCAAGCGTTGAAAAACGAGGACCACATTGTACCCAAAACAGAAGGTAATGAGGCTGTTGGCTGAGGCTCGTTTCTCAACAAGCCATGCCAGAGTGAAGAAAGAGGGGCAATATGATGGCATTGTACACCTTGCATACGTACTGCAACCATGTGCCATTTTCTTTTTCTTTTGAACGGTGGTCACAAACTGTTATTTTCCACCACTTATTTAACATAAGCAAACACATACTGCACCTATTATTATTATTATTATTATTATTATTTAAAAAGGTTTGTGCAAATGAACTAGGGAGAGAGAAACCATAGAGCTTTCTCTCTCAGGTGCCCAAGTAACTTGGCTGGCCATGGGCACTCTAAACCAGGCATCCCCAAACTGCGGCTCTCCAGATGTTTTGGCCTACAACTCCCATGATCCCTAGCTAACAGGACCAGTGGTCGGGGAAGATGGGAATTGTAGTCCAAAACATCTGGAGGGCCAAAGTTTGGGGGTGCCTGCTCTAAACCTTGTTTAATGCTGATACAAGGTTCAGAAAGATAAACAAATGGAACCAGGTTAGCTTTGCCATGGTTTAATGTATTTTTAATCTCTGTATTAAATGTATTTTAATGTAGTTTTATTAATCTCTGTTGGAAGCCGCCCAGAGTGGCTGGGGAAACCCAGCCAGATGGGCGGGGTACAAATAAATTATTTATTATTATTATTATTATTATTATTGCACCAGTGTGGTGGAATGCTCTCCCTACTGCAATATGGGAGACTCCATCAGCATTGGCATTCCACCGGCTCATGAAAGGATACCTGTTCCCCTGCTCTCCCGCCTTGAATCTCCTGCTTTGCTGGTTGTTTTAACTGTTTTAATGCAATTGTCTTGTTTATTTTATATATTAATTATTGATGTTTTAATGTTGTGGTTCCACAATGCATTTTAATTACAGGTAGCTGTAATTTCATAATCTGTTTTATACCTTGTTGCTTTGTTGTTGGCTTTTGTTTGTTTGTGAACCGCCTTGGTATTTCTTCTTGCAATAAAAGGCGATATATGAATTATATTCCTGGAAGCTGTCTGCAGACAAACGCCGGCTCCCTCGGCTAGTAAAGCGAGATGAGCACTGCAACCCGAGTTGTCTGCGACTGGACTTAACTGTCAGGGGTCCGTTTACCTTTATGAATTATTTTAATCATCATTACCTAGAGCCAAGATCAGAGGAAACTGCCATGGAAGAAACAGACGTGGTTGACGCTGGGAGCAGCAGCAGCAGAGGTCCTGGTAACGGGGTTCCACTCAGCAGCCATGTTCTGACCACACTTAAAGAGAAGTCTGCCCCAGAACTTGGCCTGGCAAGTCAAGACTTAGAGGTGAGTCCCTTTGTTGTACCTGGATTCCAAATTGAATAAAATTTCCATGGAAAGAGAAAGGGCAGGATAAAGCGTTTGGGAACCAATGCAGTCAAGATTTATTCTAAAAGAGGGTGGGGTCGGGTGAATACACAGCCAGAATTGGGTTAACATCACTCTCTCCCTCTAGTCCATTTGTCGTCCAAGGTTCCAAATTCTACCTTCTCTGAGGCCCTAAGCTATTTGGAGCTGAATCTGCCACTCTTCCCGTTTTTGTTTTAACTGGATTTTCCAGTCAGCACATGTTTGTCCTTCTCTTCAGCTCTTAAAAAATGTTTTTAAGTTTATAGCTTTTAGGCAATGATCTCCTTGTTGCTTTAAAACAAAAACAACTTGTAGTTCCCAGTGTTGTTTTTGTTTAATGTGTTTTTTGATACCACTCTGTCCTGCAATCTTACCATGAAGGATAGTATAGAAAGTCTTAATTTACCTCCTCTGTAAATTAAATAAAAAATTATATTAAAAATAGAACCAACACAAAAAGCTTCCTTGCACCAGTTCAAACCATCTATCAATCTAGGCTGCTGGTGTCTGGCAAGGTCCTCTCTCATTACCAGTTCTGGGAACCTGTTTGAGACTAGAAATGCCCAAAGATTAAACCTTATGCATGTAAATCATGTCCCCTGCCAGCAAGCCTGTGGGGAGGAATCAAGAGAGCCAATCATGAATCTGACGTATCTTACACAGCTTGGTCCTGAGTGGTAGATTCTTCTTTCCTTTCTCTGTTGCAGCTGGTTTACAAAGCAAACCCAGAAGCTCTTGCTCTGACCCTGAACTGGGACAAGCCGAAGACAGAGGCCTTGCAGCAAACCTGTGGGGAGGAACTTTCAAGGCGTCTGCAGCAGGTTCACGCCCTAAACTCCTTGAGGAGCATGTCCAAGGGCAAGAAAAAGTTGCCATGGGGGGAGTGGTTGAGTTCCAAACGCAAGAAATAAGGAGGCTTTGGGAGCCCAAGTTTGGACACATCGATGAGTTTTCTGTACCTCTCCAAACTGAACACCACCATGTGAGCACAGAAATTCTAACCAGGACATTGTTCACTGGACTCTGCACCACTCCAGCAAGGAAAAACTAAAAAAAAGAGTCTCCTTTATGCTTACAGGTGGTGCTGTTAAGTTGCCACCATGATTAATTTCTGGCTTTGGCACTGGCCCAACGCCCTAGAGTTTATGGGTCCTGGTTTTTTGTGCCTGATCACCTTTTGCCTTACACTCCTGCTTTTTGATGCTTCCTTCCTGCTAGAACATCACACTCCATCACAAATATATATAAAACGTGCATTTTAGTGGCACGTTTCATGCTGTAGTTGAATGCAGCCAAACGTCTTGTATTCCAAAGCCACGCTTGCAAAGTGGCCCCCAACTGGTAGCACTCCTTCTCTTGCCTCAGTGCTTGTGGTGTTTCTGTGAGACTCTGTTTATGAGGATGACATTAAGAAAACAATAATTTTACTTTCTGGAGCATTCCAGCTATGAGACTATAACCTGCATAAGGTATCATCGGATAGTCACCACTTCTATTAGCAATAAATTCAACTAGTTAGCGGTTTGTTTTTTCTAAAAACAAACAAAACAAACCCTACATTTTCCTGGTATTAAACTTTTGTATTATTCTAGTTACAGGTAGGTAGCCGTGTTGGTCTGAGTCGAAGCAAAATAAAAAATTCCTTCAGTAGCACCTTAAAGACCAACTAAGTTTATATTTTGGTATGAGCTTTCGTGTGCATGCACATGAAAGCTCATACCAAAATATAAACTTAGTTGGTCTTTAAGGTGCTACTGAAGGAATTTTTTATTTTGTATTATTATATATGTTTCTGCCTGCTATCTGTGCTACTGTTTTTTTAAGCTTAGGTATGTATGTCTTTGCATACAAATCCCAACTGCTTAGAATGTGGGCCAGCCCTACAAAGAAGCAACAGATAACTTCTGAAATTATACAGTTCTCATGTATGTCCCCCCCCCCAAACACAGAACAGTTTTCTCAAAAACAGTGCATGGCATACATTCCTGAAATGGCCTTGGGCATGACGAAATACAATCATGCAGATGGGAAGTTGACTTGAACAACAGCTCCCCTGGCTCTCAGCCCTTTAAGAGCCACCTGTCATGGATGCTTTAGCTAAGATTCCTGCATTGCAGGGGTTTGGACTTTTCCCAACTCCACAATTGTATAATTCTATGAACTTCCATCAGCCCTGACCATTGGTCATGCTGGATTTGGAGTCCATCAACATATGGAAGAGCCCAGATTTTCCCCAGCCATGATTTAAAAGGACCCCCAAGTGCAGACTTTCTTCAGTTTTGCCACAACAAGAGAAGCTGATCAGTGGGGAGATGGTGGAGGAAAGGCAGGTTAGTACCAGTGTCTGTCCAATTCACATACAGAAGAAAAAACTGTCCGGGTCAAATTTACAAACTGAGCCAGAGGCACTACCAAAAAAGCTACTAAGGAAAGAGGCACATGTCCACACTCTCTCTGGATAGATTACAGCACAAAGGTTACGTATGCACACAGCAAAGTTTTATTTCAGAATCTAAAGGCTTATTTGTACTAGGAGACAAGCTTAGCACTAGCAAACAGCAGAGGAAAGACAAGTTGGGACATTATTCTTTAGTGTGCTGGTGAGAATCTGTGAGGAACAGCTGAAGCTTTCCCCCAATATGTTTGTGTATGTTGCTCATCCCTTCTCTCCCACAAAGACCGGAACGTCAATTCAAGGTTATGCAGCTTGGCAGAAAACACTTCACTATACTAGTGACTAGCCTGGTTTTTTTTGTGTGTGTGTGTGTGTGTGTGTGTGTGTGTGTGAGAGAGAGAGAGAGAGAGAGAGAGAGAGAGAGAGAGAGAGAGAGAGAGAGAGAGAGAGAGAGAGAGAGAGAGAGAGAGAATTTCCTAAATTTCTTTAACAAAACATTTCAGGATCTGGTTTCCATGCTCCAATTTTAAATGAACACAAAGTTCTGAGAAACCAAGGCTGTGTTCTTAAACACACTTGT
This sequence comes from Zootoca vivipara, assembly GCF_965207765.1. Classification (NCBI taxonomy): domain Eukaryota; kingdom Metazoa; phylum Chordata; class Lepidosauria; order Squamata; family Lacertidae; genus Zootoca; species Zootoca vivipara. Next base: position 12,893,466 of record NC_142589.1, read on the forward strand.
GGAGATCAACAGGGCTTCCTTTGAAGTAAATGCATTTAACTTTTCAGCTTCTCAATCCTAACCATCTGTTGTTGGGGTATGTTGTACACATAAAAGTACAATGCAGTTATCTGCATTTTTAATGGATTCAAAGAAATATAGGCAGAACTGCGTTTATACCGTGATTCGGTGGAAGCCCAGAAAAACAATAACACAGGACTGAGGTTTCTAAGAATCTCAACTTAGAGGAAAAGTGGGATAAAAAATGCAATTAACAGAACAATTTAATGGTACATGTCCGTCTTACTCTCCAATGCTATAGGCAGCCCAAACACATCCATAACACAATTATAACAGTAAGGAGCATACCTCTCTTTTGACATGGCGCACTAGCACTCCTAGCAATTTGTTGGAAATGTGTAGAAGTTATTTACAGGGAAATATACATGGAGTGTGCTTTATTTCACAGTCTGAATGAGATGGGAAACATCAGTTAAATGCCCTACGAACACATCTGCACACGAGTTGGGATTTATGAGCATACAGATTTGGTTCTCTATGCACACATCTAATATCAACAAAAGGGAAATTACATAACAGCACTTGCTCCCCAAGGAGAGAAGTCACCGATCACAGACATCTCAAGTCCACTGGTGCCAGGGCAACATCCCAAGAAGTAATTTTCGTTAGCAGGAGGAGAAAGTCTTCCAGAAGAAGTTCTTACAGGGTGCCTTTTCCCGGGCTGGGGGCTGAGGATAAGGGGCTCTGTCTTCCCGAGAGCTGAGCCCAGCCTTTTCCTGCCTTGATAGTGGTGCCTCATTCGTACGAGATACCCAGTCGGAGAGGCCAGAAAGGAAAGCAAGCAGCTCACTTCTTTTTATGTCTGTCTGTGCCTGCGAATACTTGCAAATGAAGCAGAAGTGTATTAGGCATTATTGCGGAAATGCAGAACGGCAGGAAAAGCTGGGAGAAGCACAAATTGAATGGTTTTACAAACACACACAAAGCATCAACTCCTTTGGGCAAGAGTAACACAGTTAAAATGAATTCAGTTTAAAATGCAGAATTATATGTTTCAGGTCTGTGGAGCCTTTGGCCCTCCAGATTTTGCTGAAATACAGCTCCCATCAGTCCTAACAAGTATGGCCACTGGCCATGGGAGTTGTATTTCAACAACTGGAGCGACAAAAGGCTCTCCACACATGATTTAGCTGAATGAGTGCTAGATTAAATCCATAAGAACAAGGGAAGCTGCATTCTATTGAGACAGGCCACTGGATCCATCTAGCTCTGTGGAATTTCCTCTAGTCTAACCAGTTCTCCAAGGTCTCATGTAGAGATCTTTCCTAGACCTGCTGGAGACTGGACCAGAGACGTAGCGCACACAAAGCATGCACTCTGCCACTGAGCCTCCTTGTCCCATTTTCATGTGCGCTCTTTACCTACCTAGTGGGTAGTGTTGTATTTTGTGAGTCAGGATGTGCCATGGCAAGGGGGCGGTTGAAGAGGGAAAGTATCCTTCACCCTAAAGATGTTTCAAAATGTGTTACTGTACTGTTTTCATTGGGGAGAGGATTTCATTTATTGCACTGTTGTATTTTCTGAGTTTCATTGTTTGTTATAGATACACATTGCCTTTGTTATTCTGCAAACTGCTTAGAAACAGTCATAAGTAGTAAGCAGTATATAAGGATATTAAATAAAGACACTAGGCATTTGTCTTTTTCAAGAGCAGAAATGACAGAGATGAGTGATGAGCTTCTATACAGATTTATATCCAGTTGACTGCATGTCTTCTTTTTCTGCCTCACAACTGGAAGGGAGGAGAATTCCTTTTATGTCTTAATTTTCCAAGTCTTCAGTGAAATTGCAAACAAAATGAATTTTCTAAAAGTAATTTTTTGTGTACTTCCTTTTAAGGATAATTCCACTCTGGTCTTCTACTTCATTCAAAAGCTCTCATTAAAAATAACGACAAAGGCGATCAGGTATTAAACTATCAGGCTGCCACGTTGTAGCTCATCCAATAATTTGGATGAAAAATATCTTTTTAATGATCAATTTTATGAACTGTTTCTTGGATCTTTTTCAAGAGAGCATATAGTAAATCAAGCACTCAAGAGTTGAAAACTCTTAAAACTGCTTCTTTAATGACCATTTTGAAAACCCCATAGCAGCATTCAATTATATTGATAAATGGGGGGCTTCAGATTTTCTTTTCTGTATTATTTAAAGCCGAGACATATACAATGGAGATCTGAGGGAGAGGGAGAGTTCATCAATAATACCTCAGCCAGCTCAGCTCTGCTCTCAATGGGCTTTGTTCTTTCCCATCAGTAAGCACAGTTTAAATTTTACACATCTGCATTCTTTGAGTTTTTAGCAATTCTCATACATGGCTTTTATTCAAGTAAGTCCTACTCAGAGTAGACCCACTGAAATTAATGAACTCAAGTTAGTGTGTCTGCTCTTGGTAGGACTAGCATTGGATACAACTTTATGTTTCCACAACACTCAGTAATCTTGTTAAAACCAAATGTTTGGAAGCTCTATTTTTATTTTGTTAAAAAGTGCTGGAAACAGAGAGCTGTACAGAGGTTTCATTGCAAAATGTCCCAAATCGCAACAAGACACATTTAGAGTGCACAGTAAAAAGGTTCCTACAATCAGAGGGGTTTACTTGAGTCCTTCCTTGGAGATTTTAAAGCAGAGGTTGGATTGCCATCTGTCATGGATACTTTAGTTGAGATTCCTGCATTGCAGAGGGTTGAGCTGGATGACCCTTGGGGTACCTTCCAACTCTACAATTCTATTCTACAAATTGCAGCTGAGGCTTTAGTTCTGTAAGAGAGAGTACAGTGATTTGGGATAATACAAACTCAGGCTATCTACTGATTAATTAATTTAAATGGTACCTAAATTATCCAATCAATTTATTTTCCCTCTCTGTGCTGCTTTGCAGTGTCTGTTTTGGACTGTAGATTCCTTGGGAGCAAAGACCTATTTCATTCTGCAACATACCATGTTCTTTAAACTGTGTGCAAGCCACATACAATTCAGAGTAAACAGGCACGGGTTGTACTTTTAATAAAGCCAAAGCTAAGAGGAAAGACTAGTTCAAATACTGTACTTTTCCCCAACAGTCACAGAACAGAACAGAAAAAATAAAACAAAATCACCCAATACCTCCCTCCCAAAGCCATGCCAAAAATTAAAATCTGTCTCCCTTTCCTGCCAATTAACAAACTGCAATACCTTCTTACATGGGAGCAAGCCTCACTGAACTCAATAGGACCTGCTTCTGAGTAGCCATTAACAGGATTGCTCTGTCAAGCTTTCATTGATTATTCTATGATTAAAGCTTGCTCACATAATGGATGGAAGGCAAAGTAATTCCTGGCTGTGTTTTATATCAATTGACTCCTAATTCTCAGCTTACCTTGCTGTCTTTCCACACAAGTCTTTCTGGAACAGGAAGTGTTGCGGGTGTGGGACAGGAGTAGATCACCACCAGCAGAAACAGGCAGCGCATGAGGTGCGCAAGGAGTGCCATCTGGTTCAGTTCTGCCAGGAGCTACCGGTACTTGCTTGCAAGTTATATTCTGTACCTTCCCCCACCCCTTTTAAGGGGAGGGGGCACACACTTAATGTTTTTTATTCAAAGAACCCCCTCCTCCTCGCAACCACCACTACGCCTTCTCCCTCCCATCTCCTTCCAAACACAAGCAATGACGCACAAATCAGGGAGCAATTAAGTCCCAAAATTGTGCATCTTGTTTGATTTTAACCCTTAATTAGAGCCTCTGGGTGCCAATCCCATTAGAGTACATTTACTGTTAATTTAAGCCACATATGCATTTTTCACTTGCTAAAAACAACAACCCAACCAAAACTCATTTCCTTGCCATTATTCCCATAATGATTAGGCCACTTTGAGCACAAAAATAGGGTGATTTAGCAACAAATGACTCACGATGGTGCGTTTAGTGGAGGGAGAAATGCCTTCTGAGAATAATCGAGAAATCTGCTGCAACAGCCTCAGGATATACGGTACTTGGAAAGAACAGAAATTTCACTTCTATGAATACATCAACACCAGCAGAACTAAGTTTGGGAGTGATGCTTAAAATCTCCAGACTGCACTACAGGATCCCAAGGAGCAATTCAATGGCATTAAGGGGCAATTCAATTGGAGGCTGTTAAGCTTATTGGGGCTGCCTGTTCTCCTTCCCTCCAGGTAATTTTAAAAGCTGCCTTGTTAGAGGTGTGAGCCTTGTAGCACAAGCTGAAGGGTCTTGTACTCAAGTCAGGGTCTTTGCCTTGGGCCCATACCCCTGTGAGGAGAGAGTCCATTCCTCCAGAGACTGTGGAAAGGAATTATCTTAAATATTCCACATGGAAAAACGGCATCATAGACAATCCGGATCAAATTTATTAAGAGTGAAAAAAAGAAGCCAAGTCTAAAAGCTATGGGAGATATTGCTGCTTGGGAGTGTGGTGCTGCCATACCCTCCAACTCCCGGTAAGAAAAATCCAGGATCAGCAGCGGCACGGCACCAGAAGTCGCTTCTACACATGTCTGGACATGTGTAGAAGCGACTTCCGGTGCCCAGACATGGGCAAAGCGGCACCAGAAGTCGCTTCTACGCATGTCCTGTGTAGAAGCGACTTCCGGTGCCGCTCTGCCCCAATTTCCAGTGCCGACATGTGCAATGCAGCACCCGGAATCGGTTCTGCGCATGTCCAGACATGCGCAGGAGCCTCCCTGGCAGGTAGGAAATCGGGGATGGGATTTTTCTCTATTCGGGATAACAGCGGGAAACGGGTTTAAATACGGGGTTTCCCGCGAAAAATGGAAGACTTGGCAGCTATGGCTACTGCTGCACTCAACACCCCCTTCCAGAGGGAAGGCACAGGGCTAGTGCTCAGCATTCATTTCTGATATGTTGAACCACAAGGAGTTTGCACTGAATTTGACTGTTTTGAGGAATTAGTTTGGGGTTGGGGTTTTTTGCCGTATTTATGTTGTTGTGCTTTTGATATCATATTGATTGTAATATTTGCTCATTTTTAATGCCTTTGTGATAATTGTGTGCCCCTTTGAGCTCAACTTCATTGTGGAAAAGTGAAACACAAATGCTAAATCAAGCCAAAATCAATGGGGGGGGGGAACCAACCCCTTTACTATGTTACTAGCAAAGCAGTTCAGGGCAGAACTAGGAAATGGATTCTGGACAAAGGTAGGGGGAAATTCAGCTTCTAGCTCCCTTTATTCATTTTATTTTACTATTTCTTTATTGGACTTATATCCTACCCTTATTCCCGAAGGAACAGGTGGGATTCACAAAGATATTTCTTGGTAGAAGCTAGGAGGCAAAGCTGTCAAGTGGCAACGTGAAAGATGTCGATAAAATTATACATGGCCCTTCTTCCTTCTTTTATAATACTAAACTTCAATGGGTGACGCCAAGATTGATTGGCAGTAGGTTCAGGGCTGTCTAAAGAAAATGTTTCTTCACACAACTGGTAATAAATTTATGAATGTCACTATCACAAGAAGTGGTGAGGGCCCTTAGCTTAAGTTTCAAAAGAGGCACCGACACACACATGAAAGGAGGGCATGCCTATCAACGGCTACTAGTCAAGATGGCCATGCCACAGGCCTGAGCTGAAATGGATGGTTTGATCATTATATCTCCAAACCATGCGGGGGGAAAGCAGATAGGGAACTTGGGATCCTACTGTGAACTTTGGAACAATATTGCAGGCAGTACAGTGGAACCTCTGTTTACACCTACCTCTGTTTATGAATGCCTCTGTTTACAAACGCCACAGACTCAGAAGTATTTACATCCGGGTTCCGCGGCACCGGATGCGCAGATTGCTTTTGCACAGAAGCGATCGTGCACAGAAGCACTCTATCGGCACTTTGCGCACACGCAAAAGCATGCTTTTGGGGAGCGAAGGCCTCAGTTTACGAACGCCTCCGTGGAACGGATTGCGTTCGTAAACCGAGGTTCCACTATATGCCAGTTTATCAAGAGAACTGCTCCCCTGGAAACTTCACAAGGAGGGTTCAAGGCACATTGGTATTAGGAGTTTCATCTAGCATGGGTCCCATAAATGAGAATATTTCTTTGATAATGAAGGGAATCAGTGAGAGAGACAAAGGTGGTTGGAGCTGAAAACAGGAAAAAGATTTCACTTATGAACTGACACTTAAAAGAGTGTCTGCCATTGAGTATGTGGGGATATGGTTAGAGAAATGGGAATGGGGTGTTTATAATAGCCAGCTATGGACTTTTGCTGATTATTATTATCAATCCTGTCACAACTGGCATCTACATATTTATTAAACAATGAAAGTGTATAGCCAGAAGGATCTCAAACCTTATTCTGTTCATGTATGCTCTGCAAAGAGCCACCCTTGCTTTGGAGAAGTTTTTTGTTTGTTTGTTTCAATTTTTAAAACAAACTTTATTATTTAAAAAAGTTACATAGGTATAACATAAATATAAAATATGATTTTCCAATTCACCAAAAAATATACAAAGAATACACAAAGAATATGTAATCAAACACAAAATTTCTTGTTCGCAATGTGAACAGTATATAACCAAAATATTTCCTGTTTCATCTTAGATACTTCCCGTCCTCCTTATTATACAATATCAAATTCTTTCTGTGCCATGAATTGACATTATAAGTTTTCTGCTTTCTTTTCCTGTTCTCCTCATCCTTGTCTTTCTCAAACGTCATTCTATTTCTGCTAATAAAGAATTATTTGGGTAGTACATTTTTAGATATTTTTTGTAAACACGCCATTATTTCGATACCTTTTGTGTTGATGATCCCCTTATTGAGTCGGTTAATTTTGCCAGCTGTAAATATTCAAGCATGAGCATTTGCCACTCCATTATTGTGGGTAAGCTCTCGCTTTTCCACTTCCTTGCCACTAAGATCCTGGCCGCTGTCAATGCATAAAGCAGTAAAGATTTTGTTTCTTTTTTAACATCTGGGGAAAATATATTTAATAAAAACATTTCCAGCCTTTTCTTAATTGATTGTTTAAATAGTTTTTTATTTCCTCATGAATGCTGTTCCAATATTTTCTGATATCCTGGCAGGTCCACCACATGTGGTAGTATGACCCGATGTCATTTTTACATCGCCAGCATTGGGGGCTTACCCCTCCATACATCTTGGCCAGTTTATGGGGAATGAGATGCCATCGATAGAACATTTTCATGTTGTTTTCCCGCAGACTATAGCATGCAGTAAATCTCATATCCTCTGCCCATAAGTTTTCCCACTGCTCGATCTGGATGTTGTAACCAAAGTCCTGGGCCCACTTAATTATTACTGCTTTAGTCTGTTCTTCTTTCGTTTCCCATTCCAAGAAGTAATCATATATCAAGGAAATATTTTTCTTTTTAATTCTAATTAGATTCATTTCAAATTTTGATGTTTCTGTTGCCAACCCTTGCTTTACATCTGTTCCAAATTTTTGATTTAATTTAAAATATTGTAGCCAATCTGTTAGATATTTTTTAATTTCCTCATACTTTTTCAACATTGGTTTCCCTTCTTTAATTTCTAATACTTCTCTTAATGTGGGCCAATCATTTCTCATATTCTTCCTTTTCACCGCTATGGCTTCTATTGGTGAGGTCCAGAGCGGAATTTTGGGTTCTAATATATTTTTGTATTTTATCCAACCTTGCTTTGGAGAAGTTTGAGGGATGTTCCAGCATAAAAGTTTTCACTCACGTAGGAGGTCTAACCTCTGGCGGCCATATGCAGACCTCCAGATTCAAAGGCAACTTGTCAATCAATACCAATTGCAGGGGGGGGGGGGTGGCAGCTGGAGAGGGCTACTGCCCTCATGCATGAGGGTTTCCTGGAGACATCTGGTAGACCACTATCAGAAGCAGGATGCTGGACTGGGTGGACCTTTGGTGTGATGCAATACGACTCAATGTGTCCCAAAATTTCGAAGAAAAAAAATCTCTTGCAGGGGTGCTGCTAAGGAAAGGAAAGGGAGCAATTCTTCTGCAAATGCTTGGCCACTCTGAAGACAGGGACTGATGAAAAAGGCAGTTATTCACATTTAATTACATTTAATACGTTATGACCTAAGGCCTTTATACAATGCATTATGTGTTTAAGTAAAGTGAAATAGAAAAAAACTTATCAATGTTTTCCATTTGCTTAAAATGTCTCTTTCCCAAATGTTCAAAGCATCTATTTTTCATGGCTGCTGTAAGAAATGGAACTGGCATACCAACTGCATTGTGCTTGCTTGCTTACTAATGAAAACCGCAAGAGTTCTACCCAAGGGCAAGCAGCCACTGAAGATCCCAAGGCAGTCCCAGGATCTCATTACTCCCTGTTGAAAATGATGTAGTCTTGATAAGATAAAATCATGCCATGTTGGAATCATCACTTTCAGCCACCACATGTTCCTCCTGTTCATCAGAGGCTCTTCTCCCTTTCCGAGAGCCCGATTTCTTTTTCCTTTTCTCTTTTTCTTCCAGGCTACTCAAAGCAATTTCTTCACTCTTCTCAGTGATGTATTTCAGCTAGAAAGAAATAGTTTTTATTACTCACCTATGGGGCAAAGTATCAGCTAGTGAAAGCATTCCTCACCACAGCTTGGCAAAAGAGCACATGCTTTTCATGCAGAAGGCTGCATGTTCAGTCCCCAATAACTCCAGCTGAGCAGTCAGGTAGCAAATAGGAGACTTCTGTCCAAGACTCTGGAGTGCTGTTGCCACATGTCAGAGTAGACAATATTAAGTTAGATCAAGAGTAGGGAATCTTTTTTCTGGATCTTTTGCTCATACAGGACTGTTCTCCCCTCTCACACACACACCAATTAGAACAGGGGTCAGCAAACTTTTTCAGCAGGGGGCCGGTCCACTGTCCCTCAGACCTTGTGGGGGGCCGGACTATATTTTGAAAAAAAATATGAACAAATTCCTATGCTCTACAAATAACCCAGAGATGCATTTTAAATAAAAGGACACATTCTACTCATGTAAAAACATGCTGATTCATGGACCATCTGGGGGCCGGATTAAGAAGGCGATTGGGCCGCATCCGGCCCCCGGGCCTTAGTTTGGGGACCCCTGAATTAGAACAATACTAATAGCAACCAAGTATAAACAACAGGCTATTAACTAGCACAGCTGTGATCTAAGAGTGTATAGGGGCACAACTGTCTTGCTCTTCCTGATAAGACATTATATGCCCAATTAAGCTATACTGCAGCAATTAGTTCAAGGACACACAAATCAGCTGCACCCTTTGCACCCCCTCAGCCTTTTCTTTGTAGCTGCATATTGCGCAGAGGGGTAGAAAGGCTTGCCTAGATTACCTTAAGGCTAGCAGAAACACACAGCATTTGAAACTGAAATTCTACTTTCTCTGTCTCTTTCTCCCTCTCTTTTTACAAAGGAACAGCTAAATATCCCAGAGAACACCTAGATCCAAAACACAGCCCTTCTCATACATAAACAAACCCTGACCTGGACTAGATGCTATGGAACATACACAGACAGCTACCCCTGATAACAGCAGCTTTGTATCTCCTTTTGGCAATGTGCAGCAATATAAAAGCTTTGAGATTGCCCTTACAAGTGGGGGGAAACTAGCAACATTAGTCTGTCACATCCCACATTTTGTGTTGCTAGATTCACTACAGGGATGGGAACCTCTGGCCCATGAAACCAATATTGGCCTGCCATGGGTTCCAATTTGACCCATCAGGCAATTTTTCAAAACCACAGCCACAAGTCAATCAGCTTACATTATTCCAATGGGTGGGTGACATCAGCCGATAGGCGGCGTTAAATTTTGTGTCGGCTACACCCACCAATACTCCACAGGGAAATGGTGCGTATGACCAAAGCGGTAGGATATAACCCTCCACTCATCAGCTGATGAGTAGGGGATAAATCATTCTCGGTTTCCCCACCCCTGAGCTACCAGGAGAAGCAGGGCTATTTTTGACAGCAGCCATTCATCTCTACTAACATTTAGTATCAGTCCAAGGGTCCAGGAAAATTTCAGTCACCCAGGACATTCTGTTGCTAACCAGGAAGCAACTTTCAAACAGAAGACTTTTGCAGAACTAGAAGGTATCACAAAGTTTTGTTACACATATCAGGGCTTCAATCAAGACCAAGGTTCTCTCTCCCTCTACAGCTGCAAAATTAATGCAGTAAAAACCAGGAAGATTGAGGTATCAACAATCACTGCTGTGGTAGACGGTCATTATATATTTGAGCTTTGTGTAGAAATGCCACATACTTCACCCTTGCATTTCATGGCTGTTTTGAACCACTTACAACTACTGCTGCTCCTTAGTCCAGCATGTGTCACTACACAGAGAAGCATGACGAAGGGAAGAGAGAGGAAAAAAGCAGAAGACAGATATTCAAGGGATGGAGCAATAACTAAGGAAAGCAGTTTCTCCATCGGCAGCAAATATTAATTAGTTTGAAGGCATCCTTAGGAACAAACTGCAAGACTTCTGAACAATGTGCCAAGAAAACAAGAGGTTCATCTCACCAAGGACTTGCTTCTTCTAGCCAAAAGCTTTACATCCTCAAGGTTGACTGTACTTCGTTTTGCATGCCTGTGTAAAGAGGGAACAAAAACAAAACGAAGCACCAAATCACTAAAACACTAGCAGTTTGCAAGAGGATTTGCTGGAGCTTAAAAATGTTATCTGTAGAAGGGCTTATTTGACTGTGAAACTATGGAAAGGACAGCCAAGGCAATGTTAACATTACTTGTTACATCTCACTGGTAAACGAAGCAGCAACCGTTGGGTCATTTTTTAAAGCACACCTTTAGCGACTATGCTACATACTTGGCTTGAATTAGCAATCTTATTCTGATGTCCCTCCTCAACCAATCACCCTCCTGTTCTACTCACTGACTTTTGTTGACCCTACAGATAAACTCTGAACCATAAGTGTAGCTCTTGATTCTCGATACTGTCATCTCTCTGGGGCTGGCTCAGATATTTTTGCCACCCTAAGCTGGCAGTCATCCAGTTATCACAGAGGGTTCAGTCACACTATCAGTTCCAACAGGGAACCAGCCATTTTCAAATCACCACAAGAACCAATATTTATGTGCCACTTCAGGAAATTACAAGTGTGCTCTTTGGACTGAGCTTGCCTAGGAAGCTGCTGAGTCCCCCTGTATGGCTCAGGCTGTCTTGATCTCCCCCTGCCACTGCTTTGTCTTCCTGCTTAACTAGTTGCTGCTATAATGCTGGTTCTTTCACCAGCTTTTTCCATAGTCACTGGGTAAAAAAGCAGCCAGGTCATACTGTGCCACACTAGTACCTTCACTGTGTTCCTTGCTTGGCTTGGGAGGAAGCCTTATTTTATATCATCCCCATCTTCCCTTTTACCAAGTCATAGCCTGTTATACGACTTCACACTACAGGTAGAGGGTAAACCACATTCTACAAAGAAACATCAGGGCTACAAATCATCACTGCAGGTAGAAAACAAGTATATCAGGGAGTATATCTAGACTGAGTTTTCTACGAGGATGTGTTTAAGAGGATTCTGTGTGCTGCCGCAACTGTGTAATAAAACCCTACCATTGCCATCTCCCTCTCTTGTTCCACGGGAGGAACTGGGTTATAGGCAGACATATGTCTGGAACATAAATATCTGAATCTACACACTGGCAATTTAAACTGGAAAGGGCATGGGGGGGAACCCCTGTGATTCTCCCTTTAATGGACAAGAATTTGGATCAAAGCGCCTTCTATTCCATTTTGATTCTATGATGAAAAAAAGGAAGGCTTCACTGCGATAGCATTTTATCTGTGCTTTTCAAAGCTTCTTGGGACTCTCAGACAAAACTGTTTGGGGGTGGGCGGAGGAGGGGTTGCTTCAGCAAACTGTGTACAGTATGTAAAATCCAATAAAACAAAACTGGCTGAAAGTACCCCACTTGCTGCTGAAGACCAAGTGCTTTACAATCCTACTTGATTTACACAATCCTACTTGATTTACACAATCACACACTGGGTCATTATGCAAACATCTGCCACAACTACAAAAAAATTCCAGTGATCCAGAAGGATGGACACACAAGCAGGTGACCACAGGAGCTGAAAGCTGCGAAATCTGGATGAGTAAAAAGGCCCAGAAAAATACACTGGGCTAGATGGTCCCCAAAGAGAACTAACAAATAATATTCTAGCAGCAGGACAGGTGTGAAGGAGGGCAAGGCCTAGGAGAGCAACAGCAGGTACGTCAAAGGCAAAAGTGTGAGTGGAGATGTACAAGGGCCTTGAAAGTGCTGCTGACAAGTCTGAACAAGGCTAGAAAGTTAAGATAGGGTAGCAAAACCTCCCAAACCCAGCCATAAAATGATGGCATCAATTAAGTCCAGAGCACGCTCTGCCAAAGGGATTAGTGACCTGATACTATCTGCCGACTAGAAGGCAGTGTACCAAGACTAAGCAGGTCCCTTAGCTCACTCCATTCCAAAGGCTCAGTGCAAAATTAACAGCATTAATTTAATACAGCCATTGAAGTATCTGTTAATACACTAAGATATAGTAAAATTTGCTCTGTTCCTGTTTTCCGCCTGCTTTGATCAAACAAAAGCAAGAGGTTTAGATAGCAGCTGCGTGTCAAATTTATGCGTAGGATATTATTTAATGTAATCCATCCAGTGCTACCGTATTTTTTGCTCCATAAGACGCACCTGACCATAAGACGCACTTAGTTTTCAGAGGAGGAAAGGGGGGGAAAGCCCTGTTTTGGGGGAGGGGGAATCAGCTCACAGTTGTGCAGCTTCCTTTGCAAAGAGGAAAAGTCCCATTTTTTAAAGTATCAGCTCAAAGTTGTTGAGTTTACTTTGCAAAGGGAAAAAATCCTGTTCAACTCACAGTTCTGCAGCTTCTGATAATCTAATCAGCCAGATAATCCAATCAGCCAGTCACATGTTGCTGGAGAAACAAACAGCCTCCTCTGCAGAACATTCAACAATGGAGGCCTGGGCAAGGGGGCGGGCGGAAGGGAGTTAGCGTCCCTTATCTCCCACCCCTATCTCAGCTCCTGAGTGGCTTCTGTTCAACACCCCTCTTTCCCTCGTTAGCCTTTAGCTCTTTCTAAAAAAAAAAAAAGAAGAGACTTCCCCTTACTTTTTAGGAGGAAAAAAGTGTGTCTTATGGAGCGAAAAATACGGTATTTTTCTAGAAAAAGAGGTGAAGGAACTCAGCACAAATGCCTCCCTCGTTCTCTTAGAATGGCAATGGTGCCTACCTAAAAAGTACCAGAAACGAGTTCCGGCAAGTTCTGGCTGGGAAAAAAAAGCCCCGTACCCATCCATGTAATCTTAGGGAGCAATAAAAGGACGTCTGTCAGCTCAGGAGTGAGCACATTAAAAAGGAAAGAGGACCCAGATAATATTTTAAAGATGAATGTGTTGATTTTGAACTTTACCCACTATCTGTTTCTGTGACCCTCTGTTCTGGCCATGCTTCCTAACTGCAAGGATACAAGGCCAGAACACTGATAGAGGAAGCAGCCTCTTCAAAGAGGTAAGCAATTCCACCAACCACTTACTTATCAGTAGCAAACAAGTTTTCAGCTTCCGGAAGTCAAACCTTTCTATAAAAGAACATAATGGCAATCACTTTAGATTACCAACAGCTCTAATTTGACAGACTGGAGGGGTGGGTTCTATCATATGGGAAGACACCTCACACAACAGACTCTTCTGAAAAGCTTAAAACAAACCACCTACTCACCAGCTCATGAAGGGGCTCAATTTTCAGCCAACAAAAGGAGACCATCCAACAGTTGTGTGCTGCGTTAGGCATAACACCTGCATGCAATTACTTTAGGCAGAACACAATCCACCCACAAGGAGGCAAGACTCAACACAAAGGCTTCATTATCCTCTAGGCAATTTACTATTTGTCTGTGTTGTGCAGATACATTTTTGTGCTTTGTACTGGCTTCCAGAGCAATTCCAAGACTAAAATGGGGAGGGGGAGAATGAAAAGCCTGCCAAAGAATCGAGGGTACGTGAGAATTATTCACACTGAGGGAACATACAGACAGTTTTTAAGCGAAGTACTCAACCATGCTTCATAAGAATGTAAGTGAGTGGGGAAGAGAAAGAAACCTTACAGGCTAGAATCAATACCCTGCATTCAGACTACAAAATAAATAAAACTATTGGCCCCAACAGAGCACAACTGCTGAAGCAATGCTGCATACTGACGTGAACATTAGCTGGTTTCTGGGGAAAGTAGGTACAGGAAGGGAGGAAAGGTTTATGGGTACTTCCAGATGGGGGCTTAATTTGCAAACGGGACATTCAGCTATTGAAAACAGGTCACTGGCAACAAGTTTGCTCGATTTTTAAACTCTTGGATAGCTCAGTTCGTATAGCATAACTAAATCTCAGGTTGTGGGTTCCAGCCACACGTTGGGCAAAAAGATTCCTGCATTGCAGGAGGTTGGACTAGATGGCCCTTGTAGTCCCTTCCAACTCTACAATTCTATGATAAATCCAAATTAAATGGGGTGGGGTAGAATACAGGTTGTTGTTTTTGATGCTGACGACTTTGTGTGGACTCTGAAAAACTTGCATAGATAAGCAGCACAACACATAGCTGTCTGGAGGTACCCTCTTATCTTTTCTAGATTTCTCACCAGATTAATATGCACAATGTCTAGTTTTAAGTAGCACATATTTCTACAATACTTACCTGGCAAACATTTCAAGGTCTTTTGCAAAGTATTCTGAAAAACAAAGGGGAGGAATCTCAAACATTTTTCCCTTTTTGGGGGTTGAAAGGCAAATGTTAAGTTTTATTATTTTAGCAAATTTCATGGCCAGTTATCAATTACTAACATATGAGGCACCTTTCAGCCTAAGGAAAAGTTTCACAACGCAGGTCATCACCAGGTCCCCAGTATCATCATAAGCACATCTTGCTGAGTTCAATGGGACCTACTCCCCAGTAAGTGGGATTTAAGGATTGGGCCGCAGCCTTAGCGAGATGTCTCCCTGTTGGGGATTTAATAATCTACTGTATTGTGCTGCTAAGTATGGAACAAAGGTGCCAGCATGTTTGCAAATCAACTTCTGTGACAGAAGGGAAAGGTGTCTCCTGACTTGTTCTCTCCTGTTCTAATTTCTGAGCTATTGTAATTACTTTTTCAAACTTTCCTTCACCCTCAAGAGGACTAGAAAACTTTTTTTTAGTGATTCATCATGCCTAGGATACCCTAGCTCACTTAAGCAACAGAACACACGCAGCCCTAGAAACAAAGAAAATGATTTTTTAAAACAACAGTTAATTTGGCTTTGAACAGCAGTGTTGACATTTGCACTGTTGATTTCTCAGAACTCATCTTGTGTACTCCCTCTAGTGCCAGAATTTTTTTAAAAAAATCATCAAGTCAGTTCTATACATATCTAATTTCAGTTCTATTTTTTAAAAACAGCAACAACAACAACAACAACAACAACACACAAATACTGATTGCTCCTACAGATAAATATAGATATCTGTAAAATATATGCCGTACCACACTGCCTGAAGGCAATCTCAGAAATAGCTGCTATGGTTTGTTTACTGAACTGAATTTCTTTGTCTTGTGAAACTTCTTCACAAAGGCCAGCAACCGTATAATGGCATGCAGCCTTCAACCTCTGGGGAAAAAACAAAAGAGAAAACTTGCACTTCATTTATATACTTACACACTGACCCGAAAATTTTACATCTCTGTCTCAACAACACACTTCGTTAAGTAAATTAAATTAAGGTGGCTGGATACTCAAGAACATTGTAAACAACTGGGTATGCCCGTTGTCAAAAAAATTCGTTAATAAAGAGATAATAAAAACTATTTCACTGGAATCATGACTGAAAGGGCATCATAAAATAATGGATTGTAAGGGATCTTGTCCTTTTGCACCCCACTCCCCGAGAAAACCCCCAGATCACCCAAATACAAATACTATCCTACCAGGGGAACAGTTTATTCTATGAATTTGTTTTCTTAAAATTACGAGCGGTGGTGGGAGGGAATTCACATAACATAACCAGAACAGCTTTAGACATCGCAAATGCAAAACGAAAAATGGACTCTAGCTTTCTCGCTCACACACGCACTTTAAACAATGGAACAGCACTCTACACATGCCCCGGGGGCACCCTCTCTCTTCCCTGAGGCTGGAGAAGCTACGCGCTGCAACGAGTGCAGGGCCCCGCTGCGTCCCTCTCCCTGGCAAGGCAACGGCGCTCTGCACACACTCTGGAACACGCGGTGCGCTTCCTTTGCCAGGGAGAGGGAGGTAGCGCGCTCTTCGCTTCCGTAAAGTACCTTCCGGAGGGGCCGAACTCCGCAGCGCCCCGCACCCCATACCTGGGTGTCTGAGAGGCGCCCAACGGCCGTCGCCTCCGCCTCCATGGCAGCCCCTTTCTGAAGGCGGAGAAGAGCGAAGATGGCGCTCGAATTTCCCGCCCAGCCCCGCCTCCTCGCGCGTTGGGGGCGGTAATGGCGGCGGCTCTGAGGTAAAGCGAGAGCGGGGGCAGGGCAGGGGGCGGGTCATCGTTGGGCGGCGTGGGGGGACCTATCATGGCGGGAGAAAGGGGCGGGCAGGGCGGTTGTAAGGAAGGGGGGCATGGCTGTTGGGCGCGGGACTTTTCTGCCCCAAAGCGCTGTGATAGCCTATCACTGATAGGATTGGAGCTGGGCTGTGGGTCACGTATTTTATTTATCGAAATTTTATGACAACGGGCCTACCCAGCTGTTTACAATGTTCTTGAGTAGCCAGCCACCTTAATTTAATTTACTTAACGAACTGCTTAATTGTAATAAAACCTCTAAGCTGTTTGTCCTTTTAGCGGGGGTGGGGTTTAAATGCTTTTATATTGCTGTGTATATCGGCCTGATATTCTGTGAGGGGGTAACTTTTTATAAGTGAAAATAAATAATGGTACTTTTACAAGTGAAAATAAATAAAATGGATGTTCATTTATCCATTCCATGTACATCCCTCCCTTCCTCCCAAAGGAAGCCAGGGAGGCAAACCCATCATTGCCAAATCGCATTCTCTCAGCCAATCAAAACCAAAATAATAAAATAACTCAAGACTTTTATGGAGAAGTAGGCAGAATATAATTTTTTGAGGGAGAGATAAAAACAACACTGCTCCAGAATTAAAACTGCATGTCTGGGTAGACTTGTGGGGATTGCAGGTGTGGGTCATGGGGTGTGTTTTTTTAGCCCCCTTTCCCATTTTGCTTAAAGGTTAATTAACAAAAGTTTTCAATACAAAGGAAGAAATTAAAACCACCCTACGAAACACACACAATCCATTTAAACTGCATCATTATCCATGAACTTTCAATCCTACAATTTCCATTCTTTTAAAAACTATAATATCAATAGCTGTATCTACTGAAGACTTTGCAAAATGGCCTTATACTCTTTTTGAAAGACTTTGCAAGACATTGTGCAAATGGTTCTCTGAAAGTCTCCCACTTGTGAGTTTTAAAATCCATATCTGATCCTCACCAAAGCATGATCACATGCAGAATTTGCTAAATTTGTTCAAGCTGTTCCTTCAACCTGCCCCACACCAACCAATTTCAACTCTCACTACTATCTGAGTAATATATATAACTAATATATTTGTGAAATATGTATTTCATTAGCATTCTTACAAGGTCATGTGGTGTTCCAATCAGTGAAACAACATAGATTGGCATATTTAATCCAGATAACAACTTCATCCTTGTCTCAAAAGTGAATTGATTGCAAAGAAAATTTTTAAACTAGACTGAATCCCAGGTATTTCTATGAAATACCTCAGAAAGCCACTAGATGCCACTAATGATCTATAGTTTAAAAAAATCAAATATCAATTTTTGTCATCTATATTCCTACCTCCTCCAAGAGTTTGTCATTTTCCAATACCTGTAGCAGGCCTCTCGTCATTATAATCTGCCATATCACACTGATGAAATAAGAAACCTCCTTGTTTGGAAATCAGATCACCACTTATGTTTGGGAAATCATAGCACAAGAGTGGCTAAGACTCAGGGCCATCACCAGAATTCTGGGGCAGGGCATGGTATCCTGGTATTTCATAGATCTATAGTCCAGATATGACTGTACCACTACCACCACAGACACTGCCCCAACCAAGGGGAAGGTAAAATGAGGGTAATAACAACAATAGGGAGGGCAGAGAAGGGAGTGTTCACCAGTCCATCGATCCGGGGTGGTTTTGGGTTGCTTCGTTCGGCTGTGGTTGTTGCAGGGCTATCAATCTTTGGGGTGTGGATTTAGCTGTGGCTGCTTTGTAGTCTTGCGGGGTATTTTTGGCGGATGTGTTTTGTGAGTGAGATTTGGTTGTACTGATTTGCATTGTTGATTTGTTTCGTTTTGTGATTTCTTCTTCCCCTTTACTGTTGTCCATTCATTTGCTGTTGTTTCATCATGGTCATTATCTGATGGGTCTAGCGATTGTCATTCTGGTGGAACCGTTTCCTCCCTTATATGAGGACATCTAGTGAGGTCCTTCTTTGCATCCTTGAAGACTCCAACTACCAAGGTTTTTTTCTTTGGCAGCACCAGTAGCCAACAGCATGGTGAGGGATGTGACTTGAGTCAGTGCTGCATACCAGGATGGAGACTGGGAGGGGCACTGGACATGGTGCAAATGCTCCTCTCTCACTGTCCTTGTTTGCAGTTAGAGGGACAGGTGAACAGCACAACCCCAACACCATCTGCTATTAGGTGGTACTCCAGCTGCAGAGTTTTCCTTCAGTCTGTATACCTGGTGCCCACTCACCCATGATGCTCACTGGCTGACCATGGACCAGTCACTGCCTCTCAGTCTAACCTACTTCACAGGGTTGTTGTGGGGATTAAATTATTGTTGTGGGGATTAAATGAAGAGGAAGAACCATGTGCACCTCCTTGAGCACCTTGGAGGAAAAGGTAGGATATAAATGCAATAAACCAACAAAATACTCTTACAAGCTTTCAGCGTCAGCTAAGATTGGTTTTCTTATCCCAGGCATATGACCTTAATTTAGTGCATCTTTAACACTTAGATTTTGGAATTTTACTTGGGGTGATTTCATCGCAGCTCTGCTGTGAGGATGGGAAACCCAGGGATGCTGCACAGCACAAGGGCTTCTGTATTTGTGGACAAAACAGAGGATCTTGTACATTTATTTAATTACCATCCTTTAAAAAATGGAGAAATTTATTCAAGATGTGATTATAAGGCTTAATTTGATGTGTTCTTGCAGACACAGATTATGCAACATTCAAAGCAATTCTATTAGAGCTTCTGATAATCTTAGATTAAGATAGTTGCTGTTGTGCTCAGGTCCTACTTGCAGGTTCCCTACAGGCGTCTGGTTGGCCACTGAGAGAATAGGATGATCCATCACGGCAACTGCTTAAGTTCTTATTTCTTGTTTTGGGGGCTTGAGATTTTGGTCCTTCTATTATTATTATTATTATTATTATTAATAATATTAATATTTTACTAATTGCTCCTAGAGGGAACTGGGCTGGTGAAATAAAAGTCACAACATTTTCAAATAAGGATTAAAATGTTTATTTTAGCTCTTCTATAAGACATGACCACAACTTCTTTACAAAAAAATATATGCCCCAAACGTGACAACTAGAGAAAGTGCTGAAGATACAGAGAATAACCAGCAAGAAGAGGGAATGTTTTAGCTCTACAGTGTTTCCCACTTTCAAGTTCAGGATTTCCAATTTAAACCAGCAAGAAGAGGGAATGTTTTAGCTCTACAGTGTTTCCCACTTTCAAGTTCAGGATTTCTTCTAGGCATTGTATGATGAAGAGGAAACAGAGCCTCCATGTCCTGTCCAGTTGGTGTGGATAAATTCGCCTGGTTTTGACAACAGTTCGTAGGTGTGGGCACCAAAATAATCTCGTTGAGCCTTTGAGAAATTGCATACACATAGTTAGTGATCTAGGTTGCCGAAGTAACACAGTCAACTTTCAGTTGTTGCTAAATTCAAAGGAGGCACACTGAGGATTGCAGCCCATGTTAGTTATACTCTGAGCAAACAGACTGAAAATAATTGATGTCACTAACTTAGGCCCATTAATGTCAATGGATCTACTTCGAGTAGAATTTCGTTGGGGACAACTGAGAGGTCAAACCCATTGCCTCTACAGTAGAATCTGCATCAGTGTTGGTAAAACTAAAGAGGATCCTTTCAGTTCAGGGACGGAGAACCTGTAGCTCTCTAGATGTTGCTGGACTACAACTCCCATCATCCCTGGCTGGGGCTGATGAAAGATGGAGTCCAACAACAGCTGGAGAGCCTCAGGTTCCCTTTGCAGAGGGAAAACAGGTAAAAAATACTGCTGGAAGCTGCAGCCTGTATGGCACTTCCAATTTAAAACAGACAATGAGCAAACACGACAAAAGGGAAGGAGAGGAAAAGATGAAGGTAGGGATGATCATGAGCAAATGCAGCTACATGTGCTTAGAACATGGGTCCTTTGAGGAATCGAAATTAAGGGGGTTAACCCAAAGGCCACAAGGAAATGATGGAATTTAAGGAAGGCCTGGAGAGAGGGGGGGCACCTCAAATTGTGCTGGATACAGAGACATCAGGTGGGCATTACCATTGGCCTATGTGAGAACAGAATGTCAGACTAGATGGGCCCTTTGGCCTGATCCAGCAGCCAGGCTCTTATGTTAACTAGGGAAACGAGCAAAAGATCTGAACAGAGCAAAAAAGGTTGGAGAAGTTTCAGACACACATGCCAAAGTTGTTTTCGGACTGGCTTACCTGAATCAGGTTGGCTGGCAGAGTGTCATGCCTGTACCCATCATAGAAAGAAAGTGCAGTGGTGAAGCACGGCATTGGGATGCCAATTTGGACACCTGTGCTGATGGCACGTCGCCATGAGTCCTAAGGGAGGAATGACGTAAAAGTAGTAGTAGTCACCTTCTTAAAAGTTGTATTTGGCCAATGACCCTTCCTCCACTGGAAACATAGGGTTGTCTCTACCGCTGTCCTTGGGCAAGTGGGACAAAGTTCCCCCTCGCACAGTGGGACTTTGCCACCCTCTCCTTCCCAGCCCCCCACCTCTGCGCACCCTCAAAATCTGCTCCCAAGGGATGGACAATGGACAGCCATTCTGAGACTGTGGTGTATGTGAAGCTGTCCATAGCAATCAAAATTAAGTACTTTATCTCTTAACATACATACTCCACTTAAAAATGGTCAGGTACTTTCTAAAGCCTCATTCGCCTCATTCATTTAAAGCACTGCCATACCACTTCAGACAATTCTGGAAGCTGTAAGGTGCTGAGAGTTATTAGGAGAGACCCCACATTCACTGCACAGAAGCTGGGTTCTCAGAGTTGCTCCACAATCAGCCCCTCTTCAGGGAACAGGGAATTAACTCTCAGCACCCTTAAACTACAGCTCCCAGAATTTTTTTTGGGGGGGGGGGAAGCCATGATTGTTTAAAGTGGTATCATAGTGCTTTCCTTAAAAATACAAAGCAGTGTACAAAATAAATAATAATAATTTAAATATATGGTGTGTGTATGTGGTCTCTTCTTCCTGAAGTTACCTGGCAATTCTCTACTGCCGTCTTGAAAAAGTTGTCCAACAGTAGGTTCTGGAGATCAGGGCTTCGATCAAAAGCTTCTTTGATTTTCCCCAGGAACACACTATGCAGAAGGCATGCAAAATCAGTTAGTAGGATTTTTTCAAATCAGTGAGTAACCCAATGGGCCAGGAACCCAAAAATATTTGTGGACCAACATATTGTAATCAAGGGCAGGGATAACCGATGATGTTGTTGGACTCCAATTTCCATCAGCTAGCATGGCTAATACTCAATTCCCAGAGGAATTAGCAATCCCTCTTCCCATGCAAGTCTGGGAATTGTAGCTCTGAGAGGGGAGTAAAGGGGTCTTCCAGCACCCTTAACAGACTACAGCTCCCATAATTCTTTGGGGGAAGCAGTTTAAAGTGATATCATCGTGTTTTAACTGTGTATTGCAGATGGGGTCTGTGTCTACAAATTTATCACCCAGGGAAGAGTGCTAAAAAAAGTTTGGACTTCACTATGCCCATTTTAGAGATTGAGCAACTGATCCAGAAAACGAGAAGTTGCAGGCAGGAGCCCTTTCATTTCCTCTGCTGTGTCTCAATGGGAGAAACTTCCTCAAACTCAGAGCATAAGAAGTGGGAACAAATAATTACAAAAGGAGAGACAGAGGAAAGTAGAGGCAGAAGCACCCTTAACAAGCTATCGTTGCTAGAATTCTTTGGAGAATCCATGACTGTTTGAAGCGGTACGATACTGCTGTAGAGTGTAGGTGCAGCCTCAGTTAGAATCTCAACTTTTCGATTCAGTTGGTCTGAGCTCCAAACGAAGAGGATCATCTCCCTGTCAATCGACAGCCCCTGCTCTCCTATCTGTCTTACCTTCGGATGATGCATCCTCCCCGCCACATCAGGGCGATGGCACCATAATTCAGCGTCCAGCCAAACTCTTTTGCCGCTTGCCTCAGTAACATGAAGCCTTGCGTGTAGGAAATAATCTTTGAAGCATACAGGGCCTGCAAGGGAGCCGAGGGGCAGTGTCAAGATTTAGAAAGAGGCTTTCAAGCCAGGGGCTAGCTCCAGAGGGTGGCAAAGTCAGCCATTTGCTGAGCCACCAGAAACTGAGAAAGGACCCCATCAACCCAAACATGGGTTGTCATGGATCACGTTAGGTCAGAGTTAGTGTGAGGGAATGATTGGTTTGGACACCTCACCACGCATTCCAGATTAAAGGAACCCACTGAGCATGTCCTGAGTGAGGAAGCCTAGAATTCTGGAACACTGATACAATCTCTACAACAATTTGGACCTCAGACAATGGAAGTTCTTGTTGGAGACTATAATGCAGAATGATGCATCTTCCCCACACATAGGATAGTGAATCTCCAGAATTTTGTTGGGACTACGCTGGCCGTGTTGGGTGGGGGCTGATGGGAGTTGTAGTTTGACAACACCCAGAGGGCCACAAGGCTAGCCCACCCTGGCCTAACAACTCACTTTGCGGATGTCCTCCAGAAACGCCGCCTTATTCCCACTAAACTTAGGTGTGTTGGGTCCACTCAACAGCTTGCTAGCTTTCACTCTTTCGTCCTTGAGGGAAGACAGGCACCGAGCAAAGACAGCCTCACCTTTAGAGAAAGAAAAATCAAACACCATGGATGGCTAAACTGAAGCAATGGCAAACAGGAACACAGTACTGTTTGTACACAGGATATTGCTTTCTGAAACAACTCAAATTATCTTCACTAAAAAACTATTAGATATTACATAACTGGAGGCGGGACATAAAACGTACCCATTTGGGGCTTCCACCAAAGAATCCTGGGAACTGTAGTCTGTTAAGGGTGCTGAGAATTTTTAGAGGAACCACTTTTCCTCGCAGAGTTTCCTGGAAAGAGGGACTGATTTTTAAACCAATCTGGGAATTATTGCTCTGGGAGGAGAATAAGGGTCTCCTAACAACTTTCAGCACCCAAAACAAACTACAGTTCCTAGGATTCTTTGGGGGGGAGCTACAACTGATTAAACCAGTACCGTGGTGCTTTAAATGCATGGAGCCAAGGTGGTCTAAATGGCAGTTACTTCAGACTAAGCACACATAGCATTGTGCTGTAAGCAACCCCACCCCACAAAACAAACTACAATTCTAGATATCAACAGCAAACTCCGAGTGCCAATCCTTATGCATATAAAAGAGAACACAAACAAACACACAAATAGGGACTGTATCATCTGGCTTGGAGACACCCCAAGTTTTGCAGTGGTACAAGAAATATTTTTTTAAAAAAAACCCACTGAGA
Source organism: Zootoca vivipara (assembly GCF_965207765.1). NCBI lineage: Eukaryota > Metazoa > Chordata > Lepidosauria > Squamata > Lacertidae > Zootoca > Zootoca vivipara. The sequence continues at coordinate 12,917,383 of NC_142589.1, forward strand.
ACAGAGTATATTAAACAGGAACGTAAAACTGATTGAGTGCTACAGGGGATTATTATTGCTATTAAAAATATATATTTTATCAGTCACTTTACTCACAAAAAGTGACCCAAAGTGACTTTGGGACATAACTGAGTAGTGCAGATGAAGACGTGAGTGGCTTGTGGAAGCCAGGAATGGAAGCAGTTGCCCCACTTGTAAGGACTGACTGCTGCCTGAAAGGCCTGGGCAGAGAAAGTGCAAACACACAAGATAAAAAAGTTCTTCAGATTTCCTGTGAGTGACTCATACTCTCACTGCCGCAGGTGCACTGTGGTTCCTCCACACTCTTGCAGTCGCAAAGGTAGCCCCTCCTTTCCCCCCACTTTCTTAGCCAACCAACATCCTTCTGCACTGTGAAGGGATGAGTCAGCTGCTTTAGAGCAGGAAATTGCAAGTCATGCTGATGTAGGAAGGAAACAGAAGGGGAGGGAGAAAGAAAAGCAAACCATACACCCAACCCTTTAGCAATTAACCTGGCAATGTTGGATGGTTTGCATAGAGATCACTGTGCTGCTTTGACCTTCCCTGAGGAGAGGAGGGGGTCATCCTAAGAGCCAAGCCTTGAACCCTACGTGGAGGGGGTTTGATATTTAAAGGAGGGGAGAATTGAAGAAAACAGTAGGAAGGGGGTGCTAAAGAAGAAAGACAGAGTTGATAACTTGTGGTAGAGAAGGTAGAGAAGATGCATTGCATATAAAAGGGTCCCTGGTTCAGTCCTCAGGATCGCCACTTTAAAAGGAGCTTATTTTGGAAAACTGGGAAGGATCCTTACCCAAGAATGTAGAGAACCATCGCCAGTCAGAACAGGAACATAGGAAGATGCCTTATACTGAATCACACCCTTGCTCCAGCTAGCTCGGTACTGTCAACACAGATGGGCAATAGCTCTCCAGGGTTTCAGACAGGAGATATTCCCAGCCCTACCTGGAGATGTTCTACCACTGAACTATGGCCCTTTGCCAGCCGTGAAACAGCACAGAAGTGTGAGTTTGGAGGATTCTGAGCTCACAAATAAACTTACTGGTTGTCAGGCATCAAACCAGTGTGATGTAGTGGCTAGTGTCAGGTCTTGAAGACCAGAGTTCAAATCCCCACTCAGTTCACTGGGTGACCTCGGGCCAGTCACAATCTCTCAGCCTAACCTACCTCACAGGGTTGTTGTTGAGGGTGAAATGGAGGAGAGAACCATGAATGCCACCTTGAATTCCGTTGACGAAAGGTAGTACAGAAATCTAAATAACAACAACAGACTCTTGGTGCCTCAACTCAGGTCTTTCAAGTAAACAAGGACTGCATCACATATCTCTGGGGACCCTGGCCCTCCCATCATTGCCACATTTTTGTGCAAATCTATTTACCAATTTACCAAGTTATTTACCAATTAGAGTGACAGGAACCCCGTACTCTAAAGCTGAGATAGCCGTCCACTTCCCTGTTCCCTTTTGCCCAGCACTGTCCCGGATCTTTGGGAGCAAATGCTTCCCATCAGCATCACGATACTTCAATATGTTTGCTGTGATTTCGATCAAGAAGGAGTCCAGTTCAGTCTTATTCCACTGCTCAAACACCTAAGGGCAAGGGAGACAAGGAGCAGAGAGATCAACAACCCCCTCCCTGAGACTGCAAGACTTTTTTTTTAGGACATGCAGTGCTCTGTGCTCTATAAACCTAATGCATTTGCTCTTAAGGAAATAGGAAGATGACTTTGTAGCTTTGCTGTACACCTCCACTGTTAGGGACTTCCCCTGCATGCAAAGACAGGTTTTGGTGGATTGAGCGGATGATTGTGGGTCCTGTAGTCGTCAAGGCAGTTTCTGCTGTAGAGGGAAACCTTTGGCCCTTCATAATGTTGATGGGCGACAACTCCCATCAGTCACAAGTCAGTCTAAGTCAGAGATGGGGAATTCCCATCAGCCTCAAGCAGCATGGCCAATGGTCAAGGATGTAGTCTGACAACATATGGAAGGCCCACAAGTATCCCATTCCACGACTAAAGGCTCCTGGGAACGCCATCTAGAAAAGGAGGCTCCCTGCTGTGTCTCTGTGGAAGTGCTGGCTCTGGCTTTTATTTAGACTTATTAAAACAGGGTCTTCACCCATCAGATTCAAGAGATTAGTTTGTCTTGTGGGCTCACCGCAGCCATCTCGTCATGGTCCATGCCTAGCACATCCTTCATGAGGTGGTAGGCTTCGCAGATTAGCTGCATGTCTCCATACTCAATCCCATTGTGCACCATCTTTACAAAGTGCCCAGACCCCTCGTCTCCCACCTGCCAGAGTCATAAGAGAGAAGAATAAAATGAATTATTATTATTAAGATTTATATACTGTTCTTCATGACAATATCTCAGAGCGGTTCACAAGGTAAAAAGACAAGTTTAAAAAAAACAAAAAAAAACACCTCCCTCCCACAAACAGATATAAAAGACTTTAGAATATTAACCAGCCTTATAAAACCAAAAAAATACAAATACAAAATACATGTAACACTTAAGAACAATTTATAACAACCCCACCCCACAATAAACAAGTTAAAACCCCATTCCCATTAAAACCATAAAGATTTTAGCACCAGGAGGCTGGGCCACACCCGCATTCTACCCCCCCCCAAAGTGCAGCCCCCAATGGGCTCCTCAACTTTGGAAAGGGTCTGTCTTCTCCCCTTTCTCTTGATGCGGGAGGGGAGGTGCTGGAGAACCTAGTAACGTTCCAAAAACGATTCACAAAGAGGGGCATCAGCTTAAAGAGTATCTCTAGGAGCATGCAGAGTGCATCATAAACATGTCAGCTCATCTTACCCAGTCGCAACAGGGTTCCCCAGTTCCTACTTTGGCTGCAATGCTCTGAAATATTGGTTTGATGTGAGGCCTGCAAAGAACCAAAAGGATGTTTGAAAACAAAGCAAACGCAACAGAAAGGACATCATGATTGGTTCACTGTCCTGACCATAACAGAGGCTAGGAGGGCAGAGACATGAGGTAGGGCATTATCAGTAGTGGCTCCCTACCTCTGAAACTCCCTTCCAATAGATAGTTGATCTGCCCCTACTACAGAAGCATTTAAGAAACATGTTCACTTGGCCAGGTGTTTGGATAAGGAAATACCTGTAATTATTTTGGGGGTGCAGTTGCTACAGATACCATTGCTGCTGTTTACTGTATCTCATCTGAGTTTGTGTTTTTAAAAATTTTTGTTTTATTGGCATCTACTATTTTATTGACTGCCCCAGGCAGGAGAAAGGATGAGACTGAAAAATGGTAAATGAGTACATACAAATGAAACATATATTTACTGCTTTGGTCCCTTCACAGGACCCAACTGAGAGAATGTGCATTTTTCAGTGGTGACTCCACGTCTGTGGAATGCTCTTCCCAAGGAAACACACCTGGCACCATCATTGTCTGACTTTAGGCCAAGACATTCATGTTTACCCAGCCTTTCAGTTATGTTTGGATCATACCTTGCTGTGATTTTTATTTTTATTGAGTGGTGTGGGAAAGGATTTGTCCTTTCTTACAGTTGAAGATGGAAATCTGTCTTATACTGAGACTACTGGTCCATCTAGCTCATTATTACCTACACTGACTGGCAGCTGCTCTCCAGGGCTTTCAGGCAGGGAGTTTCTCCCAGACCTACCTGGAGATGCTGCTGGGGACTGAACCTGGGACCTTCTGCATGCCAAGCAGGTGCTCTAGCACTGAGCCATGACCTTTCCCCTGTTGAGCACTTGGATGGGAACTTTTAGGAATTTTGGTTTATCTTATTTGTTTCATTGCTTCCCATGTTTTACAATCCGATCAAACACAAATTCCCAAAGTGATTTACAATGCAATAAAAACCATACACAGAACAATTAATTGCATATGTAAAAGCACTAAAACATTTGCTATATTTTAAAAAAATGGGAAAGCAGTATATGTGACTTTATATATGGGGTGGGGTAGGATTTGTCCTATGATGTTATTACAGGATGAACTGTTGTGGTTTAGTTGTTTAGTCGTGTCCAACTTCGTGACCCCATGGACAAGAGCATGCCAGGCACTCCTGTCTTCCACTGCCTCCTTCCACAGGATGAACACTTTGGGTCAATTAATGCCCTTTTTTCTTTTTGATGTACAGTGGTACCTCGGTTTATGAACACAATTGGTTCCGGAAGTCTGTTCATAAACTGAAGCGTTCATAAACTGAAGCGAACTTTCCCATTGAAAGTAATGGAAAGTGAATTAATCCGTTCCAGATGGGTCTGCGGCGTTCGTAAACCGAGGTGTTCATAAACCGAGGTTCCACTGTATTCTGGATTTTGTATCATGTACATTTTCATAATTGTAAATAGCCTTGAGAAACCTTTGCATTAAGCAACAAATAAATGCATTAAATCATTATCGTCATCACTTACCATGCCTCTTTGGCTCCCCCTGGCATAAGTGAAGGGCCGTACCTGGCGCCCTCTTCGCCGCCGCTAACCCCGCTCCCAACAAACAAGATGCCCTTCTCCTTGAGCTCCTTGCAACGCCTCTGGATAGGAAAAGAAGGGAGACTCGTTTCTCGAAAAAGAGGATTATGGGGGCAAAAGCACTGCATTCTCTACTTAGGGCAACGTATATCTCACAAAAGAGAAAGAAAATATATCTGACTCTGGTACCAGTTAAAAGCTACAAAACGTCTTGAAACTTAAAATTCTGCACCTAGTAAGATTTCCTTTGCATCTGGCTTAACAGACATTGGTGGGCTTAGAGCATGGAGGTAAATAACCCCTGGATGGTTAAGTCCAGTCAAAGGTGACTATGGACTCATCTCGCTTGCAGGCCGAGGGAGCCGGCATTTGTACACAGGCAGGTAATGTAGCCAGTGTGACTAAACAGCTTTTTGCGCAACGGAACACCATGACGGAAGCCAGAGAATGGAGGGCCTGGCTTCCAATCCTTGCTCAAAACTCATTGATGAGCCTTTGGGCAAATTTGAGAGGTGGGATATAAGAAGCTGCAGTTTTATAAAATACTAGGGGCTGCACCCCTACTTACTTTGCTCACCAATCCCATCCTTCTCAAAGCCACCCGCTGGTTGCACAAAAAACTGCAGCGTGACATCCTTAGGAAAATATATATTACCGGTAGGAGATAAATGTCTTGCAAACAAACCCTAACCAACCAACCCCACAGGTCTGTTTATGAAGATAAAGTTAGCTCCCACATATCCTCTTGAACTCCTTGGAGTATACAAGTAGGATACAAATGGGCACCATACATACTGTGCTATCTCTATATTCAGAATTCCCTCCATCAATAATGATGTCTCCGGCACTCAGCAGTGGCACCTGTAAAGTAAAGAGACAGTGTTACATCAGAAGAGTAATGGCCTATCAGATCCAGCTAATCAAATGCCTTTGGGAAGCCCATGAAAAGGGCACATTGGCAGCAGCCCTTCCCCACTATTCTTCCTCAATGACTGGTACCAAGAGAGGTTTACTCTGAATCTAGTGACAGGTGCCCATCTGCAGAGAGTTGCTGGATCAGACCAAAAAACCTATCTAATCCAGTGGAACATCTCCTGGGAGGGCTATGAGGCATCCTCAAATGAGATCCTGGAGGGCCACAGCCAGTTAGTGCAGAAAATAGTGAGCTAGATGGACTAGTGGTCTGACTCAGTATAAGGCAGCTTCATAGGGCCATAGCTCAGTGGTAGAGCATCTGCTTTGTACGTAGAAGGTCTCTGGTTCAATCCCCAATGGCATCCCCTGCCTGAAATCGTAGAAAGCTGCTGCCAGTGAGAGTTAGACAATATTGAGCTAGTTGGACCAATTGTCTGATTAGGCACCTTCTTATGTTTCCTTCTTCAACTAAAATATTACTGAATTTTAGAGCAGGAAGTGTCTGTGTCTTGGAAACAGTGTTAGAAACTCAGATATATAAGCTAGGCATCAAATGGCTCCTTAAACCAAGGTTATGGTTGCCAAAATGGAATATCTAGTTGCTATTTTTCAGCAAGATGGCTCTAAAGTCTTATTTTTCAAATGATGGACTGACTGTGATTGATTCACAGTCAAACATCTGGCTAGTTCAGGTGACAACTTTGAGCTAGGTTAAGAGTTTTCAGGACAAAGAAGAAAAGTCACTTGATCCACATATATACTTTTCCAACTTCGTTTTCTTAATGGTGACTGCTCCTGTTCAGGCTGCACAGAAAAAGCATTTTTGTTCCAGAAATTAATTCTGATTGTGCAGATAAAATATACAACATATCATGAGAAACATAGTAAGCTGGCTCAGACCACCTAGCTCAACATTATCTATACTGACTGGTAGTGCCTTTCTAGGATCTGGAGATGTCAGGGACTGAACCTGAGACCTTCCACAAGCAAAGCAGGAGCTCTGCCACTGAGCCCCAGCCCTTCTCCACAGGGAGGAAAGGCTCAGCCAGCCCTAGCATTGGCCAATCCATAGAATTCTGGAAAGGGGCATCATTTGTAAAATAAGAGGCAGTTGGTCAAGGATGGGAGGAAGAGATCTGCTCACCAGCTTGTTGATGAAGTCATCCACAGCGCTCCCAGCCTTGACAAGCAGGATGATCTTCCGGGGTTTCTTCAGCTTGGAGACCATTTCTTCCAAAGAGTGGGCCCCAATGACTTTAGTGCCCTTGGCTTCATTTGCCATGAAGTCATCCACTTTGGATACCGTTCGATTAAATGCACAGACCTAGAAGAGGGTAAGAGAGAGGGATTTCACTGGGAGACAGTAGAGCTGATGCCTTTTCTGAAATGCATCCCCCTATACCTGGTTTTCTAATGGGTTTGTGCCAGGGACTAGGAAGTTATTTTCAGACTCTAAGAACCAAAAGGACAAGACACCTGCATGTTCATTTCCATTGTTTCCCCCCATTTAACATGAAAAATGAAAGGCTTGGTTTGAATGGATTTAACCTGGTGTGCAGGACATTAAAAATAATAATAACCTTTCAATGTATACAGGTTTAGCCAGGTTCTCACACACACACCAGCACTTCCTGCTGAGCAATTGTCTGCAGAGATCGCTCAAAACAGTAAGCCAATCTACGTTCTGTCATTTAAGGTACTCAAGCAAGTAAGAAAACAAGGAAAGACAAGGCCTCCCACTAAATCAAGAACCTGAAGTCCTCCGGATGTTGGTGGACTCCATCTCCCATCAGTCCCAGTCTAGCATGACTAATTCTTGGGGATGATGGGAGCTGCATTCCAGCAACACCTGGTTCGCCCAAAGTTCCTTGCCTCTACCCTAAATCCCCTTCCTCGCCTTCTTGTTTCAAACTTTTCTTATCTCCACATTCATACCTTTCTTACCACCAGCAGATTTACTATATAGCCAATGGATATAATTAATTAATTATATTTATATCCTGCTCTTCCTCCCAAAGGAGCCCAGGGTAACAAACCCAGAAACTATAAAGCAATAAAAACATCTACACTGCGGATGCAGACTAGGAAAGATCTCTACTTAATTAGAAGAGGAAGGTCTTTAGCAAGCGCTGAAAACACCACCATCAGCCTGTCTGATTTTCAATGGGAGACAATTCCAAAAGGCAGGGGCCACCACACTAAAGGCCCAGCCCCTACACTGTGCAGAATGGGTCTCTCTCTGTTGGGTATATAAAGGGTGAGAAGATTTATCAGGTATCCTGGTCCTAGGCTGTATAGGGATTTATATACCAAAATCTAGAACTTAGCCCAGTAAGTAGCTAATACGCCACAGATGACTGATTTGGGAGATTTTGATCCTGCCTTTCTGTTCCAATAAGCTGGGAAGTCCAACCATCACAAATGAACACAGCTGTAATCTAGAAACATCTGGAGAACCAAAGGACCCCCGCCCCTGTCTTCAAGCTTCTGCCCTAAGATCTCCCTTCCGCGTTCTATACAGTACCTAGCAGAAAGAGCGAGAGAGAGTCTGTGATAAATAATTGCTTAGCAGTTAAAACTTCACACCGGGCATTTCCACTCACCACGAAGCCGTGGTCGTTCATGTTGAGGATGAGGTTCTGGCCCATGACGGCCAGTCCAATCAAGGCGATGTCTGCTCTGAAAAGGGGGAAGAACAGACAAGGATGCTTACACTTCCCAGAATGGTTTAACAATCAATCCCTCTTTCCAGGATTCTTTGGGGGAAGCCATGGCTGTTTAAAGTGGTATGATGCTGCTTTAAATGTACAGTGCAGGTGGGGCCTGTGACACCCAGGCAAGGGTGCCAAGGAACAGGGAAGGTTGCAGTTTAAAAACCCAGGCAGTGCTTCTTATCCTTGCACCAGCCAGGACTGTGTTGTGTCAATCTTAGAGATTGAGCAACTAGATCTAAAAAATGAGAAGTTACAGGCTTCTAGAAGCCCTTTCATTTCCTAGCTGTGCCTCAACAATATGGGAGAGACTTCCTCAAACTCAGAGGGATTACATGTGTAAGGAAGAAGAAATAATTATGGAAGAAAAGCAGAAACAGAAGCAAATGGAGGTAGAAGCATAGGAACCTAGAAGGCTGCCTTATGCAGAGTCAGATCCTTGTTCCATCTAACACAGGACTGTCTGCAGTACACTGACAGACAGCAGCTCTCTAGGGTCTCAGATTGTAGCCTTAGTCAACCCAACCTGGAAATGCAAAGGATTTAACCATGGACTTTCTGCATGTAAAGCAGATGCTCTACCACTGAGCTATCACCCTTCCCCAGAGTGGATTTGTAGTCCCAGGAACCAGCAACAGCTACAATAATAAAACCTCAGGGATTAAATCCTGAGCTTGGCCCAACTTGCACAACACACCTGTGGAGTCTTTCACATGGAATTAAGCCAGCCAAGTGTTACCAAAACTGGTCACCCCTCTGGCAACTCTCTCCACACCCACACCACCCCCTCTGCCTTGGGCAATGTCTCTTTGTTTCTCTTTACATCTTCTTAAGCCTTGTCCAAACAATTAGCAAAGAAGGCAGTCCTCTGCTTGGGCTGTACCACTTCAGATGTGTGTGTGGGGGGGGGGGGAGCCCTCATGCCTGAAAGCTACAGTATGTGCAAGCGCTCACTTTGAATCCCTGTAAGTCCTAAGCTAGAAAGCCCAGAAGGAAAAGTCAGGCCTAGAAACAATGCAAACAGGACTAAGCATTGATGACAATGACCAGAGGCTGCATTCAACATTAGTCCTCCTCAGAGTAGACACCACTGGAATTAATAGATATGGGTAATGGAGGCCAATTGATTTCAATGGGTCTACTGGGAGAAGACTTAGCTGGAGACAATGCCAGGAGCTGTGAAGTATGGATGGTCAGATGGAAAATATATTTTAAAATGTGATTCTGCCCAAGCCACACCACTCACTGGCCTCCTTCCCAGTGATTTTACCGGGCTGGTAGATGTTCTTGAACTGGGATATCATTTGATTGCCAGAACAGAGGATGGAGGTGGGGTGGGGCCACACATCACTGGTGTGTGGGCCTCAGAAGGAAATGTGGCTCTTGGGCCAATGAAGGTTCTTCACCCCTGCATTAACTCATTGCAATCCTTGCAATAATCCTGCACAACCTGTTTTTATACAAACCTATGGAGAACCCACACATTGTGGAATACTGTGCACTGCTCTGGTAACCTCACCTCAGAAAGGACTTTTTAAAAGGTTCAGACAAGGGCAAGCAAAATGATCAAGGGGCTGGAGCAACTTCCCTGTGAGGAAAGGTTACAACATTTGGGGCTGTCCAGTTTAGAGAAGAGTAAGAAGGAACTCAACAGAGGCATGTAAAATTGTGCAAGGTGTGGAGAAAGCGGACAGAGGAAATTTATCTCTCTCCCTCTCTCATAGCACTAGAACTTGAGACTGAATGTTGGAAGATTCAGCACAGACAAAAGAATGGCCTTTTTTACACATCACATGGTTAAACTTTGGAACTTGCTCCCACAGGAGGCAAGGGTGGCCAACAACCTAGATGGCTTTAGAAGAGAATTTCAGAATCACACAAAGGAGAAGGATATCACAAATTCTGTGTCCACTGCTGGGAGTCAATATGCCTCTGAATACCAGTTGCTGAGGCTCACAAGTGAGAAAAGTTGCTGTTGCACTCAGGTCCTGCTTGCAGGCTTCCGCTTGAGGCATCTTATTGGTCACTGGCAGAACAGGATGTTGGATTAAATGGGCCTTTGGCCTGATCCAGCAGTCAGACTTTTCTTATTATGTATTGTTAAAGCATGTGCGACATGCCTCCCTATGCTCTGATCATTTATTTAATTAATTGATTTCATCTCACCAGTTGATCAGAGCAAAAGGAAGTTGACTTATGAGGAGTTGGGCAAGTGGTTCATCCAGCTGCAGACACTGACTGGCAGTGGCTCTCCAAGGTATCAGGCAGAGAATCCCTCCCAGCCCTAAGGGGAGATGCAAGAGACTGAACATGGGACCTTCGCATGGAAAGTGAGTGCTCTGCCACTGAGCCACACTCCTTTCCAATTTACACAAAAGATTAAAAAGGTAAAGGTAAAGGGGCCCCTGACCATCAGGTCCAGTCGTGTCCGACTCTGGGGTTGCGGCGCTCATCTCGCTCTATAGGCCGAGGGAGCCGGCGTTTGTCCGCAGACAGTTTCCGGGTCATGTGGCCAGCATGACAAAGCTGCTTCTGGCGAACCAGAGCAGCGCACGGAAACGCCGTTTAGCTTCCCGCCGGAGCGGTCCCTATTTATCTACTTGCACTTTGATGTGCTTTCGAACTGCTAGGTGGGCAGGAGCTGGGACCGAGCAACGGGAGCTCACCCCGTTGCAGGGATTCGAACCGCCGATCTTCTGATCAGCAAGCCCTAGGGTCTGTGGTTTAACCCACAGCGCCACCTCCATGCAGCTGAGATTAGCCCAGAAGCCAGAACATCCAACTTGAACCCATCCCGATTTCTAAGGAAAGGCTCAAGAGGCTGAAGATTTTCATTTCTAAGGCTCAACCTTAAAAAAAAAAAGATAAATTAAAAAAAACCTGCCTCCTCAACCAATCACCATGTAGCCACAATTAGCAACGATTTGATATATTTTTTTTCCTTTTTAAAAAGAAAAAACAATACTTTTCCCGATCAGAAGATGATCCCACCCCACAGACATAAAGCCCCAGGATCTATTTGTCATGTGAAGGCTCAGTCCTGCAAAACGTGAATCAGTCTGCTGCAGAAAGAAATGGGGTTCAGTTTGGCAGCCCAACTCCCCAAGGGACTCTGAGTCACCCAAGTCAATGATCAGTCAGAGAAGAATGGATGGAGACAGGAACCAGTTGAGGGAAAGCAAGGAATACCTTTATTTTCCTGCTGCAACAGAGCCCCCCTCCCGCCCCACAAGGAGGTGAGGACCCGGAGCTAACAAGCCGTAGAAATGCATCTGAGTACCTACAGAGTAAGGGACCCAGGTGGCGCTGTGGTTAAACCACTGAGCCTAGGGCTTGCTGATCAGAAGGTCGGCGGTTCGAATCCCTGTGACGGGGTGAGCTCCTGTTGCGGGAAGGTAAACGGCGTTTCCACGTGCTGCTCTGGTTTGCCAGAAACGGCTTTGTCATGCTGGCCACATGACCTGGAAGCTGTACGCCGGCTCCCTCGGCCAATAATGCGAGATGAGCGCGCAACCCCAGAGTCGGTTACGACTGGACCTAATGGTCAGGGGTCCCTTTACCTTTACCTTTACCTTTACCTACAGAGTGCTTACCCTCCCCACCCACCCCTTGGATGAACCCCACTGACTGAGCTCAGTGCAAACGTCCCTCCGAGGAAAGCCTGGCAGTGCACTCCCTTCTCTTGCATGGGAGTAAGCTTCCTGGAACCGAATGAAGCTTCCTTACTGCGACCCTGCGCACGCTGCTTACTCGGGAGTCAGCCCACCGACCCAGCAGCCTCTCCATTGAGCTCAGCGAGATGCACTTCACTTCCGCATCACCGTGTGATCTTGATCTGGTCTGCTTTACGCACGCTAACTTGGAAGGGAGCCTCGCCGAAGTCAGTGGGGTGCCTCCAACTCAGAGGAGGCCCGCTGAAGTTAATCCATGGCCATTAATTACGGTCTACTCCAGAGTAGCCCGATGAGATTTACTCGCCTAGGAGCAAACCTTCCCCGCCTTGAACTCATCGGTCATTTACTCGTGCGCGTAACTCAGCATTGCCAAGCGAGCCCCGCTAACCCTCCCCAAAATGCCCCCCAATACTTACTGGGCCATGGCGGCGACTCAGGCGGCTTAACTGCAGCTGAGACGAGAAAGGCAGGCGACTGGCGCTCCCAAAGAGGCTTCCACTTGGAGCGGACCGGCCTAGGCCAGCCCACCGCAGGGAGGGGCCAGACCTAGCCCGGCCCAAAGGTCTGCTGATCGGCTCAGGCGGACGGCGAGCATCGCCCTTTAAAGGCACAGGCTTCTACCTTTCCATCCCTCTGTTGCGGTCGGATGGGAAATTTTTTGTTTTTATTCTCTCTCTTTTTTTGGCAACGGTTCCAAATCATGCATTCGAGGAAGGGTAGTTCGCCGCTTCCCTTTCCCTCTCTCTCGGGCTGTAAGGGTTTATGCACTCATCGAAGTGAACAAGGCTTCCCATCACTACCATGAATGGCACCATATTTAAATAGACTTGGGCGTATCTGCGATCTTGCCTCTTGCTTGCCAGATGTGTGCAAAGGTAAGCCACATCCTTACTCCACCTGCTTTTGTCTCTGACCCCATCAGCACTATGCATTCAAAGCTCTGACATACCACTTTAAGCAGTATGGCTTTCCCCGAAGGATCCTGGGAACTGTGGTTAAGGGTGCTGGGAGTTGTGAAGAGACTTTATTCCCTTCCCAGAATGACAATTCCCAGTGTTCCCTGGGAGGAAGAACTGATTGTTAAACCTCTCTGGGGACTGGCTCTAGGAGGGGAACAGCAGTCTCCAAACAACTCTCAGGACCCATAACAAGTCAGATTCCAGGATTCTTTGGAGGAAGCCTTGACTGTTGAAAGTGGTATGGTAGTGCTTTGAAAGTCAGTGCAAATGGGGCCTTTGTTTGTGATCTTGCCCAGTGCGCACTAATGTAAAGCCTCCAGAAAGTTCCCTGAAAGGGAATATGAGCTTCAAGCTGAAAAAAGTTTCCCACCTGTCAAAAATATTGGATGGATTTGCAGTCAAACAAATGCAAAGCTGGTGTCCCACCACGGAGTTGTGACTACCGGTATTCCTACAGAAGCAAGTTTCATGAGGTGGAAACAGTACTTTATGGGAGGAGAGAGGGAGAAAGGGGTCTTTATGAATCCCCAACACTCCCCACACCCCACAGAATATTATTAAAGCAGTAGCAGGAGGTTGAAGAGCTCTGGTCTTCCTGGACCAATCAGAGGCAGCTTCTTACATTGAGCAGCAGATGTTCGGCTGCTGAACCACCAAACACAGCAGCACACGCATGTCATTCCAGGCACATGGTTTTATACACACATATGCTCAGAGTGCCAGAGGCATGTTCACAATGGCAATTTCTAACTTGTGTGGCATGGTCCCTCTGGATTTCTCTTCCTTGTTTCTGGAGGTTATGTAACTTAAATCCCTTTGACAAGATCAGACAGTTCCCTGTTTGAAGTTTCCTTGCTGGGTGTTTTCAGAAATTTGACCTAGGGTAATTGCAGGAAGCCTGTTTATTCAGCATTCATTCTGATCTGTTTGCAGTGAAATTATTTGACACTGGTTATTTCATGAGCATTCATTCCAATTTGTTTGCAAGGGGCTTAGATGACCATTGCATCAAAGCAAGAGTTATGCCACAATCCCTAGCACATTTCTCCATCACTTTCCTTACCACAGTATTTAGTCCAGTATTTAGGGGAAATGAGCTTGTTGCGCAAGACCTCCCCATCAGCTGTAATTGGGTTACCTGGATTTGCCGGTATGTGGTGTAGTGGTGTGTTGGATTAGGGCCTGGAAGATGAGGGTTAGTCAGTGACTTTGGGTCAGTTATAGGCTCTCAGCCTAACTTAATTCATGGATTGTTATGGGAAGTAGGCAAACGGGACCTGAACACAAGCACACACTCCCCTTCTGTGGTTTCCAGCAACAGAGCAATAGCCATCAGTAGCCCTCTCCATGAATTTGTCTAATCCTCTTTCAAAGTCACTTGGTTTGGAGAGTTGAGTTTCATGGTTTAACAGACTGCACTGTGTTAAGGGTGTAGCTAGCATCCTCACTGCATCACCTTTCAAGTCCCAAGATGATGAGTGATGGCTAATCATAGCTATTCTTTGTTTTTTTCCTATAAAAGAAGAGCAGATCGAAACATGTATGGACATTCTCTTTCCCCTTCCCTCAGTTGTTTTTAGTGGTTTCAAAAGTGCACTGCTCTACCAAGTAGGTACTAAGCCAGCACAGGTTAAGAGCTTTTCTAGTTCTACTGGTCCTGAATGCTGGGAGTGAGCTGTCTGGTAACAGTTCAGCAGTAGGTGAAAATCTCAGGCTGGTGATACCAGATGTATTTTTACTTATTTAAGTTAATTCATTTGTTACATTTATATTCCATTGTTTCTCCAAGGATCTCAAACTGGTATAGAAAGTTATTTCCCTCCCTACCCCATCTGATCAGCCACTGTGGGATCAGGATGCTGCTGGAATAGATGAGCCATTGGCCTGATCAGCAGGCTCTGCTTATGTCTTATGGCTATTTAAGGTACTGTACAGTTGGACAGGCTAGCAGGATGGACTTAGTTTCTTGGTATAGAGGAGGAGGGATCTGGTGCCCTTTCAGAGTCATTGTGTTTTCAAGCCCCGTGAGCTCCCAATAATAAATTGCAGGATACACCTGCAAACAAACAAACAAACAAACAAACAGAACCACCAATTTGGAGGGCCCCAAATAGCCTCTTGCAAGAGGAGGTAAGAAAAGACACATGGAGCTGAAATTCGTTTAATCCACTGGCTTTTTAATCTTTATTTTTTTTCACCTCGTTCAGTGGTGCAAGGTTACCATACACGGAGTTAGATATTGTTATCTGCATTGCACACCTAAAGGCTATACAGCAAGATGGATCAGAATTAGTACAAATACATGAACTATATTTACATTTTGTATACCCAAGCTCCGAACATCAGATATATTTACAAAATAAAACATGGGAAGGAACAGAAAAAGACAAAACGAAGTCAATTAATAAAAAAAATGTACAGTGTTGTGAATGTATTCCTTTCAACCAGGGAAAGACTGATTTTTAATTTAAAAAAATGAAAGAGAAGGGGTAAGAGATCGGTTCCAGAAGGCCACCTATGTTGTGCAGGTGACTGTGGTGGTGGAGGGGTGGTCTGTGTTAACGAGGCGCATGTTTGTCTGTGGGCATTGGGAAGAAGGAACCACTTAAACATACAAATGCCCTATGAGAAAGACGTGTATGCGGAAAGCACATGGAATTTAGGTTGTCAATAAATAGGGGGAAAGAAAACAACACACAAGAACTGTTCTGGGTGGGATGAGCACATGTAATCTTCTCTAGCTTTAGCAGACGTCACTCAGAGCCTCCCTGGATGAGGGCCACGAGTCAGCCATATAGAAGGCGGAACAACTCCTCCCCTTTCGCTAAGAGACAGGGCTGTCCCTCTTGCTCAACAACAAAAAAAGGGTACAGGCCATAAAACGAACGCCAGCACAACCACAAGGCTTCTTTCAAGTATTATCAGACTGGTCATCGGTGACTGCACTTCAAACTCGCAAATGGCCTCCTTAACCAAAGAAATTAAACATCTGCTTCTGTCTCACCCCCCACCAATGGCTGATGTTTCTAGTATAAGGAAGCACAAATCTCGATACATTCCTGTAACGTCAGAAGGACTGACGGGTCCGTGGACTTGGGCAGGAGGGTGAGGGTGAAGGTGAAGTGAGCCATCCTGCAGTAATGTGATATCCACATGCACGAGGTGAAGTCCAGTTTCAGATACATTCACAAAAAAACCCTCAGAGCATCAAAAAAAATTAGTTTTATTCCTGTTCTTTTAAAGCAGCATGTTAAAAAGAAACAAAACCAAGAGAATGACAAACATCCAGCCAGCTGTTAATGCAGAGGAGGACTGTACCACTTGATGCATAGGCAGTAATAGACAGTATTAAGTGATGGCAGAGCATGCCAAGGGGCAGATCAGCCCAGAGGACGCCCTACTTTTAGTGTGCAATATAAACTACAGATGCATAAATACACATTACTTTATATATACTTTAAAAACAAAAACAAATTAAATATTCCCTGTAAATTATTAGACAGTAAAGCAGCAGCGAATAAAGTCTTTGCTTTGAAATGCCCTCAGGGGGATTTGTGGGAGGGGTGTTTGGAGAAACCTTCCCACAGGTTTGGAGCCTGACACCCCCTCCCCCCCCTTCCATAACATCCTGAATGCGGACTGGCCTGAAAGGTTAAAGTGCATTGCTTCAAACGAAAACCCATATTAAAAGGTTCAGAAGGTTATGATTCAACAAATATATATATGACTTTCAAGTTCCAACATTACAACTCCCAGCTTGGTCAGTTTTTGCTTTCATTAGGAAAAAAAATTGTTTCTTTGACTGAGAAAAGTGGAAATCCCACCCAGGAGGTGCAAAAGGTGATCTCAAAGCTTGCTCTGTGTTTGCAGCCCCATGCTCTGTGGGTTGGCTGGCCCATGGCATGGGGCAGAGCCTCCAGATGGTAGGCAGGTCCTAAGAGCTGGCTGACTCTAGGACTGTGACAGCGAACAGAGCTTTGGCACCTCTCTGGTTGGATTCTCACCTTCTCCTTTCCCCACAGTTCACATCCTTTCCTGGAATGTGGAAAACGTAGGACCAAATTGAAGATGCAAGGGAAAACATTTCATTTCTGTTTGCTTGGGGGACATTTGGCTAAGAGGAACTATTTTATAATTGGCAAGGGACTGCTCAAAATGCCTGACCAGGGACTGGCTGTGAAAAGAAAAAAACAATTTTGTGTCACTTTGTTTCCAAAGCAGATTACAGCTCTGCTCTTGTAACAGCCAATGCAGCAGTGGCTTAGAATGGATGTTTGCCCTCTTGCCGACCTGAGCTACATATATAAACTAACCTAAGCTGACCTAGTAGAGATATGACCTTTACATAAGACACTACAATTCCCAGCTTCTGAGTATGCTATGACACACCTGGTTTCCACTACCATCCACTTGCTCTTCCTGCTTAAGAAGAGCCCCCTTAATGCTTATACATAACCCCTGTATTTATAGTCCCCCCATAGTGGCCTCCTTCCCAAAGCAAAGACTTTGCAGGCTAGTTTTGTTCCAAGTTTAAACAATAAAACAAATACATTAAAAAGTTATCTTAGTGTACACATAATATTGCCAGGAAATGTCCTCCTGGGGGGTGTTTCCTGGTTCCACACAGTTCACCCCACTTTTGTTACTGGTCAGAGGCAGCAGATATGGCAACTTAGCACCCCACATAAAACCTTTTAAGTCCATAATTAAAACCATCGCACAATCGGCTTAGCTCCTGAACCAGCAGCCTCAATCGATGCGCACACATGTTGGCAGTGAGGAGTCCGTTGTATAAGGAACATTAATCACTATGCTGAGACGTACACAATCAGAACACATTGAACAAACAGACCCCATGCCATGATCTGGGCCTCCAAGGATGGTCCTTTTTTTCCCTGCGCAGAGGTTGTGCACAAGACCCACAGAAAGTGTCAGGAGGAGTTCCAACCTGAGCATATAAGTTATATGAGAGAGAGAGAGAGTGTGTGTGTGTGTGTGTGTGAGAGAGAGAGAGAGAGAGAGAGAGAGAGAGAGGAGGGTAATGTTAAAGAAAGCCCCATCTGTCCTGGTGCTGCACCACTGCGCACTCCCTGATGTCACATGGCAGAGCCAAAACATTTCCTCCCCCACCCCCAAAAAATAATGCAGCGAGGTTGCTCTGTTGATGAAAAAAATCCTTGGTGCTTAAAGCCTGCATGTCTCTGTTCAGTACGGTGGTTTGTAGGTAAACTCCCTCCCTGAGCTGACCCCAAACTAGATGGCTTTTATAAGCTGCATAAAAAAATGCCAACATGCAAATTTGGTTCCTCTGAACCACAAGGTTGAAATTGCTCTTTAAATCACCTCCTTGATCACAGTGAGCCACAGGAGTAAAAGCCAGCTTGGAAAGGAGAAAGAGGAGGGCAAAGATGGCCCCTCTGAAGAAAAATCAGCCTAACAACACAAGTTCACCTCACAAGAAAGAGAAACTTAGAATCTTTAGTGGGGAGCTCAAGAAGACTTAATTGTGGTTCTTACATACAGAGCATGAGGACTGCCTGCACTGCTTCAGACTTTAGACATAGGCCTGCATGATGAAATGTTCCACCATGTAAAATAATTCCCAGCATGCCAAAAGCTAGCATGTCAGGGGAAAGGGTTAGAATATTCTGGTTTTCTATGTTCAGGGAACTATTTTGACAGGCACAAGCATCTATTTGTGCAGGGACCCAGCTTGTGATCTCAAGTGGCACAGCCCCAAACACTACTTAATAATCTCAGCCGGTGTTCCCACAAAACTAGACCTAAGAGACAACTAGAACAAGATCATTTATGTGGGGAGACCTAGAACCCAGCATACCTAGGTGAGACTGGCTGCTTCATGCCAGCATAAAGTGAACCTCCCTTGGCTACCAAATTGCACAAAATGTTTACAATCTGCAGGATGAGTGGAAGAGTTCCAGAGAGGGGTGTTTGTTCCTAAATTAAAAACCTCTCCTACTCAGACACACAAAATGATTAAAAAGGGAGAGCGTGTAAACAGGTTTGTTAGTTCAGATTATATGTTTTGTATGCAGCAGAAAGCAGAGGTGTAGGGAATTCATTTTGTTTCAATCCTCTTCCTGAAGCACAAGGACCCCAATACAGCTCTTTTGCTCACATCTCAGCCTTTGCCGACTTGGTGCCCTCCATATGTTTTGGACAACTCCCATTAGCCCTGTGCTGGCTGGTGGAAGTTGGCATCCAAAACATCTGGAGAGCACCAGGCTGGCAAAGGTTATATTGATTTGGCTTTTTTTAAAAAAAGTGCATAATGATTTGGGTTTTTAAAAGAGTCTATTTATTTATTTTTAGAGGGGGCTGATGGGTTTTAAAGCAATACCCTACAAAAGCCAAGTTTTTGTAAAGTTTTAAAAAAACCTTCTTCCAAGAGGATACAACCACATTGAATCCCAATTTTCAGAGCCCTTGACCTGTTCTTAAAGGAGCCATCAGAGATATCCTGCCTTTCTTCACCCTTCTGGAGACGCAGGTGGGAAAATGGGGGTGGCCGGAAGCATTCTGCTGCCTGAAGCAAAGGACACCTTGCCCCATACTTCCTATGTGCAGAAGCTGGTGGGGCAAGCAGTGAGCTCTTACTTCAAGCGGGGATTGTAGGTGTCATTCATGGTGACTGAGGGCAGCAGGGCAGCTGAGAAGGTGCAGAGCAGCCCACGTGGGCACAAACCCAGAGCTCTGTCCTCTGTGTTAACCTAACTGCCACTGCTCCATCCCCACCAAAAAACACCTGCCTGTGAAGGTCAAATTGCTCTGCCTAACGACAGGACCAGCCTCACAATATTGAAGAACTCCGGCACAGAAGGGACCAGCATTGGCCAAGCTGGATTTTCGCAGCTCGGCCAGCTACCTTTGGGCCTGTGGCAGGTGTGCTCAGGCCAATGGGGGCCCATCTCAGCACACAGGAAGACCACAAGGGCGGGAACCATCAATCTTAATCTCCCCGTGCAATGCACGGTTTTTGCACCTGGGCATCAAAGGCATCCGAAAGGTAGTTTCATTCATTTGCTTGCATTGAGTGACACACAGGCCAAGGGGAAGAAAGCAGAGCCTGGTGCACTCCAAAAAGCGATAGCTTGGAAAGGCCAGCTCAACCAATAGGCAGAGCAAGGCAGCTGCCTCAGGCAGCCGAAGCTGGAGAGTTGTAAGCAATTCAGAGCAGACCCATTGAAATCAACTTACATTAATTGTGTCCATTAATTTCAGTGAGTCTACTCTGAGTAGGACTAACATTGGATGCAACCAACTGGGGGCAGGAAGAGGTAGCAATGTATTGGGGGGGACAGAGCCCTGTGTGTGTGTGTGTGTGTGTGCTTGTCATGTAGCCTGTCAGGTGCTCTCTAAGGTAGCTTGCTGTCAGCAGATGCAATGGCCTGGTCCTGCCAACACTGAAGGAAGATTCAAGTTGGCTCCTGAATGTGGAGTGGCTGGGGGGCGGGGATGGACAAAATGTCTTGGGTCAGCCCTGTCTGGCTGTAGCAGGTTCCCCCTTTATGACACGGGCAAAGGTGGTGAGCCATGAGGCAGGGAGGCGGCCCTGAAATCTAAAAATTAAAAGTAACAAGTCTTAAAAGCCAAAGTAGGCAGGGTGGGAAAGTGGTCCAAATTTGCCAGCAAGCCTGTGTTCACAAAAGGAGATTTGAAATATCTTGGTCACACTCCAGGTGTGGACAAAGAGCTGCATTCGCCGATGAGCAGAGGACCTCGCCTTGAAAGCAGCAGCAGTGCAGAGACTTCCAAAACAAAAGTATTCCAGACAGAGACAAACACATCACAGAGAGCTGCACAAAGTCAATTGGAATGAAGAAAAAGGGCATCCAGAGAAACAAAATAGGGGGTGTCCCTTCTTTTTTTTTGCCCAAAAAAGTCGTGCATATAAATTGGAAAGTCACCACCAACACTCCCCTCCCCCTTGTTACTTTCTTCAGTTTGGCCACATGCTACTAATAATATTTTCAGCACAGGTATGTGCATGGGGAGGGGTGATAAAAAGATGGTGGTAGGGTTTAGAATAGCTGGAGAAAGTGCTGAAGGGAGGATGGTGGGGAGACAGCGAGAGAGACGAGGAATGTTAAAGCCACAGGGTTGCATACAAGGAAAGAGAGAGAAATTCAAGAATCACAGAGAAATGAGAGGTAACGCTTTATCTATCTATATCAGAAGGCGTGTTAAGAGATTTGGGCTGGGGAACCGGGTGAGAACCCCTCCAGAGACTCAATATTTGAGCTGTCCTGAGCGTCTTCGGGCAAGTTTGGACCTGTGTGGGAGAAAGGAGGAGCAAATAAGCAAGACTGCAGTTCTTTCTAGCCCTCATTTTTTATCTCCTCTTTTCTCACTGTGGGAACAAGGAATCTGAGGGTTGGGGGCCACATATGGATTTACCCGGCCCTCAGGATTCTCTGCAGACCACATCCTACCTCCCGGCCACACCACTCACTGCCCGCTGCCCTGCACCCTTGTCAAGGGCTTTTGACCAAGAGGGCCAGATGGTTCCTGGCTGGAACGTAATCACACCTCTTGTTTGACTGAGTCACAGCTCCACCCACTTTTTGCCTGGCTCCACCCACCACAGAACATTGCCCACAAGGGAAGGTGACCCTCGGGCTGAGGAAGGCTCCACGCCATACCGTATCGTGCCAGCAAGAAGCGGGTTGAAGGCATACAGCCAGTCATTCATATCTTTGTCATTGATGGCCTGGAGGAGGACTCCGCGGTGCCTCGTGCAGACGGCAAAGGTGTTAGGTGTCTAGAATCACAAAGGCAAGCAGTTGCTCAGCAAATCCTCAGAAGCCCTTAAAGCAGCTATTTGATACCCGATTTGCAAAGGGATCAGGAAAGTCTTTTGTCTCCCAGCGGCCAAGATTTGGGTGAATTAAATGGCCCTGCCAAAACAAATCCTTTCTGGTCTGTATTGGAGAGTGTGTGTGAGGGGGTATAGCACCCTCATGGCCTTATCACCCCAATTTGATTTAGGAAAAAGGAGTACAGAAACATCTGCTACTGCATTCTTCTAGCACATGTGGGGATTCCAATAAAAAGTTGCAGTGTAGAGTGTCAACCAACCAGCCATGCTAGCTTTTGATATTCCATTCCCTCTTCCCCCTGGGTTTTCTATTCAACTCTTCCAGAAGACACATAAATAGGAAGAAAGTGGAACTCTTTCCCTTCTCAACCCCATCCTGGTAGGTGCAAATGAATGCCTGAAAAGGCCTTTCTCTCTAGGGAGCTGATCTTATCCCTTTCACTATAGACCTACATCCTATGGGAGGATTGCAGTGTCCCCACCCTCCATTCAACTGACCTTCACCATGGCCTCTTGATCTTCACTGTACTCCACCTGAGCTGTGGAGAGGTTGAGAATCCCTCTTTCAATGGGATCCTTGTCACTGTTGTAAATGAAGACGTAGGGGCGCCGGACCACCACAAAGTGCTTGGCCCACGATGGGGAGAGCGCCTCCTTGAAGTTCAGGTAGCCTTTCTTGGATACCACAGAGCTAGAAAGAAATGGCAAGGAGGAAAGCATTCAAAGACACGGAGCTGGCTGGAGATGGGCTCCAAAAGGCCCCAGGTGCCGCAATGAATCCACTGCTCACAGACCAAGAGGGCCAGATGGTTCCTTCTAGACTCCTTGGCAAAGTTCAGCAATGTTTTCTCCTGCTGTATGAACACCATCCTGAGACAGCCAGCAGAGCTATAGCTATTTTGAACAGGGATGGGGAACCTGTGTGGCCCTCCCAGTGTTGCTGAGCTATAACTACCAACGTCTCTGAACCTTGGCCATCATCCAGGAGGGCCCAGCCTCAATTTAAGCCATGCATTCTCATCCAGGCTTACTTTCAAGCCATTCAAAGTGGCTGGACTTAGGCAATGTCAGATCAGGGATGGGGAAACCTGTGACCCTGCAGGTGTTCATTGGATTTTAATGCCCACCAGCCCTAAACAGCAGAGGCCAGATTGCTAGGGGTGATGTGAAGTGCAGTCCAACAACACCAGGACGGCCTAGCCCAGGAGTGTTAGCGCTCAATGGCAGCAGCTCTCCAAGGCCTGAGGCAGAGAACATCCCTTTTCAGTGGTGGCTTCCCAGTTGTGGAACACCCTCCCTAGTGAGCTATACCTGTCTCCATTGTTATTCACTTTCAAGAGGAATCTGAAAGCAATCCTGTTTACCCAGGTAGCTAGAGAATTCTTCTCGTGGCAACTCAGAGATCAATGGACGGAAGGATGTCTTTGTTTGCAGTTACTTTTAGAATTTTAAAAACTGTTTAACTGCTTTTAGATGTTTTTAATCATAATTGGTTTTAGAATGTTTAAATCTGTTTTAGAATGTTTTTCGTTGCCTTTAAATTGTGTCTCTTTTTGCCACCCTGGGCTACTAGGGGAGGAAGGAAGGCAATCATTCTATCAATCTAATACTCATCGTGACTGCAAATCCCATTGACATATATAGAAACAAATTTCATATGCACATATTTGTGTGTGTACCCCCCCCCATGTTAAAAGGGTAGCTGCTGCTTTACTCTTGGCTCCGGAACATGTGTTGAGTTTTTATTTTTTAGCAGCTACTGCAGTGTGAATGTCTCACCCAGGCCTGATTTCCTCAATATCTGGAACAAGGTTCAGGAACTCATTTTTGCCTGCTCTCGCCAGGTAAGAGGCTTCAATGGGTGGGATCAGCTGGAAGGGTGGCTCCCCCTCTGGGCCAGGGCTGGAGGCACGAGAATTTGCTTCTGGGGTCCTTTTGTTAATTAAGAAAGAAAAACAAATGATTGTCATTCAAAACAAGCAGCTGGAGAGGCAGAAGAATCAAAGAAATCAGCTTAATTGCTTAATTCAGGCACTGGTCTGGTTGGCTTGTATTGCCAAACCACTAGGGTTATATGTATAAGGCTCTCCCGTCTCTTCTGCAAAAAGACTGGGAGCATCTGCTTGTATTCAAGACACTAGTCTACATGGGAAGGAAAAGCAGAAAGAAAATAATGACGTAAAAGCAGTAGTATGGGCATGATCAGATAAGCTAGCCCCACCTCTTGAGCAGCTGCCCAAAAGTAGCTGGTTACCTAGGTGCATAGGAAGCTGCCTTATACTAAGCCTGACCAATGGTCTATCTAGCTCAGGACTGTGTGCATAGACTGGGAGAGACTTTCCAAGGCTTCATTCAAGGTGCTTTTCCCAACCCTACTAGAAGAAGTCATTGGGGACTGCACCTGGGACCTTCTGCACGCAAAACCAATGCTCTACCACCGAGGTTTGGCCTTCCCTACCAATTCAAGGACCCCCCCCCCCCCGAGGCCCTAGCATTACCCAGTGCCTGGATATACCAGGACTAGCAGAGGGAAAGTAATGTCCAGTGGGTAAGAGTGAAATAAGTTCACAGCCCAGAGGAAAAGCTCAGTAGGCCTGAAGAGGGCTGCAGATTGTCTACTGAGGGACAGAATCTTAGAAGAAACAGAAACAGAAACATCTATCAGCTCATAAGAAGAGCCCTGCTGGATTTGTCCAAAGTCCCATCTAGTCCAGCATGCTGTCCTCACAGTGGCCAACCAGATGCCTCTGGGAAAACTCTCAAGCAGAACTTGAGGGCAACACCACTTTCCCAACTTGTGGTTCCCAGAAAACTGGTACTCGAGGGCATCCTGCCTCTGTCAGTGGAGGCAGGACATGTATCATTGGTGGCAACCAACTCACTTTTGGTCCACTGAGTTGCATCTTGAATCAGACAAGGAGGGGCAGGTCGAGGAAGGCGTGAGGGTGGCGCTGCTGAAACTTGATACCGATGGGTCCCGCCCAATTGGAGAGATATCGGACAGCTGGAAGAACACAAGAAGTTGGCGGTGAGCTCTACAGAGCCTGCCAGGATTTTTAAATAAAAAAATAAAAGAACAGTACTGCATGGGGTGGTCAAACAGAAACTCCAAGAAATCTCACAGGACACTGGATAGGAGGGGTTTTCAAACAGCATTTTGGACACTGCCGTGGGCTTTGTACCTTGTTGATCAGCTCTTTCTCCCAATCCATCAGGCTTTCGGTGTCTGCTGAGTAGTAGTTTGAGCATTTCCACCCCAGTGCTAAATGTCCTGCATTTTTCCTCTTAACGTTTTGCAAACCTACCTTACAATCACTGATGCTGTTGTAGACCTGGTTAAATTCACGGTTGAAAGTGTGAGTAAGAAGCTGCAGGCACTAGAAGAGAAGAAAGAAGCATCTCTGTTAGCCCTGGGGACAAAGGAGGAGATGGGAGGCAGCTGGCCTTCAACCTAACCCACAGCTGAGTCCACTGGGAGGCTGTCTAATGTGGTTGGTGCCCCTCAGAATTGGTACAGCAAAAGGCAGTGAAACCTAGCTGGATGGACATAGAGTCTATGACAAGCAGAGCATCCTTCTAAGCAGATGTAAATAAATGGGAGCTTGCTGAGGTTTTTTTGGGGGGGGGTATTGCCCAATTCTCCCCAGTGGACCAGCCTCCACTGAAGTGTAGACCAGAAAAAAATGTGTGGTCTTGAAAAGATTTTGCAAGAGGGTTCCACGTATTTAATGCCAGACGCTAGCTAACCACGTCCATTCACACCCTAGCAGCAAAAATGCTTCAGACCCACATAAGCCTCCAAAGCTGTGTAGCAAGTAGAGCAACTTGTGTGTTTTGCTGGTTTTAGGTATTCAAAAGTTAGGGGTGGCAAAAGGATGTGTAGAAACAAAAGGCTGCTGGTGTGGGTTTAAATTCCCTGCTGAGACAGCATGTTTGTGGGGTAGCCTTGAGTACTCTCTGGGATTAACCTTCCTCAGAGAATAAAACCTTGACACCTTCTGGTATTCAACTGCAGCATTGTGGACATGGGCTTTGTACCTTGGTGGCCAGCTCTTTCTCCCGATCCACCAGGCTCTCAATGTCTGCTGAGTCGTAGCCGCTGCTCTCGCTGGGCGTGACAGCACTCTCAAAGGTGGTGGAGGAGATCTGGGAGGAGATGCTGGTGGAGGTGCTGAGGGTGCCGCTGC
This sequence comes from Zootoca vivipara, assembly GCF_965207765.1. Classification (NCBI taxonomy): domain Eukaryota; kingdom Metazoa; phylum Chordata; class Lepidosauria; order Squamata; family Lacertidae; genus Zootoca; species Zootoca vivipara. The sequence continues at coordinate 12,943,160 of NC_142589.1, forward strand.
TGAGGCTCGGGGACAGCGAGTCACTCAGGGACTTGGGGATGCTGTCACCCAGCTTCTCCCGCAGCAGCAAGAAGTGGCGAGTCTTCTCGACCTGAAGAACAAGAGAAATGGTATCAGCTGCAGTGGAGAAATTATTGATACATACAATGATAGATAGCCTAAGATGTATGATAGCCATTTTCAAATATCTAGCTGTCACATGGAGGATGGAGCAAGCTACTTTGCTCCTGCTCCAGAGGGTAGGACCCAAACCAATGGATTCAAGTTACAAGAAAGGAGATTCTGACTAAACACCAGGAAGAACCTTCTGATGGTAAGAGCTGTTCAACAGTGGAATGGATTCCCTTGGAAGTTGGTGGGCTCTCCTTCCTTGGAGGTTTTTAAGCAGTGTTTGGACGGCCATCTGCCATGGATGCTTTAGGTGAGATTCCTGCATTGCAGGGGATTGAAATAGATGACCTGTGGGATCCCTTCCAACTCTATAATTCTATGATGTTGGGGAGAGGATGATGTAAAAAGAATCAAGAGATCTGTGAAGACGTGAAGGAATTTGCTGACATTGATGGATAGGTTTATGGCCTTGTTCTTCCTCTGTTCCTGTGATGTTACTTTTTGCTCTTCTGATAAGTTCATTGCCTAAATACCTAACTGTGATCGCTGCCTGTTGACCTAGAAAGCACGCACATGCTTAGATGTGTTAATATGTATGCTTATAGAAGGTGATCTGTCAATAGAGGCCTTTGGAATTCATTCCCCAGTGGCTGTTGCTATAACCAAAATAAAGCTGACTTAAACATCACATCTGGTGTGGTTAATTGAAGAAAAGCCATTACAGTGTCCAAGGTGGTCCTCCTCTCTCTGGCTTTTGCATCACAAACTCTTCTTACATCCCTGCCAAACCACATAGTGTTTGTTCCAAGGATTCGGGGACTGAGACTCCAAATCAGAACAGCTAAGTAGTAAAGGGAAGCATGTGGAGATTACAAGGCAGCTAAATAAGTATCAGGCAGCTTAACTAGCAGTTTTTGGCAGCTACATCTCACGGGTGGGTGGGAAATGACAAAGCCGGACCCTGCAGAAATCTCAAAGGCCAGTTCTTTCAAGGCCACTGCTCAACACATACCTCGTGCAACAGCTCCAGCTTCTCCAGCTCCCACTGGTGCTCCAGGATGAGGCTGTCTCCACGGGGCCTCCACCCAGCCAGGTTCTCTTCTCCACGGACGTAGGCCACAGAAGTGTCCAGGACTTTCCTCCTCCTCCTCTGCATCCCTGAGCAATGAAGTGGCTCAAGTTAACAGTCACCCAAAGGAATTCATACTGGTGGTCAGGAGCCGACATCGCCACTCCCTGTTCACCCCACAAGTCATACCTCGCGCTCCTGCCAAATCTCTTGGCCACCTCAGTGGTTTCCTGGTTTCCTCCCTGTCATACTCCCACACAATAAATAGCACCACCTGGCTGCAGCGGAACCAGGTGAGAGCACAGCCCTCTCTGTTGACCTGCTAAGGACCAGCTGACTTTTGTTTGGCTCCTCCTCTCTCATCAGCAGCCAACAAGGGAGGCCTCCTCTGTTGGCCTGGCTGGGGCCAATAACCTTTCAGCTCCCACTCCCCCCCAAGAACTGTCCTACACTGGCCATTCCATCTGGTCATTATATCACTTCATTATGTAACATTATGAAAGTTTGGGCTGCCTCAATTTGCTTATTGTTTTCTTCTCCCTTTTCCATCCTGTCCCTCCGAAGGTTCTAAAAAATGAAAAGTGCCTTTGCAGAATAAACAAATATAGCTAAAAAACCAACAAATACCTGTATGAATGTGACTGTGTGCACACTTTTATGATAATGTGGAAAGCTGTGCCTTCCTCTTACCTGGGCTTCCTGTGTCTGCCATCTTGCATAAGCTCAGCTCATAGATCCCAGTGACTCGATTGCTGTTTGCACAGAATAAAGCAGAGAAAATAAAATAATAGTTTCAGATATAAAGAAGATAAAGCAGCCTTCAACAACCTGGTACCCTCGAAATATTTTGGACTACAAAGCCCATCAGCTCCAGCCAGCAGAGTCCAGAATCTCACGGTTCTGAGTGAAAATGTCTGGTTTAAATAAAAAACAGAGGGAGCTCTAATTCAGGCTTCCTCAACCTCGGACTTCCAGATGTTTTGAGACTACAGTTCCCATCATCCCTGACCACTGGTCCTGCTAGCTAAGGATCATGGGTGTTGTAGGCCAAAAACATCTGGAGGGCTGAGTTTGAGGAAGCCTGCTCTAATCCCTGACCATTGACCATGCTGGCTGGGATTGATGGGAGTTGTAGTCTGATAATATCTGGAGGATGACAGGTTCCCCACTCCAGACATATTGTAGATAAATAGGATATATCCTAAACATAAATATATATGCCACCCACCCACATTCACACTACAGATAGGAAATCATTACACTACAAATTCATTACACTCAGATTATAATGGACCCTGGACAACAATACCACTGGGAGAAACCCATCTCCACACTTCATTTAATCAACAATCCCTGCAAAACATAAAGCTGATCCATTCAGAATCTACGCCCCTCAGCCCATACGCACAATGCTCATATCATGACACAACTTATTCAACTTACGAATCTGGGGATTTGGAATAGCCACTGCCAAAGAGACTGCGCAGTGAGCGAGGGGGTGAAATCTTGGCATCTCGAGAGTAGAAAACCATGCAGACATCCTTGGTGATGACAGCTGGCTGGATGCAGTGGTCCAGCTGGAAGGAAAAAAGAGCCATGCGACTGTTTACCCTCTCAACTAAACCAGTGTGCAAGTGTTCTAGGACTACACTGGGTACCACCCTCTGTCAGGTATTTTCTTCCACCTGATTCCAGATCCAACAATTGTGGGGGACATGAGATAACTCACCTCCAGGTAAGCTGAGAGGGTCATGTAGATCTTCTCTCCATAGGGGGTCACCCGGTTCAAAAGGAGGGAGTTATGGAGGGAACTGTCCCAGACTGCCTCGAAACGGTAGAAAGTCCTGAAGGGAACAGAACAGAAACAAACCCATGGTTTTTTTTAAAAATGGACCTCTGAGCAGACCACTGACAAGCATGTTGTGAAAAGCCTCCCTTCTTTGGTCAGAGGTAGTGGTCTTCTCCCAGCAATAAAAGCAGAAGCTTTTGGAACTACATCTAAAACTACGTGGGGCATGTGCCTCATAAGACAGCAATATACAATTATTTATTATTATTGTTGCTACTAATATTATTCTTGTGTGCAACAGTGACTCCTAGGATAGACTAGCCAGCATGGAAACAAAAAGGGTAACCAGATCTTAATTGAGAAACCACAATGTGAGAGAGTACAAGGAACACAAGGAGGAAAAGAGGGCCCCATGTGTGTTTTTCATTTGTTCAGCTGACAAATGGAGCATCTGTTGCCTCCTGAACACAGTGGGGAAAGGAAGAGGAGACAGAATACTCGAATCACACAGCAGAGCTAGGAGATTTGCTAAGGACTAACTACTGGTGGGAAAGGGGAGAGGCATAAAAGCATTCTGCTGAAGCCAGAAGCTGTATGCACAAAGGAAAACAAACTGAAAATACCTAGGCATATCCTTATCAAGGAAGAGCCTGTGAAGACACAGAAAGCTTTTATTAGTGCAGCCCAAAGCAAGAACAGCAGAGAGGGAGAAGAAACAAGCAGACAAAGAAAACAGAAAAATAAAAAGAAAGGATAGGCAAGCAGCAACCCAAAGAAACCCACATTCATAGATAACACTTTTTTAAAAAAGCACAAAATAAATTGTTACTGCTCCCACATCCCCAAAGAATGAGCCAAACCCTGAGCTAAACCTTTGACTTAGCCAAATGTCCACACCATACTATTAAAGCAAACTTATACTACTAGGCTTCTCTGCCAAAGAATCCTGGGAAGTGTACTTTGTTAAGGGTGTCAAGAGTGTTAGGAGACTCCGCACTTTGCAGAGCTACAATTAAGCACCCTTAACAAACTACATTTCCCATGATGGTTATTTGCAGGGCAGGGGCATACATGGCTGTTAAAAGCGGCACAAGAGTCCTTGCGTGTGGATGTGAGCTGATAGTGTCAGTACTGACACTAGTCTAGTGTCAGTACTGACACTAGTCTAGTGTCAGTACCCATTTAATGACACAAGAGGGCAGCACCACACCTGCAAGCTTTTGTCTAGTCAGGGAAGAGGAAGCTGTTGTTGGGACTCCAACTCCCATCAGCCTCAGGAATCATGGCCAATGGGTGGTAGGAGTTGTAGTTCAACGAACACCTGGAGGGCTGTATCATCCCCATCCCTGCTGTTGTCCAAAAAGGGGGTGGGGGAGGGAGTTGTGTCCAGGATGCCTAAACAATAGAGACTAACAGCTAACATGTCCTTCTACCCCATGACTTTTAAGCAAATAAACATTAATTCTTCCAGGGTGGAACTACTTTCCGAACCCTTTCTTCTGAGTTGTTTTATTTTAATTTCAATCCACATTGGCTCAGGATACAAGGATTTAGGCTTGGGGGTCCTTTCTGGCGTACAGCTTCAAGTATCTGACCTAGGTGAGTCAAGAGGAGAGGGTTCCGCCTTGCCAGGCAGGCTGTTGTGGAAATCCTTTTACCTGTTAGAGCTGTGGGAAGTTCTCAGGTATTTTGCAGAGATGATATTCAGAGACAGGATCGCATCCACCGCAGCTTCATCTACTTCGGCTTTGTTTCTGATGCGCCCTGAAGAAAAAGTGGAGGGAGTCAAAATGCAGGATGGGAATTTATTTAGCTTAGAGCCACACTAGGCAGAAGCAGTGTCCAGGTGGAAGGCTGCATGACCTTTCAGTGAGATTGGGAGTGTGAATTTCTCCATGGGTCTCCACATGGAACAGCATCTTTAATGGAAGCAGATGCTCTTGGTGTTCTTGCAGAGGAGATGGGAGAGGTTCAAGCACATAACCCTAATTGCTTGGCAATACAAGCCAACCAGGCCAATGTCTGAATAAAGCTGATTTATTTTGCTAATTTCGTTTCTATTTTGCTTTTCTTTTCTTTCATATGTATATATGTAATTTTATTTGCTTAATTGAAATAAACAAAAGAAACAGCATCCATTAATACAAAAATATAAAACGAATGAACTAAAAGAAATAAATAATAATAATCTAATAGAATAGAATAAATAATATCTTCTTACTTTACATAAAATTCTCACCCACTCCATATTTCACATATTCATTATTAGTTTATTGCCAAAACTTGTCAGATTGTTATCAAAGCCTAAAGCAAAAATAAATATTTAATTATCTGTGGTCTCAATTCTTACTACCAACTACTACAGATGTTATTTGAATGCTACAACAGAGTTTAGATTGCGACAATTATTTTCAAATATATTTTAACTACTTCCCACTTAGAAATGAATTCATGTTTTGGTTTATTTTTCATTTTTTTCTGATAAATTGTCCAACTCCGCATATTCAACCAGTTTGGTAAGAGAAGAAAAGAGAGGGAGGAGAACTTACCAACCACCAGCTCTCGCACATCCTTCCAGTGTAGCTCGTTTCCTTTCTCATGGATGATGGTGACTGTGATCCGGCGCTGGATTCCCTGGAGGAATTGAAGAAGCAAAACATGTCTCCCCTGCAGATTTACAGCAGGGCTGCAACAATTAGCTGGTCGGATGTAGGGTGGGAAACCTGAGACCCTTTGAAGGTTGCTGGACTCCAGCTCCAATCAGCCCCCAGCCAATCAGGTTGATGGGAGCTGGAGTTGGAAGCTGAATGCTGGAAGATTCAGGGCAGATAAAAGAAACAGCTTATTCACTCAGCACACAGTTAAACTATGGAACTCACTCCCACAGGGGGCAGTGACAGCCACCAACTTGGAGGGTTATAAAATAAGATTGGACAAATTTATGGTGGATAAGGCTATCAATGGCTAGTAGTCACAATAGCTATGTTCTACAGCCACAGTGGGAGGTACTAATGCTTCTGAATACCACTGTGAGAACAGGATGCTGGCCTGGATGGGGCACTGGCCTGATCCAGCAGCCTCTTCTCGTGCTCTTGAATGATAAGATGTCTTTCTGCTTACAGACAGAAGACCTGGCAATTTAGCAGGCCCTCAGATTCAAGCATCAGAGTACCTGGTGAAGCAGAAACGTCCCCTGGCAAGGTAGACCTGCAGTGTGGTCAACAATAGCGGGAATGTATCTGCAGAGGAGAAAAAGGAGAGAGCAAGCACCCTGATGAGAGAAAGAAGAGACACCCGCATAATCAGAGAGAGCATTTAACCAACTTTCCTTCCAAAGGATTAATGGGAAACAGCATCCTAACAAAAAACCCATACAATGGCCTACACCTCAAAAATAAGGTGAGGCAGCCTGTTCTCCTCTCACAATTACCAGAAAGGGGGAGGGTCTGAAGAGCGTGATGAGAACCAGATGTGCAGGACTGCATTGCACCACAGTAAGGCAAGTCACAATTCAGCACCACAAAAAGCCAAATTCCACCACTTGTCTATAAATAATGTGAATTGTGTCATGTGCATGCCCTCTCTTCTTTTGCATAATTTGAAATGTTGCTAGCCATGGAGAGGGCGCAAGCAGAAATGCAGGACTATGAGTCCACACAACTTCAACCCCTGGAAAAAGTGAAGGCAGAGTTTCCCAGGAAGCAGTCTCTTATGTTCCTGCAGGATCATAGTAGAACAGCCCCCTGCAGATAGAAAAGGTTGTTCAAGCTATTCAAGCATTCCACAGACATACATACCCATGTGGCTACCAGGCTAGCTTCATGGCTCTTGTCTTAATTTACAAGGCCCTTAACAACTTGGGTCCAGGATACTTTAAGGACTGCCTGATTCCTTATATCCCTGCCCAATCACTGAGGGCTTAAGGAGTCACTGTTTGTGCCCACCCCACAAAGGCTCGGACACACAGCTCACATCTAACAGGAGCCATGAGTTCAGAACAGTTTCTGCAGAACTCCCTCCCAGCTGATATCAGACAGGCTCTTCCCTATTAAACTTCAGACATTTGGTTTAATTCAGCAGCTATTTTAAGTAAGCATTCTGATTTTATGATGAACTTCAATTGATTTTCTCTCTACTGTAATCTTATAACATACTGCTTAGATATGACGATGTTAAGCAGGATATAAACTGTTGGAATAAAACAAACACAGGAGAGATGATGAGGCGGAACTCACTCTCCAGTCGGCTCCAACTCACTGATCTCAAACCAGACAAGGAGGTCGTATTTTGTCATGCTCTGTCCCAAGCTGGGCTTACTCACTGTGTTGAGCTTGGTAGCTGGGACTGAAAGAGAAAAAGGCCAGCTTACAAAAACTGCACAAGGCAATAGGAAGGAGAATTCCTTGGGATTATTACATATTATTGCACTGATGATGCTTAACACACCAATGGGTCACACAAGGACTCAGTTCACATGTCACAGTAAACAATGGTTTACTTTGATCACACCTGAGAGGGTCACACTGGAAGGAAATAAACCACCACACCAATTTAGTGTCACCAAAACTCAGAATGGGGAATGTGGCTTGCTTTGCTCCAAATAAACCACAATCAGTAAGCCTTAGCTACAGAATGTGATTTGTTCAGACCTAAACAAATCATACCCATGGTTCATTCATAACATCAAACCGGTGGGTGTGGTTTGTTTCCTTCCAGCGTGAGCAGGGCCGTCTTAAGCGTATCTGGCGCCGTGGTGCGAAGATCCCTCCGGCGCCTCCCCTTCCCGTTTCCCAGCGCGGCTGTCTGGCGGGCACAGCGCGGCGCCCCCCTGGCGGCCCGGCACATTGCGCCACCCAGCCTTGCCTTAGAGCCGGCCCTGAGCATGAGCCGGGATGAATAAAGTGGGCACTATTTCACTTGTGTACAGTAAAGCTATGATTCATGGCTTACCAATTAATGACATTGCCATTAATTTCAAAGCATCTACTCTAAGTAAAGTTTAGTAGGAGGCAGTCCTTAATTCCCATAGTTACAATCAATCTACAGTGAAAAGGAAAAGAAACTAAGGATTCTAATGAGGTCCTGTAGGATTCACAAGACTGTACCACAAGACTACCACCACAGAAATCCTGGAAAGGCATATATAACTGCCCAGTGCTGGCCTTTCCCTGGAGACACCACTGATGGATGCAGAAAGGCCAGAGGAAAGGGAAGGAGGGGCTGTTCCTACATCTATCACAGACGGCATCCGACTACTAACCATCTCGCTTGGGGAAGCGCTCGGTCTGACAGCTGGGGACAGGCAGAAAGAGAAAAGGTGGCAGCTGGTCGGCCCCATCCTGGAAAGCTGCCGCGGCAGAGGAAGCAAGCACGTTGGCGTGCTCGGAGAACGTGTTCAGCACATGCACGTTTACATAGCCAGACATGAGATACCTGATCAACTCAATTTTTCTCTCATGGTCTGGAAAAGGCAGCGGGAGGAGGAGGACGTGGCAAGTAAGGGATGAAGGGCCAGCAGGCAATAGGGAGGCAAGGAGGGGGAAAGGGACAGACCAAGGAGATTGGGAGCAGGAGAAGAAGAGGGGAGAAATGAACACAAGAAGTCAACATGCACAACCAAAATGAAAAAACAAAGAAAGATATGGGATTGTTGCAGCAAGCTTGGGTTAGTGAGTTATTAGTGAGAATGGAGCTATGTGGATGAGAAGGAAGCTAGTCTTTAGATAAATCAACATCTACTAAATATTTTGAGAAATTGTTTCTTCAATCTGCATTTGGACACCACTTAAGATATTGTAACCAAATTTTGCACATTGGTTCCCAAGATCTAGAAGGTTTTCATATATGTTTAGATACAACCGGATGCCATTTTGAATCAAGATGGGCAAATTAAACCTTTCAAAACTGCACTGATTTTTTTGGTTTCTCATAGTTCCTGAGCATCACCAGATAGAAGGCTGCTATAAATAAATAAAGCAGGCTGAATGACATGTCTAGAACGGAAGAGTTGCTTACTCAACCAGCCCCATAACCCTTAAAAATACCTCCCTGGTTTGGAATATGAACTGAAGGGGACTCTTCAGGATTACAGACAGATGCTCATCAAAGGCAAGCAAAGTCTGCATCCAGGTAATTACATAGGGTCTTCTTGTTCCCCGCCCCTTTGAGTCGAAAATGACCAACATAAGTAGATGTCGGCAGGTAGGAAAATAAATGATTTTGTGGGCAAGAAACTTCTATAACAAAAAACAACAGTAAGCTGGGATTCCCTCAGGAAAATGGTTCCATATTCTAATTGATTCTTTTCTTACATTGCGGGCTGAAGAGAGGTAGGCAGTCTTACATTTTACATACATTAATAGAGGCGAGTCAGTGAAAAGTTGTTCTTACCTGGTTTTGAGAGAGGCATGGGGGGAGGGAAGTATCGGCGGGATGGCTGTCGGGGGCTGTGGAGAAAGGAAGCAGGTTAATCCTCCGGAGGTCCTTCCCTTCCCAACCTTCATTGTAATATGGTGCTAGATTCAGGTAGGTAGCCTTGTTGGTCTGATGCAGTCGAAATAAATAAAAAGAATAAAATAAAATTGTCCAGGAGCACCTTAGAGACCAACTAAGTTTGTTCTGGGTACAGTATAAGCTATCGTGTGCATGCACACTTCTTCAGATATTCTTCAGGTAATATGGTGGTTACAGACCGGTCTCATGCTAACCATACAGCTGGCTTTAGCGCTACAGTGTGGGAATAATCTCTTTCCCCCTCTCCTCCCTAAGTTCTTCTCTCTGGAAGGGGAAGCAAAATCAGAATTGAAAATGCAGACACCAGAGTGCTGTACTGTGTTAATTCACAAGGGAGCACTATAGCAGTTGCACGTGAAACTTACTCCACTTCCCCTAGCCTTAAAAAGCCGTTTAAAGGCTAGGAAAAGGGAGAGAATAAGAACTGCTATACTAGTAGTGGCAAAGGAAGGGAGAGGAAGGCTGGTAAGCAGAGCAAGTGGGCGGGTGGCCAAATGCTTCCCTAAGGAATTATTTGCAACTCCAGGCTATCCTTTACATTTTTTCCATTCTGACCTAATCAGAGGACATCCATACACAAATACCTGTTGAGATCCTGTCCCTGAAGATGGAGTGGATGTTGCTGATAATGTCCAAAGACTTCAAATACTATAGGCTTCGTCTTGATGTATTCTACAAAGGATTCTGTCACTTCCACAGAAATCTATCGAAAGAGACAATAAGCATGGCATCAGTCTGGCTTTATGTGTCTTCGGCCAATCAAAAGTCCCAGCCACTGCATCTGACAAGAGATGGATGGCTTAACTCCATTTGGAAATGTACACAGGGTCTGATCCAGCTACAGCTTTGTCACACATCCTCACTAACTACCCCCTTACAGAAAACTTCAAAGCTGGGCTATTAACTCCCAAGAGATAGAACATGCCCCCCAACAGTGACAGACTAGGAGGTCACCCATCAGAAGTGTAACTTCTACTTACATTCTGGACGTGATAAAAACCAAGAGGGGCCCCTCGGCCATTGTTTTTGAGAGGTTCAGTAGAGAATGCTTCATCATGTCGATGCAGAAAGCTAGGGTGACAAAAATGTAATCCAGTTTAGCAAAAGAACGCTTTGTCACCTATTCTGGAAGGTTGTCCTGAAGAGAACTGCTGCTCCATAGTTTAAAAAGGTTCCCCATCCCACTTTTGTAGGAAGTTTGACAGAGGGGTCAAAATGCTCATTAAAACATGCTGTTGTCCCAGCCTCAGGAAAGTTTGCCCACCCTCCTTCCATGCTAGTTAGAGGGCTTGAGGAATTGGAAGCAAAGTCAAACAAGAGACTCTGGCGAGTAAGCCACACTCCTCTCTCTGTGGACCCCCGGAATGGGTTAGATTCACCCTTGCATGGCAGTTCCCAAACAGCTCAGGATTTCCAAAACAATGACTAAGACTCTGACCCACAGATACTGCTGTTGCTCACTGCAGGCGAAACTTACTTGAATTGGCAGAAGATGTCTGCATATTCCGGGAGGATGCCGCTGGCTTGCAGCACTGTCACCCGGAAAGTAAAGACGCTGCCCAGTTTTAGGTGGTCACCAACTTCTTCGGTAAAGCCTTCCATGGCCATCTTGCCATCCAGCAACGAGCCAGACTTCAGGTCTGAAAAAGGGGGAAGGTTGACTCATGAGACAGTCAGGGTTTTCCTGCTCCTCAGTGTCGTGGGGCACTTTCCCCAAGCAGCTGCTCAGAACGGCATCTGAATTTCCCAAGATGCTTCAAGGACACAGGAGGCTGCTTCATGCCAAGTCAGACTATTAGGGTCCATCTCTGTACTGACAGTAGCTCTTCAGGCTCAATGTGGGATGGGAAGGAAGGAAGCTACACACCCACCTCTAAATCAAGGATCAACAACATGGTGCCCTCCAGATGCTGTTGATGTCCCAACTCCCTTCATCCCTAGCCAGGTATGGCCAATGATCAGGGATGGCAATAGTTGTAGTTCAAAAACATCTGGAAGGCCACTTGTGCCCTTGCCCTGATCCGCCTGCCTTGCCTGCCCTCCTCTAGTCCCAGAACCTTCATAATGGATCTGCTTCCAGAAGAACTATGAGGGGACCTTTTGGCCTTTGGGGTTGTCGTATAAAAAGACTGCAGGGCGGGGGGGTATGCTAGGTACTAATGTTATCAGCTTCAGGGCTATTTTTAGATATGTCTTGATACTTTTACTTGAGGTTTAGGTTCACACAAATGGCAATACATATTTTTTAAATCAAGAATTAACAGTTCATTTAAGTGTTGTAATGATAATAAAAAGTATGTGTTGTTATTATACTGCAGTATTTTAGGCCAGGGATGGTGAACCTGTGGCCCTCCTGGATGTTATGTGATGCCAACTCCAGAAGCCAGCATGGTCAATGGTCAGGGATGATGGAGGTTGGACTCCAGAAACAACTGAAGGGCTGTAGGTTTCTCATCTCTGGATTAAAGGCTCCTGGGAGCACCATCTAGAAAGGAGGCTCCTTGCTGTGTCTCTTCATGAGTGGCTGCATTGGGTTTTATTAACACTGATTAAAACCAGGCCCTCCAGATGTTCTTGGACTCCAACTCCCATCAGCCATAGCCAGTATGGTCAAGGATGATAGGGGTTGGACTCCAGCAACATCTGGAGGACCACAGGCTCCCCATCCCTGATTTGAAGGGAGGGGAACCCCAGTCTGCATGGGTCCGTTGTTGTTTCGATCCTGCACTTAACCCTAAATTCAACGTAAAGCCTCCATTTACCCTGTCCCACCTTTCCTAAGAGCTGCATCACTTACCCATCTCATTCATTCTGTTGATTTCCTCAGGAGGTGTGATGCCCTCTGAACTCTGGCCCTGACCTTCTACAATTCGCAGTTCCTCCAAGGACAACCCAGAGCGGGTCATCGCAACCGACGTAAAGTTGCTCTGAGCAAACCAAAAGGGAGAGAGGAGCGATAGGTTAGCCGTGTGTCCGCTTTCTACACCAGAAGGGACAGGAACACATAGATACAAGAACTTGATTACGTTGTGGGTTACCTTGTTAAAGTACTCGTTATCAAATGAGATTTTAGCGGTGCCCGACTGCCGAACACCAGATCCATAGTCAGGGGCTTCTTCGTCAGCTAAAAGAACAAAACACAGGGAGGAATTCAACATCATGTGGTTATGATTGCTCCATCAATATAAGCATTTTGGCCTTCCAGGTGGAACATCTCCCCTCTCCCCCGCCCACGTGTTGTTTTAGAGGTTGTGCTAACCCCCCAGAGCTAATGGGAGGGTGCATGGGGAAATGAGAGGGAGGAAGCCCCACTGCACTAGTGGGACTGGTTGAGCTGGCTCCTGCTAGCACAACTATTTACTTGAATCCGGCCCTGGGAATGGATACAGCAATCAGATGAGTAATTAGATTTTCAAAGAAATTGTAGTAGGCCTTTAAAAAATGTAGAATTCAGCTATTGGTTTATAATACTCAGCTATTCAGTTGATCTTGTTCATTTTATTTATTATTGCACTTATAGGACACCTTTCCTCTAAGGAGCTTGGTTCTTCCCACATGTCTCTCCCTTTTCGTTCTCACAATAACGCTGTGAGGCAAGTTAGGCTGAGAGAAACTGGCTGGCCCAGTGAGTTTCATGGCTGAGCGAGGGATCTGAACCGCACTGTATAAATAATTTCACAACCCTGGAAAGTATCTTGTTATTCCTATGTTATTCCTTACTGAAGGCCAGAGATTTGAACTGAGCTACCAAAGAAAATCAGTCAGTTTTCTTAAGTTTGGCGCAAAGGGGGGAGGGCAGCTACTGTGTTCAGCATGAGATTAATTGTTGTAAACCAGGAGACCACAAGTAGGGTAAACTGGAGAGGCTCTGTCACTGGCATGGGATGGCAAAAGGCAGGGACAGGGAACCTCAGGTCTCTTTATCTAGCCTTTGGGGCTCTAACCAGGCCACACACAACACCCCCCCTGCTTTGCACCCTTATTGGTCCACTTATGCATGGCTAGAATCTGCCCTTGAACCCTGATCATGTCTCCTAGAGGACGGGCAGAGAGGGGATGTACAGGTGTGTGTAGAAACAGGATGATTGTATAAAGGTAAATGAGTATCCGCTGCCCCACCTGTTTCTGATTATGGGAGGCCCACAGAATCATAGAGCTGGAAGATTGGCAAGAAGGGAATGTGGCCCTTGTGCTGAAAGAAGCCCCCGTGAGGAATCATGGAAGGGCAGAGTGTAAGCACAGCACCTTACCAGCTATAGCTTGGACTGCCACACGCAGGAATCCACGCACTTCCCCTTTCTCACTGACTACGGCCACTCTGTGGATGAGTGGGACTGGGTAGAGAAGATTGCTCAAGTAGACAAAGGCCCTGGGTGGGTTAAAGGAGGGATATTATACAGAAGCACAAACATTACAACACCGCTTACAAACTGAAGCTTGCACCTGTCAGCCTGAACAGGCACCGTATTAGGTTTTGGAATCTGCAAACCAGTTTCAACACATTTGCATCAATGCATAAAAACTCAACCAGCCACTCAATGGTAGTGAGTTAGACAGGAAGATGTTGGTTTATCAAAGATGATGTTTGAAATGGAAGAGAACTATAAACGTGGGGTGTTTTTTTTAGCCAATTACTAACATTACTAAGGATGAAAGCTTTATGAAAACATTTCAAGCACACCATGAAAGTAAATTACAGGGGGTTTGGGAGTTGTTGTTTTTAAAGTGTTCACCTTTATTCACAATGCATTCTAAACAGGCAGAAGCACTTTTAAAAGGGGAAATATGAGGGGGCTTAATATTTATCTCATCCTTCCATGTGTATTTCAGTGATGTTGCACAACATCCCAGAGTGGTTGTGTTCAGACAACAAGCTAAACCATAGTTTAGTGTGATGAGAACATGCTGTAGTGAGTGTCAGACTCACTACACTCCCTCCTACCCTTCCTGCTTACGTTAACTTCAAATAGCTTCTTCCCAGAAGGGCTGTAGCTCAGCGGAACAGCATCTGCCTTGTATGCAGAAGATCTCCAGGGAGGACAATACTAAGCTAGATGGGGCCACGTCTGGCTCAGTATAAAGCAGCTACCTATGTTCCTATCTACTTGGACTGTGGCAAAGTGTGAGGGGGAAGCTTTATATATTACTAGCTAAACATACTCAAGTGTGAACAGGAATAAAGGCCAGGAAAACATATACTGTAGGCTAGTCTATTCTGCCATCCCCATGCCCTTTGCCCCACCAGGCAGACATTTCCTGAAATGAAAAGAATGTGAGCGATGTAAAATGCATGATTTAATATATATATACATAAATTCTACAACGAAAATGACAAGAAAATGGCAGTACAAAAGAAAAATAAAATAACAGATTAATAAAGTACTAGGAGCAAAATGAAAACGTGAAGAACAGAAATAGCCGCAACTCAGCACTGCAATAAATCAGTTAAGGATCTACTTCATTTTTTTCAGTCTGCTCCGAAGAGATGGAGGCCCCTGAATATGCCAAAAGGGAATGTTGTGTCATTTGTGAGCTTGTAAAAAATGCAACAGTTCTATTAAATCAAGTCTGGCTTCATTTTCACTCCCAGTGGAATCAAGAGAGGATGTACCAGGTAAGAGATTCAACGAATTACTATGTCATTATTGAACACTAGGAGTGAATAAATATAAGCTTTTAAAACACTTGTCTCTCATGTGGTGGAACAAGCTGCAAAATAAGACTTCCCCCACCTCTTTCCATTTACACTTAAAAAAAATTCAGGAGGGAAAAAATGTAATAGTCTAAAACAGTGTTTCCCAAATATTTGATATCAGAGTACAAGGATTAAAAACAGAGCCAGGTCTGCACTTCACTATACAACTCAAACAGATCTATTTTCTCAAGAAGTTTTTGGAGCAATAGGCAGGTATGCCCTTGCAATTGAGGGATCATCCAGATCATATATCTTTCAATAAGCATTATATCCCCTGCCCTGCTTGAGCAATGGCAATGCTTCTGAGGATTGTAGTCTATGCCTGTCCTACTCAGAGCAGACTCATTGAAATGAATGGCCATAACTAGCTTAGGCCCATTCATTTCAATAGATGTTACGCGAGTAGGACTTTGTTGGATACAACACTGAGGTTCTCCCACACTTGTCAACTCTAGCACCGACTGCCCCATGGAATTCTCACGGATCCTTAAAATCCCACTGCCTGGGAGGATCTCTGCATTGGTGGTGGGGATCAAGGATGCAGAAGCCCTCCCTGCAAAGAAAGGTGGATTTTTGCAACAATGAAGCTTCATTTTCCAAAGCACATTTAAACCTCTCTCATGCCAGCACACAGTTCATCTAAGGCCTTTTAAAAAGATGGTTATTAAAAGGTAAGTGGGACCTGCAACAAAACATTGCAGTGAGGGGTGATCCTGTTAGGGGCTCACTGACACCTCCTCGTTTTGAAAGGGCTGCATTTTGGCTACGGTTCCATCCTCACTCAGCAGCTGAATTTTCTATTAGGAGAACTGATGGTGCTTAGAGCCATGGGGCTATGCACTCAGAGAAGAAGATCTACTTTTTGTGCCTCCACCCTATTCAAGTGTTTCCCAGCAGCTATATGCATTTTCATACACACTACTTGGCTAGAGAACTACACCGCAAGATTCAGAGAAGTCCAAATTACAAAGGATGGAAATTTCAGTTCAAGTACTGTTTTGGAAAGCAAAAATTAAGCAAGTTTGCCTTTAAATGTGAACTGAAATTCTCTCCCAAACACCTGTGCTGCCCCACTAGATGTTATTGTACTCCAACTCCCAGCAACCCCAGCCAAAGGCCAAGGATTATGAGAGTTGTAGTCCAACAACACCTGAGTCACAGGATCATCATCGCTTCTTTAAGGTAATGGCCACAGCTATTATCTTTGTAGCAGGAAATTCCATGAAATTACTTCTTCACTGAGTGGAAGCTTTTTCCATCTGCCAACTTCCTTCAAGACAAATTTAAATATAATTTCCTTTAAGGCAACACAGCAGCAGACTGAAAAAGGAGTGCAGGGAGCTATATTAGCAGAAAGGTTGGTGAGGTAGAGTGGCATATTCATGCACACACGAAAACCAAATGAGAAATAAAATTTAATATGGAGAATTGTATCAAAACACAAAGACAACGGAACTCAAGAGAATGATAATGGTGGGTTGCTGTTGTTTTCTTTAGATAAACACAACATCATTTCAAGGATTCTGAGAAAATGCTTCACAGCCACCACCCCTTTTCACCTCCCCTTCCAGCTTTTAAACCCATCAGGCCTCCACGACAACCCAGCATGCCAAAAGATATGGCCACAGGGACTAGCTCTTTCATTTTGAGCCACAAGATGGCAGCCAAGGCACACATATGCGAAAATGACTGATTTCAGCTACAAGGAGCCATGGATAATGGTGTGTGATCTGAAAGCTCCTTATCCCGAGGCCAAAACAGAACTAGAAAATAAGGTATCAGGGAATGGGACAGATAGGGGCGAGAACTGTATTCATTCAAATCCTTTTCTTCCCCACCTACCACAAGCCAACTTTGACAGGTGGGTGGGGCCTCCCAGCTGTTAATTATCTGGTGTCATTACAACACCAGGCAACCATTTCAAAGAAGCCCCTATGAAGATACACTGCCAATACCAATCAGCACCAATTAGCTGATCAGTAGTAGTAGAGAGCTCCAGTGTGGTTCTTTGGAGCTGAATCCTTTCCTGCCGAATGCTGGACATTGTTTGGAAAGAGCCAAATTTGGACCTATGCCAAATCCAATTTGGCCCACATGACAGAGGTTCCTCATCCCAGGGTAGGCCCTCACCATTCCAAAAGAGGGTTCTTGATATTGTGGTCTCTATGAAATAACAACAGAGTGTTTCAGCTAGACACAGGGAACCCAACCTGAAATCCTAAATCCATGCAGCTCCACTGGATTCAGTGGGACTTACTGTTGAGTAGAGATGGGGTGGGGGGAATGCATTGCCAGGGTCCATTCTCCCAGCTTGATTATGTAGCTCAATAAGGGTGGTTTTGGGCATCACTATCACTGACCAATCAACCTCACAGTGGTAAAAGATTTAGGAACTCAGTTCAGATATGACACAAAGGAATGGTTAAAGGAAGCTTACCTCTGGGTCGTAGGGTTGCCAGACTCAATAGAGGACAGGACTTCTGTGCCTTTAATTGCCCTGCTCTCTTTTGAGTCTGGAAACCTTAAAGAGAAACCAGTAAACCCTTTGTTTCATTTCCAAGCAAAGGGTCTGCTGGTTGCTCTTTAAGGTTTCCAGACTCAAAAGAGAGCAGGGCAATTAAAGGCACAGAAGTCCTGTCCTCTATTGAGTCTGGCAACCCTAATGGGTCGGTGTGATGCCTGAATTGACAAACCATGGTTCATTATGAGATGGCAATACCAGAAACTATGGCTTGAAGTGAGTTTGCAAATCACTGTTACGCATTTCCTCTGATGCAACTTCTGAACTGACAAACTGTCATTACAATATTGTGCTGCTATGCCTAGCTGTACGGCTTCTGAGCTGAGGAGAAATTGAAAGCCGTTCCAAACCATGGTTCACCTGCCTATTTCAAAGCTCAAACTATGGTTAGCAGAAATCTTTTGGTGGGGTGTCTGGGTGGCATTAGTGAAAATATTTTTCTGCACCCAAGAGACATAATTTATCTTCTGCAAGTAGAGAGAAGGAACTACAAAGATCACTGTAGCTTTAACCACTGAATACAAAAGCCCCTCTTTTGTCCTCGTCTAATTTCTGAAGACTTTACCAAGTATTGCCCATACCTTGACACTCACTAGCCCTATTTGCATGTCACAGTAAGCCATAGAGCATGGCATGCCACTCAACCACCTCCCATTTCTCTCTGCTCTCCTTGGAGCTGGAAGTAGCAAATCAGGTGCACTGGGCTTAAGGTGACATATGAA
Organism: Zootoca vivipara; assembly: GCF_965207765.1. Classification (NCBI taxonomy): domain Eukaryota; kingdom Metazoa; phylum Chordata; class Lepidosauria; order Squamata; family Lacertidae; genus Zootoca; species Zootoca vivipara. The sequence continues at coordinate 12,961,580 of NC_142589.1, forward strand.
CCAACCAATAAAACCTTGTGCTAACCATCATCGCTTGTTTGGAAATAAACTAACCATGAGCATTGGCTCACACTTCACAGCAAATCAAGGCTTAGGGTTTGTTGCTCCTGGCCCCAGAGACGGCAGAGCAAAATGGGAGCATTTCAGCATCATACATTTAGCATGCTGCTCATTCATTACAAGTCCTGGTTTTATCGCTTACCAAGACATGTGGCCACAGTAGCCATGGACTAGAAACTTGGTACATAGGTCTAATGTTGGATACAACCCATTGAAGCTGAGAATCCCAACGCAGAATTCATAATAAATAACCTGCTGAAACTACATTATACAACTAGCGGATGCCTGGATGCACGGAGCTCAGAACACACCTATCACCCATGGCTTGGCTTGAATAGCTCTGGCAGCAACAGTCCAGGGCAAGAGCTAGCCCCCCTTGGCCATTCTTACAGTTAACCTCACCAACCTTCCCACTAAAATGAACCAGGGGGAGCGGTCGTAAAACGGGTCATGCCCATCATTGAAGAGGTCCGATCCCTCCTCAGTCCCTGCGTCAGAGCCCGTATCGTCCACAAAGGCCTCGTCGTCAAAGTCCTCCATCTCATCCTGCTGCTCGTCAGCCAGCTCGGTGATGTCAGAGTCGGCCGTGGAGAAAGTGGGGGAGGGCGTGCGGTCAGCCAGGCGCTCGTTCACGCAGCCGTGGAAAATGGGGGAGCTAGATATATTGGTGGACGGAACACTTTTGATTAACGCAGGCAAGTGGGGTGGGGGAGAGAAAGACAAGGACAACTTCATTCAACAAAGGAGTTTGATGTGGAGTCCAGCCTACAGCCCACTAGAATAAACTGATAAGCAAAAGCTTTTGGCTGCCTGGAGGAATTGGGGGGGGGGCAGGTAAGAGGAATGTGGGGGAAAGGGGCAGTGGAGAAAACCAAGCAGCTCAGGGTGGGAAGAAAGACTTCAGAGGAAAGCAAAGTAAACATACTACACAATATATCAGACGCTCGTATGCCAAAACACCCTATTATTTTGAGATCATTGGAATAAGCTTGTGGTAAGATGTCACCATTTCCAGTGCTGCAGCTTTCTGTCTTAAAGCAGAATATTTTATACATCACACAGAATTCTGGACTGTGAAAGGGAAGTGGGGTCATTTTCAGATGCTCTCTCTGCATGTAATGTGTGTCTTTATATATATTGTATGTTATGTGAGTCTTTTAATCTGTTGTTCCTTAAACTATGGGGACTTGACTGAGGAAAGTAGGATTTTGACGAGCAAAAAAAAAAAGGACACATTTGCCGACTTCTACTTTTAACTATGGATCACTATGACGACTCTCATTTTACACACCCATAAAAAAGATGTGTCCTGGAAAACAAGGACATATGGCAACCCTTAAAAGTCAGGATGAATGTGTTTTTTTTCTTCAAGAGTTAGGTTTTTTACAAGATATACAAAGGCAAGAGACATTTCCTTATGATAAACATTGGGATAGGAGTTGAGAGATGATCCTGGAGAATGGTGTGAGGGAGTGGAGCCTGGCTTACTGAGAGCGCTCCAGCAAAAAACTAGGATTCATTGCAACTGCTACTTAGGAAAACAACAGTATTAATTCTTTTCTCAAGACAGCAAACCCAAATTTACTACAGTTCTCCTCTGTCCTGCATCTTGCGCAGGGAAGGAAATATAACATGTGAAGTTATCACACACAGAGAGGCTCAACTTGCAAACAGACCTGCAAAATCCGGAGCCCACTTTCAGGTTCTGGGTCGAGTCTGCAGGTCAACTCCATATATGAGACCAATAGAACAACTCTGCAAAAATCATCACTGTCTCCTCTTCATCATCTGAACCTCTTCCAACATGACATTTTCATTTATACAGGATGATATTGCAAACCAAGTCTGGAGATCCGTAAGACACTGCTTTCCACATTCTACCTACAAACCTCCATTCACCATCCAAGCTGAAGTCAACCAGCCAATTGAAATTTGTCACCACCTACCTCCCAACAAGTTTGAACCAATGGAATCGATCGTAGAAAGGGTCGCTCCCAGTCATGGTGCTCTCACTATCCTCCTGTGTGTTGGAGGCCATTTCTCCTGCTCGGTCGTACATCTCTCGCATCAGCTCCAGTCTCTGCCTGGAGAGCAGAGGGGGCAAGAAGGTCAATGCAGAACCAGAAAGTCCATATTGCATTTAAAAGGTATGAAACTGCCTCATGTGGAATCATGCCATTGGTTCACACACTAGAGTTAGTGCTTGGAGTGAACCAGTTCAGTTTAACCAACTTTACTGAATTAGTTCCAAAAGTTCTGGCATCCACCTGAAAGTAGTTCCCAAAATTGCCAGGTGAACTGAAAGTGAATTACGTTGGTTCTGGAAGCTTAACAATTTCTAGTTCATCTTCAAGCTCATTCTCTTGTGTGTCCTCTTTATTCTTTAGACTCTGTGAGACTTTAAGTTTAAAGATCATAATTGTTGGGGGAAATAAATTAAACAAGGCACAATCCATGAATGTCAGCTGGAATATAGTTCCTTTTGGACATACTGAACTAGCTCTTTTTTAAAACTAACCTTCCAAGCCCTGATTACAGTACTGTCTATTCCAAATGGCAAAGGCACTCTAGGTTCTCAGAGGTGAGAACAAAATGGCTCTCCCCCCCCTTTGTTTTTTTACTCCTGCTGTACTTTTATAATCCTGTTATACTTTTAATTTAGGTCATCCTGAGTGTTGTATGCATGGGTCACCAGAATGGAAAAGGCAGAGCTGAAATATTTGTAAATTAAACAAAATGCTTCCCAGAAGGGTGAATTCAATGGCAGCCCTAACGTACTTGAGTTTTTCCAGGGACCAATAATGAGTTGCACCGTTCTTCAGATCCTGGACTTCCACAGCCACCACTGTCCGAGGGAAAGGGCGGTTGTCCCGGGTCTTCTCCGACTCAGGTGGCAGCAATTCAGGTGGCAATGGGGAGTAGAGCGTGTCGGTCAGAAGGACAAACTGGAACTGCACCTGGAATTGAGGTAATGTACAGGAAAAGAGGAAGCTGCCTTATGCTAAGACAGTGCTGCTTACACTGACTGGCAGCAGCTCTCCAGGATGTCAAGAAAGACTCTTTTCCCGGGTTCCACCTGGAGAAAGTGGGGACTGAACATCGGACTCCCTGTATGTGAAGCAGATGACCTCCCAATGAGCTACACTCCTTCCCTTAAGGTATAGGTAGCTGCCTTATATTGAGCCAGACCCATTGGTCCATCTAGCTCAGTATTGTTGTCACTGTCAGCAGCTTTCCAGCGTTTCAGACTGGGGTCTTTCCTAGACAAACCTGTAGATACTGAGGATTTAAGCTCAGAACTTCTGCATGAAAAGCAGGTGTTCAGACTGAACTTCAGATAAGTGAATCTAGAAGTGCTTTCTTATATAGCCTATAGCAGGGATCTGGTTTCCTTAAGCAGAAAGACAGTTCCCACAGTTGAGACAAAGCAGGAACAGCTTCCCTTTGTCTCCCCATGGATAACAAAAATATGCTGAAGGAAGCAAGGGCCATTCTGTCAGGGGTCTCTTCCTGTGCTCCCCGCCTTGCCTCCACCTTGAGGACAGGAAAAGGCAGGGAGCACTCGGTTCACAGAAGGTCCGCTTCACAACTGACCCCTCCAAACTCTAGCCATGGTCACATTGACGCCACACATTTAAAGCACATGGCTTTCCCCAAAGAGTCCTGGGAACTGTTTTTTACACAACTCCCAGCACCCTTAACAAACTACAGTTCCCAGGATTGTTTAGGGGAAAGCCATATGCTTTAAATGTATGGCATCAATGTGACCACAGGCTAAATCTGAACCATGATGAAGCACCACAGCAGAACTTGGAATTGCAAGATCATTTGTGATTCTCATATATACCCTCTGACAAACTTTCAAAGTTAACCAATTCCCCTCCAATTCAAAAACCACCCACACTTGTTCTGCAAGATGACTTGACACAGGCATGCACAGCATGCAGTCATATTCAGTCGTGAATTCCCCCTACCTTCTTTTTCAGCTCAACGCTGATTGCATTGCCTTCTTTCAAATAGACTGCGTTCCCCCACAGCTGATCTCTTAAGGAAGTAAACTGATGGAACTTCCACTTCCGGAAAGCCCATTGGGCTAGTTCATACTCGTGCTGAGTCCAGGGTACTGCAGGAAGGAGAGAAGGTGATTGGGTTCATTTGAACTGAAGACAGGGGCCCATTTCACATGAGCCCCACCCCTCAGATAATCTGAGGTCTTGAGTGGGGACCCTTTCTCAGTTTGAGGGCCATATTCTCTCATAAGCAATAAGACATCATGTCAGGAAAAAGCATTTAAGGAAGGCATGTGGCCAAACCAGTGAGGGGAATGGGCGTGTGGCCCCAGATAAAGTCATGAGCCCCAGATAAAGAAATACAGATGACCACATTTGGCCCCTGAATCTGAGGTTCCCCACCCTGATCTAACTATGTCCAGAATCTATAGAGGTCCTTTAAAAAATCAGAGGGAGAGAAACTGTTAAGAATTTCACAGAGTGTAAACTATCCCCCCCCCCAAAAGAGAGTATACCAGCTAAGAAACTGAGATGTGGTTCTCTAAAGCCCTTATTTGCAATATGAAGGTACGGTAAAAACAATGGCCTAGCCTTACAGTCATTGTGCAGGTTATACAACATATTGTGCAGAACACTGGAACACCCTGACTGTTTCATATATTTGTAGTCTACCCTAAAGGGTGGTGATCCTGAAGGGTAAGAGACATATTTCCAAAACCATCTAAGTGATAAATACAGAGAAGTTCCTGGAAGAGATTGTTCTGTGTTAAACTGAAACACTGGGTTGCATCAAGAGGGAAGGAAAGTCACTTTTTGTTTTGTTAAGGTAGCCTTCGTCAATCTGGCGCCCGTCAGATGTTTCAGACTACAACTCCCATCAGCCCCACCCTGCATGGCTGAGAGTAACAGATGATGGGAATTGTAATCTTTGATAGTAATTTTGTTTATTTCAGGGGTGGTGAATGTGTTGCCCTCCAATTGTAGTTGGAGTCCTAACTCCCATAAGCTCAAGCCAGCATGACCAACAGTAATGGATGATGGGAACTGTAGTCTTTGATATTCATTTTGTTGACTGTCAGGTTGGTGAAAGCAGATTTAAGAGCTGTGATCATTTCCACAGACACCTTGAACATTTGTGGAGCAGTCTCTCACTCTCTCTGCAACCCAAACTGTCTGAATTCTACCCAGAACTCACCCTCCTCCTCTTCTTCCTCCTCCTCCTCTGTGGTCTCGGCAGCCAAAGACCGGGTCTCCACCTGCTTCTGTAAAGCCTGGAGCTTACTCTCATAGTCCTGAAGGGGAAAGAGAAGAGAGCGTGTAGGAGAAGAAGAGACAGACAAAAGTAGAGAGGAGGTGGAGGAACACACACATAACTCCAGAGACAAGAAGGTGACAAAAGATGCAGGCAGAGAAGAGTTCTGGGAAAAATGTCTCATCTATTCCTTTGCTGGGGAAAGACCAAACAATTTCCATGGTCGTTCAATAGCTGTGAAATTTGGTGGGGCAGGACAAAGTAATATTTGAGTTTGATCTGTGTGATCTGCTGGAGAAGCCCATGCCCAAACAACAGAAATTCATGTTCTGCTCTATAAGTGGGTCTAAGAATCACTGAGTTGAAAGGCCTTTTCCAGGGAGACAGCTGGGAGTGGTGAAAACAGGGCTGGACTGCGGGGGGGACGGACCACATTCTATTTATCTGGCGTCTGCCTCCCCTTTCTCCCTGCTGCTTGGCTGACCATTGGGCCACGTAAGATTAGGCAGTGGGTCAGAAGCAGCTCAGGGGTTGCAGATTTCACGCTTCTGAACAAGAAACAGAAAAAATGCACATTGATTGGCGACTATGCATATTGACTGTAGAATGTGCATATTGTCCAGTGAATGTACAATATTAATTTGATATATGCATGTTCCCTAAGGCCTGTTCGGCACTGTGCATAATGTCTGAAGAAAGTGCAAAATTCAGCCAAGATATGCACATTTTCCAAGGCTGTTGGAGATGATATACATTGACTGGGAAATGTGTACAACTCTCTCGTCATATGGAAGGCTTCTGTGCACATTCTCCACAGAACAACAGCTGGTTGTTTCGCACATTAACTGCAACTTACATTTCCCTTAACATGCAGATTTCATAAAAGCATTAAAAATCTTTTGTCTCTCCTTTCAGCTAAATATGCCCGGTTCCTTTCCTCATAGTAGATTGTGTTGTATCCAACTAACTTATACTCAGAGCTGACTTACTGAAATTAATGTACCTAAGTGAATTGTGTCCATTAACTTTAATAGGCCTACTTGGGGGTAGGACTAACACTGGAGACAACCCTTAGTCTCCAGATCTCTCACCAACTTGGTAATGTTGTGAAATAGGTCTGCTATTATTTTCTATGTTGTTTTTAGCTTTTTATTGCATTTTGAACATAACCTTCTGACATGTGTGTGGAAGGCGACTGATAAGGAAATACGAAAGAAATGCAGTGTGAATTTTGCCTTTGTACAGTAGGCTAGTTTCTACACACACACACACAGAGAGAGAGAGAGAGAGAGAGAGAGAGAGAGAGAGAGAGAGAGAGACCCCTCCATCTTCCATCCAAACAAGCAAGAGGCATGATCAGAGTTCAAGGACACATTTCAGCCAGGCAAAAACACACAAAGAGGATGCAAAGCAGGGATGGTAAAGGATGTGGCTCACAAAGGTTGTGGCCTGGGGAAAGCCCCTAGGGTCAGACAGGACTGGAAGGCCTGTTATGTCCCATACCTGCAGTTCAAGGAACTAACTGAAGTTAGTATGGATAGGCAAACTATTAAAAAAAGTTTTTTTGTGGACAACTCACTTCAGGGAGCTTATTTTTGCTACTTTAAGATTGTGAGGAAAGCATCGAGAGAGGATGCAGGGAGAGATGGGGCTCTGGAGAACAGCATAAAATGAAGCTGAGTTTGCTTAGCTTGGAGAAAAAGAAGAAACAAAGTATCGTTCAAAACATGTGAAGGGTAGGCTTAAGGAGGAAACAAGTGTATAAATCTGCCTTATAAAGTTAGGTCTATTATCTACCTAACCCATTTCTGTCTTTTTGGCTTCTAAGGAATCAAGTCAGGGTCTTTCCCCAAGCCTGGTAGCGCTGGGACCTTATGTACAACAAAGCAGATACTCTAAAATGGGAATCAACTGTTCAGCACCATGGAGAAGAAACGATGGGTGCAACCAACAAAGAGAAAAGGCTTAAGCTAAATGTTGGGAAGGTATTATTTAGTAAAAATATATTCCAAAATAAATTTCCCTAAGGTGTGGTGAGCCATCTCTATGACTAAGACAGCAAGGTAGTTGAGATGTTGGGCTTGATTTTTAGAGGCACCTTCAAAAATTGAAACAAAAGATGGGCTAGCTGGGCATAGGGCTTGAGTTCTCTTCCAGATGTGCATTACTAGAGAGGAGAGTGCATAGTTATTTGGTATGGACAGTACCATAGTGGAGAGCCTGTGGCCCTCCAGATATTATTGAACTCCCATCATCCCTATCCAGCCACATTGCCCAGTGGGCAGGGATGAGAGGATTCATAGCCCAGCAACATCTGGCACACCATAGGTTTCCCATCCTTGGGACAGAAGGACTTGCTTCTGCTAGGATGGGAAGGTACCTGTGGCCCTACAGATGTTGTCGAACTAGAATTCCCATCCTCCTTGACTGTCAGGCAAGGAATGCCCAGAGTGAGGAATTAACTCTTTAGTTAGGAAAAGGTACCGGTATGTCCATTATTCTTATGCCTCTCAGCTACTCCTAGGTGTGCACCCAATGAGACAGTTGCAGCAACAGAGAAACCCTGCCCCTAACCTCCTTCACCCAAGCTGTGCGCAAGCAGGTGAAGACACCACCAGCGAGTAACCTGTTTCTGCCCCCCCCCCAACCAATCCTCTCCTGGTCCTGGAAGACAGTGGAGCAGGCAAGGTGGGGGCAGCAGGAGGAGATGTGGAAGCCCTTTGCACCAGACTCACTCTCCTCCTGCACTTGTTCTTCACTCTCCAATCTGGCTGTTTCTCCTGCCTCTGACTCTCATCTCCTGGTTGTTTCAGGCTCCCGCAGACTGATTCCATCTTCCAATTCAGTCTCCACCCGCCCCCTTTTCTCCTGGTGCCCATTCACCAGTATCCAGCTACTATTCCTCAGTGTCCAACCAGTCTGTGACACCAACCATCAGTCTTACTGACTGAGACCGATGGGAATTGAAATTCAGCCACATCTACTGGGTCACAGTTCGAACCAGTTAGAACTATTTAGAACCCTCAAGCACACATCAAATTTTCACATACTTAATAAATCAGAAGTTAAAAAGAAAGCTGTAAGCTCTGAATACCTTAATCTCTCTTTTACACACACACACACACACACACACACACACACACACACACACACACACTGCATACAGAAACAGCTCTAAGCTATTAATAACAAAAAGGGCACAGAGGAGGGGAGGTTTGATTTCCCAGATTCCCAAGAAAAAAGGCAGGCAACATTTCATCAATGGAAGAAAATAGCCTGGTAGGGTAAACCCGTTTCCTGGCAATGCTTGATAGTTAATCTAACAGGTTTGCTTGGCTTCTCCGAGGCACACGAAGATGGAAAATAGTACATAACCCACAAATGTTTGCATGGCAGGATGAGATGACAGAAAGCTTAGCTGAAAGTCTGGATGATTTATGTATTATGTATTTAATGTAATTAGTTCAGCTTCTTTCAAAAGGGTGAAGGGGACCCTGGTTTTGATATTTAAACTGGTTCTGTTCATTTGTGAAATTTGGTTACAGCCTACATACAAAGGAACACAGGGAAGTATCAGGTGCTAATCTTGCTCACAGAAGACACATTAAAATTAATGGAAATAATTTACTTAGATCCATTAATTTCAGTGGGTCTGCTCTGAGGAGGCCTTAGATGGATTCAACCCACAGGGGTACGCTGAGTTGCTCCATCTAGCTCAATGTTGTCTGCACTGACAGGCAGCAATTATCCAGCATTTCAGATTGAGATCTCTTTTAGCCTTACTTGGAGATGCTAGGAATTGAACTGGGGACCTTCTCTGCATGCAGAGATGCTCTAACCACTGAGCAAAAGCCCTTCCCCCAAACACACCATTGGGCTTACAAAAGCACCCCACACCTGTCAATTCTGGGGCAGATCTGACCCTTTCCCACATATTAGACAACACCTCCCAGTCCACCCCTTACAACTCAGAGAAGACCAATATATTGTGCAGAGGGTGCAAGGGCATTTTGACAGGGGTGGGTGTAATATTTTTAAAAGTTCTCCCACCCTACACATACAAACAACTACAACCCCACCCTGAAATGCTACATGTAATCTGCTAGCACAGTTGACCACCTGCTATGCTAAATCCCCCCAAAAAATCTTTGTTTACCACACAGATGAAGTTTTTAGAAGCTTTTAGAATTTGTAAAAATAGGAAAAGTAACAACAATTCAGCATTCTGTTGCCTGGGACTGATTTCTAGGTTCTTTGTATTGTGTTGATCAGTTCCTGATCACAATCCATCCGCCAAGGTTAATAGGAACAATGACCCCAACACAATGAGTATGCAGTAATTAGACACAACCCTCTAATGACTAACTTAGTCCCATAGTTTCAATGGATCTAATCAGAAAAGGACTTTAGTTGGATGCACCTCACTTCATTGGAGCAAGAATACTGGAGCAGGATGGACCCCTTTAAACAAAGAGGCAGCTTTAATCAAGGTGGAGCTTAACAATTGACACAGAACTGCTGATCCTACATAAGGCTCAGTCGAAGGATAACTGATGCTGAAGCCCTGCCTGAGCCCTCCACGGGATAGTTTAGGTTTGTTTCAGTTCAAAGCAGGACAAGGTAACTGTGCATTCATCTGGTGCCCATCAATGTCACTGGGCACCCCTCAACATTGAAGGGGCCAAGCGGATGGGGAGGAAGTTCTATCTACCTTTCTCCATGCTGTTTCATTTCAAAGGAAACCTCCTGCCCCCTAACAGGGCTTCTAAAAATAAAGCAAATGCTTTTAGATCCCAACCAAGACAAGACGAGACTTACAAGAGTATTTCATCATTTATTGAAAGCACTTATTAAAATGCACAAGCAGTTCTGCTTTTCACAAAAATTAAAACCCCTTTTTTGAAAGAAAGAAAAAAGAAGCAATAATAAATGGACAGGTTTTCAAAATCCTATCACTTCACCGGAAGAGTCATTTCTTCCTTTACAGTAATGATAACTGAAGCTCACACCTCTTGTAGCTCTCAAAACTATTTCAAAAGGCAAACACATTTTTATGATATATAAAGGTAAGAGTGAATGGACTGATCTGCTTGAACCTACATTCAAACATGCAAAAGATCCTCTCCCTCTAACTTTGGACAGATTTCTTGATTAAGCCCAGTCAGAAAGAATTTGCTGAATAGCAGATAAAAACCCACCCACCTTCAACGCTCTCCCCAACTTGTAACTTTAAGGCAGCCTTCACCAACAGTGTAAGTTGAAAGCATATGAAGAGCACCAGGTTAGCAAACGCTGCTTTAAGGTAATCTAAAAACATATTTTGGAGGCCCTGGGAACTCTTAGTTCAGCTCTGTCTAAATCACACAGCTCCTGACTTGTTAACAACACTAGTGTAATAACAGAAGCTCTCTCTCAATGCAGACTGGAATACCTTTTTGTCCTTGGAGCATGAAATGTCTGATTAAGGCCAAGTCTCATATAACTCAGTGGGATTTGCTTCTGAGTAGTTATACAGACAAGTTAACTGTTAGGGACGGCAGCAGTGTGTGCAACTCTCCCCACCCCAGGACGGCTTTTCTGTAGGTGTTAACCCTGCCCCCCAAAGCATCTTCTGGAGTTGACAGTTCAACTTTCAGTAACAAACACCTGTTGGTAACCCATTACCCATCAGCTGGTTTTCTGCAGCTAATCTCCCCATCTGCTTTCCCCCTCCACATAGAAAAGCAGCTTGGGGAAGGATGACCAAGTAGGAAAACAGTTGTTGGGGCAAGAGTTAAGAAGCCTCGTACCCCTCCACCCCTGACCCCAGCCTCCAAAGGCTGCTTTTCATTTAAAGATGACATTGGGAGACAGTTATATGCATCAATGTGTGAAGTCTAATTTAGTCCCAAGACCCACAAATTCTCATATTATTTCTCTTTAAGGGGTCTGCACAACATTTATCACAGAAATGAAGCGGGGGGGTAGAATTATTTTCTTTAAAAAATATGATTTTAAAGTCCTCTTACAAACCTTTATGGATTGCCTGCATCCTGTGTCGTAACTGAACTCTGCTAGTCAGTCACTGCATTGTGCTCATTTCCTAGCTAGAATTAAATACAGTAGGCAGCTTCTCAATTGAAATGCTGTTCCAGATAAGAGAGTTCCATTTTTAAAAAAACTGGTGGCATGGTTTATGAAGCGCAAATTGTTCCTCAGACAAGAGAACCCACAGGATAAACAGCTATGGAAATGAGGCAGATAAAAGGCTCAGGCCCCCAGATATGTTTAAAAACCTGGAGCAGCAAGAAAATGGGTAAATTAAAAAGACACATAATTTAATTAAGGAATTTCAATAAGCACAAGACTTTCAAGTTTTAGTTTTTTTCAAATCCCTCACTCCGTGGCACCTTTTATACTAGAAACTTAACTGTAATCTCCGGCTCAGCAAAAGAAAATTGAAGGGGGCTTTGCTACAGAAATATATTCTCTCTTTGAAATCAATACAATTAATTAATTTTAATTCATTGGCTAATTAATTAATTATTTTTGTGGCCCTGCAAGCAGTTCCAACCTTCCCTGGGTTCTGCCCTGTAGTGAGCAAACATACTTGGCAATCAAATCCATGGACAACAGGCAATTCCCATTATTGTGTTCACTGGGGAAAGGCACATATTCCCCCATGTGATTGACGTGAGCACATGCCAGGCAAAGGACTGAGACTGTGTGCCTGGACAAGGAGAACTGCATCGTGTAATCCAGCAGGTCACCACTTTTTCTAACCAGAGAACCACCTTGAATCCTAGTGGTGGCTGGTGTCCATTGGGATTGGTAGGGTGTTAAGGCAGGGAGCTGAACGGCCAGTGGAGCCAATGACAGGCACAACTGCAGCCAATGAAAGGCAGAGCCAACTCATTCTAGTTTTCTCCCCATCCTTATCCCTGCCAAAGGGGAGGGAGCTGTATGCTAGTAAAAAGGCAGGCAGGTGGGGGCTGGCTAAGGTTGGTGGGGCAGTGCCATGTGGAGTCAGTCTGCACTGTTTAACCCAAACATTCATTTGAGGACCTGTATCTTAATTATTTTACCACGTAACTGCATGGTGGTAGTTCCGCTTTTCGTGACCCACCGCAAGATCGGGTCGCTACCAACGGTGTAATCAGACCTAGAGCGGCTGTCGCAGGAGGCAAAAGGCAGAAATTTCCATTCTGGCCCCACTTGAGAGTCCTGCTTGTACATCAAATGTAAACTGGATGAACTGCCATAATAAACTCCTGAAACAAACCTGGAGAGACCTAGTCATTTTTGGGAGCTAAGCAGCCAACACAAAATGATTGCCAGGGCTTCTTGGGAGTTAGAAGGATTTCATGTTCACTGTGGAGTTGTACCCCCACAGAGTAAGTGAAAAAAAAAACAATCAAAATCTCCCTGCACGTCCAGGGATGGGGATCCTGAGCCCTCCAGATGTTGATGGCCTACAATGCTCATCATCACTGACCATTGGCTAGCTTGGGACTGGGGCTGATCTGAGTTGAAATCCAATAATGTCCAAGAGGGCCCTATCCTTGCCCTTGTCTTTTAAGTTATAACATATTAAAGACCCATGTGAATTGGAAGAGGAAGATGCTGCAGCTGTACACTCATCACATCACTTAAAGGAAGCATGCAGAATTGGGCAATCAACTTCATTTAGGCAGCTTTTGGCTGCCCCTGTAATGTTATACTGATTCTACCTAAGCTAAGGAAGAATGCAATTTTTAAAAAGCACTCTGCAAGAAGATGAGAGTTTAGAGGACTCTACAAGAAGGACTGCACATGTCAGTGTTTTATTTCCTGAAGGCACAGAGAAGGAAGGGCTAGAGATTAACTGTGTTCTCTTATCAGCCCCAAACTGGAAGTTGTATGGGTGAATTTGAACAAGATGAACTGAGAAGATGGAAAACCAAAACAAGGAATCTGAATACAACTTGAGATTCAAGGGTCAGACTCCTAAATTGTTGCCTTGAAGATTTTACAGGTGACATTCAAACACTACATAGTAGATTTGCTTTTGTTGATTGTCCAAAGGAGAGAGGTATTCCAGAAAGGCTTCAATATATATATATATATATATATATATATATATATATATGTATGTATCTCCATAAAATAAAATGAAGGCAACTTCCCAAAGCCCCTAAGGTAAGGGTTATCAATCATCAATATTCCACAATTCTAACATGTTTCACAGGCAATAATAGATAGGTAGAAAATGTTTGTGCTTTGCATATAAAACCACTCATTTGCTAAAAATGATCATTTGAAACTCAGGGTAGGTATAGCTACAACCACCAACACCACCTCCCAGAATCAGCACCACTCCCTCCTCAACTCTCCAGTGACTCAGACAGTTGTTTCTCGGCTAGCTTTGAGGTTAGGTGCAGAGAACTGTCGCCTCATCCGTGGAGGGGTCACAAACTGGTTATAGTGGTTAGGCTGATCAGTCTGTCTTGCACGGCCGCTGGGTAAGTTGCTCTCTGGATTCACCCCTCCACTGCCATAATTGCAATAGGACTGGCGGTGCTGATGCATGTGGCGCTTCTGATGGAAAGTCTGCAGGTCTTGATTGTGGAGTCCACCGCAAGAGGGCAATGATTCTGATGAGTCAGATGTCTGGCGACGCAGGCCTTTCTGCTGCCCATTGAGGGAATTGCTTCTCCAGCGCAGCTGAGTGGATGTTTCTGGCTGCAGGTGGCTTGGCTGCGGTTGAGCGTTCAAGGGCTGCCTCTTGATCTGGATATTATCTTGACCCCTCTGAGGGCCGTATGCACACCAAAGCTGCTGGGAGTCCTTGGGGAGGGGGGCTTTACCGCATGCGTCTTTGTTTTCCCCAATTTCCTCTTTCTTCTTCTCCTCCTCCTTTGGAACCCTCACTTCAATCACTTCATCCTCCGTAATAATTATATGCGTGCCCGGGCTCCATGAGTTTCTGTGCTTAGGGTTGCTCTTGAACGGGAAGCGAGGTTTGCGGTTCTCAGGGGGGATGAACCGGTGAGGCATGTTCTGCCGGCGAAGCTGTTTGGCTATTTCCTGCTGCTGTAGGTTCTTAAAACGGATTTGTTCTTGCCTCATCCAGCGCAACCGCCCACGCCTGAAGGCCGGGTCCTCCTCCATTAATTGGGAGACACGACCATCATTCATGTGGGCATCTGTCTCATCAGTTCTCACGCTTCCCTCAGCATCCACCTTATTGTGGACATTGGGTTGCTCTTTCATTTTTGTGGCCACCACGGCTGCCTGGCCCTTTGGTTCTTGGGAGCTGATCAGGGGCAAAACCTTCTCCATTTTGAGCATTTTGTTTCGAAGGACTTTTATCTCCTCATCCTTCAAGTTGTTTTGCTTCTTCACCTCTTGCAAGATGTCTTCAAGTTTATCGATATGCACCTTTAGGTCGTCCACATCAGCAATGCCCTTTCCGTTGAGCAGCACGTCTTCGATCTTCTCATCGCCAACCCCCACAGTGTCCCAAACGTCTCGGGCAACGGCTCGCCATGAGTCACGTTCATTGGGGTCTTTCTTCCCATACATAGTACAAAGCTCTTTCATCTTCACAATGGCCAAGGCCTCAATCTCTTGGCGCGTATGCCGGAAGTCATTGAGGGCCACCTCATAGCAGATCTCCTTCACAGCCTGGATCTTCAAGTCTGAGACAGTAACCCATCGGGAGTCTTTGCTAAGGCGTCGACGTTGAGGTATCTGATACATTTTAATAGGCTCTCGTTTCTTCCCACTGCTGGGGAGGCCACATTTTTTAACTATGGTTTGCAACTTGCTGGGGGGCAGCTTCTCTCTCAGGGAAGTGATCAGCCTCCAGCTCTCCTCACAAGACCGCTTGTCCGAATCATCCCCACTATCAGAGTCTGCATCCTTTGGAAAACAAAAATTGAGAAGTGGCCCCAAAATAACCAAAATTAAAATGGGGGAAGAAATGAAAATGCTCAACAACAAAAAGTAACTAAAAACTAAGCAAATCATTTTGCAGGGAAGGGGGGGAGAATAAAACAGAATAAATGTTGTGAAACGTCTAACTTAAGATTTCAGGCTTATGATGCTGGACTCTTTATCCTAAGGGTGCTCCAGTAGTTTCATTAAATCCAGCCACATCTAGATTTCATGGAAAATTCGACTCTAATCATCATGAAATATTCAAAGACTTTCAAATCCAGATGAAACTGTTGAAAGAACTAAAACCAAGTACCTGGTAGGAAGGTGGAAGGAACACTTTACTCATGCTAGAAAGACGTGCAAAAGTTCAATCGCACATTTTTGCCTTGGTTACTGCTGACGAGTTAATCCAGTATAAATGTATATATATTTAAAGCGATCTTTCCTTCACGGTGAGTGGACCCAACAGTCATTGCAGAATGGTCAGACGAGCAGGCAAGGTTAAGTTGAGTTAACATTGGTTAGTAAATGCTGTAAACGTGGTGCAGGAACACGCAGGTGGACAGTCCGTTCTACTAGAAAAGCAGCCAGAGAAGTGTTAGAAGGTAAAAAAAAATGGGGGGGGGGAGTCAGCAGCAGCCACTAGGGACGGGGGTTAGAAGTCATGTAAGTGCCACTACAACGGGTGAGGATACTTCAGGCTCCCGGGAGAACCTGCTACAAGCAAGAGGTCTAGCCACCACATTCCAGAAGGGTCTTTTCCATTTGCCACTGATAACATTGCTTTGAAAATGCTTATGAGGTTTAATCATCCTAAAAAGGTATTTGAAGCACTAAACCCCACACAAAGCCTGTGTTATTTTGATGCCCACAAAGGTTCATCCCATATTTTATCACCAAGCCTCTTGCACTAGTTGCTAGTTCAGCTTTTGGTTCATTGTTAACAAGCTTGCTATGTTTTTTAAAATGACATCACTCCTTAAGATTGTGAAGACTTAAGAAATGGCTTTCCTAAGTCGTTTCAAACAAGCAAAGCTTTTCATGCTGTTCTGAGAGGAATGTCCATTTATTTGAGCTAGTAGTTAAGGGTTCTTTTAACTCAGTGTGATACAACAGATGTTTTCCAGGGCCTGCTTAGACAATAAAGAATCAGAATTAGCTACCGTGCTACCAAGAAGTTCAGGGTACAGTCGTACCTTGGATCCTGAACACCCTGAAACGTTTTGGCTCTCAAATGCTGCAAACCCGGAAGTGATTGTTCCAGTTTGCGAATGCTCTTTTGGAACATTCCAGTTTGCGAATGTTCTTTTGGAACCCGGACATCCGATGGAGCTTCCTGCAGCCAATCAGAAGCCACAGTTTGGTTTTTGAAGTAGAATGGACTTCCGGAACGGATTCCGTTCAACTTCCAAGGTACGACTGTATTTTAAACACGCTACCTAGCTGATTCTTGGGTCATTCACAGATTCCCACCCACTAGGGAACCATGAGGAACATCCATCCACCCATAGCAATAACTCTACTATTAAATAATACAATCCCTTGGTTTGAAAGAAACCGTCCATCATACTGCAGTGGAAATGGAAGATACCCAAACAGAATTCACACCATATGCTAATTTCAAGGCTGTGTCCAGAAAGGGCGGGGAAAGGGGGGGTGACATCATTAGACCTGTCACCTCTGTATTTTATGGCACATACACAAAATTTGCTATTTGCTAGTATAAAGGAGGTTTGCTGATCTCGCCTATCAAATTCCATTATGAAGAGACTAAACGAATTATGTTAAGAAACCAATTCAACAAAGCTGAGGAGTGAAAAAGAGGAAGTCTCATTCCTACTACCAAATCTGAGGGTTGGCTTCAATGCAACCTTCCTACATGGAAGATTATACTGAATACATCAAAACTTAACATACCTGGATTTTTATTTTAGGAAAGCAGATAAAACTGTCCAGCCCAGCACTGATCCCCCCCCCCAAAAAAATTTCAAACATATTATGCCTTCTATGAAACATTTTAAATGCATGTTGTGATTATTCTTTAGTAGGAAACAACATTACATTGACTTTTGCTGTAAGCGAACGCTCAGAAATCCCCCGTTTGTGCTTTATCAGTTCTTTTGCAGAAGATATCCCTTTCTCATCCACATACCAGTTTAACATACTTGGAACTTTCGCCAAGGGCAGTTTTAAATGTGAACTATTACAGCCACAATACTAGATTAGGGACTCTTTCAATATTTCTATGGTGAGCTTCTATAATCCAAAGAGGGCAATGGATTGAAGGCAGGTGTATTAGGGTGAAGTAGGAAGCATCTCACTAACCTCAGCCTACCTACCTACCTCACTAACCTACTTGCCCATCTTCTGACTTATGACCAGTCAGGTGGTAGCTCTGCCTGTCACTAGTTTTGGTTCCACCCCGTTGATCTCTCAGCCTTCTGCTCTACCAGTCCTAATGGGCACCAGTCATCGCTGTTTGCCGGCTGCTATTTGGTCTGCCTTTATCTGTGAATGAAGACGGGCCAAAGCTTCCAAATCTCGAAGATTATTGTCATTTGTGTGCTATGGTACAGATGCTACACACAAACCTTAAACGGCTCCCTTTACTCTGGCTTTGGAAGGGCCAAGCTCTGCACCCTGCAGGACCTCACTGCTCCCACTGAGCTGCACGTCTGCTCCCTGGATTATCCTGTGATCCTACCTAACCCCTTCTGTGTCAGGTCAAACCCAAATCTGGAACATTTGATTAGTGACTATGGATTATTCCACTGGCCCTGTTTGATCTGCCCTCATCAGTATTAGCTCTTGCACTCTTGTCTGACTAGCTCCCCCCTGAAGTCTTCCTCTTTTGAAAGATAGGGAAACTCCAGCACCCATCAGTAACACCCAGTGACCTCCAATTCAAGGTACTGCAATGCCCTCTACATGGGGCTCCCTTTGAAAATGATCTGGAAACTTCAACAAATACAGAATGCCACTGCACACTTGTTAACAGGTCCAAGCCTTTAAAGGGCATATTTTGCCAAATCTGAAAAGGTCTGCATTGGTTACCAATTGGTTTCCAAGCCAGATTCAAAGGGCTAATAATAAATTCCAGTTGAGCAGAGCTACAAGCCTGACAAACTCAGAAGTTACCTTCTCATCTAAGCCCCCTGGAGTTCCAAGATCCAACATGAGGGTCTGCTGCAAGTGGCATCTTTCCAGGAGCTGAGAGATAGCTTTGAGTAGCAGCTTTCAGCTGTGCCTCCAGAACAGTGGAACACCCTGTCTTGAGAGCCTATATTCTTCCTTTGTCTCACTTTAGAGACTAGTGAAAACACATTTTATTCCCACCCCACTTCCTTCTTCCCACAATTGGGATATAATGTGAAGTATGCTTTTATTAGTTCTGAGTCTAAGTTGCTCTTCTGTCCACAGAAAGCCCTCCATCTGCTGCCCTCTGCACCACACATCTCACACCATTCCCAAAGATCCCCCAACTCTCAGGAGCAGTCTTGGGGAAGGTGCAGGCAGCTGCAAAGGGAAGGAGGTGGTATGAAAACTCTAGTCCATGAACACAAACTCAGTATTCAAAGTTTGTTCATGATGTAGTTTATTTGTGTCCAAGTTAATTTCCATTTCCGCCTTATTTCACTATTTATACTGTTAAAACCTTGTTTGTAATGGTCGAATGACTAGAAAAAAATTAACGAATCTGATCCACTTTATTAAAAACACTTTAAAGTATTTTTGAAAAATAGTCTTCACTTTATTAAAAAGTAAAATCAGCCCTAGGAACATTTTTGTTAGACTACAGTACAGAAATTGAGTAAATAAATTTCCAGCCAGCTACTACGGTACCTTCAGTCATAGTTTCAGATGCGGGGAAAGATCTCACTGCCTGCCACTAGACATCCAAACCAGAGATGCAGAACCTGGTGCCCCTCCAGACATTGATGGATTACAACAGGTTCCCATTTGTGATCTAAACCCCTGCTCAGGAGTATACCCAGTCAACTTGGTTTCCTGACCCATCCAAAATGGGAATATGGTTCTTTTAGAGATTCACTTTACATTGATTGGATGAAGGTGCCCAATTCCTCATTTCCTGCACCAGGATGCTAAAGTGGGAGAAGCCTGCTTGCTTTGCCCCAGAAAACCTGCTGACTTTTAGCTAAGTGTAGGTGATTTGCTAGTACCAAAAACTCTTTTGCCTTTTCCCATAACCACATGTGCATCAAACAACACCCTTGCTGGGGAGCCACACTCCATGCAAGGCAGGGGAGGAAGGTTAAAAAGCATGCAAAGTTGCAGCAACAGTTTGGGACATCGCGTGTGAAAAATCCTTGGCACGCAAATGCATTTGGAAGGCTCTCCTCAGCAGCATAGAATTAGTACTTGGTGATGATCCAAGAGAAAACTAAAGCAACCTTCCAGGGCAACCATAACAGGCAAGACCATCAAAAATGCCATTTCAGAGTTGATTGGGGGAGCGGGGCTGTAATAATGCAAAATACAAGCCTTCCTTCTGACCTATTAAGGAACCAGGATGTTGACATATTGTACCTGCTTAAGTTCAACATCTACTTGAGGATGAGATCCATGCACTTTATTGTATGCCCCCAGGCATCTGAAGCCAAAGTAGCACGTGAGAAGCAAGGGGCAGCTAGCTAACAGTGGGATGAGTCAATCTGATCACATTTCCTGGAAGTTTAGCATGTTGATATCTGCAAGGACAGCTAGGAAATAATAACACCTACCAGCCTCTGCTGCTCCAACAAGAGATCTGCTTCCTCTTTTTCCTTCTTGTACAGAATCTCCATTTCTTGAAGTCTGGGGAGAGAAGTCAGACACCTGGTCAGCCTAATACAACCTGGGACTGTGGTTGTTGTGCCTAGCCTGGACTGGGTACCTGGCACCGAGTCCTCAGAGAATGAACCAGACACCTCTCAGGTTGAGAACCTTGAGAAGGCAGGGTCCCCTGAGATCAGTGCTGAGGATACCCTTGTGGGGAAGGAGAGAAGCTCTGCTGAAGAACCCTTGTAGCTGTCACCAGAGGAGGTGTTGGAACTCCCACCCCCCACATCAATAGCCCCAACACCAAAAGGTCTGGGCCAAAAAACAACATAACATGCAGCTTGTGAGCAATGGGGTCTCCATATAAGCAATCCCTTCCATACCAGCACTTGTGGTCTAGGAGGCTAGAATACAGGGTCGTCTTAAGCATAGCTGGCGCCCTGGCGACGTGGCGCGAACTATCCCTCCGGCGCCCCCCCTCCCGTTTCCAAGCGCGGCTGCCGCGCGGGCGCCACACAGGCGGAGCAGCGCGCCCCCCCCCCCTGGCAGTCACCCAGCCTTGCCTTAGGGCCGGCTGTGCCAGAGTATGTAAGGGCTCCCAATGGAACCATCCAGTTGTTGGAAACAACAAAGGTCTCAGGTCCCTAGTCTGCCTGTCCTGCTATGGGGCATCTTGCCTGAACAACCTGTGAAATTGCCCTTGGACTCTTGCCTGACCATGCCGCTGGACCACATTTTGGACCTAGACTGATTCTCCATGCTTGACCTCGTTTGGCTCAACTGCACTGGACCTGCAACCCCACCTTCCTAGGTGAGTGTTTTGCTAAGATGCTTGTACTTCCCGAGACTGGAACCTGAGCCGCTGAGGGTACCCACTGGAGCACGGCAATAGTCAGGGTGGAGACAGCAGATGCACCCCCCACCTAAGAGCACCCATTTGCCCCACCTAAGAATTTCCTGGTGTGGGTGTGTGCAGAAACACACTCCTAGGTAGTGGGGCACTTTAAAAGGACTACGGGACCTTCAAGGGTCTTCTAAAAACATATTTTGCCAGCTGATCAGTAATATTGTGGGGAAACACAAAAACGTCTGCAGAAACCAGAATCCTGTAACAAGCTAAATATATTATGACCAGTGCTCCATTTTAGCAACAAAGAAGCATCTCTCCACAAAACAAAATGTTGTCATGAGCCACTCTGCAAAACCTTCTGAAGCACCAAACAAAGGTTAACTGAAAACTGTGAAGCCTTTTCAGAAGCAATTTCGCTTCACAGCTAACATTCCAACTAAAAAGAATTACATGTGGAAGTTGTACCAATATTAAAGTATGATGCTCTACAACAGCTAAGCAGAAGAGAACAGAAGCTATACAGCACTTCAGTAAGATGGCTGGATGGATGAATGGAAACTTGTTCAGTGTCATGCAAAATGCATTACCTTTTCTCCATCTCCTGTTTCATATCAATTCCTTGTTTCTCCAGCAATTCCCTCTGAGCAAAAGTCCAGTCTACTGGTTCTGAGGGAGTCTCTGCTGATGGAGTCTTTTCCCTTTCAGCCCGTGCTTGCTCAGGATGGTTGAAGCGGAACACGTGGTTTTTGCCCATAATAATACGATTTCCTGGACGGGCAATAAAAAGATTATGACCTAAAGGGTTTTTGTTTTTTGCTTTTTAACGAGAGTGAGCTAGCTGGGATTTGTTCAGCCATGTTATCCCCAGGCAATGAATTCTCAAGGACAGTCAAAGCCAGAAATCATAAAACCCTAACTCAAAGAAAAGGTGACAGACTTATGGGAAGAGCCCAAAGCAATGTAGTAGAGCACACGTTCTGCATTCAAAAGGTTCTCGGTTCAATCCTTGGCATCTCCTTTAAGAAGGGTCAGGGAACAGCTCACGGGAAAGACCTCTGTTGGACAGCCATTGCAAGAGAAGGCCAGGAGTAGCCAAAGTGGTACCTTCCAGATATTGCTGAACTACCACTCCCACCAGCCCCAGCTGTCATAGCCCATGGTCAGGGATGATGGGCTGCAAGTTGGAAAAGACAATATGGGGCTAGAAGGGCCAAAAGTCTCTGGATAAAACAGCTTCCTGTATTTCTTTCATGGAGCCACACAGTTTTCAAGACACTTAAAAAAAACAAAGACAGAGTAACAAATTCCAACGTCTTTACCTGAGCGCAGCTGGACAGATTGCACCACTCTCTTGCCGTTGACATAGGTTTCAGACCGTTCACCAGGTTCCAGGGTAACAATCACTAGAACAGGAATAAAGAATAGTCATATCACTGTTTTACCGATGGGAGAAATTGGAGAACCAGACCCCAGAGAAATTCTCCAAACTCCTAGGTAGGGTCTATAAAGGCATTTTAGGTGTTTACTAGGTCCGTCTAGTTAAAGCTATGGTTTTCCCAGTAGTGATGTATGGAAGTGAGAGCTGGACCATAAAGAAGGCTGATCGCCGAAGAATTGATGCTTTTGAATTATGGTGCTGGAGGAGACTCTTGAGAGTCCCATGGACTGCAAGAAGATCAAACCTATCCATTCTTAAGGAAATCAGCCCTGAGTGCTCCCTGGAAGGACAGATCGTGAAGCTGAGGCTCCAATACTTTGGCCACCTCATGAGAAGAGAAGAATCCTTGGAAAAGACCCTGATGTTGGGAAAGATTGAGGGCACTAGGAGAAGGGGACGACAGAGGACGAGATGGTTGGACAGTGTTCTCGAAGCTATGAACATGAGTTTGACCAAATTGCGGGAGGCAGTGCAAGACAGGAGTGCCTGGCGTGCTATGGTCCATGGGGTCACGAAGAGTCGGACACGACTAAACGACTAAACAACAACAATGGCTACTGTTCCTGATGGCTATGTTCTGCCTTTGTTCTCAGAGGCAGCATGCCTCAACAGAGCACTGCTGTTGTGCTCTAGTCATTTCCAAAAGGCATCCGGTTGGACAATGGGAGAGCAGGATGCTGGACAAGATGGGCCTTTAGCTTGCTCCAGCAGGGCCCTCCTTATGGTCTTGTGTTGTGGGAAGGACAGGGGAGAGAAGTCTTTCCGACAGAGAAGAATATGCATATTCCATGATTTCCACAGGAATGCCCCTTAAAATCCTTCCAAACAAGCCAGGGCAAAACCAAGGTGGAGTTTAGCTACATAATCCAGAAAAGGGCAGAGCTCAGCTAAGTCCAAAGAATATCTTGCTTGTCTATAAAGAGCCAGAAGATGGCAAGTACCAACATAAGTAATGTCATAAGGCAGAGCGATATTTAACCAATAAGCAAGCTGCTGTCTTACCATCACCATTATGGTTTCTCTCGCTCCGGAAAATACAGTGCTCCTCTTTGATGTGAGCCCCGCTGAGAACGATGTCTTGACGGCGTTCAGCATCTGCCTGGCCAACCCTGCATCCAGCAAATAAGATTGTTTAAATCCCTTATAGCTTTAAAAAATATAAACATAGGAATCTGCAATAAACAGGGAAGCTTGTGCACGTCATACACAGCTCTGTCCTCTTCCAAAACCTTGCTCCTGGTCACTTCCTCCTCCCTGCAAGCCCCTGCTGCCTCAGGTGGCTGCCTCACTCTGCCTAAGAGTAGGGCCAACCCTGTGGACCAATGACCTGATGATCATCGCGTAATTTCAGGTGGATTTCATTTTCTGGCTTAGCCTGAGATTCTCTGTTTTCAGCCATCCTCACTACCCATGGCAAAGCTGAAGCAGGTATTGCAAGGTAAGACTATGCTAATTATAATGGCAGTATCTTTCCCCACCCTGCTGCTCCACTCCAGCCTTAGGAGGAAAATGCCCAGCTAAGACAATCAGTCTGCTCTTCCAAGCTCCCCTGGCAATATTCCGCTTGGTAAAAAGCTCCTGCAACTCCAAATCTGACAATTAAACGTTAATCCCATGCATGTAAACAAGGAAATGGGTAATTAAGTACATGCTTTGTCTGACACTCAAGAGCTTAATATTACTGGATTTGCTTTGGGAGAGGAGAGAGACTCAAGGTGGCAGCCATCTGACTAAAGGCAGTGTCGCCTCTCACCTGGTTATGCCATCTTTGATGTAGTAAAGTAGGCACTCTGACATGAGGGGATCTTCGTTGAGGTTGACAAGATGAGGTGTCTAAAATGAAGAAAAGCAATTAACTTAAAGATCAGGGCCTCTCTTCCCCCCCTGTACAACTTCTTTAAAAAGGCGACGCAGCAGCTTCAAGGTCCAAATGCAACTTCAAATTACCCCCTCTCTCCTTGGGAGAAGGCAAATCATTTCTTGAACAGATGCAAACTATTTCAACACAGAAACAGAGTGATATCATAGGCAGAAATGCCTGCCAGCCTGCCAGCCAGCTATGAAACGTTAAAATGGAAGAGCTACTCCAGGCATCGCCAAACTGCGGCCCTCCAGATGTTTTGGCCTACAACTCCCATGATCCCTAGCTAACAAGACCAGTGGTCAGGGATGATGGGAATTGTAGTCCAAAACATCTGGAGGGCCAAAGTTTGGGGATGCCTGAGCTACTCAGTGGATTTATACCCCTCCCCCTTTTTTGAGCTTAAGAAGGGTTAGTAACTGACAACTACTAAAAAAAAAATCAAGCCCTGGAGAGCTTCTTCTTGGTCCACTAGCCGCCAACCCAAATTTGTCCTCCTGCTCCACTTGCCCAGAAATAGAAATTTCATGTGTGTGGAAAGAGTTAAAGAGAAATAAAGGATGAGAACGGGATGGAAAGTGAGCATATCAACATTACTTGCATTTCAAAGTGAGGTGCCTCCAAACAAATCTATTTGCTGACCACAGTCTCTCAGCCTCAGATTTTGTCAAGGGAAAACATGAGGAATTTCTACCACAGGTTACATGACAGAGAAGGTTAGACTATCTGGAAGCATTTATTCTGTGTTGTATGTGAAGAAGGGGGCACTCTTGTACCCCATGCTTCTAAGCCATAAGAGGGAAAAATCTAGGGACTTTGCTAGACGGCTAACACTCTTACTGGAACCTAAGAGAGTTGCTACCATCACTAAACCAACCTTCTTTGGTGAAAATACCCCACTGGAATCAGCAAACAAGTCACATGGCCTTGGAGTGAAAATCTAGCCAGTGGAATGCCAGCAAGCACAGACAAAAGGGAAAAACACAGAACATCAGAACAAAAACAAAACACAGAAAAATGGATATTGACACCCAGTGAACACTCTTCATAGACTCTAGGGAGCTACAACAAGCACTAAACCAACCTTCTTTGGTGAAAATAACCCATTGGAATCAGCAAGAAAGTCACATGGCCTTGGAGTGAAAATCTAGCCAGTGGAATGTCAGCAAGCACAAACAAAGAGGAAAAACACAAAATGTCAAAACAACAACAAAACAAAACACGAGACAGACAACAACAAAGACAAACACTCAAGATGCCAGTAACTCTAGTTCATTAACTAGTGTTCCAAGACTTCCACAGTTAAAATATGCCACTTTACAGCTTAAAACGAAATTATGAGAACTCTAAGGACCAGAGGGTTCAAAATGAGGAAACGTCCGACCACAAGCAACAAGAGTATCAGGATGGATGGGACAGAGAAAGGGAAGAAGGATCAGTGTCTATTTTCTAATTCCATAGGCAGAAATCTCTACTTAAGCATCTGTTTTCTACACCTGCACAAACCTGGTCAAGAGCAAATGCATCAAAAGACTCATCAAACAGAGCTGATGGCCTCTGAGGGAAGATCTACATGGAGAGAGTCCAGAAAAATAAGAGGAAATAAGAGGAAATAGAGAGCTTGAGGGGAGTGGAGCAAAAACCACAGTGAGAACTACTGCAAGGTCCAAAATTCCAGGGGCCCCTGAATAAGGAAACTTCACTGAGCTCCCTTGAAGCAGCTGAGGCAGAATGTGCAAACCAATACTTCTTCCACACCATTTCAAAGTATTTTCAGCACTTCAGAAGACTGAGAAGGGATTTGCTGATGAGACTTTGGGTACTTTGCCCATCCTGGGGCCACAGGAAAATGCCCAATTAAAACAACCTCTGGAGCCTGACCTAATAAGGACCATAGTTCAGTAGCAGAACATCTGGCATGCATGCAAAAGGTCACAGGTTCAATCCAAGGTATCTCCATGCAGAGCTGGGAAATAATCCCTTGTCTGAGACCCTGGAGAGCCACTGCCAGTGTAAACAATGCTGAGCTAGGTGGACTGATGATCTGACCTGGTATAAAGAACAGCAGCTTCCTACATTCCTATGATAAAGTTATGCATCAAACTGGCAATTGCTTCGCACAGGGTGGCCAAATATTATTTGTTTAACCTATGTGCCCTATACAAGTTTTATGAAAAGGTTCCTGAAAACCCACACATCCAGTTTCGGCAAATATGAACTTCAAGACATTCTGAAATCTACCGGTAGCACTGGTAAACTTTTGCTCAAGCTCTGCTCCAAAGGTTGGCGAAACAGTGATAAGACCTATTATTTGCTGCATCCAACCTGACTAGGAGCAGGGTTAGAAATTCTCCAGGAGCCAGGCATGTTCTGCAACTGGCACGGGTCCAACTGCAACCACGTGGTGATCTCTGGATGCCAGGCTGGCAACTGCCATCTCCATTTGGCTAGCCTCTCAAGTTTTCTTAAGCAAGTAAGCAGAATAACTTCTTTATTGCATTTATATCCCATCTTTTTCTCCAAGGAGTACATGGTTTATCACTCTCTTCAGTTAACCTATCTCAAAGGGTCATTGTAGGGATTAAGAGGCTGTGACTGTCCCAAGGTCACCCAGTGAGCTTCATGACTCAGTGGGGATACGAACCCTGATTCCCAGGTCCTAGTCTGACAGTTTAACCACTCCACCATACTGGCCTCCTACTATATTCAGTGCTTTTCCCCCAAAAAATGTTTAGGAGTACTTTCATTTTGACTCAAGAAAAATCACCATTTTATAGTTCAAATCGGGGGAAATACAGTAAATGGACAAAAGTACAAAGATTCAGAAAAATTTTAGGGGTATGCATACCCCTGTGTCCCCCCAGAAAAAATGCACTGACTATATTAAGTAGGTAAATATGGGGAAAGCTAAATGTCACTTAAAGAAGGATCTGAAATATTTTCCTTGAGGCTTGAATGTGTTTTATTCTGGATTGTTTTATTTGATGTTTTCATGTGGTGCTGTGGTCTAACCACAGAGCCTAGGGCTTGCCGATCAGAAGGTTGGCAGTTTGAATCCCTGAGACAGGGTGAGCTCCTGTTGTTCGGTCCCAGGCTCCTGCCCACCTAGCAGTTCAAAAGCACGTCAAGTGCAAGTAGATAAATAGGTACTGCTCTGGCGGGAAGGTAAACGGCGTTTCCGTGCACTGCTTTTTGTTTGCCAGAAGCGGCTTAGTCATGCTAGCCACATGACCTCGAAGCTGTCTGTGGACAAAACGCCGGCTCCCTCGGCCTGTAGATTGAGATGAGCGTGCAACCCCAGAGTTGTCCATGACTGGACCTAACGGTCAGGGGTACCTTTACCTTTTAAACCACTTTGACATTTTTTCTTTAAAATAAAAAAATGAAATTAATAATATTAATAGTAATAGCAATAATGATAATTGGTAATAATCTCAAGGGGGGAGGGATATGGTACCTAGAAATTCTATTGTGGCAACCGTAACCCAGGTTTAAGGTGCCATTTGGCGTTTGGCTTATATATCTGAGTTTCTAACACTGGTTAGGAGCCAAAATCCATTCTAAAAAGCCCAGCAATGGGCAGCCTTCACAAAACAACTCAACAGCACAGATGTACCTTTTTAGGTGAGAAAACACCAAGGGTTCCTCCGTCTTCTCGAATGGCGACTCCCATCTCAGCCAGCAAAGCCTCTCTATGAAGGAGAGAAAAGAGATATCACTGAAATACATTTATAATTCAAGCTTCAAAACATGGAGGGAATTAGAGGAGCTCATGATCACAAAATACAAGGTCAATAATCATGACATACAGTTGTGATGGGACATATTTATTTCGGTACTTTCTGTAGTGGCTGGCGGTGGCTTTCCAGGATTTTTCGCAGGAGATGCTTTCAGCCCTGTCTGGAGATGTCAGGGAGTGAACCTGGTACCTTCGGCATGCAAAGCATCTGCTCTGCTACTGACCTACAACCTTCCCTCTGGCAGATTCACTTACTGAAGGGCCGTAGTTTGATGACAGTGCATTCCAATTTGTGCAACAAGGAAATTTTTGACCCAAGGTCTCCTCCAACCCTAGGATAACCTAAACAGGCAAAGCTGTATTAAGATTTAGGGCAATGGTGGGGAACCTGTGGCATTCTGAATATTGCTGTAGCTCCCATCTGCTCCAGCAGGGATTACAGTTCAGGGATGATGGGAGTGGAGGTCCAACAATGTCTGTAGGGCCAAAAGTACACACACAAACACCCCTGGTTTAGAGCCAGTTATTTTTACTATGGCAAAACCATCTGGAAATCCATCATTCTCTGCATGTCTCTATGCTACACTCTCTCTAGCTCTCCGGACAGATTTCCCATTTCTAGTTGTGACATTTGAACCTTCTCTCCTCCACGGTTAACTGTCTTTTTAGTCTCCCTTTCTTTGCTTCCTCCCTCATGCTCTTTTATCTCCTCCTGTTGTTTCAGGCACTTTGATCATGTAACTCCTCACCCCATTTCCTACAATATGGTGGGTTAGGGTTAGACATACTTTTGAGGGTTTTTTATTAGAATCTCATGCTTCAACAAAAGCCCAGCGCAAAGTAGCAGTGTGAAGGGTGGAAGCAGACAACTCTCAAGTAGGTAAGGACCAGGGTGCCTGCTCAGCTCAGGAAATGGTTCCTTGGGCCAGAGCTGAGCTCAAAGTCATTTCACATCAAAATACACTCCTGATGCCTGTCACATAAACAGCTTCATTTGTTAATGAATTTAAGGCATAAAATCAAACACGCACAATGTTGAGGTTGCTATAGTTAAAAACAACCATAAATCCTTGGCTAATCTACTCCAAACCACCCAAAGATCCTCAATAGATCCTGATCTATCATTCTTCTACCCCTGTCTCACACAATATGCCTCACACCACCCTCTCACATGCTGTACACCAAGCCTGTTAATATCTCTCAAATCCTTCAGCAACAAAGCCATTCCTGCAGAACTCTGGTCTTAACCTGGTCCGTTAGGTCCTTTCCTGCGACTATTCCTCCACTGCTTTTTAGTAAAAGTCCTCTCCCTTTCCTACTGTTGGAAGCTAGATAGCCGATGAGGTTTAGCTGCAATCCTGCCCTCATATGGCTTAAGATCCTTTAAGCAAACATAGATTGTGGTTTTATGTATGTGCGAACCTCTCCATCCTAATCGCCTCTGTCTTCCGCAGTTTCTCCTCCCACGTCTCATTCAGTTCTGCAATGATCTTCTCAGATTCCTGCAAAAAAGTCCAACAGAAAATTAGAGGTATGTTCAAGGAAGCTACATCTAAATACCCATTTCTCACTAGCCTACTTGATGAAAGAAGTTTTTACATTTAGCTGAATCAAAAAATGAAACAGAAGCATAAAAATGAACGATATGAAGATAGTGAGCAGCAAATACAGTGATCAACTTGCAGTCCGGAGTCTTGGGTCAAATCCGCCATCTAATGAAGGATGAATTAGGCCTTAGAGCACCTTTACAAGATATGTTTTGTATGCCACCTAGAGAATGTTACAGATGGGTGGCCATAAAAATTTAATAGGAAATACTGCTTATGAGGCTGGCAAATTTTAAGAGCACCTGACCATGCTACCAAATCTGCTTGTGTTAGAAATCCTGAGAGGTCTGATACAACAGAACTTGCTAAGAAGGTGCCAAATTTGCAGAAATATCATCTGATACAACAGAATTTTTCAAGTAAGTGCTACGTTTGCAGGAATCTCAGCTTATCATGGAATGGACCACTCCCTGGTTCTTCCCCAGGCACAGATGCACACACATGTGCATGTACAGAAGTACAAATATGCTTTCACAAAGGAACCTGATTTGCATGTCACGATAAGCCAAGCCATGGTCTAGTATGAACATGCAAAATCCAGGAGAGCCAACCATGGTCACTACCCCATACCCTGGTCATTTTGCTGCTGTGTCCACTATTTAGCTTAATGCTGTTGATGCTTGACTCCTCTCTCCAGTAGCCAAATGGTGCCAATATCTTCAAGAACCCATAAGGCAGGGATTAGAAACATCAGGTGTGAGGGCCAAATGTGGCCCTCCCCAGCCTCACTACCCAGCCTTCAGTAGTCTGCCCAAGCCATGTACTGCTCTGTGCCCGCTTAACTGATAATGCCTCTGACCTGCTTGGATGGAGAGACGTGTGTGGAATGTGCATATAGAAACCTGCCTTTTTTGCACAATAGAAATGGAGCCTGTTGTACAGATGTAGGGGTCATATCCTTTGCTCCTCCCACTTTTTCCTCTGGCCTTGCCCGCTACTGGCATATGGTCCCCAGGAAGTAACACAGAAGGAAATGTGTCATTCTGGCTGGGTGACAAGTTCCCCACCATAAGGCATGGTGGAATCCAAACCATCTAAGAGCCTTCAAGGAACACCATGCAGGTCCAACACCAACATTACTCCACAATTCTGATTTCCACCCCCCGTCAACAGCAAGTTTGGCAACTTGTGCACAAATGATAGTTTGTTCCCACAGCAACTGGTGGGAGGGGAGGGAATGTTTCTCCCACTCTCATTCCCCTTTGGAAAAGACAAATATCAGGGCTGTTTTTCTGCTGTGGAAGCTTACTCTAAGAGCCAAGAAAACAGAGGAAGAAATAAAAAAGGCCGGGAGGGGGGAGTGTTTATGTGAAAAGGGAGAGGCTGGAGTCCTTTGTAACAGGAAACACACTCTTATTTATCGATACCCCAGTGGGGCTAGAGATGATCTGCTCATTTCCACATCTCTATTTGCTTGTCATTTTGAAGTTCATGATGCCCTCAGTCATTAACTTGTCAGAAGATGCTGCCTTGCCAACTGCTTCCATTCTCCTGTTCCCCTTCAAAATGCCGGAGATGTTGCCTTGAATGCTGATGAACGGGGAAGACTCACAGGCAGGCTAGCCCAGACATTAAGCTATGGGGGGGGGGTATATGTTTGAATCACCACTTTATGACAGAGCGCCAGGCAAATGCAGAGACAGCACTGTTATCTCCATGTCAACGGCATTTTTGTAAAAAGCACAATGTGCGTGCTAGTCCATCCAAATTGCCCTGGCAGCTTTTCAAATATGGGAAGAGGAAAAGAAGAAGGAAAAAAGGAGGAGGGGCAGGCAGCATTTAAATTCACAACATTAACCCGCCTGCTGCTTCACATGCCCAACCGTGGGGGAGGAGAGGGAGGCTTTGGTAAAAGCCGAAAGATTGCTGCTGTGCTCTTTTGATTCTGTTCCATAGACAAAAGCCTCCATTGTCCATGTATGGGGGGTGGGGGCAAGCATTCTGTGAGCACTTCACATTTGTAATCTCTGGGGTCCAGGTCTTGGTTCTCCGTCTTCCAATGTGATCCTTCCAGGAAAGACTGAATTATTATTGCTGAAATAAACTCTTCATTTTCCTCAGCTCAACTGAACATGGAAAGATGTTTGTAAGTCTGCCACTCAACCAGTGGCTTTACATGCTGGTATCCTTATTTTATAGGAAGGCAAGCAAGAACATCCCAATAAAAGGCCAGGGATTTCAACCTTCATCTCACACAGGCAAAAAAATAAAAATGCTTAAGGAGGCATCTGCATTGCAGGCGTTGGGCTAGATGGCCTTTGGGGTTTCCAACTCTACAATTCTATGATCATTGCCATAAAAATTTAATCTCAACCAATGGATGCACATACAGTGGTACCTCGGGTTAAGAACTTAATTCGTTCCAGAGGTCTGTTCTTAACCTGAAACGGTTCTTAACCTGAGGCGTGCTTTCGCTAATGGGGCCTCCTGCTGCCGCTGGCGTGCGATATCCGTTCTTATCCTGGGGCAATGTTCTTAACCTGGAGCAACCACTTCCTGGTTAGCGGAGTTTGTAATCCAAAGCGTCTGTAACACGAAGCATCTGTAACCCAAGGTACCACTGTATTGGGGAAGGGCCGTAGCTCAGATGTAGAGCATCTGCCTTGCACACAGAAGGTCCCAGGTTCAATCCTCAATGGCATCTCCAGGTCGGGCTGGGGAAAGACCCTTGTCTGAAACCCTCGAAAGCCTCTGCCAGTCAGTGTAGACAATACTAAGCGGGATGGACCAATGGTCTGACTCAGTACAAGGCAGCTTCCTATGTTCCACAGGACATTCCCAATCCCTACTGCAGTTCTGACATCGGTGCTCATGGCTAACTTTGTCCGGGCATTTAAAAACTGTCCCATATATCATGCTGGTTGAATTGGTTTTCAGTTCTGGCATTTTGGTCACACTCTCTCTCACTGGGTGCCATATTGTTAGCCTGACAAAGAAGCAGCACTGAGGCCTTCTGGAAACAGGGTCTCTGCATGGTCCAAGAGTACAATCGGAAGGTATAGGAAGCCACAAATTTGAGCAGATCTGGATCTGCCCTGTCCCTGGATGGGAGGACCTCTTTGGAAACTGACATCCATCCTCTCAAAAGTCACGATGGAAGGAAAGCAGGATACAACAATGCAACATTGCACAGCCCAAGCTTAGCAAGTTGGCTCCATTCAGAATTTATGGCTTGTTAAGAGACACTTTAGATCAGGCATAGACAACCTTGGCTCTCCAGATGTTTTGGAACTACAACTCCCATGATCCCTAGCTAACAGGGCCAATGGTCAGGGATCATGGGAGTTGTAGTTCCAAAACATCTGGAGAGCCAAGGTTGCCTATGCCTGCTTTTGATGATCAAGGAATTTCCATACAAATTTGCTTTAGAGATGAATGGATTTTAAGCATCCATAAGAAACTAAATGTTAAGAGATCCATCTAGCCCAGCATCCCATTACCAAGCATAGTAGCTAACTGGATGCCTCCAGGAAATCCAAAAGGAGTCACTATCTCTCTCCAGTGTTTGCTCCCCAGTAATTGCTATTCAGTGACACACTGCCATCAGATCTACAAGTCACATAGATTAACCACGGACAGCCTTATTTTCCCGTGCATTGAAAGATACCCAGCCAGTGGGGATCATGACATCTTGTGGCCACTATTGCCATTAATTTGTTAAGTATTGTGCCATGGACTTTCCTTTGCCCACCCCATATCTCCTGCCAATTGGTCAATTTCATTGG
Source organism: Zootoca vivipara (assembly GCF_965207765.1). Taxonomy (NCBI): domain Eukaryota; kingdom Metazoa; phylum Chordata; class Lepidosauria; order Squamata; family Lacertidae; genus Zootoca; species Zootoca vivipara. The sequence goes on from NC_142589.1 coordinate 12,994,801, forward strand.
ATGACCCTGAGTTTTACTATGGTGTGGTGGGGAGGAAAAAAAATATCTCTTTATCCACTACTCTCCCCCCGGCACTTCTACTTGAATTCCATGACTTGGCTCCTCAGTTTTAGTTGTATGATTTTGAAATAGCCTGCACCGATTTCAAATCTTCCCAACCATCAGATGGCTGTTGCATTAGCATTTACCAAAAGGAATGAGTTCACCTTGCAAGTCCCACTAATGTATTTGTTTTGCTGTCTTTGGAAATATGCAAACTACACCCAGGAATGTTTTTGGATACAAAGTGAGATCCCAACAATGTCCTGCAAGCAGTAGCAAGTATTTAGTCAATGATAAAAAGCAATCATTTAAACCACTCTTGCCAAACCCACAGCTGTGTGTACGCTTAAAAGGGGGGTTTCTATTAGTTCAGAGAAGTTAATTATTCAGGGCAGTGTGGAGTTTGCAATTTTATTAAATTGTTGTTCTGCCCCCTTCCTAGGAGCTCAAGGCAGCAGAGATGGTTGTATCTCCCATTCACTCCACATCACAACAATCCTGCAAGGTAGGTTAGGCTCAAAGATGAGAGTGGCTCACCAGAAAAGGCGACTAGGGCTTCCTCAACAGCACTCTAACCAAATGGAAGTTCTGGCAAAGAACTTAATCAATTAATATATAAGCAACTATGCTAATAAGTAAGTCTGAGTATCCTAGCATACATCACAGAATTCATTCTGCATTTGAAAAGGGAGGAGTGAGTGGATCTTCCTGCTAATGAATGTTCTGCTTAGCTCCTGTCCTCTCCAAGCTACTGAGATTTCACTAGCACTGACAAAGTATCTCTCAAGTTTTAAGAAGCAAGGAATTGAGGTCCCCTCTCCCCACAATGAAAGCTCATTCTTCTTCCAGGCCTGTGCTCTGGTTTTGTGTTGGAAGGCTACGTGTCATAGCCTTCCATGTTGTGTTGGAACTCCATGTCATTAACTGAGCACAGAACCAAACAGGCACCACCCCAAATGTATAGATCAAACACATGGCAAATACTGAAGTAAGGAGAATGGCTACAGTGGAACTTCCCCATCACTCAGAAACGAGGGTGTCCTTTGCTCTGGATGACTGAGACTGATACTTCTGGGGTCCTGATGCTTACCTACAAGAAAGGAATATGATGAGGAAGGATATGTCCGTACCTTCAAACGTTCAATGGCTTCCTCTCCTCCAGGCGTAGACATGATCCGTTCTTGGATACTGGAGACTGACGTTAAGCCCACCTGGCTGCTGAGAGAGCAGGAAGATGGGGATGCAGTGAGGGAGCCCATGGATGCTGTGGAAAAATGGCCAGGACGTTGATTCTCTGATGCTAGCAAGTATCTGTGTTTATTGTTCTGAAAATCTTTCAGATCTGAGAGAGAGAAGGGAGGGAGGGAGGCAACAGACAGGAGGGGAGGCAGAAATACAGGGATGGAGAGAGGAGAGGCCAAGGAGAGAAGAGCAGAAAAAGGAAGGTAGGGAGGAAAAACAGGAAGGAGATACCCGTATAAGAAAGGTAGCACACAAGCAGCAACAGAGACAGGTTTAATAGGACTAGATGGCAGTTATGAAACAGAGGTCCTTCCAAGAAGCTTTGCCTGTTTGTTACACTCATTTGGCATGGCCCTGAATCAGGTGCTTCCTCACTTGATGGGTGGTTGGAATCCATGAGGGGTAGGGTCTTTTTCGAGAGTGACACCCCAGTTGGGACTGTTCTTATGAGGCGTGCACCTGCTCTTTAAGAGCTAATCATCCCTCACCACTAGCAATGCCAGCCTAGCAAGATGGACCAATGGATCTGATTCAGTGTAAGGTGGCTTCCTGTGTTCCTATGGGCTAGATGGGCCAATGGCAGCTTCATATGCTGGTCCCTCCACTAATGACCAGACCATGCTGTGACATAGGGACTTGCATGCATCTTTGGATAGGATGGGTTTAAGGAAGGAAGAACTCATGTTTGGGCACTTCCTCCTTCTTCAGCCTATGCTTAACAGGTCAAATATGTACAGAGTACAACAAATAAGTTGTGTTTTTTAAATAAGATGTGGGGTGAGTTTTAATTTGGTTTGAAAACTGCCATCTATAAATACGGAAAAGAGCAGGGAGGGTGCAAAGAGAGGAAAGATTCAGGAACAAGAGAGCTGCCAGGATTCGGCAAGCGGGCAGGGCAAAGATGGAGCTGACCAGACCTCCTGTGGAATAACTCATGCATTCACAGCAGAGCAGGAGCAGGGACAACAGGGAGGAGACAGGAGTTGCACTTGCTGCGACTGCTGCACAGTTTGCACAGAGCATCATCACACCCTTGCGCCATGCATGGTTCTCCCTCCATGATGCTGCAGCTGCTGGTGCTCAAGGCAGAGTTAAAAGCCGACAAGCTGGAAGCAGCATCAATTTTTTTAAAAAATAATAATTAAAAGAGAGAGCGAGAGAAAAAATGCCGCAAAGCAAGAGCCACTCTGAAAAAATTTACACTGCCAAGTATCAGAGTTCAAGGAAATTCCAGACAGACCCCTCTCATCCATCATGTTATTTGCTTCACTTAGGAATGGCAGGAGTAATGGGCAAGGCTGCAACTCAGACGAGAGTATCTGATACATATGTGTGTTTGTGAGTGTGTGTGCTTGTATGTGTAAGTATGTGTACACACACACACAAACAAACACAACATCCTAGTCTTCTGATTGTCAATTGTTTAAAATGATGATAATAATAATAATAATAATAATAATAATAATAATAATAATAATAATAAATTTGTACCCCACACATCTGACTGGGTTGCCCCAGCCACTCTGGGCGGCTTCCAGCACATATAAAAACAAAATAAAACATTAAACCTTAAAAAGCTTTGCTATACAGGGCTGCAATCAAATGTTTCCTAAATGTTATATAATTACTCATCTCCTTAACATTTGATGGGAGGGCATTCCACAGGGTGGGCGCCACTACCAAGAAGGCCTTCTGTCTGGTTCCATGTAGCTTCCCTTCTCGCAGTGTAGAAACTACCATAAGACCCTCAGTGCTGGATCTCAGAGTATTTTTATATTGCTATAACCTGTCCTGGGACCTCTGTTGAAGGGTGGGTAAAAAAAAACAACCCTCTAATAATAGTCTATATTGGGGGGGGAGTTTGTCTGTCCGTCTAGCTCAGGCATCCCCAAACTTCAGCCCTCCAGATGTTTTGGCCTACAACTCCCATGATCCCTAGCTAACAGGACCAGTGGTTGGGGAAGATGGGAATTGTAGTCCAAAACATCTGGAGGGCCGAAGTTTGGGGATGCCTGGTCTAGCTTTTCTTTATGTTTCCGGCACATCTCAAGATATCATAACCAATTTTTGCATGATGATTTTGCATGATGATGAGATCATGGTTGTGTCTACGTTTGGACACAATTGAATGCCCTTTTGAATGAAGATATTAGACAGATAAGGGACCCAGGTGGCGCTGTGGTTAAACCACTGAGCCTAGGGCTTGCTGATCAGAAGGTCAGCGGTTCGAATCCCTGTGACGGGGTGAGCTCCCGTTGCTTGGTCCCAGCTCCTGCCCACCTAGCAGTTCGAAAGCATGTCAAAATGCAAGTAGATAATTAGGAACCGCTACAGCGGGAAGGTAAACGGCGTTTCCATGTGCTGCTCTGGTTTGCCAGAAGCGGCTTTGTCATGCTGGCCACATGACCTGGAAGCTATACGCCGGCTCCCTCGGCCAATAATGCGAGATGAGCGCGCAACCCCAGAGTCGGTCACGACTGGACCTAATGGTCAGGGGTCCCTTTACCTTTTACCTTTTTATTAGACAGATATCAGAGAGTACTGATTAATTAGTATTATAACAAGGGCTTTTTTCAGCCAGAACTAACCGGAACTTAGTTCCAGCACATCTCAGGTGGGCTCCATTGCCATTGTAAGAGAACAAGGGAGGCGCTCATGAGTTCCAGCACCTCTTTTTCTAGAAAAATAGCACTGATTATATCCAATGTTAGTTCTACTCAGAACAGACCCCTGAAGTTCATGGACACAACTAACTTAGGTTTGCAATCACCCTGTAATCTTTGAATGAAGGGTGGTATAAAAATGTACTAAGTAGTAGTAGTAGTAGTAATAATAATAATAATAATAATAATAATACAACCCTAAATAAAGAAATACTATTTGGGCTAAGCCACCAGTGCTCCCCATTTCTAAGGGAATTTAAAAAACCCATCACACTGGTGGAATCAACTCAAGTCACCTCAACTGCACCTTTTGCATGGTGGTTTGAATCCAACTCAGGACTAGGCCTACTTAAATCAATAGATACGGTATGCCTAACTTCAGTCATATGAGTACGTTTGGCACTGGATATAGCCCTCTATCTGAGATTAAGAGAGATGGCATCTTAATGTTTGCCCTTGCATTTCCAGGAAAATCCAATTCAAATTCCCACGTATATTTGAAAGTTATAAAACAAGGAAAGGTTTTCTTTCCCTAAGAAATATAAGACAGTAAGGAAAGAAGAGCTGCCTTAATGAATCATATTCGTTATATATCCCGTTACCTCATTATCATTGGGTATGGTTCTATTTTTAAATGTGAGAAATATCTTTTCATGGGGATTGGGATGGGGCGGGGGAGAGGAACACTTTGGGGGGCGGGGCGGTCCTGAATGAAAATAAACTGAACGGTGCCAATTCCAGCCCTTTTCAGCTGGCAGTGCATTTACAGTTTAAAATGGAATTTAAAAGAATTCAATATTTGTTCATGTTTTCTTTTTAACAAACCAAAACAAAATGCCACCATCTTTCTTCATTTGTTGCCATAAGTTGCATACTTTTGTCAAAGTCATGGTCTCAAATCCTGTTAATTCAAACCCACTCTAGCGCTACACTGTTATCACTCCTTAAAATACAAGCTTTGAGTTTGCGCTCTGCCCTAAAGCAGCCTGAAAAATGGAAGTGGTTGGCAAGTGGCCGGGTTCCATGGAAAGAGATTGGGTTCCGTGCTGCTAATGTTGGTTTTAAAAAGGTTCTGCCTGGGATTTCCTTGCGAGGAACAGCATGTAAAGCTTGCTTGAAAGCTGGCCCAGCAAAAGCCAAAAAAGGTTAGAAAGGTTACTAATTCCACAGTACACACATTTGCCTCCACTGCCAGAGAAATCGTCCAATGCATCAACTGGAGGTAGGAAGTTTAGAAGGGAAGATACAAGAAGGGTAAAATATCTAGGATTAATAGTTGACACAGGAAAGGGAAGAAAAGCCCAGGCACTGGATACAAAGAAAATATCAGATTCTCAAATAGAACACAATCAATTTACCTAGTTTTGTAACAATCAGGGAAAGGGGGGGGGGATCTCAACAAATCTAAAGCTGTTTGTTTCACAGCTTTTTCTTCTTTCATCCATTCATTTCAAGGCAAAGGCATACAATGCATACAGATTGTGCCCTCGTTAAGCCTGATTAAGTCAGAAATGTCTCTTGGAGACAAATAAGCACCCACAACCCAAAAGGCCAAAGCTCAACATCAATTCTTAAAGTCAGAGTTACTTCAAATGCATTCACAAATACAATGATCTCTTATTTTAAGTTTCCTTCCTCCCCCCTCAACCCCCTCGAGAGAAATAAGTAGACATTTTTTACAAATGCCCTGCCACCCACATTGTAAAAAACAGTCATCCTTAGCCAAACAGAGACCAAATTCTTACATTCCTGGTGCTGTGTGTGGTTGCCAAATCCCATTGCTGAATGTCCATGGCAACCTCTGAGCAGTGAAAAGAAACGACAAGATCATGTTAAGCAGGAGCGATTCATGTTCTGGGATGGAACCACTCTCTCAACACTGATGGGAATATTGGGAGGGTGGTTCCATCCCAGATCATGAAGTGCTCCCCACCACATGGTGGGGAGTACAGCCCCTTCCTCAGTAGATTCACTGAAATTAACGGACTACGGTCAACTAATTTCAATGGGACTACTGCCTGTGGGACTTGGTTGGATACAGACCAATGTTTCCTTATATTGATCTGCTTGATTTCTTTTCTATTGTTTTCATTTTTTGCCATTTGCACACCACCCGATGTATTCATATGATGGTGTAGTATACAAATTGAACAAATAAGTAAACAAATAAATAAATAAATAAATAAATAAATGATTATTTTCATTGTGGCCAGGATGTGGGGAATGCCAACCTCACTATGTTGTGAGGTGGATAAAAAGCTCTTGAAGATTGTTTCTTGAGGGTGGGAAGTGTTTCAACATTTTCACCATGTAACAATGGAAAAGGCATTCCCAGAAACGCAATCCTCTGCAGCTCTTTTGTCTTTCCAAGCAAGAGACAAGAGTTGTTTCGCTTGCATACACCGTCTACTGGATAAGTTGCTGCTAGCTGTTATGGCTGTGTGCTTCCAGGAGGTCATGTGCCTCTGAATTCCAGCTGCTGGGAACCACAAGTGAGGAGAGCACTGTTGCACTCAGGTCATGTTTGCAAGCCTTCCAGAGACTAGGCCATTGACCTGATCCAGCAGACCTCTTCTTAAGTTCTTACTTCATTGGAGGGTTTTTGTTTGTTTGTTTTTTACATTACTGTGCTCTGTGGGTAGGCAGTGAGGAATCAGATATCCAATAAAGGGGTTTTAAAACCAGGTTGCTTGTTCTGTGCCAAAATCATCCGTAGGTAGCCGTAGGAGCTTAGCTGCTCCAACCTCTCAGCCAAAACTTAGGGCAAAGAAAATGGAATCTGAATTGCTTTGTTTTGGCAGGGGCCCTGAAATGGAAGGCAATCAGAGTGGAAACTGACAGCCTGAAGACACTGTTGGGATGGAGAGCTGGAAGGCAAGTGAGGTGGTCGATGGAAAAAATGACTGCAGCTGGCCCAGCTTTAGCTCACTTCCTGCAGTGGGACCCATTTTCTGGGAGCCCCCGCATTCACCGTTAACGGGTAGGAAAATATGTATAAACTTTCCAGAAAGATGGAAGACTATACAGAACACCACTCAGCAAAACTGTTGGCCTCACTGCTAGCCTGGAAAGGCTCCACACAGAATTCGAATTTGAAGCAAATGCCGCTGATGAAGTTGAGATTGTGGGGTTGCCAAATCCATGAACTTGGTTCCATTCTTCCCCCGATGTGCTCCTCAGTCTTTCAAATCCACCGAAGTGCCTGGATTTCCCAGCCTGCCACCCCCAGCTCTGAAGCCGAGTAAGAGGGTTATCTCCCACAGCAAGACCCGGAGCTTGAATCTGTATAATCCACTTACTGTCAATAATGTCTCCGAGCCCTTGAGCACGGAGGAGGTCCTTGAGCCGTGTCACTTCCTCCTTCAACTCCCTCACCAGCTTGGCGTTGGGATCCTCGTTGATAACAGCATTGCATTTGATCTGCTTTGCCCGATCAGCGTATCTGGAAAGACAGGTGTAGGGTCAGTTCATTTTAAAAAACACACACACACACACACACACACACACACACACACACCACCACCACCACAACTCTGCCACATTTCTAAAGGTCAAATCTGAGCAATGTGCAAGAGCCTTGGCTGATACCACTTTCTATGACACAGTTATTCCCCTTTGGGGAAGGGCAGCAGCTCAGTGGTCTCAGGTTCAATCCCTGGCATCTCTGGGTAGGGCTGGAAATGTCCCATACCTGAAATCCTAAAGACCTGCCGTCAGTCAGTGTAGACAATCCTAAACTAGATGAACCAATGGCAACTTCCTATTCATGGCTCAATTCCTCTCACTGCATGCAATTTTTAGGGAGTTTAAGCAGAGTCTTCATATGATTCTGCTGCACTTCGTTACACTACCAAAACTAACTAAGATGAGTAGAATAAAAGAGACCAGAATCAACCTCCATTTCACATTTGCATGCTACAAACAAGGGAACTAGATGGGCAAGCAGCAGACCTGCCCCCGTTTTGACACCACGTTCAATACCTTAAAGTGCTTAGTGTTTCATCGTAGTTTATGTCTGCCGGGCTCAGAGCAGCCACCATGGCCGTTCTTGAGTTGCCACCTATGAAGCAGAAAAGGGTATCCAATTAAACAGGACCTGTCAAAGTTGACTGCTAACAGCACTAATGACAGACTGAATCACAAATCCAGGTTCCACAGCCAAGGCATTGGAAGGTCAACAAGAAATTAAACTGGCTCTTTTAAATGCTTTTATTTCCTCAATATACAAAGCATATATATAAGTGGGGAAATTATATTTTAGGGTTGTATCCAACCTAGCTCTACTAATAGCAGACCCACTGAAGTTCATGGACCTAAATTAGTCATATCCATTAATTTCAGTGGGTCTACTCTGAGTAGGACTAGTATTAGATATAATCCTAAATATAACCTTCAGGTATCTTTTTCCCCTCAGAACAATGAAGACAGGAAGTCTTGTATCATTGCAAAGAGAAATAAATTCACAAGGACATAAGCTTTCATGGAATAGTGTCCACTTCATTAGATGCAGCCACAGTGTACAATATTGAACCTCGGAAATACCACAGAGGTGGGGATACTGTGGCTCTCCGCATGAAGCTGGACTCCAACTCGCATTCATCCCAGCCAGTATGGCCAATGATGAGGAATGATGGGGGGTGTACTGCAGTAACACCTGGGAAGGGCACACAAGGCCCCCCCTATGCCTAGTCTGAAGGCTCTTGGGAACTAGAAGCACCATCCAGAAAGGAGGCTCCCTGCTGTATCTCTGCATGGAAGCTGTGGCCCTCCAGATGTTTGTTGGACTCCAATTCCTATCAATCCCAGCCAGCACAGCCAACTGTCAAAGGTAACACTGGGAGTTGTAGTCTAGCAATATCTGGTGGGCCAAAGATTCCCCACCCCAAAATACCAAGTGTAAAACAATGAAAGGTAATTAGTAATTAGCAGGGAACTAATAAAAGGTGGGGAAATTAGGTCAACATACCCAGGTTTTCCCGAAGCAGCCACGTCAGCACAGAATCCCTATATGGAATAAAATCAGTCTTCTTTTTCTTCTTACTCTGCAAGAGGACATTAGCATTTAAAAGCTAGTTGCCACACACACAAAAAAGGAAGTCTCCACAAAGTTGTGTGCACACGTTTTCCTGAAACTTTCAAGAAGCAACATCTGAAGGCATGTTTTTGCCAAGAAAATCTCAAAGTGAAACAAAAGCTTCAGGAAGCAAGTGCATACTAGAGTTAAAGCTACAATGTTTTAGTCAATTGATTAGACTAAACAGATCTTAAAAACTATCATTAAACAATTAGGCAGAAGAGTTTTACAGGGAGGGTTGAATGCTTCTAAGAAAGCAACTGCTGAAATTAATGTGTGTGTGTTTTTAATATACTAACAGTTGTCAAGGTGGGCAGCTAAAATGCTACATACCATCTTACCCAAGTTACAAAGACGTCTAAAAGTGGGTGGGGGGACAAAGCAAGGAGAGGATTCAGGGCTGGGATCTCATGAACTACTTTAATCCTGCCTGAGTGCTTTAGCACACCCAGAGGGATTTTAAATTTCTCATTCTTCAAGCAGCATTCCCCCTTGCTGTGTAGCAAAGAGATTTCAAAAGAGCCCTCCATTTCAAAACATGGCTTGTCTTGTAGTACATTGGGCTCCTGTCATGGAAGCATAAGCCTAGAAATTTGCACATGTGCATGAACAAGCCCTGCCAGTCTTTGGATCGCGACCAGGACGTTTCAAGTTGAAGCAGGTGTGACCAACTGGCAGCCGATAGGCCCCATCAAGCCCCACAACAAAAATTCTCACTACAAAACATTTCCCCATTCTTTTGTACACACAGAAAATGCTTTTGTATTGCAACACAAAGAGGGGTACATCCAATGCTGAGCAGACCCATTGAAATGAATTCACATGGCAAACTTGGGTCCATACATTTCAATGAGTTTGCCCTGAGTAAAACTTAGTTTGATGCAACCCAAAGATTCCACACATACTTGTATTATTATTTTCTGGCTTTGCCTGAAATCACATATGCCAGGCATCTCCAAACTGCGGCCCTCCAGATATTTTGGCCTAAAACTCCCTTGATCCCTAGCTAACAGGACCAGTGGTCGGGGAAGATGGGAATTGTAGTCCAAAACATTTGGAGGGCCGAAGTTTGGGGGTGCCTGACATATGCTATAAGAGTGAAGCACCTGTTAGCAATCACCATTACTACAGAACCTGACTGATCAACAAATGGCCCCCCTGGGCACTTTCTGAAGATAACATCTTCTGCTCTACTAAGAGAACAGAAAGTTGTCCACCCATTGGGTTAAATTGACTGTGCAGATGAAATAATTGCAGACAGGATAGAAAACTAAGAAGCTAAATATAGCAATATGTGTACCAACATTGTAAGTTGTATATTTTATCCTCAAATGAAGGGCGAAATAGAAATTAAATAAATAATAAATAGGTAAATAAAATAAAAGTTCGTTAAATTCAGAGAGAAAGGTTAGGCTAGAATCCTTCGAATTGACAAACTGGGCTTCTACATGCAATGTGTTTTTGCTTTCTAAAAAAAAGGGGGGGCGCTCAATTACACTCCAAAGTGGTACAACCCAGATATAAGTTGACCACCTCAGTAAAAAACAAAGTTAATCCAAAGAGACTCTGGAAATTTCCACAACTCTCTGCAAGCTTGAAGCCAGACACATTTGGAGTACAACACTAAGATTAGATCAACGGTATCCTGTTTTATTTAGAAATTAATTTTCAGCAAGACAAGAAGCAACATCAGCTGAATTATATTTGAGTAAATCATCAGCTGAATTATATTTGTGCTTACATACCACTGGCCTTTTACCTAAGAAAGGATAACGGCCACCAATGAAGTGGGTACAGACAGATGGAAGAGCATTTAAAATTACTGAAGGGGGTGGGGTGGGGAGAGATTACTGAGGACAGAGAGAGGTCAGAAAGCCTTAGCTAGCAAAATTAGACTGGATAGGTCCAATTTTATGTTGCCTCCCACACACACAGACTAATCCTGTACCTGGTTGAAGATTAGAAGGATTTAGGAAGTGTTCACAGGAAAACACAGACACTGTCAGGAAGGAAACAGCTATGAAGCAGTCTGTGTAGATTTTGGCACAGTGCAGCAGTGAGAGGTGCTCCTGAACACCCTACTTTTGAAACGTCCTACCTAAAAAGTCCTACTTTTGGCACAGGACTGAAACATGCTACGCAGGAGACACCCACAAACTCCTTCCCACATGCTTTTTTAAAAAAAAACAGCTTTGCTCTTGTGAATTAAGAATCCTTCCCTTGGGCTACAAGGGAGTGATCTAGGAGAACCCAATGCTGAAGCAAAGCATTTGTAGACCTGGTCACCCGTGGATGGGAGACCACAGCAAGTGCCATCTGACTTTTAGGCAAAGCAGTAGAGGTGGGAAAGGAAAGAGCAGGCCTAATCAGAAGTCAGTTTCAATTGCATCCATCTGGATGTTTCCACTGCAATAACTTCAAATGTAAAGTAGCAGCCTTAGCAATGCATTATTGCATGCAAACCACCCTAACACACAAGCAGCTCAGCAAATGCCCCTTCTTACTCATTTGAGAGCCAACAGTAAGAGAGAGGGGAGTGCAGACTCCCAGGTTTTAATGGCAAATAAGAGTTAGTTGGGCATATGCTCTGCTCTCCCTGGTTGGTGGGAACCAGAAGCTTTGAAAGCAGGGAGGTGGGAAGTTCTGTGGTCCTTCAGGTGTTGCTGCACTCCATCCCCAATCAGCCTGGCCAACATGGCCAATGGTCAGAAGTGATGGGAGACAGGAACCCAACAACACCTGGAGGACCACTATGTCCCCATCCCTGTTCTAAAGCTTTGTTTCAGAAGAAGCAGCGATAAGTAAGTGCATGTTACTTGTACTGCTAAAGAAAGGGAAAACCAAGTTAGTTACAACAGGAGCAGGGATCCACTTTGTGCTCTTGTGAATCAAGAATCCTTTCCCTTGAGATACAGGGAGTGATCTAGAGGGACCCAATGCTTCTGAAGCAAAGCATTTGTAGACCTGGCTAATCCCTTGGATGGGAGACCACAGCAAACACCATCCTAGAGCAAGATGGAAGTATAGGATTTTTAAAAAATAAAAATAAATTAGACTGCTCCTTTTCAGAGACGGTCACTTATATGGTTGAGTCCAAACACCCATTTTGGTGACTGTGTTTATTATTTATTTCATTTATTTAAAAGCATTTCTAAACTACTTAAGATTTTTTTTAAAAAAAAACCACACACCTGTAAGTGTTATAAACTATGTACAGTGTGGCAACATCATCCCTTAAAACAAAAATAGAAACTAAAACCAACAAAATAACATAAAAGCAAGTAAATGGTGCAGCAAGTGAATTTCCTACATAGGGGGCTGCACTAGATGGCTTTTGAGGCCCCTTCAAACTCTTTGAGATTCTAAAGCCAATGGAAATACATCCTTACACATGGAACCAGTGCAACCCTGTGGACCCCTGCTCCTAGTTTCTTCTGGTCTAAAGACCCGTCAGCACCAGAAGTGGGGGAACCTGCAACACTCCATATGTTGCTGGATTTCAACTCCCATCAGCCCAGCCAGAACGATCAATGAGGAAGGCTGATGAGAGCTAGAGTCCAGCTACATTTCGGAAGGTCACAGCTTCTCCACCCCTGGTCTTCAGGCTATATCATGTTTCAGCTGACAGCAGCTACACTTCCTCTATCATCGTACCTTGCTGGTGCAGTTATCCTAAATTTGGAAGCATTGAAGGAAGAAAGGAAGAAGATATGGTTAAGTTTGTGGAGCGAGGAAGTAGAGGGAGTTTAAATAGGCATCACAGATTCACAGATGCACTTCCAGAGTTACTTTCCCAAGGAACCACATCAGTAAGCTCCTCAAAACACTTTCCCCAGGTGGTAACCTTGAACCTGTGTGGGACCGGGTGGTGCTGTGGGTTAAACCACAGAGCCTAGGGCTTGCTGATCAGAAGGTCGGCGGTTCAAATCCCCGTGACGGGGTGAGCTCCCGTTCCCCGGTCCCAGCTCCTGCCAACCTAGCAGTTCGAAAGCACATCAAAGTGCAAGGAGATAAATAGGTACCGCTACAGCGGGAAGGGAAACAGCGTTTCCATGTGCTGTTCTGCTTTGCCAGAAGCGGCTGGCCACATGACTTGGAAGCTGTACGCCGGCTCCCTCAGCCAATAAAGTGAGATGAGTGCCGCAACCCCAGAGTCAGTCATGACTGGACCTAATGGTCAGGGGTCCCTTTAACCTTGAACCTATGGAGAGTCTGAATATATGAAGGGGGGCTACTGTAGAGCAGAAAGCCTTAGAAGGGAGGACAGGAGCTAGAGGGGCTTCAATCATGTCAATTTAGGAGCTTAGATGGAGCATAAGGGGAGAACCCTGCCACGTGCAGGAAGCTCCAGGACTAGGCATTATCAGACATACGCAGCATGTTAAAAGCCTGGCTAACACTATACTCAGCAAAAGAGAAGCAGTCACCTCTGAGCTAGGCTTAGACCACTTGGAACAGCAATAAGGAACCACTGGAGATTCAGATGTTTTGGATTCCAACTCCCATTAGCCAACATGGCCAATGGTCAGGGATGATGAGAGTCTGAGCCCAGCCACATAGAGATGGAGCCCAGCCCATGCCCTCTCTAGTTTAGAATTACATGATGCCAGGGATGGGACAGGTGAGCAGGTTTTTCCAGGGACAGCAGCCTCATGTGTCAAATCAGGAGCCCTGCTGGCCCCAGTTAGTTCCCAACCCAAATCATCCCAAAATCAGCATGTCTGAGGCTCTTTAGTAGGTGGGGAGAACTGGGGTAGAGTCTCACTATTTCCAAATAGTAGATTGCTGAAGCCCTCTGCCTTTGGAAAGCTACAACAAAAAAATTCTACTTGGGCACTAAGTAGTATTTAAAACAGCTGTTAAAACACTGACAGTTAACACGCAATATCCTGCCACACCCTCCTGAGGCAGTTGTTATTTTATTGATGTCTCGGCATGCTACTAGGCCCAGGTGGGCTTGTAAAGCTCATGGTTTTCTTCTTAAAAATGAGTATGAAAATTATTCGGACTTACCACTTCCGCTAAGGCTGAAATTACTTTTCCCAAGGTGGTGAGAGACTTGTTGATATTTGCTCCCTCCTAGAAAAGTAAATCAAACATTTGATTTTGAAGCTGTCCAGATAGAAAAGGGCAGTCTGGAAAAATGAGACACTTCACCCCCCCACCCCCCACACTTTTGCTACAGGATATATACACCTATGGCTTTAAGGATTCCACTTCTTTTGTACATTGTGTGCGACTCCATGCATGATACAGCATCTCAGAACAGACTCTCTTTACCTAGTGGTCACCTGTGTTGGTCTAGGATCTGACCAACAGGTATATGTCATGCATAGGTCATCACTGCCCTAGAATTCCTGGAGATGCAGGCTGCATTTTTCCCTTCCTCCAGGAAAGCGGCAGGGACTCTGGTTTCCCCTCTGCAAACCATTAAGCCCCATCCATACAAGAGGAATAGAAAGGGCTAAGGATCACATAGAATCACAGAATCAGAAGTGTCAAGTTGAAAGGGTCCCCCAATGGTCATCTAGTCCAACCCCCTGCAATGCAAAATTCTCAACATGCAGTTCCTCAACTACTGGGTGGGACCCATGAGCAACAGGCACTCCAATTCAGGGTATCAATTGTACTCTTATCTCATTTTCTACCCCCCACCATGGCTGAAGATTGCATAGCTGCCAAGTTTTCCCTTTTCTCGCAAGGAAGCCTATTCAGCATAAGGGAAAATCCCTTTAAAAAGGGGATAACTTGGCAGCTATGAGATTGGCTAGCAAACATCTGACCAGCTGTTTAGAAAAGACAAAGTCTAAAGTCTCACTCCAAACTGTGTAGGGCAGCATGCTGGATACTGATCCTTGGCAATGCATTCAACAATATGGCAACATCCAGGAGCGTACTCAATACCAAGTCAGACCATTGACCAATCTAGCCCAGTAGTGTAACTGGCAGTGGCTCCCCAGTCTCTGGCTGAGAAGGGTCCTTCCCATTACCTGCTGCTACCTGATCCTTTTTAACTGGAGATGCTGGGGATTGAACCTGGAGTGTTCTGCATGCAAAGTGCCTGCTCTTAACACAGACCTACATTACTTCCCTGGCTACCCGCAACATAGAGCCAACTTATACCTTTAATCGGGTCCCTTTGGCACCAGTGGAGTCTGCCCTCTCACTCCCTGCAAGATCCACGAGGCTAATTTTGCTAACCTGGAAAGAAAAGCATGGTCAAATAAGGCAGGGAAAAGAAAGAAAGCCAGCAATTTCATCTTGGTCCCACAATATTCAGGTGCCCAGGGTAAACACTCTCCTGCACAGTATCAGATGCCTGCTATAAAGTCCCAATAAGTTCAGCTTTCAGATATCCAAATACAGTACGCAGGAATATACAGTACCTCCCCTATATTTTAGCCATTGCTTACAAAGAGGCAGATTTAAAAACGTGACACAGCCAGCATGACTTTCAGAACTTTATATATCACAGATTCTGCATACTTGAAGAGGCTTATGTCATCATAGAACAGGAAGCTGCTCTACATATCAGGGCACCAGTGTCACCAGAATCAGGGCTGTCAATGGCATACTAACACCACCCATCTCATGACCCCTAGTTTAACTGTTCCTTTTCTGATCACTATCCCATGACTTCATGCCTGAAACAAAAACCTCAAGCATAGCAATGATTAAAAATACTTAACTGGGAATAAAACATGCAGCCTCAGCAGCTATATGCAACATTAGGATGCTGGCCATGTTTACTGTTTTGCACACAGGAATTTGTATTCACCTGGGATGGAATTTATATTGGGGGTGTGAGGAGAAATGCATTACAACCATCTGGCCAGAAAATTGCAGGTTGCTAGTTTTGATTATCTTCATCTAACAAACAAGTTAAATCAACAACATGACAAGCAGGTCACCGTCCTCCTGTAACTTTGCAGAGTGTTAATGTGAGAGAACATATAAACAGCCCTGCAGCTGAATCAGGCCAAAGTCACACCTAGTCCAGCATCCTGCTCTCACAGCACCCAACCAGTTGCCCCAATGCGAAGCCTACAAGCAGAACCTCAGCACAACAGCACTCTCTTCATTTGCAATTCCCAGCAACTGGTATTCAGAGGCATACTGCCTCCAACAGTAGACAGAGAACATAGCCATTGTGGCTAGTAGTGATGTTCTTTTGAAGCCATCCAAATTAGTGGCCATCACTACCTCTTGTGGGAGCGAATTCCATCATTTAACTGTGTGTTGTGTGCACATTCAGCTACACCAGATGTCCATGAGTTCTAGAAGTATGAGAAGTTCTCTTCACATAATGCATCATTTTATGAGACACTTCTATAATGCCCTCCCTTACTCACATTTTTCCCCTCATGTAAAAAGCCCCAGATACTGTATTGTAGAGAGATAAATGTTTATTATTAGAACTGAAAGGCTCTATAAGTACCCCAGTTGCACAATGCACAGTGCTAAAGCTTCTCTTGTTTCCTCCCACCCAAAAGTAGCATTCAGGCCAGAGAGACTCTTCCCCCATGAAGAATAAGCTCCCCTTTTAAACATGCAAATCCCTCCACAGTTTAAAAAGGCGGCTTGCTTATTGCCACCTCCAAAGGAAACTAGGCCAACAGGGAGGATGGAGAAGAAGAAGAGAGAGTTAATGAGGCGGTAATTAGTTAAGCCCTGCCAAGCAGAAACACTGGCACTTCTGTGCAGAAGGAGGGGGGGGTTTACTCAGGCTCTCCTTATGCTACAGCTACAGAGATCTTCTTTCTTAGCATTGTATCCTACTAAGGCCAAACTCTTAAGATATATTTAAAGCACTCTGATAGCACTTTAAACTGGCATGGCTTCCCACAAAGTATCCTAGATTTCCTAAGAGACCCTTACTCCCCTCCCAGAGCTATAATTCTCAGAGTTCCCTGGGAAAAGAGACTGTTAAACCACTAGGAACTGTAGCCCTCTAAGGGGAATGAGGGTCTTCTAACAACTATACTTTCCAGAACTCTTTGGGGCAAGCCATCACTGTTTAAAGTGTTTTAAATAAATAATGTGTTAAATATATGGTGTAAATATGGTCTTAGTTGGATACAACTCTAAGCAGATCAAATGGTAATCCACCCGACATTTCTCACCACCCTTGGGAAAGAGAGCGAGGAGTTCCTAAGTCCTCCCCTGTTATGAGGAAAGTCCCTGATCTAGTTGCAAGGAGCTTGCTTTGCACCCCAGCTATTTCCCCTGATCCCCAACTCTGGAGTAGCCTACCTTCTCAGTGGAAAGGTCAGTTTCAAGGTCATGCTTCTTCTGCGTGAAAACAATAGTGAAGACTGCATGGGAACGGCTGCTGGTTTCATTCATGTTGGTAGCTGCCACCGTCCTTTAATACAGAAAAGAGAAAGGAAAAGATCAGGGTTAGAGAACAAGAACACAATTGATGGGAAGAATCAATGGGAAGTTGGCATCTTTACCATCAGACAAGGTCATCTGAACCTGAGACTAGGTTAGGGATGGGAGAACCTGCAGACTTCCAAATGTTGGTGGATTACCAAATCCCATCATCCCTTACCAAAGCCATGCTGGCTGCTGCACCTGCTGGGAGTTAGATTCTAACAATAGCCATTTCTAGACTGTGTTATGAACTGCCAGGAGTCAGGAGAGACAGCCAGACACATACCCTTGAATGCTCTGTATTTGTCTATTTGATTTGTAATCCACTTTTGGAGCTAACCTTGGCTGAAAAGTGGGGGAATTCTGGACTTTATGGAACTTGCCGAACTGACTGGGAAACTCCAGGACCAGAAGAAATGATGGAAGAAGATTGGAAGAAGTTTAAAGTTTATTTAGAAAAATATTGCAGCATTTAAAAGTTAGGATATCTTTGGAAGTCAATTTTAGGCTGTAGGGTTAGAAGTAGATGCTAGTACCGGTATAGAATGTAAGATGAATATATGTAACTGTTATAATGTGAGGAATTTATAGTAATGGCTAAATTGTAAAAAATGTTTCAGATTATGATTTATGAAACTACTAAAGGTAAGTTGAAATGAAAATCAGATAGGGGGACTTGGGGAAGTCCACATGACAATGGTTAGAGAAATAGATGGAAAGAGAAGAGTTTATTTGTATTGCCTTTTGTTTGTTGTGTTGTTTTTTGTATCTGTATTTTTGTTTTTGTAAGTGTTGATATAAAATGAATTTTTTAAACAATAAAATAAAAAGAGAAGTGGGGGAATTCATTTGTATTAGCTCTTCCATGAGGGAGCTCAAGGCCCTCCCCCCAGGCACTGGCCACCCCCTCACCAGCAAGCAGCCGCATCATTGTGCCCTAGGATAATCTCTCTTATGCCAACCTAGTCCACAATTTTAATTTATAAGATGCGAAACAGAACTAGTAAAGCATACCATGTTATAACAACAACAACAACAACAACAACAACAATTTATTACTTATACCACACCACTGCCAGAAGTAGTTGAAGAGAAATATTTGATTGGAAGGAGAATTCAATTGTGTGCACTTGGACAATCCTATCTTGGCTTAACAAGCGAAGATATGGATGAGACTTTGGCCACATGTGCCTTTGCACAAGCAAGCAAACCAACTAACCAACTAACCAACTAGGAAGTCTTCCATTAAATATTACTTCATGTTCTATCAGTACCAGGAAACTATTGTTCAGAGGTTAGAAACAAGCCATGACATTCAACTATGTTTTGAAACTGGCTTAATACCCCATTTTGTTCAAAACCTCCTAACCAGTTTCCAGGTTCTGTTGAAATGAGAAACTATATCCAATGAAAGACTTCCTGGCTCACACACAAGGTCTGACTGACTGGCCAAAATGTTTGTTAGGCAATACTCCTAATGGTTATATTCATAAGTTGACAGGGAAATTATTTTCACTGTTATACTAGCAAATATTTTTAAGACCTGACAGCTGTGTGAGTTGTGAAACACCAATGTCCCTGTGCCATGCCTGAAATAACTCCCAACCTACCTAGCTTTGTTCCCAGCATCCATGAGGTCCGCAATATCAGTGTAAGAAGTGACAGCAAGTTTTGACAGGTCTTCCACGTACGGCCCGAGCAGAGGGTGCTCCCGGACACGTAGATTCCCCTTGTTCTTGGGGTTCAGCAGATCACGGACTCTCTCACAGTAGATCTCCATGTAACTGACCTGCAAGAAGATACACACACACACACACACACACACACACACACACACACACACACACTGTTCAAATCTGGACAATTGTGAGAAAACCAATACAGGAAAATGATGTTAAGGAAGAGGTTTACTCAAAACAGGTGACCCAGGGAGTATGGAGAGAGAAATATATTTAGAAAGATCCTCTCTTACAGAGTTAAAAATAATCATCATCATTTAAGAAGGCTCCATTATTCACAATGATTATGTTTCAGAACAAGCAATCAATATGCACTTTGCCTGAAAGAGTTACGTAAGAGCTCTTTAGATTACTCTAGCATCTACATAGAAAAATAACATGAGAGGACTTTATCCATCCAAAAAGCAATTGAGCTAATGAGACCACCTTACGTAAGTCAGATCATATCACTGTTCCTTCTAGCCCATTATGGCCAACTCCAGGGAAATATGTGGCCCTCCATATCTTGTTGGACTACAGCTCCCATCATCTCTCACTATTGGCCATGCTAGCTGAGGTTAACGGCTGCTGTTGTAGATCAATATCAGGGTGGACCTGATGTTGGGAAAAGTTTATTTACTCCTCATCCTGGAGAGGAGGCAAAAGACTTCAGAGGACCCTGCCTGATCCTTCCAGTAGGAGGCACCATCCCTATCAGGAATGTCCTCCAGCAATATCTGGCGAAGGTATGTATGTATGTATGTATGTATGTATGTATATACATACATACATGTGTTTGTGTGCGTACCCAGGCATGTGTGATTGCTGCTTTGCCCAAAGCTACAAATGGAGTGTCGGAAAGCCTTTTTAGCAACCAAAGAAGGAAACGACAGGTGTGCATTGTAGCTGGAGGGGGTATGACTGCTTCAGAGCCCAAAGAATGCGGGTGACTGGGGTGACCGGAAGGTAGCATAATAGACAGAGCTGTGCCTGAACAAACGCATTTTTCCTGTTAACACGACACAACAATGACAATTCCTAGGCTGTCTGCCAAGCCAATGCTTAGGAGGATGTGTGTCCATAAGTTGGCAAACGACTGAAATGCAGCCTAGGTAAAAATAGCACACTGCTGCGTGTATTTGTTCCATGTGCTTTCATCAGGCCTCCTTATTCAACAGGCAATGGGGGCGGCTTCTGCTAAACCCTCCCAGACTGGCTGAATTGGCTGTATAAGGATTTGGAGGAAAGGGACAGATCCTGACTTGAAGAGCTCATAACTGCGCAAAAAGATGTGTCTTTTGGCTGCATCATAGTAGACCCATCAAACCTAATTTACTTGCATTAACGTCAGTGGATCTACTCTGAGTAGGATATAGCTAGAAACAATCCTTTATTATTTTGGCAGGCAGTGATGAGACAACTGGTTTCCCAATGTCAAATCTGCCCTCCCTTCGCACCAAGTATTTGTAAAATAAAATTCACCATGAGCTTATAAATACAGTGCTGAGTTTGTAACCAGAAGACAGGGCAAATGAGGCTCCAAAACATTTTTAAGGTCTAGAAGGCATGACCTACCAGCAGCTAGCACAACATCAACCCCTTCTTGCTATTTTAAATCAGCAGCAGTGGTGGCCAGCAGTGAAGGAAATGAAGGGGGGCTGGGGGGCTGGGACTGGGGCTTTTGTGGGGAGCCTGTGGAGAAGAGACATTTGAGAAGAGGGCAAGCAGTAGCATGAAGGCTTAGGTTATATGCCACAGGTGGGATGCTCAAATCTGGCTGGAGGGTGAAAAAATGACATTAGAGACATTAGTATTGCTGATGAAAGCATTTCAGAAGGTAATGGGCTATTCCTTAGACTGGAGTGGTGAACTGTTTTTAGGCTGAGGGCCGTAATTCCTTATGCACAATATTCTGTGGGCCACTTACCAATGGTGGGTGGAGCCAGAGGCAAAAACAGAACAAGAAATGTAAATGTTACCTTCCTACAGTAGGCTGATTTCTACATACAATCACACACTCCTCTCTCATTTGAGGAGGGTGTGAAGCAGTAGTGGGTGCAGTCTAGATCACCCCCAAGTTCCTACACCATATTGTAACAAAGCCAATGCATGTGTAATGGAAATAATAACATAGTCTTCTCCTGCCTGCCCACGCCTCCATTTCCTCAATTCCTCTCATGCTTCCTTCTGCCAGTTTTAGATTGTAAGTGCCTTGGGGTAGAGACTTGACATACCTGCTCTTTGTAAAATGCCAGATGGTGCTATACAGACACAAACACACATACAAAGCTGATCAGCGGGACCAAGGATTATGTCTCAATATCACAAGACACTTACCTCCACAGAGTAAGATATTTCCTCATTGCTGTTGTCATTGATCTTCTCAAACAGCTCTTCGCAGAGCTATAAAGAGATTAGAGAGAGAGCATCACTCTACAACCAGGGAGAAGGCGAACTGTAAGAAAAGTCCCTGCGGTGCTTAATCTACTGTGCTTCCAGTGTTTCTGTCCAATACATGGGGCCTGGCAGAGAGGCTACTAATCCATTCCCCATGTCCACCCCACACCCCCAAAACACACTTGGCAGCCAATCCATTTAGCCTTCATGCAGATATTGATTATAACCAAATTCAACTTTAGCATTGGGGGAAGGGGAAAATTAGAACTCCTAGGAGGGCATTAGAACTCGGAGAGGGATAATTAAGATGTTAAATCTTCCCAGAACCAGCTGTGAAAACACCTTGACTTATTTTTAAGAAGAATCACTTTTGGAGTTCATCTGCTGGAATTTTAAAAGCAAAATAAACTCAGTTTGGGAGGTTGTTGGGGTTAACAACCCTGTCAGCTAACCTACCCAGTTACTGATAATCTCACTTCTATACTTCTTCGGTCACAACCGCACCACACATTTTAAGTACTCTTATACCACTTTAAGGGACACAGGTGGCGCTATGGGTTAAACCACAGAGCGTAGAGCTTGCTGATCAGAAGGTCGGCGGTTCGAATCCCTGTGACGGGGTGAGCTTCCGTTGCTCGGTCCTAGCTCCTGCCAACCTAGCAGTTCGAAAGCACCTCAAAGTGCAAGTAGATAAATAGGTACCGCTCCAAGCGGGAAAGTAAATGGCGTTTCTGTGCACTGCTCTGCTTTGCCAGAAGCTGCTTAGTCATGCTGGCCACATGACCCGGAAACTGTACGCCGGCTCCCTCAGTCAATAACGCGAGATGAGCGGTGCAACCCCAGTCGGTCACGACTGGACCTAATGGTCAGGGGTCCCCTTTACCTTTACCTATACCACTTTAAACAGACAAAAAATTCTGGGGGCTGTCATATGTAATGGGTGATGAGACTCCTACTTCCTCCATAAAGATACAATTTCCAGATCTCCCTAGGAAGAGGGATGGATTGTTAAACCACTTTGGGAACTGTGGCTCTATGAGGTAAATAGGGCTCTCCTAATAACTCTTAACACCCTTTACAAATGACAGGTCCCAGGATTCTTGGTGGTAGGGGTGAACACACGACTGTTTAAAGTGGTAGGATAGTGCTTTAAATGTATAGTTTGGACCACTAATTGTGCATTTGTGGTTTAAGTATGAGGTGCAGTTGTGGCCTTCCTTAGTTCTTTGTTGCAGGTGGAACTTAAGAGCTGACAATGGGGGCTATAGAGGCCTGAGCAGGCACTAATGGTTGAAGCAATCACACCCCAACCAGCATGCAATTCAGTGCAAAAATGAAGTTTTTGGAGTCTGTTTCCAGGAAACCCGGATTTTATACTCTAAAGTGTACATACATAATAAAATCTGTTAAATATCTGCTTAACTTCATTTATGCTGGGTGGGTGGGTGGGTTAAGCCTTTGCCTTCCAAAGGGAGGCTGACAGAGAGAGAAAATTGCTCCTGTTTCAGCAGCCAAAGGAGGGGGGGGAGCACATGCCTGTAGCAATGAAGACAAAGAGGCATTTTAGAGGATATGGTGGGGGAAGTTTTACCATCCTGAAATAACTAGTAAGGGTGGTAGAAAAGAGTAGCAGAAAGAAAACAGGTATGAAAATAATAATAATTAAAGATTATGTCCAAAGGAGCACCAGTGCAAGGATTTCTGCTTGCGCAACACAATGATCTCCCCCTCCCCTCCATTCTGTGAGCCCCCTAAATCTGATCTGGGGTTCCCCCAACTCTCCCTAACAGATTTGGGGAGGACGCAGAACACGCACAGGGAGGAGTTCTGTTGCACACATGTAAATCCTTGCGCTAACAAACAAGTGTGTTGGATACTGCCTTAAATTCTCCTATATTCTAAAAACTTAGAATCATACAAACGTTCTATACCCATGGGGGGGCAGGCAACATCAAAAGGCTTGGGGGCCAGACATGCCCCGTTGCCTACCCAACCCTGATATAGAATGCAGCAACTTCATGCACAACAATCAGCACAGAGTTCAGCCTTGCTCCCTGCTTCCAAATGCAGACACACAGTCCTGGCACCTGGCTGGCATTTTGCTTAACCTACCACCAGCTTCTGGCCATAACTAAGCCCTCATCAAATGTCTGCTGTGCATGTGTTTTTCCCATTAGCACAAGAAGGGTTTTCACTGTCTATTTTACACACAGGGGGAATAGAGCCAGCAGCATCTGCTGCTGATCCTATAGCAGAACGAGGGCACAAAATGCTTATTCAGCAAAATGTATTTATTGAGGCTGAAACCTAGTCTCAGCTACTGCCTCCCCTCCCACACACACTTCATTCAATTAACTTGATAGCAGCAGCAGCACAACCAATGGCAAGTTATACATAGGAACATAGGAAGCTGCCTTATACTTAGTTGGTCTTTAAGGTGCTACTGAAGGAATTTTTTTATTTGCCTTATACAGAGTCAGGCCATTGTGCCATCGAGATAAGTGTTGTCCAAGATGACTGATAAGAGCTCTTCAGGGTTTCAGGCAAAGAATATTCCCAGCCCAACCTGGAGATGCTAGCAATTGAATCTGGGGCCTCCTGCATACAGAGCAGAGGCACTAACCACTTAGCTACAATCCTTCCCTTAACACATAGGAACATAACAAGCTGCCTTATACAGAGTCAGATCACTGGGTCATTGAGCTCAGTAAATATGCAAATATGAGATTGTTCCTTTTCAAGTGCCTCACCCAAATCCACTTTTCCTCTTCTTCTTTTTTAGGATAGTCATTATAATTGGCTGATCACTGGTTCGTGTTTGTTCCTCTTGCTACTGGCAACTGAGCTACGCCCTCCTTATAGATTTGTTTGCTGTTCTGTATTTTCCTGTTTTTCTGACTCATTCTTACTGCTGCCTTGTTTTTATAGTGACTGTCAGAATTGATGATTTTATGGTTGCTAGCCACTTAGATGTATCCTACATTCTCTGGAAAAGACATATATATATATATATATATATATATATATACACATACATACAAACTTTTCTCTCTCTGTAGGTGACAAACCTAAAGTTCTTTGAGATGGCATGTTGCATTTTCACCTACGGTATTCTTGTATGGACACAGTTACCCCCAAAAGTGTGCAAATGAATGTGTTCTTTCTGCTACAGGTTTTCCATAAGTAATAATATTTTGATTGTGCTCTTACAAAATGTTGAAACAAAAGCACTTAAATCCTAACATGAGGGGATAACTTTAATTGTGACTATTTAAAATTTCTTCTTTCTTCCCACACCTCTTGCATTTCTTAAAGGGAGGCAACGATTCTGGTTGAGGAAAAGAAATTGGAATCTGATTCCTGTAAGCTTCAGAGAAATCCCATGCGAAAGCCAATTGCTAGAAGCATTTTGCAAAGCAGAGCATCCCAAGACTCTTCCTTACCTGTGGTATGATCCCTGCCTGATTCTCCTCCTGCTTCCCCATCATCGTGTAGGATTTCCCAGCTCCAGTTTGGCCATAGGCAAAGATACAGACATTGTAGCCTTCAAAGGCGTGCAGCAACATCTCCTTACCAATATCATTGTACACACGATTCTGAGATGCGAAGCAAGGATCGTCGGGCTGCAAAGATTTAAAGAGAAGGGTAAGTGGAGAGTCAGTATGGATCCTGTTAGGAATGGAACAACTGTAAAAGGTCTCCCATTAGGGCATCTGGCAGGTTAATGTGAGAACAGAATGCTGGACTATGAGGGGCCTTTCATCTCATCTAGCAGATCTCATGTGGTATGTTCTTAAGGGAAAGAGATAAGGGAATCCAAACATTGTGATACAGCCTTCCACAGAAAGGCAGTAGCAGCTGTGAACAGGCAAGACTGGTAAAGAATGGTAAGGGTTCCTAATGTAGGAAGCACTCCTAGGCCATATAAAGCCGCCCTCTGTGGAGTCAGGCTGCATTAGTCCCACTAGCCCAGGAATGTCTACTCTTGACTGGCAACTAGTCTCCAAGGTTTCATCTAGACTTGCTTCTGAGGACTTTTTCCCTAGAGATGTCAAGGATCCTATTGAGGGATCTGGTTGGCCACTCTGCAAACAGGATGGTGGACCTTCAACCTGATCCCAGCAGGCTCTTCTTATGTTTGTAAACAATAGGTATTTATGAAGGACATACGGTACCCTCAGGGAATACAACGCTTAAGATCAGGGATGGGGAACCATCTTCAGCCCAAGGGCCACATTCCCTTCAGGGCGACTTTATGGGGCCACATGCCAGAAGGGCTGGGCTAGAAGCATAAGTGGGCAGAGCAAATAATGACCACTTGCCTCTGTACAGTAGGCTAGTATCTACACATATCTACACCTCTCTACATCCTCCTCCATTCAGGCAAGTCATAGTTCAAGGATACAGTCCAACCATACAAAAAATACTCAAGCAGAAAACAAAGCAGGGCTTGTAAGGGGGGGGTGTTGCCTGAGGAGAAGGAGTGTGGCTGGGGAGGGATGTTCAGCCTTGGAAGAATCCCAAGGGTCAGAGAGATACAGGCCTGGAGGCCTGAAGTTCCTCACCCCTGTTTAAGATGTTCCTCCACTACCACAACCAGTTACCAAAGAAAGTTTGCAGTTCCTATCACTCAAGTGTATCCTCTTGCACCTTTATCTATAGATTAGAATTAGATATGGCCACATTGGTATATAAGTAACAGTGGTAACTACTTAAAAGGAAGGTGATGAACTTCTAAGTCTCCTGGAGCCCTGCAGTTGCCAGTGCTTTTTGTTTCAGGAAATCAAGAGGATCTGCTTCTAATCTCAGCGACAAAGTGCAACCAGTCATGAAAACTAACCAGCTCATGCAGCTGTCCAAGCAGACTTCCCCAACTGTTTTATTAAAAGCATCTTGCTAATTTGTAATCCCAAGGAAGAACCTTGTCGCAAGTAGATATCTTCTGCAAGTTAGCAAGTGGACAAGCAGGGCTGGGAGAAAACTAAAGGCAGCTGAAGTCGTTTACAGTGACAGCTTTATTTGGTTGACAAATCTGGAAGTATTGGGGCAGTCTAGGGATGCAAACCTTGCTCACGTTTTGAGGAACATAAACTAAAAAATTAAACGGGGGTAGTGAGGCCAAATTCATAAACTGTTGAAATATTCGTAGGGGAGAAAGGGAAACTCAGTTATAGAAGAGGGCAAGTAGTGAAACTGCCATGCATGCACACTGAAGAAGTGTGCATGCACACGAAAGCTCATACCAAAATATAAACTTAGTTGGTCTTTAAGGTGCTACTGAAGGAATTTTTTTATTTTGCCATGCTATTACTGCAGCTTACAGGGTGATCAATTACTGCATATTACGGGTACGCCATTGTTCACATGTCACAATAAGCCAGGTTTTGCCATGAAGAAGCCAGTGCCTGATCACTCCCACACTGTTAAAATTCACACCATGATAGGACCAATCAAGGCAAAATGGCCTGGTTTCCTGTTACAGCTGAACCAAAGGTTGTGGTTTGTTTTTCCAGAACAAGCCACAGTCAGAAGCCAACCTTAAACCATAGCTTGTTGTTGGGTTATTGGTTCGTTCATAACATTAATCCATTGTTTATCAAACTATGGCCTATTCAACCATGGATTAGTGCTATGTGTGAACCTGGCCCATGTCTGAATTATGGGTTGTTTACTCACACCAAGCCATGGTCTGCATCTTTGATTTGTTCTTGGCTTATGAATCCTAGTTTTAACTATGGTTGGTGCTACGTGAAATATGAGCAGCATTCCTTAAGCATAGTTTGCTTGGCCACTCTACCCCACATATTTACCAACCTACCAAGGCACAAGGCAAGAGCAGCTGGAAAACCAACCAAGTTTTTAAAAAGCAAGCCATGGTTTGCTTGTGTTGTTAACATGGTTTACTTAAATAAACCATGGCTTAGTATTGCATCTTGTTAGGGAACAATAAACCAAAATAGCAGGTTTGGATGCAATTGAAAGACAAACTAAACTGTTTGTTTTTCTCAGTCATAACAGGTGAAGAGTGAAATGGAACAATTGATATGCCAGAAACCCTGGATTATCGCAACATACTAAATTTGCTCCAGTGTATGAATCCTCAGTACCAAACATTTGTAGTACCAAATAAAGAGAGTAAAGTGCTACAGAGCATTAGAAAAATAACTTTCCCTCTTCTCCTATTACCCCAACTAGTCCCAGTGCTTTGCCAGCTTGCACAGGCTCTAGTTCCAACCCTCAAGCTGAGAACTCAGTACATCAAATTGAAATAAAATATAAAGGGCATAAGAAGAGAAGTCAGTGCCAGATGCTCCTTTTTTAATAAAAAAGGGGGGAACAATTGAACAATTGTGTTTCACAATCTCACTGAAGAAAGATACAAACATACAGAAGGCTTCAGAGAGCAAGCAAGTTCAAAGAGAAGAAAAAATAATACTATTTCTTTAAAAAGAGGCTTCCAAGCATGACATAATCCGGAGCATCAGCTGACAAGCAGAACATTTTCCCGTTCAAGGAATAAGTGGAGCAGATTAACCCACAACAAGATGACTGCCCTGCTATGCTCTCTGTGGAAAACCAACTTACTACTCAATTAAGAGGAATAGCTTGGGGGAGAGGATTGGGAGAGAGAACGCGGACACAGGCATGCAAGAGTGCAAGGATCAGATGCTAAATTTTATCTTGGTGGGGCAAGTTCATCATCACCACACTCTGATGGGAACTACCGTATGTATCATACTACAATGGTGATGCCGAGGGACAAGAGAGGGGTGTGACCAAGACCACCTAAATGCGTTTGGAGCAAGAGGGGACATTTCAGCCAGGTGCTTTCCTGCTCTGCATCACAACATCAGCTCCCTCTTTCACAGACTCAGAACCCAAATAACAGTGGGGTCTATGCAGAACAGCAGTCTTGGAAGACTGTCTTGGAAGCCAAGTATAAAAACAGCTTTTGCCAACCTTGTGCCTTCCACATGTTTTGGACTACAACTCCCATCAGCCCCCAGCGAATGATGGGCAGGGCCAGAGGCAAAAGCAGACAGAGCAATTAATATAAATTTTAGTTTTGTACAGTAAGCTACTTTGCACACACCCCTCTCTATCTACACAAGGAAAATACATTATCACAGTTCAAGGACACAGTGTAATCAAAAACACTTGCCATGTATGGCCAAGTGAGTGAGAAGAGTGGCCTGGGGAAAGAGGAATGTGGCCTAGAGAAAGTACTGAGGGCCAGACAGTGATGCCTGGGGGTGGGGTTGCCACCTGCCCTGTATAACACATGATTGTCCCATACAGCAGTACCTCAGGTTACAAACTTAATTCATTCCAGAGGTCCGTTCTTAAACTGAAACCGTTCTTAACATGAGGCATGCTTTCGCTAATGGGGCCTTCCGCTGCTGCTGCACCGCCGGCGTGCAACTTCCGCTCACATCCCAGGGCAAAGTTTGCAACTAGGGGCATCTGCTTCTGGGTTAGTGGAGCACGTTACCCGAAGCATTCGTAAGGACAGTACGTAACCCGAGGTTCCACTGTATTTTAATGTAAAATGCTACGTCCTGTATTGATAGTTTTGTCCTGCAATAGTTTGTAATGGATTGCTTTGATGTCACTTCAGCACCAGATTTTTTTTGGGGGGGGGTTTCCACAACAGCCCCACATTAGGTTTCTGTGCCTGTGGTTCCCTATCCCTCGGGTAGCAAAACAGTAGGGCCATTTCATAGCTTCTTTGTTCAGGATGCAGAGATTAGAAAACAAAAACAAAAACACTCTTCAGTCCTTTGATTCTTCTGAATGAGAACCAACGGGCTCAGTGGCTACTAACCCTGCCCATACCTTCCTCTTGGACCAAAATCAATTATCCAAGTTTACATCTGTTGGGAATAGGGAGTGCTTTTCTCCATCTACTCCACCCTTATGACAACTGAAGAGCAGCCACGGCTAAGCCCAACAATTACTGGAAGTAAGCAAGATCTCAGATTCAGCTGTCCCAAGTGATTTCTCTTTTTGGGGGGGGAGGGGGGTGTTTGGAGGACAGAATGTTTTGTGACTTTAGTAGTGGGGTGGAGTAGAGAAGCTGAAGGCACAACACTGCACTGCCCTCCTCCTAATAATCCAGCAGATTAAAACTCATCTTTCACCAACCCATAAATAATCCTATAGGAAGAGTTTCCTTTCTGAACAAAAAATAAAACTAAACAGTCACAGCAGGAAAATGTTTGCTGTTCAAATTCCATTCTCCAACTCCTTGGGCCAATCCCTCTCCTCTATCATCTTTGCACACACTTGTTCTTTGCCACTTGGAATTTAATCTTTCTGAAACCCATGACGGAAAAAGCAGTTAAACATACACTGAGATGATATTTGGAAACTTCAGTTGCTAAAACCACAATACAGTCAAAGGAAGAAAACAGCTGCTTTAGGGAGTGAGGGGGGTGTCTAATCACCAACTGGACAGTCTTGGATTCCACCTTCAAAGGGGATTGTTCTATGAAACAAAATCCGAGCTCTTACCGATGTATGAGACCAGTAGGAGTAGTCAAAGCTGAAGGATTTGGGTGCTTCCTTGGGATTCTTTGGGTTGAGAATACCTAGGGAAAAATAAACAAATACATATTTATTATCGAAGAACTTCAGAAAAGGGCAGGGACAGAAGTTATGTTAAACCAGCCTTCTTTAATATAGTGCCCTCTAGATATTGCTGGAGCACAACTCCCATCATCTCTGTCCAGTGGTAATGCTGGCAAGGGCTGATGGGAGTTGGAGTCTCTAAACATATGGAAGAGAAAGCTACACTAAATCATGGTTTCAAATTGACTTGTTTCAAACAACCCATAGATAATATTGACTCAGATGATACTACTGCCTGGAGTTAACCAAAAGGAGAAGGGAAAGCTTATAAAGTCCACTTCATGGTTACATCAGAATTGAAAACAAATAAGCCCAAGGCTCACTGCAGCTTGTTCATGTCACATTAAACTATGGCTTATCTAACTCCTGTAAATACACAAATGAAGAACCTGGTATTTTTGTCTTCTAACACCTCAAAACCTAACACACATAAAAGAGTGCTATAGGAATTGCCTATAATTATATCCACTCAGCTATAGCGGTAAACCACCCCATACACTTTTTCTTTAAGACACTGTATTAAATATTTGCATTTGTAGCCAACTGTGCTTTGGCTCTGTGAAGCCAAGAGTGAACTATCTTACATTGGCATCAGAGCAATTCAATTCTAATAGGTTGGGAGGGGAAATTATTTTACTGGCTCTGTTTCATATTACCCTGACATACAGACATAAGAATGAAAGAACCCTGTTGGATCAGACCAAAAGACCCATCTAGTTCAACATCCTGTTCTCACAGTGGCCAACCAGAAGTCTATCACAAGCAGGACCCGAGTACAACACCATCCTCCCCACTTGCAATCCCCTACAACTAGTATTCAGAGGCATAAACCCTCTAATAATGGAGGGAGCAGACAGTGATTGGGACTAGTCGCCATCCACAGCCTTATCCTTCATGAATCTGCGCAGTCCCTATTCAGACAGTGACTATCATTATGTCTAAGCTGCACCAGGAGAAGGCTTTCTTGGTGGCTGTGCAAAGGCCTTGGAACTCCCTAACCAGGAAAGCTAATCTTCCCACTTTCTGTCATTACATGGACCTTATTCTCCTAGTAGATGTTTGACCTGCTGACATGTCCAGTTCTAATCCTCCCCCTGTGAGGAATTACCCTGATTTTTTTTTCATTTGCCCTATTTCTTGCTTTCTTGTTAGCTTGCAGTTTTTTATTTGATTCTTGCTCTTGTTGGAAGTTACCTTGAAGGCAGGGTATAAATCTAGCAACATACAGGGAGAGTACAACTCAGATGAAAAAAAAAAATGGTTATCTATTCTGTCACTCAGCTCCAAAGCATTCATACATGTCAGGTTATGTAAGAGTTTTCATGTAACCCCTTCGACGTATGGCTGGTGCAACAATCTCTTTTTGCTTTCCGACATCAGATTAAAACATGGTAGTTTCACCAGGCTGTTTACTCAGATTGTTTACAGGATGTTAGCGGTTAGAATTGATGCTAATATTTATTATTATTATTAATTATTATTATTATTTTATTATTATTTCATTTAAGAATCACTTCCCACAAGGCATCTCAAAGTGATTTACAACATAACATATATACAACAGTTACACATATAAAAGCAATTAAAAATTATATAAAAGCAATTTTATATAAATTTTAAATAAACACTGCTTAAAAACAAACAACATATTCATAAAATCAACTCAAATCCAAGACAGATACTAACTGGGATAAGCAATTTAGAAGGTTTGTTGAAAGGGAACAAGTGCTGAAAAGACAACGCACCTGCTTGATATGCAGCAGGAGGGAGTGCCACCCCACAGGTGCCACCATACTAAAGATCTAATTCTAACATTATGTGAACAGACCTCCTGCCTAGTTGGTGCCCTTCTACATACTGTCATAGCTGCCAAGTTCTCCCCTTTTTTAAGGGAAATTCCCTTATGCTGAATAGGCTTCCTCGCGAGAAAAGGGAAAACTTGGCAGCTATGCATACTGTTGATCCATCTATTATCATGCATCTCTCTGGGATCACTTGCAATGAAGTGCAGGTTAGAAATATTTCAAATAAACAACAAGGCAACAGTTGAACAGGTGCTCTTTGAAGCAGGTCAAGGGAATGCAGGCTTGTTCATAAAGGGGTGTGTAGGTGGGTGGGTGGAAACAAGAAATTCACAGTCATGGACACACACACACACCCAAAAAATAGGTCATCTTGTCTTTGGACCAGTAAGATCTTCTGAATGAGGTAAAAAGGAATATCTTCCTTTGAATTATAAACATATACGAAAGCTCGAGGCATCTCAGTAATGAAAAGCCCAAGGCCTCCTGGGAATTTCACAGCAGGACCCATTCAAGCCTATTTTGAAACACAGGTTAGCAGCACAAAGATAAAAGGCTGCTATGAGCCTATGGATTTGATTTCAGAGGCTTGAGACTCTACAGAGCACTGAGGGGGGAGATTTAAAGAAAAGCCCAAAGTAGAAATTGGGGATGTTTCAAGCACTGGGAAGACATATTAAACCATGCCTCTGCAAATAAAAGTAGATGCAGAGTCCACATGGGATATTTTAATGTAACTGACATTTTTTAAAGGGAGAAAGAGTCCAACAACTTTGTGAGGTATCTCACCTTTCTACAGCTAGCCAAAATCCAAGTCTAAACCCACCACAGTCCCTTATTATTTCAATGAGACCCAGGTTTTAACCTCTCTGCCCCACAGTAAATGTTTCAGGTGACATTACTTTCTGGACTGTTCATTGGCCAGTTACAACAGCTTCTTTCATCTGCCCCTTCCTCTTGTGCTATGGTTGCAAGCATGGCTCCTGAAAAGGAGAAAGCTCGCCCCCTGGCCTCTCCCAAGCTAAGAAACATAAAATGGAAGCAATGGAAAATCAACTGAGAGTGTAACAATCATGCCATCTCTCTCTCCAGTCACACATCCTGCAGAAACAATTAGGCAACCTCCAAATATTTTCTGACCACATGCTACACACACCACATCCAACGAAGATAGACCATGATTGGCTTTACTCAGGTTCAAACGTTAATGCCAAAATCTTGGTTCACATCAAAAATTTAGTTGGTGTCACACCTAGTCCAAGTCCTTTTCCTAACATAGCATGCTTGGCATCCCTTCTGTTCAGACTCAAGAGCAATCCAACTTGGTTATATGTGAAAGACTTGACCATCCTACAGATTTTGGGTCAAGAAACACAAGGCATACTCCTCAGAAACAAAAAGGTAACATCCCGTATATTTGTACAGTCTCCTACTCCATCAAGATTAGCACCCTGCAAGGGACAATAAGTTAAGACAATGGGGACGGGGAGCCCCTGAACCTTTACCATAAGAACATGAGAAGCTGTCTTATACCCATTGGTCCATCTAGTTCAGCACTGTCACTGACTGGCAGTGGCTCTACAGGGTTTCAGGCAAGGGTCATTTGCAGCCCTACAGGGAGATACTGAGAATTTAACTTGGAATCTTCTTTATGCAAGTGCTCTACCACTGAGCTACAGCCCTTATCCTTGCATTCTGCCTTCACATGGCTTCTAACACCCTTGCTTGCCACTACTCTACAATATTGCACAGACTCCGTGTTCCTGAACAAAACTGTTCTCAAAGGTTTTAGAATGGGAAGGGGATCTGTAAGGGGGCCCTGTTTCATGTGCAAACTGCAAATAGCAACTGTTGCTATTGCACCTCTCTCCTTGTTGATTCCACATTTAATGGATGTGCCTTATGTCGGTGCTCCTGATTTATGAATACCAACAGTCAGGCAAAAGCCAAGGATTAATATCGCTTACACCAGAGGCCACCCTCACATAGAGGAGAAGGCATAGACTCTGGATAGCAACAGGGGCATCAACACAAGCTATGAAATAAAAACAGAGAGCTGGTAACCCAAGCAATCCCACACATTGCAACAACCACTACATGAAGATCTACGGATATATACCGGTACTTTCATACTTTGACTGGCTCTAAAAGCAGGAAATGCCAAATGAATATTTTCAAGTCTCCCCAGTCCAACACTTTTTGTGTTTCTTATCCCATAAGCAGTTCATCAACTGCAACCACAGAGAGATAAAGGAGGGGGCAGGAAGATGCAATCCACAATGCAAAGTTTAAAGAGGTTTTCATATAACAGTTACTGTTAGCACTTATATTGAGGGTATGCTTATTTTATCCAGACTGCCAGGGTTTTAGCAACCAGCGCAGGGACACCTGGGCTGGGGGAGAGGACTGCCACTTACAGAAGAGCCTTAGCTCAATGCTAGGGCTCCTGCTTTGCACACAGAAGGTCCCAGGTTCAACCCCCAGCATCTCCAGGTAGGGCTAGGAATGTCCCCTGCCTGAAACCCTGGAGAGCCACTGTCAGTCAATCGGTGCAGACAATACTGAGATAGATGGAACATTAGTCTGACTCAGTATAAGGCTGTTTTCTATGTTCCTAAGCAAGCTCCTCTACCTAAGCCCACACAGATAAACAAGGCACAGACTTTAGATGAGAATATTTTTGCAATAGAGAAGGGCTTATGCACTCTACTGGATTTTGCTCCTACTGCTGTTATGTGCTGCTTCCCATCCAGCGGCGGAATATCACCACACTCAATAATCACAACTTGACTAGGATATGATAATCTTATTTTTTTTCCAGTGTCTGCTGATTTTTACTTCTGTCACTGTGCAACTGTGGTTATGTATAGGCAGCCGTCATGCCTAATAAAGGTTATTGATTTGATTTGTATAGGCAGCCAATGGGAGATCAGAAGGCTCTTGATCACATCACCTGGACTACATGGGGCATCACACAGTCCAGGGGTTGCTCAGCCGCCTTTGTACTTCTCATCTGTAGTACTGAGTTTCTCCCACTCTAAGACATTTCCAAAGCCATGGCCTCTTGGAACTTTGGCACCCCAGGCAGTTGCAGCCACTGCCACTTTTAGGCAAATCACTTCTATCAAGTTAACACATAGGGCCCTTCTATAAACAGCTGTTCTTGGCTTGAGGCAAGCCCATCTATTTGGCCTGCTTAGCATGTTTAAGATACTCACTTACTTGCCTCAGAGTAAAAAAACAACACCCTGGCATACATTCGCAAGGAGAAAAACACAACAGTTCATGTACATACCGTACCTATTCTTTCACTTGGGAGGCAACAATTTTGGTATAGGAATTTGGAAGGGCACATAAGCATTTAAAAAATGCAACTCTTTTCACACCATAACCAAGCTGTAGGTACACCTCAATCCACTTTCCCCTCTGATAAGACACTTTACTTTCCAACATTCTCAAGCAATAACAAACAAACCAGTCCTTCCTTGGGAATCCTAAATATCTTTGGAAGATTTCAAGGTTACAAGGACAAAGTAATCTGGCTTACAAAGACTCTGGCTTCCATCCCTTCACAAATATTGAGTCTACCCCACTAAAAGTGTGGACCTGTCTTGCACTGGAATTGAACATGGCTATGCTTCTTAACTTATGCAGGGGATAGATTGCACTCCTTGTATTCCTTGTTTTTAAATGCAATTAGATTTTATTGCCTGTATCTATGACAGTTATGGAATCTAGACAATGGGAGAGAAATACTTTGCATACCGGAGAAGCTATGCAAGGGTACTAATCTACACACACGGGACAAGCTTACGGAAGACTGAGCGGGATTTGCAGACAGGCCATCTGAAGACAGCTTCCTGCTGTAGCTAAGCTGTGGCCCTCCATATGATCTTTGATTCTACTTACCATTAGTCCCAGCATGTACAAACAGTAGTCAGAGATGATGGGACTTTGGGCCAACAACATCTGGAGAGCTCCAGGTTGGCCACTGCTGCCTTATACCTACATGAATCAAAATCCCCATGAAGGAAAACATCAAGCCATTGGTCACACGAAAGCCCTGCCACACTCAGTGCCACAGGTCACATATATGAGTAAGTCAGTGGGAAATGCCAGTACGAATGAATGTTTGAAGGAGTGCCTCAGGGAAACCCAGCTAGATGGGCAGGGTATAAATAATAAATTATTATTATAAAATTATTATCAGTATGCTGGAAAACAAAATCCTGCAGAGATACAGTAAGATGTCCACAAAGCTATATACCAGTAGTCCATTATCCAGAAAAAGTATGGTAACAATATGACTATCACCATTATTATGGCACACAACTGGTAAATCTGTGACAGTCCTCCAAGCAAACAATAGCCTAGTTCACATGACACAGGAAGTCAAAGTATGGCTTGCCAAAACCGCACAAACATGCTGTCTCCAAGAGGGTGCTAAGGTGTGGCCTAGCCCTAGTATGTTGTCCAAACTCAGGATCATAGTTAAGGTCTTTTGTTCTTAAGCATGATCTGTAGCCAAACTATGTATACAATTGTCTGAGTAAGACCAATCTGCATCTAACCAGCTATGACAAAAGTCTTTACCTTGGGAAAATGTTACATCATGGACTACGAACAAACCTGCCAGGAAAGCAGTCATGGCGTACCTTTGAGGTATATGGTTATAAAAATAGGAAGACTTCCTAAAAACAGCCACTCGACTCATCTGCAAACCTACAGAGAACCTTGGAAGTCAATTATTTTAAGTTTGCCATTTCTATGGCAACAAGCTAGTCTGGTTTCATTGAGAAAATAGTGTTAAAAGTAGAGGCACTCATTTCCTCATGATGCACTGCCTAGGATACTACATGCAGCAATTCTTAGGCTTCCCAAGTTGCCACTTTTTGATTTCCAGATTCTAAAAAGCCTCTTAAAATAGCTTTCTTAAAAGCCTCATTAGAAAAAAGAAGTCACAAAACACGTAACACTGCAGCCCATTTAAGTCAAGGATTATCTATAGAATTACAAAACAACACAGAAACGTTTTCAGGCAAGGACTGGATTTTTAACTGGCCACTGTGCTCAAGAGAACTTGTGACAAGCAAGGTCCTGATCTAGAAAGCAAAATGAGTATTTCCCAACATGCTCCAGTCAAAGTTGTATTTTCTTCTCTTTATATAATCACACCAGCTCAGTCAATTCAGTTACATTGACAAATATGAAAATAACACATTCAGATATTTAAAAGGTCAACTTTATGAATAGATCCAAGGGAGAAAGACCAAATATTGGCCACGCATGAATAAGAACTAGCCATTTTGTAAAAAAGAAATGGACCGAAAGGCAGAAACCTATAGAACATTCCATTCTTATATGAAATATTAAGATGTAGGCATTTGCCAATATTTCATGTTGAGCGCTACAATTATTCAGACATATGAATGGAGAGAGGGGCACAAAATGAAATCAATAGACAATCCTTACATGACATCTGATGCAGATTTAAAAATAAAAAAGAAAGTGCCAGCAATTTAAGAGAATGTTTTAAAAGCTCCATTTCTCAGTAAGAAGCAACAACAAGACAAAGCCCCTAGCCTTTCCTTTTCCTCTGTGAAAAACTTCAACCATCCCTATTTTATTCTCAGCTGCTTGAGCAGCTACCAGAGTTTCAGCCTCTAGGGAATGGCTGTAGAGCTTAGTGGTGAGGGCACTTGAAATCAAGCCACGGCCACAAAAGGAAGAAAGAATAAAGAACACATTTAGAATGTGCTCCTAATTACTGGCTTTGATGTTTTGACATCATAGTGATGCAATTGACTGACGGATGGGCCCTTCCACAGAATAGGGGAGGATCTGCTTCATTGACTGGATCCAGTTATCCACCCCAGGTGTAGACAATGCTGAAGGGACGCGGGTGGCGCTGTGGTCTAAACCACTGAGCCTCTTGAGCTTGCTGATCAGAAGGTTAGTGGTTCAAATCCTCGCAACGGGGTGAGCTCCCGGTGCTCTGTCCCAGCTCCTGCCAACCTAGCAGTTCGAAAGCATGCCAGCGCAAGTAGATAAATAGGAACTGCTGTGACGGGAAGGTAAACGGCATTTCCGTGTGCTCTGGCATTCGTCATGGTCCTCCATGCGCCAGTAGTGGTTTAGTCATGCTGGCCACATGACCCGGAAACTGTCTGCGGACAAACGGCGGCTCCCTTGGTCTGAAAGCGAGATGAGTGCCGCAACCTCATAGTCGCCTTTGACTGGACTTCACCGTCCAGGGGTCCTTTACCTTTACCTTTTTACCTAGACAATGCTGAGTTAGATGGAAAAATAATCTGACTTGCCATAAAGCAGTTCCCTCTGTTCCTATGATAGTGCATGCAAAGCAGATGTGGGGAACCGGTGACCCTCCAAGTGTTGCTGAACTATGACTCCCATCACCCCTGACCATTGGCCATGCTAACAGCGGTTGGGAATACGGAAGTCCCCCGTCCCCGTCCCCCCACCCCCTGCTGCAAGGCAAATTATCATAAAGACACATGGCATTAAACTGTGATACCACCAGCAGCCACAAAACAGAAGGCACATGGAACAGAAAGCAAGCAGGGGGAACAGGTTGGAAAGTAGGCAGGCAGGCCTTCACTACGATTTCATAGAGTTCACCCTTGCAGCTGGAATAGTCCCAGTTAAAGCTTCCATAGAGCCACATCATGGAGTCCTGGTGCAGACCATTATTATACAGGCATTCTCTCTCTGGATGCACAGCACTCCATGCTAATAATTTAATTACACATCCCCTTGAAAGGAAGAGGCGCAAAAAGGCAGGGAATCACAGCACGGGCCCACATTAACCACTTGCTTGTTTTTAGAAAGAAATTTGTTTATCTGATATTTCAAAAGGCCCAATGTGGTAATTAACAATTCTGTTTGCAAACCAACCCTCGCATGCTTTTGTGCCACGGCTATAATTAGTTTCCATCACTGTGGCACTAACAGCAACTTTGAGGATCTCGGCACCTGCTTATGAGAACGCAGAGGCTTTAATCAGGGGTGTGCAGTGGCTTTTTACACTGCCATTTTATGCAACACTGACCGCTCTTGATGCCCCTTTTGAGGCATCTGCACTTGCCATTAAACAAGAAAACAAAAAAATCATTGTGAGAAAGAGGATTTCATTGCTTCCATTATCAGATTTGTTGGGTGACATCCAGTTAGTCATACAAAAATAAGCCCATAGCAAAAAAACAAACACATACACACACAAAAATGAATGGGCTTGTCACTTAAAACAATTGATTCTGATAACTATGCTTTGAATATGATTTAAGATTTTCTCCCCTGTTCTGTTGGCATCTAATAACAGCCACTCCAAACTGGTTGCAGAACAGTGGTTTGACTTGCATGTTAAGTAAAATATAGCATTTTATTTGAAATCTTTCTCTTTTTTAAGGTATTCACTTACTCTTATAGCATGTTCTTGACATGATACAAGACAATTCCTATTTACAGTACTTATCAATCAACATATTTTATTTATTTACTCATTGATTCATATATTTATATCCAAGCTTTCACCCAATGAGTTCAGGGTAGCATACATGATTCTCCTTCCCACCACCACAACTATAATTCTCACAACAACCCTGTAAAGTAGATTAGGCTAAGAGGCAGTGACTGGGTTAAGGTTATCAGTGAGCTTCACTGCCTAGTGGAAATTTGAACCCTAGTTTCCCAGGTCCAGTACTCTAACCACTACACCACAAGAACAAGTGAAGACCAAGGGGAACTTGCTCCATGTTGCTTATTTTTAAATCCTGCCTTTCCTGGTGGGTGACTTACTTAAGAAGTCTCTGGCTGAGCAAGATACTGGATATGATGCTATCCAGTAGAGACCACTGCTATTAGAAAGCTGTGCAATTGCCTGAAGCCAAGCAAATGCCTGACATTTTCCCTGGAAATCAAAGGAGTAGAAGCAAGGGTGAGTGTCTTTCAATTTCATCTACAGCCAGGAAGTCTTGTTTATTTTTCAGAATGGATATTAGCAATCCTCATGGGCAAGGGCTCATACTGGCAGCCTTGAGAATGGAAAGCAGGATGTGTTATTTTTCTCTCTCTCAAATACATTCCAACACTGCCATCTAAGCCTCCTTCGATTCTGTTAAAATTCCATCTTCGTCCTTCGGAAGCAAATGTGTTCCCTGAAGATAACCTGAGCGTTGCCAGAACAGACAAATCTTAAAAGAATCCAAGTGCTCAAGTATACAGTATGCTTCTGCTGTTTCCAAACCACACTAAGTAAACAGCATGCACACAAAGTAAGCAGTATTCAAAAGGGCAAGACATGTGTGCATCATGCCATTTTCATCTGCTAAATTATGCAGAGCTTGGATTTAATTTTTAATCAAGCTGCCTTGCTGTTGCATAAGGAGGCATCCTTGGTTTTTGTGCAAGCTGCTGTTTCCCCCCACTCAATAAACGACACAGGATACCCAACAGAACTGAAAGACTGATGAACCTGCATAATACTAATCTGTTTTAATGCATGAAACAAAACAGTATACTTACAACTTGGGATTGCAGGAGCTTTTAAAATACATCCTTTATTGGTGTGGCCTGGAAATGAAGCACTGACAGGCCAGAGTTCAAATCCCCCTTGGAGCCAAGAGTTCATTAAGTGGGCTTCAGTCAAGTTTATTACCACAGAGTCTGCTCTCATGGTGGAAAGCCAGAACGCTGGCCTACTTCACAGGGTTGTTCTCAAGGCTATGTTTTGTTTGTTTGTTTGTTTCATTTATATGCCACCTTTATCTTCCAAGAATCTCAAGGTGGTGTACATGGTTCTCCTCCCCATTTCATTTCATCCTCACTACAACCCTATGAGGTATGCTAGATTAAGAGATGGTTACTGGTCCAAGGTCATTCAGTGAGCTGGGTGAGGATTCGAAGCCTGCTCTCTGAGGTCCCAGTCCAACTCTCTGATCAGTACAATACACTGGCTATTTATTATTATTATTATTATTATTATTATTATTATTATTATTATTATTATTATTATTACCACTACTATTAAGATTTATGGTGCTGGAGGAGACTCTTGAGAGTCCCATGGACTGCAAGACGATCAAACCTACCCATTCTTAAGGAAATCAGCCCTGAGTGCTCCCTGGAAGGACAGATTGTGAAGCTGAGGCTCCAATACTTTGGCCACCTCATGAGAAGAGAAGAATCCTTGGAAAAGACCCTGATGTTGGGAAAGATTGGGGGCACTAGGAGAAGAGGAAGACAGAGGACGAGATGGTTGGACAGTGTTCTCGAAGCTACGAACATGAGTTTGACCAAACTGCGGGAGGCAGTGCAAGACAGGAGTGCCTGGCGTGCTATGGTCCATGGGGTCACGAAGAGTCGGACACGACTAAACGACTAAACAACAACAACAACTATTAAGATTTATATACTACTCTTCATCAAAAGATCTCAGGGCAGTTCACAAAATGCAAATAAATAGTTAAAACAAAAACAACAGAACAATAGCCCCCCCCCCCAAAAAAAACACATTTAAAAGGCTGTAGAATATTAATCAGCCAAAGGTCTGGTTGAAGAGGAATGCGTTCACCTGGCACCTAAAAATATATAATGAAGGTAACAGGTGAACTCCCCCCTGGGAAGAGCATTCCACAAGTGGGGAGCCACTGCAGAAAAAGCCCATTCTTGTGTTGCCACCCTCTGGACCTCACATGTAGGAGGCACATGAAGAAGGGTCTCGGACGATGAACACAGAGTCTAGGTTGGTTTATATGGGGGAGAGGAACTTTATAAGTGGAACTTTACTAGTAATCAGAGTTTAGTGTTTCCAAAGCATATACCGGTACTTTTGCTAATTAAAAAAAGCTTGCTTGTGTATGTGTGTATATTAGCACTTCAGACTTTTAAATCCAAATGTATTTTATTTTTTTAAAAAAACATGCTTACCCCACTCCTCTGCCAAAAAGGCAAAAAGACTAGCTTATAGATCAGTATAAAATCAAGACAGTCCTTGCCTGGAGTTTACATTCTAAAAGACATGACACAAAAAGGCAAAAGGTGGGTGGAGGAAGGAAAGCAAGCAAATTCAAGCCACAGTTCTTGAAGTTCTCATAAGGTCCAGCCAGGATGGAAAGTGTTCCTAATATATACAATTTATATCTTTTGGTCCACTAGACTCTCTTAAGAAAAAGTGCTTTCAAGTTCCAGTTTGAGCTATTGTAAAGCCCAGGTGGTGCTGTGGGTTAAACCACTGAGCCTAGGGCTTGCTGATCAGAAGGTC
The DNA here is from genome assembly GCF_965207765.1 of Zootoca vivipara. NCBI lineage: Eukaryota > Metazoa > Chordata > Lepidosauria > Squamata > Lacertidae > Zootoca > Zootoca vivipara. The sequence goes on from NC_142589.1 coordinate 13,037,025, forward strand.
AGCGGTTCGAATCCCTGTGACGGGGTGAGTTCCCGTTGCTCGGTCCCAGCTCCTGCCAACCTAGCAGTTCAAAAGCACGTCAAAATGCATGTAGATAATTAGGAACCGCTACAGTGGGAAGGTAAACGGCGTTTCCGTGTGCTGCTCTGGTTCCGTGTGGCTTTGTCATGCTGGCCACATGACCTGGAAGCTATACGCTGGCTCCCTCGGCCAATAATGCGAGATGAGCGCACAACCCCAGAGTCGGTCACGACTGGACCTACCAGAGTCGGTCACGACTGGACCTAATGGTCAGGGGTCCCTTTACCTAAAGCCCAAAAACCTTCAAGAACAAGAAAAGAAAAACTAAAATCAGGGGGTCCCATTAGCCATCAATTTAAGCCCAAAGGTAATGGTGATGTGATCCCACCCACCCTCCCCACAAAGACACTAGGAGACCTAGCCCTGCAGAGGGCCAGTTAGCACAATAGCCTGACAAAAGGGATGCATTTTGCTTTGTTCTCATCCACTTTGAGAAGCAGCTGTGGCATATGGCCTTCAGATGCAGCTGTAGAATATGGCACTAGACAGAAGATGGCCTTCTCTGAGATGAGAAAGAGAGTATGCCTACAAAAGCAGACCCAAAAAGGATGGAATCTGGCATGGGGAAATGTGCAAGGGACTTTGGGTAGGTTACCTGATGTGGAGCAGAACAGACAATTACGCTGATTGTTTTTTTCTAGGACAGGCATCCCCAAACTGCAGCCCTCCAGATGTTTTGGCCTACAACTCCCATGATCCCTAGCCTAGCTAACAGGACCAGTGGTCGGGGAAGATGGGAATTGTAGTCCAAAACATCTGGAGGTTCGAAGTTTGGGGATGCCTGTTCTAGGAGAATATGTCCCACCAAACATACAACACTGATGCTAAATGAATAACTGTTTCCAGGATGCAGATGCCACAGTCTCTGCAGGTATGCCATCAAAATAGACATTGTTGCAGTGAAAGAGAGTAAAAGTATCTAATGTATTATAGGGAGACCCTGCAGTTCAATGACACAGAAAGCTCACCAAGTAGGTCACAATTACTCTGATTTTACAGATGGGTAATGGAGGTGGAGAAATAAATGCTGTATGCTAGGCCTGGGCGATATATCGATATATTGCCCAGGACCGGTATGAGGAGCAGACCGCGATGTCAGTTTCACTCAGTGGTATATGGCTGGTGAAACCACCATCCCACTCTGCCCTCATATGACGAAGAGGGAGAAATAAGATGTGGCCTTATCAGCAACATTTGATGCCCCCCTCCAACAGCCCTCAGTTAGGTCTTTGAGAAGGCAGTGGGAGGGCTCTAGGACCTGGCCACAACCTTATACTGCCTTCCTAAAGCCCAGCACCTCACTTAGCCAGCTTTGGGAAGAAAGTGAGAGGGCTGCTGGTTGGGCTTCACATTTTGGCCTCTCTCCCCTCCCCCTTCACTTCCCCTTCCCCCATGCGACAAAGCAATGTGCGGCCCACAGGTTCCATGTTGAAGTACTCCTGCAGCCCACTTTGTATGAAAAGTTTGTCTGCCCTGAATTGTAAAGGGTTGTACCTAACCAAGTCCTACTCTGAGTAGACCCACTGAAATTAATGCACCAGAGATATCCAAATCTATCAATGTCAAAGGATCAACTTTGACTAGGATACAACTGTAAGTTAGCTGAACTTTGATTTCTATCAAAATGAATGGAATTTATTTTCAACTATCTTGGACTGCATACACACCACCTCACTCCCATAAAATAACCCTGGAACTGTAGTTTACCCCTCAAAGTGATATAGTTCTCAGCACACTTACCAAAGTACAGTTCCCACTAGTTTGTGGGAGAACAATGTGCTTGAAATCTATAGTGTGCATATGGTCTTGGTCTGGATATAGTCTATTGCTTCCAGGATACTGCATCTCACACTCCTGGAGAGCATCTGTTATGTTTGTATAGATATTAGGAGGGATGGGAGAATAAGTAGTGTGAAAAGCAACAGAACATGCAGCTTTCAAATATAGAACACAAATCAAAAGTCTAATCAAATCACACTTTTACATGGAGCAAGCAGGAGGGGAGAACACTAGAAAGTATTGGACACCTTACAAAAATCTAATTAATATAATCTGGAGGCAGATATCACATTACACCAGAACAAATGTAGAGAAATGGACACTTCCCAGCTGCAGAATGGCACTCACTCTAAAGTCGAACAGCACAGGCATTTTTCAAGTTATTTGAAAGAAAGGAAGCTTCACGCACACCCTTATGGAATGGCTTAGAATGGAATTTAGTTGGATTTACTCCCTTACTTTAGGAATTCTGGCTTTGTACCAAGAGACGACGGGAAAGAGCAAGCAAGCGAGTGAGCCATGCAGAACAGAAGGGGGGGGGGGAGAAGAGAGTCAGAAGCTGCTGGAAAAGCTCTCATCCTCAGCTGCTCTCCCAGATCCAGTTGCTATAAATACCAATTCTGCAGCTGGCGTTTCAGGACAACATGCCTGCTCCATAAATGTGAGGTGAGCTGCAATCCCACTAAAAGCAGGGGGCTCCTCCCCAAATTTCCATATGGAGCCTTTACATTTCCAACATACACTCAGGAACTTAAGAATTTGCCTTATAAAAAGTCAACCCATTCATTCAGCGACCTTACTGTTGTCTAAACCAGGGGTCAGCAAAAAATTTCAACAGGGGGCCGATCCACAGTCCCTCAGACCTTGTGGGGGACTAGCCTATATTTGGGGGGGGGGTGAACAAATTCCTATGCCCCACAAATATCCCAGAGATGCATTTTAAATAAAAGGACACATTCTACTCTTGTAAACACACGCTGATTCCGTGGGCCGGATTTAGAAGGTGATTAGGCCGGATCCGGCCCCTGGGCCTTGGTTTGCCTACCCATGGTCTAAACCAGGTATAGGCAACCTCGGCCCTCCAGATGTTTTGGGACTACATCTCCCATTAACCCTAGCTAACAGGACTAATGGTCAGGGATGATGGGAACTGTAGTCCCCAAACATCTGGAGGGCCAAGGTTGCCTATGCCTGGTCTAAACTGACTGGCAGTGGCTCACCAGGGTTTCAGACAGGGAGACATTCCAAGCCCTACCTGGAGATTGAACATAAGAGCATGTTGGATCTGGCCAATTGTCCACCCAATCCAGCATCCTGTTCTCACCTGGGACCTTTAGCGCATAAAGTACATGCTTTACCACTGCTTTACCATTCCCAGGAATGTAGAACTCTACCTCATGCAGAGTCAGCCCACTGGTCTATCTAGTTCAGTGTCCTCTACACTGCCTGGCAGTGGGTATCCAGAGCACTAGACAGAGGTCTTTTCCAGCTCTAACTAGAGATGCTGGGGATTGAATCCAGGACCTCTTCCATGCACAGCAGATGCTCTGCCACTGAGCTATGACCCTTTCTTACATGAACAATTACAGGGCGCTTTAATACACATTGTCCCCAAGAGATAAATTCATTTCATGCAAGAAACTGAAAAAAAAAAGTTACGTGAAAGCAGATACATTTATCACAGACAGATTAGTGGATGACAGGCAGAATTCCTGAATGGAAGGATTTGAATTCAGGGGGGGAAAGGATTGAACAATGTAGTTTTTAGGAGGAAAGCATTTGTACATACATTTAAAGAGTTATGCAGAAGAACCAGCTGCACATTAAATAAATTCTCATTTCACATTTGAAGAGAGGCCTGCTTTAAATATATATATATCAGTACAGAATTCAGCTATCATTACTGTGATTATCCTGGATTTGTAACCAGGCCAGCCACTCTCTGCCAGCTGAAACTAAAAAGCAGCTGCCCATAGAATGCATTTGCTTAGATGTTTTGCACAGCTCTGTAAGAACAGAGGGCCCATGTTCACAAGCTGAACAACTTTGGGTATTGAAGGGAAGCAGTGAAATTCACTAGCAAATGCTTGCAGAACTGTCTTTGTCTCATATCCAGCTTTTTAAATTTTTATTTTATTCTTAGAGGCAGAATCTTACCATTATAAGCCTTCTGGGTAAGGCTTCTGTACAAGGCAGAAATAGGTATCCTGACGTCACTGTGACACCAGGCAAAATGACTGGTGGGCTGCCCCACCCAACTGCCCCCATGAAATGAGTGTGAGATAAGGATGTAATTTTCCAACCCTGGGATAAGCTGTTCTCTGTCAGACAGTTTAATTTCTCTCAGTGGTCACAAAGAGAAATAAAATACCCAAACTAGATCTCTATGCAATACAAATATCATTTGTAAGAGGTAAATAATATAGAACCAGAAAAAAACCTCTTTCTCTCTCTGAAATTCTAACCTTAAGGGCCAGTTTTAATAGTTTATATTCAAATATTTTAGACAGCAGAGTTCGCAGAGAGATAGTGTCCATTCAAGCATCCAGAACAAAACAATCTCTCATTAATTCTTTTACAGTATTTTTTATCTGGGGGTTAGAGAACACATAATATAGCCTCTTATGAGACTGTTGCTTGGGCCATCTTTAGAGACCCTTCTGAGTATCTTTCTTGAGGGGACCAACAGGGTGGATTTGATTTAAATCAAACTGATTTAAATCATGATTTAAATCACTAGTCATTAAGGCTTGATTTAAATCATAGTTTTCTACATAAAGACTAATTCTTGCTGGTATAACTTTAATATGCAAGTAGATGAAGATTTTTAGAATAACAACTTTTCATACTGGTTTTTTATCCCCAGTTTAATAGGTTAATCATTCATATTTGGACAACTTTACTGTTGTACTTAGGAAGGAGAAAAATAATCATTATCTTAATAATAACAATTTAAATAGATTTATTCAACTGAAACAATAACATTACAGCATATGTTATTTACTTAAACAAACATCCATGCTTGTTAACTAATTTGCCTTAAAAAAAACAATATATATATATTTTAAGAAATTTGGACTGTCAGCCCAGCCTACACATGAAAAACCTAAATACTGTCCACTCCAAACAATCAGAAAAATATTGTTTCTATTCTATTCACTGAACTTCTTGAAACTTAGCACTGAAGGGGTTGTTTCTGTATTCATAGGTTTGTAGAACAATAGGATTAAGGTCTTTTTCTCAACTCATTATTGCTGTGAAGAAGAGGCATGTAATCTCTGTTGAGTCAAATTCAGTTTTGAGAACTGCAAAAGTAAACCAAGCATCTGTGATAATATCTTGTAGGCAGAGAAACTGCCCAATAATCTTACAAAAACCTCTGGAAGAGCATGGCATTGTGAATGGATTAATAGAATTTATTTACCCAAAAAATTAAACGTATACAACCTTATTCTACATAATTAAAAAACTAATCTTTATTTCATGATGGAATAACCTTTGGATGGTAATATATTTTCCTCAAAAAGCATTTTATTTAAAAAAATCTGATTTAAATCAAAAAAATCGATTTAAATCAAAAAAATCTGATTTAAATTTTTAAAAATCCGATTTTTTTGATTTTTTAAAAAAATCATTGATTTTTATCCACCCTGGGGACCAATAATTTTATCACTGAGCAGGTGACAAAATACTTGATTATCATCATGTCTCTTGGACCTGCTATGATTGTTAGTTCTTGCCAAAAAACAAAAACAAAACAATTGGCTCCATTGCTTCTGTGTTTTGTCCTATTGATCAGTTGCTTCTGTGTTTTGTCCTATTGATCAGTTGACCATAATAAGCATCTGAGTGACTTTCATGGACACCAGGGCAGGGATACATAGAAGTTATTCCTCTTCCTAAAATAAAATCTAGCTAGTACTATGGTGGCAAGTGCTGCTGCTCATCACTTCTGCTTAGTTAGGCACTGCTTTTGAAGCAACTGGGTCAGCTAATTTCAGAGCTATCAAACATGCCAGTCATTCGCCTGATCCCTACCCTGAACTGCTTCATAAGGTTTTTGTTCACACTGGTGCACAACAGCAAGCAGTGATCCCAGAGCCCAGGCATCATGCCACCAAGAAACCTGTGATTAAAGCAGGCATAGCCTTCTCTCATCACTCTGTACTTTCTCCTCCATCTGTTGTTCTGATCGATTCTCCTTTGCCCCATCTCTTGACCTAGTAACATGAGAAACAAGACTGATTCCTCATCTACAAAGGAGCTCCATCTATGACCAGAATCCCTTACATAAAAACTGGAACAGGAAACTAGGTATGTGTAATGATTACCAGACGTCCAAACTGTGCTCCAATAATATGTTTCCAGTTGAGTCTTATTCAGAGTAGACCCATTGAAATTAATGGGCCTAAGTCATGGTTATTAATTTAAATGAGTTTAAGTGGGACTAGCATTGGATATTGTTACTTACATTCACTGCAATTTGGCTGGAGCAGTTTCTGAGCTCCCATCGTTGCAATTAAGGAGTTTTGGCTTAGTATTTGACAAAATAAATAAATATCTTCCTCACCAACATCAACCAAGGACACAATAGAACCTCGGTTGTCGAACACTTCAGAAGTTGAACGTTTCAGCTTTCAAACGCCGACAAGCAGAAGTGAATGCTTCTGTTTTCGAACGTACATCAGAAGTTGATTGGCTTCCAAGGCGTGTTTCTCAATTTTTAAAATGGATTTTGTCAATCATCAATTGCGCCTTGATTGTCGAGCGTTTCGGAAGTCAAATGGTCTTCCGGAATGGATTACATTCAACAACCAAGGTTCCACTGTATACACTTTTCCAAACCTGGCATTCACTATACTCGCCACACTCATTCCTACTACAGATACTGTACTAATTACGCAAGAGATGCAAAGTCATCCAAGTAGATTCAGTACAACTACAATCTATCAGGCAACTCAATTCTCCCAGACTGTGGCTTGAATCGAGACTATGGATTTTTATCAACTTTAATGTTGTTAATTACTTGACCAGTGCCAGAAGACTTGTGTTATCACTAACACTGCCTTGTTAATGTGTCCCTATAACTAATTTGCTTTCAACTAATCATCGTCTGTTCTTTTTTGCATTTTTAAGAATTTCCCACTTAATTCCACCAACCATGTGTATATATTATTGCCAATTTAAGTATTGCAGTTCATCCAGCTGATGAAGTGGACTCTGATACACAAAAGCTTATTTTTTTAAGTACTTCCAAGTTGTTCTGTGTGCATGCTTGCCACCTTTGCACTTCCAGAGAAGCAATGGCACAAAACAGCTAAGAAAGAGCTGCCACCAATGTCCAGTTATCCAGGGTCTTTCTAGCTTTCAGGTCATTTTTAGTTTTTTAAAAAGCCTTTGCTCACACAACCAAACTATGAAGCCAAAAGGGTCAGCAAGAACCAGAGAAGCCAGGAGGCAAAAGTCCTGCATTTTGCTGGAAGATTGCTTGCTTCCTTCTGACATAAAAAACTATACTGGTGAACTCACAAGTTGGAAATTAAAGCAAGAAAGCAAAGGATTCACTGATCTGAATGAATTTCACCACTTCCTCTGAGGCTTGCCTAGCTGTCAAGCCACTCTCACTCCATCCAAGGAGACACATGAAATGTTGATATATGAAGTGATGTGCCCCTGGGATTCCTGGTTTGGACGCAGCTGAATTAGGCTTTCTACTACTTCTTCCTCCTGACTGTCCCACTAGCCTAGTGGGAGCAAGTATCTCCTGCCATCTGAAACTTCAGCCCACCATTTTGGTAGCCTTTCTCCTAAGCTATACTGAAAAATGTATTGGGGTAAGTGACTTTTATTTCTTCAGCCAGCCAGCCAGCCGCAAGGGTTGTTCTAGTGAGATAGGTCTCTGATTAAGCAGTAAGAACATAGGAAGCTGCCTCAGACAAAGTCAAACCATTGGGTCCATTTAGACCAGTATTTTCCATACTGACTGAAACCATCCCCACGTCATTTCAGAGAGGGAAGATTTCCAGTCTGACTTGGAGATGCTAGGGATTGAACTTGGGACCTTCTACATGCAAAATTGATGCTCTTTTACTGACCATTGTCCCACTGCCTCATATATGGCTAATGGTGGTCAAGATCTCAAGTTCCTGGTTAGTGTCTTTTGGATTCCCTAGAGTTTCTCAACCATACTTGTAAGCACCACCTTCGTAGGAAAAAAATATAAAAGATCACTGATGCCAAGCCACCTGTGGTGTGAACATGTCTGTGGTTATTAGCAAATAAGAATGTGGAATGTTATTGTTCCATTTCTCTGTATGCACTGAAATGCACCAATGGTTGAGATCTGCATCAGAAGCCCATCTCTGGAACCTTCAACTTTGCTGGCAAGATGAGTGGCTAACAAGGTATTTTGGGTGGCAATACACATTTCCCCACATCCATTCGACTGAATGGATTAGACTTCAAGGTTCCCTTTGAAAATACTGAAAATTGGGGAGAACACTGGAAGGTGCCTTGCACCAACTCAGACTATTCATCCATGTGGCCTTGCATTGTGTACTCCCTGATACCCCAACGTGATGCTGGGACTCAAACTCCCAGCAGCCTCAGATAGCATGAGCATCAAAGTGAGGGATGATGGGAGTTGTTGTGCAAAACATCTTGGAGCACCAGGTTGGGGCAGACTGGTCTACTCTGATGAGGGCTCTTAAGGGCCTCCACAGAGATATTTCAATTCACTTGAAATATCTAAATGACATCAGGAAGTGAAGCTGGGATCTTTTGCATGCAAACAGGTGCTACCACTTATATGGTCCTTCTCATAAATAACTAAAGATAGAAAAGAGCATACATTCCAAGCCTAAATAAATAAACAAAGTCTCCCATATAGCCAAGAGCTCATGCCTTCCCAGCTTCATAAACCACAATCTGTTAAAGGCAGCATCTGTGGTTTACTCCTGACAGATGGGGTCACCACACTGTTCTAAACAATGGAATAAAGGAATTTGGAGAACTGCAATCCCATTGCTTAAGTCATAGACGATCCAATAACGTAAAATGCAGCATAAGATATAGGGAAAGGCTACTGTAAGATCCCTCTGCAGAGAGGGAAATAAAATTCACCTTTTATTAGTTTAATTCTGTGTTTAAATGGGATTTATACATTATCAACCCAGCTTGCAGTTGTAAATAAGAGTTTATTTGTTCCCATCAAGTGCACAAGAAATGGCTCAGGACTTCCACAACAAAAGTAGAAAACCAACTACAGAACTTGCATAGAAAGGAGATTCCAACTAAACATCAATAATAACTTTCTGACAGTAAGAACTGGTTGGCAGTGGAACAGACTCCTACGAGAGATGGTGGACTCTCCTTCCTTGTAGGCTTTTAAGCAGAGGTTGGATGGTCATCTGTCATGTAGGAGCTATTTGAGATTAATGCAGTACAAAGCTGGACGAGATGACACTTGAGGTCCCTTCCAACTCTACAATTCCGTGATTCTATGTTGTATATATTGCATTCATAACTGAAATCTACTGGGCAGAAACCATATTTAAGTCATGCTTGGGGTAGACTCATTGAAATCCAGTGGAACTTAAGTTAGTTGTGCCACCATCCAGGCATGTATTTTATGCTTTGCCAGCTGCTTAAGAACCAGCTACAGGGTAGAAACCACACAACACCAAAAATGCAGTAAAACTAGATTTAAAAGTCAGTCCACCAGTGAAAAGCTAGAGATGGATATGATAGCATATGCATTTACTAAACACAATGGCAGCATCAGGCAATTATATCATTATATCAACTTTACATAAAAATAAACCAACATGCTCCATATTGATACTGGAAAATTAGGATAAAGTACGGTATCATTATTTCAGGGACACTTTGTGGTGCATGAAAATATGGCAGTTAGATAAAGAAAATATCAAAATGTGTAATTCCTCTGGGTGGGGGGAGATAGATAAGTAAGTAGGTAGGTTGATATATACCGTATTCTGCTGAATTTCTAGATTTGGGGCAAAGAATTCTGACTTTTTTGAACTGTAACATGAAGGCACTAGATACGGTACTTTAATCAGCTGCAGCTTCCAGCACTGTCAAAAATAATGCTGTTCATTGTAATAATGAGTCCTCAGGGCCCAAGCACTTTCGTGATGAAAGTGTATTAGCAATGTAAGAACAACTACAAAAAACAGAGATTAGTATGCAAATAGGAAGCTTGATGGCTGACCTTTGTAGGAGAAAATCTTACTCAATGTTCTGGGGAGGCATTCTGCTGTTACTAAGAAGAGGAGGAGTTTCTTCAACTGTGGAGGCTCAATGCAGCAAACCCTTCAGGAAAACAGACTTAAAAGGATCCCCAAACATTGAAACCAATTTCAGGCACTAATCATAAAAAAGAATAGCTTGGGAGTGGAGCACTATTCCAGTTGCCGTCATATGACTGAACAACACTCCCTTCCAATTGGCTAGGGTTGTTTTTGTGCATTACATTACTGAACAGCCAGAAGCTGAATCACTAGAATGGCACCAGAATTACTGCCATTAGGACAGCCCACAGTTTGCTGCTGTTCTGCTTTCCAAAGAGGAAGGAATTCTCTTCATGATAGACAGAGACTTGCTGGAATCGGTGAAACAGCCCCTATTCTGTTAACAAATACATGAACATCAAAGCTGAGAGGCATTTCATATGCCTTTTTAAAAGAAGGAAACAAAACAAAAACAAACCAGATGCTGTTGACCTCCAACTCCCATGAGCCTCAGCCAGCATGGCCAATGGCCAAAGGTAATGATGCAGTCCAGAAACGTCACTACACAAAGGACTTGTTGAAATGTATAACTGATCCATAATTTGGCACTATGAGAATGTGCCTTCAAAAAGCCTTTGCACGAGACCATTCCTTCACTTCCTTCCAAGTATGAAGCAACCATGGTTTGTGCTTTCCATTCAAACCAGAACACTACAGTTTCTAGTCACAATGCAAGTCCATTTCATTTGAACCAACAAATTACAGCTTGTGATAAACCTTGCAAACCATGATACAGCTACAGTGTGCCTGACTGGACAAAAAAAATTACAGTCTGCCTCACAGAAGAGGAGAGGGAAGCACATGAGCTCCAAAAAAGCCCTCATAGACAGCCATGCTGGCTGGGACTGATGGGAGTTAGAATCCGAAACTTCTGCAGAGCACCCGGTTGGCAACACTTGCCATAAAGAATTGTGTTACACCAGCTCTCATCAAGAACAAAGCAGCAATAAATAGATGAGATTTGCTAAAGTCACCCTCTGAGAACATAGCCTAAGAATGCTCATCACGGAAGGCTGGTAAACAGCCATTCACCTGTAAGAACTGCCTCCAGGAAACCAGCTGAGTTTCCATTCTTCCTTTTATCCCTAATAGCTACTGGAGCTTTGAGGCAGTTCAGAAGTCTGCAAATAACTTAGTTTTGGCTGTATAAAGCTGAAGATGCTCAACCCCAGAGGCAACTATGCAACCCCACTGCCGGTCAGGGGCACCAACTTTTGGGGGCCCAACCCTTTTAGACTCCCCAATATTTTTGTGAGGGAGGCCAGGCCACCGCAATGTCCAAAAAACTCAGGGCCAACTGCAAAGCCAAGCATGGCGCAGCTTCTGGGGCTGGCTGCTGCTGCTACAGAGGGGAAGGAGGGAATAAGCAGCCCCTGGATGGTGGCAGTGGCAGCAAGAGGCGAAGGAGGAACCTCTGGCCATTGAAGTTGCACTGCTGAGGCATTCTGCTCTGCCCCTTGGCTCCATGACGTTAGTTCCCCAATCTTTCTCACAAGTTAGCACCACAAGTTAGCATGTCAGCTTCCCCCCCCATTTCGCACAACCACCACCACCAGCAACCCAAACCCATTCTCATTTCCATATCCTCCATGACAGCAACTTTCTGCTGTGTAGCATCTGCAATCAGCTCCGGCGCCCTACAAGCAGGCCAGGCATGCTGCCAACATTCCAGCCTCTTAATGCAGACAGTACATGTGATTTCAACTGGACTGCAGGATTTCACTGTTCAATTCTACACACACACACCAAAAAGATAAAGAAAGGAGATAAAGGCTGCATTTGCATGTGGTGATTATGAAATAGGAATTAAACCACTGTTAGTTAAGGCATTGCTGTGAATGCCCAGATCATTGCTGCTTCATTCCTCCCCATTAATGAGCAGTAGCAACAAGCCACAATTCCCTGGCTCAGTGCTATGGCCAAACTGGGGTCATGGTTTGTTTTGTTCAATAAAATAAAATAAAATAAAATAATCTGAAGCCAAGCTTTGTTCTCAGCTTCAGAACATCATTTATTTGGAGCAAAACAACCCATGATGCCCAGTTCAGAGACAGCACTTGAGGCAGGGATCACAGCTTACTGCTCCTGTTTGCAAAGCAAGAGCAATCTGTGCAGTCATGGTAAGCCATTAGCCATGACTTAACCATGATGTAGCCTCACCTGCATTGAAAGATTACAGCCTGTATTGCACCTGCAAGTTTAAACAGGGTGGATAATACCAGAGGACAGATATTTTATAAAAGACTGCTTTCCAAAGAATATTAAGGATAGCTTGTAAAATTCTAGCAATGCCACCCTCTTTCAAAAAGGACAAAGGAAAATCATGGTATTGGCAACTTCCAAATATTTAAATCCAAGCATATTTGCTAGAGGAGGCAACTTCCTTTACTGGCCGAAAGCCAGTATCTCCAACAGTTCTAAATGTCTATTTGTCCTTAGCAATGCATACGCATGCCACACAACATACCAAGCAATTGTTAAGCTGCCCTTACAAGATGGGCTGAACAAATTGTCTGGTTATCTAATTAAGATTTATCAGGAAATAGCAAGGCATTTTCATGGGCTTCTCAGTATTTCGTACATTTTATACTTTGCAGAATGCTGTCTCACTCACTCCTAAAACTACAGAAAAGAAATTTTATTTCTTTCTAAGCAAAATATTTACAAACACCTGGTTCACACTATATTAAATTAGGCCTTAGCATTATGCGTGAACTCTGTCCAGAAGTGTAACTATGGTTTTCTAACTGCCACCCATTTAGGAGCTTATTTGTTGGTGGCATACAAAACTTGTTTCCCTTAACTATGGGTTAGCTTTCCATGTGAACCCAGCACACTTAACCATGGGTTTGTTTGACCACTGCACCCCAGACGTTCACCAAACTACTGAGGAAAGAGCAGCTGGTATACAAACCAAAAGCTGTAGAAACAAGCCATGGCTTCTTAGATTATGGTATATCTCATGATTAACATGCAGTTTGTTAAACAAACCATGGTTATGCTCAGTCCAGGCCAAAGCCTTATGCAGATTTAGTCAAAATCACAGTTCAATATTCAACTAGTATATGCAGAAAAGAGATAATCTATGTCACTTCAGTATCAATTGACTTTGTTTTTTTATTATTATTATTACTGACAGACAACAAGGAACCCAATCAAGCTCAGTCCAAAGAGAATGCATAGCTGGCCTGGCATGTTTTAAAATCAGAACACAGGAGTCAACCCATGCTGGATTAAATCATACATCTCCCCAAGCACTCACCCTACTCCCAATAATCAGACAAACCTCTAATGTTCTACTCTAGATGTTAATGTTGTTTGTTCCAGAAGAGCAACCCTGGGAAGACCATTCCACAAAAGGGGTGCCAATGCAGAAAAGGCCCATTCTCATGTTACCACCCTCTGGACCTTTCGTGAAGAAGGCACATGACGAACGTTCTCAAGGTGATGATCACAGTGTCCAAGTCGGTCCATATGGGGAGAGGCAGTCCTTGAGATACTGCAGTCCTGAGCTGTTTATAATTCAAAACCCATAAACTACGGTACCTGTAATTGCTAACCACTGCAGCTGAGCCACAATCAGTGTAATATGCTGAAACTGTATTGCCCCTGGCCACACACTACACCCCTCACCGGCACCTGCATCACACCCAGAGAGCTTCTGCCTAGCTAGAATGTGCCTTTGAATTCTGATATAATATCCTTCGCTCACCTGGATGGAGGATAGAGAGGAGTGGTGGGTGAGTGTGTGTGTGTAGAAATGAAAGAGAAAATTCCTATTTGCTGTTCCACGAGTTTTGCCTCAGCATGTGGCCCTCAGAAGGCTGCCCACCAGGCAATGCAGTCTTCAGGCTGAAAGGAGTTGTTCACACCTGCTCTAACCACTGCAGCACATGGGCTAGATGTAACACCACATGCCCAGGACAGGCTGGAAATTCTGCTATCATTCACCTGCTATTTTTTTTTAAAAAAAGGTTGGGATTAGAGGTTAGGAACTCCTTTTAAAGAAGTGTGTATTTCTATACTCACCTTCGTAAGAACACAATAGGGAGGGGGGAGACAAGAGCCTGTAAAAGCGTGTGAAAATGGTCCCTCCATTACTGCCTGAAAAGCAGCCTCTTCCCTTTCCACTTGCTCCTTTTCAGAAGATCCATTTTTCTGAATATTCCTTGCATAATTCCTACCTAATAGCACACTAGAAAAGCTCAGCCTCAGATAACAAAAGGCTCCAGGATATCTCTAAGGCTACTTTCCCACAGTTATTAAATGGGTCGAAGTGACTTAAGTCTGACCACCTGCTATTTCAATTTGCCTTTGTCTGCCTGGAGACGTTCCCCAAAAGGCTGCAGGTCAGAACATTCCCAGCAAAATCAGTTCAATAGAAAGATGCAAACGAAGCCTTTCCCTACTGAAGCGGCTACAGCTTGATCCTCAGAGCTTGTTCATTTATTTCTTTACAATTCTGTTCTTTGAAAACTAACATTTAGACATAACTGTCTAAATCTATGATAACAGGTACATACCACGGGTTCAAACTGCCAGACCACAAAACAACAACACCAGGACACCTTTAATCATGGAATTGTTAGCAAATTCACTTAAATACCACATATGGGAGTTCAGAGAGAAAAGAACTCCTGATAACACTTTACTGAGGAAACTGACTACAACTAGTTTATAATTTGAGAGATTTTGTCTCTCTCAATTCAGGTCTTGTACATAGCAAGGAGTCATTCAACTAAACATACAGAGGAAAACACTCAGCACTACACAGAGAATCAGGAGGTGTGCTACTTCAGCAAACATCTGTCTGGTTGCTAAGCAATACTTCAGCTTTCCCTCCCTCTTGGTTACCTGTCTTACTGAGAGCAGAATTACCCCGTAAATTGCAAACTGGATGGTCCCTGTTGTTACACTCATTCTGGATGCCACAAAAATGGAGCTACAGACTAAAAGGCATTTAAGCTTCCTCTCAAGCAAACACACATGCATAATGGACAACCATTCTGCCATTTCCAAAGAAAAGCTCATACAGAAATGATCATGCAATGTTGCCAAAAAGAAGGAAGTCTCCAAATCACGTTTCTGCTTTTGACTTATCCACAGTGTCAGGGGGACTCCCTACAGGGAGCCTCCCCCCATCATCCTGACCAGCACTTTGCCGAGCGACAGCACTAGCAGCGGGTCAGGGGGAAGCGGGATGGAGGAGGGAGGGCTCAGCGAGGCATCAGAGCCCCTGCACCACTCTGACCAACAAGTGGAGGTGTGACGGCTCAGGGAGGCATCGGAGCCCAGGCACTGCCCCAGCCAGCAAGGGGAAGAAGGGGCACCGCTCCTTCCGGCGCCCAAATTGAGGCACGTGCCCAAACGCAGGGCTAGGAGGAGGCGTTTCAGGGTCCCCAGGCTATTATGCTGGCCCCAAAGCAGACGGGCGCCATTGCCAGATTCTGAGAGTGACTAGGAGGTCATGTTTCCTGCTATTTCTGCACTGTAAAACCTTTAAAGTCAGAACGGACTGGAGAGTCTTTACTCGAGAGTAGCCACAACAACTCCATGACACACAGCAAGAGAAAGAGTATTAATAAGCAAAAATGCATTTAAGCAAATTGTAACGCCTTTTGAAAAAATTATCACAAGACTTATACAAAAAGAAAGGATTTCCTTAAATGAACCATTTGTGAATGACATAAGTTAGTAACCAATTTACTGAGAATCTCATCAAGGAAAAGCCACTCCATTTGAAGATTTGCACCAAACTTACTGGTTGAGTTGCCTTGCATTTGTATGATGCATTTGGAATCTTTGCCGGTCTCTCGGGAATTAAAGGGTCTGACCCGGACAGCCACCTTGACTGAAGCGCCTGACATTTTGCAGGTCTCTTGTGTGTACTCCAGAAATTATGAGCAAAGGACTTCCACAGCTTTTCTCTCCTGGAGTTATCGAGAGATAGAGATAGAGAGAGAGAGAAATTCAGTTATTTGAAAATACATTCCAGAAATCTTGATGGTTGCTAGGAGAATAGCTTAGCTCATTAGATACCCTACAGACAAATTTCACATTTTTTGGCTTCATGGAGGCCGAGCGTATCCAGGGTTACTCTCCTTCTTGCTAGCCACTGTCAAGGAATAGCTTTCAGGAGAAATGATTGTTTCCAGCCCCTCCCTCAAGGAGAAAACATGGAGCCTGAAAACTGACATCACTCCTGACTCAGAGGGATTAAAAGGACAGCCGTTCTTTGTGCTGTTTGTTCATTTTATCGGTACATGTGGAAAGCTTAAAGAACCCTACACAACCCCAGGGATTTCCTCCATTCACAGAGTATATAAAAATTAAAATACATGCTGAGGTGGCTTTGCCTTAGAAGTCAGCCTAAAAACAGCTCCCTCCCTCCTTGATTCTGTAGAAAAGAGGGAGGGAAGCAGATTTCTGTTTGAAACATTTCTATCCTCGCAGCTGCTGGCTAACAAAGCAAATAGCCCAAATCACCAAGTTCCAGGAGCAAATAGCCATAGCGAAAAATGCAGTTTAGCTGGGAGAGAGAGTACATTGTGGGCAAATTATTGTGTTTCTGCAGATAGGCTTGAGAACAACTAATCCTGAATCAGCTAAGGGGGAGACTGGAGATATCATTTAGCATCCTCTCCTTTTATTAACTTGTTCTATTTGCTGACATGGCTGTCCTTTTCTGGTCTATGTTGTTATTCCTTGTTTGAAAAAATAAATAATTTGAGGTTCGTTTAACACAGGATACACCAAAAGGACATCCAACGGAAGGCTATTCATAGTTATTTAGACAAAAACATCTAACATTTTTAGGCAATATACACACACAAAAATATACACAGAGACAGCCTACCTGTAGAATTACAACTGGATACCCACAATACCTAGTTTTCACAATGGCACCATGTTATAAAGACTGTAGAGTATGGTAAACCTTATTATTATGAATTAAACATTCCATTCCTTTGAGAAAACATTCTATAGCTCTTCATTTTGAGATGCTATCTTCAGTTCAGCTTACATTGACAAAAGATCTACTAGACTCTCTTAAGTAAAGACTGTGATCAAAGAAAGGAGGCAGTTGAGGATATTGTTCACTTTGTTTTGAAGCGCCTAAAGTAAGATTCAAAAAAACCAAGATCATGGCCACTGGTCCCATCACCTCCTGGCAAATAGAAGGGGAGGAAATGGAGGCAGTGAGAGATTTTACTTTCTTGGGCTCCTTGATCACTGCAGATGGTGACAGCAGTCACGAAATTAAAAGACGCCTGCTTCTTGGGAGAAAAGCAATGACAAACCTAGACAGCATCTTAAAAAGCAGAGACATCACCTTGCCTACAAAGGTCCGTATAGTTAAAGCTATGGTTTTCCCAGTAGTGATGTATGGAAGTGAGAGCTGGACCATAAAGAAGGCTGATCGCCGAAGAATTGATGCTTTTGAATTATGGTGCTGGAGGAGACTCTTGAGAGTCCCATGGACTGCAAGAAGATCAAACCTATCCATTCTTAAGGAAATCAGCCCCGAGTGCTCACTAGAAGGACAGATCGTGAAGCTGAGTCTCCAATACTTTGGCCACCTCATGAGAAGAGAAGAATCCTTGGAAAAGACCTTGATGTTGGGAAAGATGGAGGGCACTAGGAGAAGGGGACGACAGAGGACGAGATGGTTGGACAGTGTTCTCGAGGCTATGAACATGAGTTTGACCAAACTGCGGGAGGCAGTGGAAGACAGGAGTGCCTGGCGTGCTATGGTCCATGGGGTCACGAAGAGTCGGACACGACTAAACGACTAAACAACAACAACAAAGTAAGATTCTCCCGGAGAGAGATTTGCTTTTTTTCTTGTCAAAGGCTGCATTCCCTTAAGAATAATAAGCCACTGTTTGTATTAAACCATAGCTTACTTGTGAACATTTCTCTCCTTTAACATGGTGAGTCATCATGTGGCTTCTCACCTCCCATGTAGCACCAAGGTGACTCAAACAAGCCATAGAATGACTTTTCATGTCATCCAAACCTGGATCATGGTTTGTTTCTTTCAAACAAACCATGAACATTAAGTCACATACAAACCAAAGTTTGTTCTCAGTTTCTTTCTGGCTTACCATTCATGGTGAATTTGAAACAAACAAACAAATTTATCCTAAAACAGACATTTTTGCATACAAATCTGCCTAATATAAATATTTTTGTAAAGCAAAATTTATTTCCTAACAGAATGCATTTTTACATGTTACTTTTATACACACTTTACCCTAGTCTATGCATTCTTATACACACTACTTGCCTGGAGAATACATGGCAAAATGCAAAAAAATGCAAATCCTGAAGGATGGCTGCTTTTCAGTTCACATATTGTTTTAGAAAGTGCAAACTAGGCAAGGTAAAGGTAAAGGGACCCCTGACCATTAGGTCCAGTCATGACCGACTGGGGTTGCGGCGCCCATCTCACATTATTGGCCGAGGGAGCCGGCGTACAGCTTCCAGGTCATGTGACCAGCATGACAAAGCCACTTCTGGTGAACCAGAGCAGCACACGGAAACGTAGTTTACCTTCCCGCTGTAGCGGTACCTATTTATCTACTTGCACTTTGACGTGCTTTTGAACTGCTAGGTTGGCAGAAGCAGGGACCGAGCAACGGGAGCTCACCCTGTCGCGGGGGTTTGCTTTTAAAGATGAAAGAATCCTTACTGCACCCCCATATTTTTTTCACACTATGGCCCCTTTTCAGAATGGTGAAGACAGGTTGCACGGTGAAATAAAGGAATTGGATGTGTCATCTTATTAGTCAGGTATTTGGCCACTGTTGAGTAGTATAGCTAACTGGACAACTATTATATCTCACAGTAGCTACACATTTCGGAGACAGATCATTTTCCCCACCCACCAAATAAAATGAGTATGGGCTGCTAGCTAACTCACAATTCCTCATGCCACATCAAAACAAGGAAGTTACATGTTAGCTTGTAGGTGTGTCTACAAAAATCTTTAAGTTACAAACCAAGAGATGAAGACAGCAGAGATGCATGAATGTTAATACTGCAATACAGTACAACCTTTGCAGTCTACAGTCTTTCATTATCATCAATTCAGCTGTCTTGGAACAGAACTAAAAGCACTTTGGATTAATGGACAAAAACTTCTGGTAATATCATAGAAGGTACATTAAGTACTTTGGAATCCTCAACTTAAGTGGCCTTCTGTAGCTCCTTACACCACAAAGATACAGCCTTCTTCATCCGTGAGCAGGGATTGCACACTGATGACTAAAACTGCTCTTTCCAATAATGAATCTCATCTCTATCATAATACCTTGGGTCACACTGGTAATTTTGCTAAAGAATCAGAGGATAGCACAGCCCCCAACAGAATGAGAAAATCCAGCATTTACTCATTCAAAGCTACTTCATTATGAGATTCCTCACTGCAGATGTTGTTGGACTCCAACTCCCACTAGCCCCACCCAGCATGACCATGGTCAGGGATGATGGGAATTGGAGTCCAGCAACATCTGGAAAGCGACGGATCTCACCCCTCTGGTTTACTGTTCACCACTGTTACCAAGCTGGTCTGTTCTTCAAACTAGGATATAATTCAGTGGATTCATAGCACCCAAACAACTTCATGGAGGAGAGGACTACTGAAGCCATAATGGTTGTCCTCTGCCTCCAAAGTTAGAGGCACTAATGCTTCTGAATAGCAGTTGTTGGAAATCACAGGAGGAGAGAATGTTTGAATCTTGCTTGAATCCTGTGTGCATACATCCCACTGGCATCTGGTTCTAGGTTGCAGTCACCACACAGAATGTCTAGGCGAGCTTTTTGCAATGGGATTTGTTGTTGTTGTTGTTAATAATAAGAATAATTTCATTATTATACCGCTTGATATTTTAAAGAAAACAAAATCTCAAAATGGTTTACAACACATTGAAACATCAAATAAAACAATCCAGAATAACATAAATTCAAGCTTCAAGGAAAACAAGTCAGATCTTTTTCTAAGTGACGTTTTGTTTTCCTCATATTAATTTATATAGCTTCCCCATAGCAGAAAGACTCTAGGAAGTCAGTGTGGAGTAGTGGTTAGAGTGTCAGACCAGGACCTGGGAGGCCAGGATTCAAATCCCCACTCAGTCATGAAGCTCACTTAGGCCAGTCACAGCCTCTTAATCCCTATGACCTGTGATGTTAACTGAGAAAGGGCTGAACCATATACTCCTTGCAGAAGAAAAGGTGGGATATAAATGCAATAAATAAGCTGTTCTGCTTACCTCGGGCATGGCCAAACTTGGCCCTCCAGCTGTTTTGGGACTACAACTCCCATCATCCCTAGCTAACAGGACCAGTGGTTAGGGATGATGGGAACTGTACTCCTAAAATGGCTGGAGGGCCAAGTTTGGCCATGCCTGGCTTACCTGCTTAAGAAAGTCAGAAGGGCCAACCAGATGGAGATGTAAGTCGCCAACCTGCCATCCAGAGATCTCCACATGGTCACAATTGGACCTGCGCCAGTCACAAAATGTGCCAGGCGCCTGGCTAATTTCTAACACTGGCCATTGGCCTGATCTGCCAGACTCTTATTTTGCTCTTATGCACATTTGTAGCAGACTTCAAATGTGTTAGAAAAAAATAGGGTCTTTTGCTTCATTGACATTTTTTCTGCTTTACTCCATCACATGATTCAGGTATTGTGTTCCTTCTCTCTTGAACAGGCACCATCACTTTAGAATGCAAAATCTCAGAACAGAGAACATGCAAAGATGCAAAACAGTCAGTGTTTTGTGTTTGTTGGGTGTATTTGTTTTTAAAGAGACAGGCCAATTTATTGAGAGGTCAAACGTGAGATTGAGGGCACACTTGCCCAATTTAATCCTCTCTCTAACTTCAATATGCAAAATGTGTAGCCTGACTAAATAAGCATGCCGGGAAACAACATTTCAATACACCATTCTTCTGAACAAGCCTTCTTTAGTAAGCTCACACACTGCCATCTGAAGTCCTGCTTTAATGCCTGTGCAGATGACGAAACCACTGAAAAATGGAATAGGCTGCTGAACAGAGTGTTCCAGAGTCTTGTTAGAAGGGGGAAAAAGATTTTTTAAAGGAACTAGACTAATAGCCACTAAACAAAAAACAGCAATTCTGACTATTTAGGCCTGTCCTTCTGAGAGACACAACTCTACATTCTCTCTCAGAAAACAATTCTAGGCACCAAAGTAAGAAAAGTTGGCAGCTGCAGGATGGGAAGGCCACCTATAATCTACTTCTCCTTTACATCTGCAGGTGTGGCATTACCATTGTCGTGCCTCGGTAATGAATTGGATGCGAGCCAACAAACTGAAGCTGAATCCAGTGGGCAGTACCCTAGCCCAGATGAATGGTAGGTTGCCTGCTCTTGATAGGTTGCACTCCCTCTGAAGGAGCAGGAGCACAGCTTGGGGGTACAGTACTTCTGAATTTATTGGGATTTTCAGAAAAAAAGAAGTACATTAAGACATTACTAAAAAAGAAAAAAAACAGTACAGTACTTCTGGATCCTTTGTTGTCACTTGAGGCTCAGGTGGCCTCAGTGGCACAGGGTGCCTTCCATCAGCTTCTGCTGGTGGCCCAGCTGTGCCAATATCTGGACAGGGATAGCCTAACATCTGTCATCTATGCTCTGGTAACCTCTAAGTTACATTACTGCAACACATTTATACGCAGGGCTGCCTCTAAAGATGATTCAGAAACTTCAGCTGGTGCAGAATCCGGTAGCCAGGTTGATCACTGGGACAAGACGATTTCAGCATATTACACCGATCTTGACCTGACTGCACTGGCTGCCAATTAGTTTCCGGGCCCAATTCAAAGTGTTGCTTTTGACCTATAAAGCCTTAAAGAGCTCAGGACAACAGTACCTCAAGGACCACCTATTCTCAGTATAAACCAACTTAGACCCTGAGATCATCAACTGAGACCCTTCTTCATCTGCCTCCTTCACAAGAGGTCCAGAGGGTGGCAACATAAGAATGGGCTTTTTCTCCAGTGGCTCCCCATTTGTAGAATG
This sequence comes from Zootoca vivipara, assembly GCF_965207765.1. NCBI lineage: Eukaryota > Metazoa > Chordata > Lepidosauria > Squamata > Lacertidae > Zootoca > Zootoca vivipara. Next base: position 13,059,246 of record NC_142589.1, read on the forward strand.
CTCTCCCCAGGGGGGCTTGTCTTCTACCTTCATTACATTACCAGGCAAAAACATTTCTCTATTACCAGTCTTTTGACTGATTAACCTTCCATGGCCTTTTAAATGTGTTTCTGGGAGGGGGGGTTATTGGTTTCTTATGGTTTCATTATGTATTTTGTGTTCTTGTTTTGTATTTTTATGTTGTGGAACCCACCCACCCCCCGTGATCTTCAAATGGTGGTACTGTATACTACTACTACTACTACTACTACTACTACTACTACTATTTCCTACATCCCAGTTGTTAGGAGCATTTTCAGCAAAACACATTAATTATGCAACCTGAAAAGGTGCAATAATGAAGCTTGGGTGCTTTCATCTGTGTTTAAGTGATATATGGAACTAAAAAGGTTTCACACAAGTAAGGCGCAGCCTCCAGCCTCACAACACCTTGTAAAAGGTGTTAAGAGTTGTTTGCCTAAGGAAGCAGCTATCAAAGTAATCTCACAACTACAGTAGCAAACTACAGTTCAGAGGTTGAGCACCTGCTTTGTGTGAAAAAGTCCCAGATGCAATCTCTGGAATTACCAGTTAAAAGGATGTCAAGAGGAGGTGACAGGAAAGACCTACCTCAGACACATCTACCAGAAAATGTAGCCAATACTAGGCTAGATTTACAAATAGACTGACTGGTGTAAAGTAGCTTCCTATGTTCCAGTTTATAAACTGAATCACAAAGGGTGCGCCACACTCCCCACCCCGAACAATAGGGTGAAACCACTTTGTGTCTGCTTCCCAATGCATGTAACTTTTTCTCTTTTTTTCTTTTTTTTGATGGGGGAGAAGAATACATTATGAAATATATACTTCCCATCTCAAAAACTGACAGTGACATTCCATTCTGAACATGAGAGACCAGCAGAGGCTAAAACTTTTTTTAAAAAAATTACCGACTGGCCACTTGTCGTGATAGATACTACTGGTAGTCTAAGGATGGAAAACGTGGTGCCCTCCACAGTTTGTTGGAACTCCAACTCCCAACAGCCTTTGACCACTGGTCATGCTGGCTGGGGCTGATGCGAATTGCGAGCCAACATTTAGAGGATAACAGGTTCTTCATCCGTTTCATGTATGTTCCCAGTGGAGAGAAGTTTTTGTCCTCCCTCTCATATAAAACTAGAACTAAGGGTCACTCAGTGACCAGTAGTAGGTTCAGGACTAATATCTTAGGGCTTCTTAGGGATTCACTACTATTACATGTAATGATTAGCACCAGCTTAGATTATTGAGTGTGCCTGTGTGTAAGAACAGGGGAAACCTGCTAGATCAGACCAAAGGCCCATCTAGTCTAGCATTCTGTTCTCATAGATGCCAATGAGAAGCCCACAATTGGGACATGTACATAAAGGTACTCTTCCAATCGTGAACCCCAGCAACTGGCATTCAGAGGCATACCACCTCCAATAATGGAGGGAATATCACCATGACTAGTGGCTATTATTCTCCATAAGTCTGCTTGATCCCCTTTTAAAGCTGTCCAAGTTTGTGGTCATTTTAATGGTGACTGCATTTTAAACCATTTGACTTATTTTGCACCTCTCAGCTTAATACTCAGATCAAAATGTAACTACCTTTCAAAAATCCCAAGGGCCCCTAGCAGGCCAGGAATGCAAGAGTCCAAAAGCTTGTTCTAGCAGAGTTGGCAAAAACTTTACAGCTAGTTCAGCAAAACAATTAGCCATCACTTCTACTGGAGGACTAAACCTCTCAAAAAGGCTACTCAGGCCTGCTGGGTACCACACCTCTATCTTCATGCCCTCCACTTTTTCTGTTGCATCTTCCATCCTAGTCCCTGCCAGACAAATACCAAATCATTGGGTGGAATTAATTCCAGGAATATTATATTTTTGATTGGCTTCATGTGTTTTCTATGTTTCCTTAGCACACAGTACACACAACCATATAAATGCTTCACAAACCAGATGAATGAATTAATGGGAAGCCAAAGCTGGCCTTTAAAACTACGGTATTAAGGGCGATGCATGTTACCTTTTGAATTAAAATCTGGCCGCCTTTGACAAAAATCTCACCATGACTAAGATGACAACTGAAATCAGAGATTTATGTATGCAAAGTCAACTTAGAAGCATCCAGGACAGAGAGAATATGTGTGAATACTCAGAGAGAGTATGTGTAAATTTTTTACATTCTGTAACAGGTAAAGAGAAAGGCAGACACTTGGTCTCTATCATCTTAATACAGACTGGTTTTAAATTTAAATTTAAATTTAAATGAAAGCAGCAGTACCAAGCATCTGAATGCTATCAAGTTAGGCATCAGTCACAAAACCACATTTTTTCCTTCATACTCCTACAGCTATGGAAGCTGTATGACAGGGCCACTTAAATACCTTCCATCATCATCATCTATTTCTACAGTGTTGAATATCCACGTAGGACTTTATAATAAATAAAAATTCACAGCAGTCGCTGTGTGCAGGGTTACAGCCAGTAAGATGGAGACAAAAGGGAAAGGAGGATGGAAGGACTAGGGCAAAAGCTTTAAAATCTTTGCTCCATACAGAGAAACACCAAATTTCACAGTAATAAATATTACATAATATAATACACAGAAAGAGATGTACAACATAAAAAGGCAACTCACAGAGTCCTACAACCCCACCCTCAAAAATTCAACTTGAACAGGTACAGACACAACTATGAAGATGCAAGCAGGCCATGACAATTAGCAGACAACTCCATGAAACCCGGTGAGCATTTGCACTAAAGCCATCTATTCCAAAACAGTATTTTTTGACCTGTCCCATCACTGACTAAGCTCCTAGAGGACTGTTGGATCATCATCCCAATATGGCTGCCCCGTAATTGTGCTGTGCTGGATATAGACGAAAGGGGGGTGGGGAAACGCATCAAAACAAAACGGCAGCTGTTTATGGCAGAGAAGAGGAAAAGCTGGGGGGAAAGGTAGGGAAAAGACAAACACAGAGGTTCCTGCATTTCCCAAACAAGTCACTGCTGTAGGAAATTGGGGTTGGGGTAGAGACAGAGAATAATATACCTAGAATGGGGAATTCTGCTTCAAACCCCGCCCTGCTTAAAAGATGAAGCTGCAACAGAGCTTCAGTGAAAAAGGATGCAAACATTAAAAACTGCGCTCTTAAAATAAATATGAGGCTATGGGTCCCACTCAGGAGAGGTTT